>NC_060022.1:609191-1213383 GCF_021134715.1 Daphnia pulex
ATAGACAGAGAGGGTCGCCGAGGCCAAAGAGTGGTAGCGGCTTTGGTGGTGGTGAGACTTTATACAACAAGCGAAAACCAGCAGCAGCAGCAGCAGATAGAGGGGACAACCCGTTTCTTTTCTTCGCTTCCCCCTTTTTCTTCCCATTTCAATCAAAGGCCACGCCTGTCAGTCTCTGCTGATGCCACACAGGCGACGAACGGAGAAAAGAAAAGCGAATCTATTCTATTCTCCATCATAGATCCCCCGTCTCTCTCTCTCTTCACAGTTCGTATAAGAGCGATGACGCTTCGTCGACACTCTTCAAAGAGGAAATCTGATTGTCTCGTCGTCCCATACACACCCCTTTATTCCATCTGGTGTCGCGCCTATTTGAATCGGTGAAGGGCGCAGATCTATCTCAGTTGACTTGAGGCTTAATTGCCGCCCGCTTGAAAAACCTGATTATTTGAAAAATGCCACACGCCGCCGTGACGCTCGGACTATTCAAAACATGACGCCAGAGTTTTCGTTTGATTGATTTATGCCGAAACGTAAACCCGCAGCGGCGGCCTTTATTATTCGATTGCGTAACGCCGCTTTTGAAATACGCGCGTCAGTTCATGATTCCTTTATGTAGTTCACAATTCACATAATTCACCAACTCCCCCCAAAAAAAACCGTATTTCAAATGTCAAAGATCATTGCTTTTATGCGGCTCGAGATTTCCCGATAAACGACGTACAAGCGCCCGCTGCTGAATTTCCTTGCCATTCGACTTTTGCGTTTCGCCCAAAGTCTCTGAGAAAATATCGCGCCAGGCTGTTTGTGCTTGTCTAAGCTTTAGCAAGATGGATGTATACCTATACCTTCGTCTTAGTAACTTCCATCTCCTTTTCATCTCTCACCTCGACATCGACGTCTCTTTCGCGTGTTATTTGACACGTCTAGGCTGCCAAACAAATCGTTCTCTCTGCCCTTATTCCAGGAAGAAAAGAAGCCGTTGGTGTTGATACCTCGCGCGATATTTATATTCTTCGCCCCCCCCCCCCCCCCAAAATTTCAGTATGCACATTCCCCGAGCTGTGTGAGCCAGGAGCCAATACGCCAGCTGGTTCAATAAGAGCAAACAGCACATATGTAGAATATCTTGTGGCGGAGATTTGCCAAAGGAGAGAATTCTATTCTATTCCGCGTGTGACTAGCAGCTGTGACCTCTTCTTCTATTTCTACCAGCCTATATGGACTCACTCAGTCTGGCACACACACACACACACAAAAAAAAGAAATAAAAAAAAAATTGTGTTTGTACAAAGTCGGAAAAGAAAAGAACTGGACACTGCTGGTAGAGTATTAGCCGCTGGCCATACAATTCGGATAAAGGGAGGGCTTCTTCAGATCAAATACTCGTTGTATATGGCTATACGATCTAGAAATCGCCTTGTAAGTAACTTTTCTTTTTCCGTCTGATGTCGGGCGACGTCTCGAGCCACTCTCTCCCTTCTACCCCATTGTGAGTATTACAAAGGTCGACAGGGAAATCTCCTTGCCAGGACAAAATTGAATCCAAACTTGCAATAAAAGTGAAAGTGCTACGTTGTGGGTTTGTTTGTTACCTAAAGTCTATACTTCCCTAAGGCTATTGCGGACATAGCCGACAGAAAAACTCGGCGATTTCTTATTCAATCCGGTGCGAAAGAAAAGGTTTCGAAAGAGCGATAGAATCGGCACACATAAATATGCGTTAGTGCCAGAGTCAGCAGAATTATTAGGACCTCCGAAATTTATACTCTTAATTTTTTCCCCCTTGCCCTTGCTATTTTATTCCCCGCGAGCGTTGTTGCCACCCGACAACTGGAATAATTCACTCCGCGTTAAGCTCGTAATGCATTATCATGTTAATTAGATTTGGGATGATCGAGTTGGAAGGGGGGTCATGCAGTCCAGTTTCTCTCAGTCCAAGTCACCTTAATCATAGCCTACAGGGCCAAACAACTTTGGCAAAAAATAACAGCAACAGCTCGAGATATGTATGGTACGTCCCACACAGCATTTCTGCGTATAGTGCCCTTTGATCAGGATTTACATGGGCATGGTGCCGAGAAAGCTGCCCGCGAAGAAGGAACAAACAAAACATAGGATGTCTACATTGTAGGATTGGGTCTAGTCTTCTTCGAAGTGTCTGGAATCGAGGAGTTACTCGAGAGAGTTTTCAGCTAGGACTATACATGCAATCTGGCCGACGGATTTTGTTATATTCTCTTTTATTCAATTCTTGGAATCCGAAAGTGGAAGCTACGGCTGCTGCTAGGGGATTGGGTGGAATTGCTCGCTACTATCTCTATTCCCTTTCAGTCTGGATCAAAAACACCCCTCTGACACAAAAGGAAAAACAACTCGTAAAACTGTGTTGACCGAATTGGCAAAATCGAAACTTTTTTTCTTCTTCTCCCACTTCTTTTCTTGATCTCTTTTTTTCCCCCAAATGCGGGAGTGGAGAGCTTTGGCGAAAAGATATCGATCTATTTTTTTGTTGTCCTTTTTTTTATTCCATTATAAGGCACATGCTACACAATACGAAAGCCCCGCATTTTCTCTTTTTACCTCGGAATTTCTTTACTGCACTCTCTGTCTGGCCCTGCGTATATTGATTGGGTGTAGAGCAGAGCGGCCGCTGTGCCTCGGCCAGCATATTAGGGTCTGGAGCAACATCTTCAACCGAACCGATCCTTTATACTGGTAGCGAAGCAGACAAACCATCAGCCGAGCGCCGCGGCCACACGCTAATAGCCGCAGATCTCTTTATATAGATATAGAAAAGACGGCGAGACAGTGATTGATGCTCGTCTGCGGCTGTTGCGCTTCCACGCTGTGTTACGTAAGCTTAGACTCACCACCACATCCACAGTGAGCTGGATTATGGATTGGGTCTCTCTGTGTGTATGTGTACACAACATGGTCTCTGCTGCTGCTGTGTGTGTGTGGGTGCTGCCTAAAGAAAATCGGATGATGAAGAGCGGCACGTATAGGAAACGCACAGCGGATGGCGAATCGAATGCACTAATTAGCGATCAATCTAGAACTAGTCGGAGCTATATGTATGCCGTCTTCTTTGACATTGCCAGGGATGGACAAATGGATGGCCTGCTGGACAAAATCCCGCCGTCGCTCGATTGAAAGCCCAGATATGGACCTTTTTCTCTCTCTCTCTAAATAGAGTAAAGAATCGGCTTCCCTCCTTTTACGACGTCCCTCTTTTAGAAATGTTCCCCCAAATAGATCCTGGCGTCTCTTGAAGACCCACATAATCCGGCCGTTTGTTGACGCAGCCCCATCGTACCGAGTCGCGGAAATAACAAAGAGCGCGCACGATGAATGAAAGAAGAAGTATAGAAAAAGAAAACAAACATCTTCCCGTGATGTATGGGGTGTTCATTACTACTCTTGGAGGCCAGTTGAAGCACAGCGGCGGCGGCCAAGTTGCGCGCATGTGATTTAGACGACTCGGATATTTCCTCGCATTTCCCGAGCTGCTACTCGCCTCCCCCCCCCCCTTGACAATCTATACACATTGTCTTGCATAGGTTTTCCATTCTCCAACCGCAGACGAGCTTTGCTTTACTTATTGCGTGACTTTTGGGGTTTTTGGCGAGGCAGGACTGTCTCCTTTTATCTATACTTGTGCACCGCCGCCGCTGCCAGACTCTTGTAAATCCCCGGTAGAGATCAAACGCCCGCAGCCGCCGCCGGCGGCGGCGGTTAGAAAAGTCACGATGAGAGTTAGACGTAGCGGCAGTCGTAATAAATGTATACCCCACTGTGTCCTAATATCCATTTATCGTCTTGGGTCGCTGGCGTAAAAAGGCCTGCAATGTGCATGAGCTGCTGGGGCAGAAACCGCAGTGCTGATACGTTCATTACTAATTCCAACGGCGAAGATGTCTCCCTATTTTCCTCCCCGATTCTTCCCTTATTTTATTTTATTTTTCGTCATAGCCAACTTTTAATAGGATTATCGGCGCCGGGTATAATATAGACGCAGCTTGGAATCTCGGATAGCCTTGCCTCTCTTTAGTTTGGGATGAAAAAGTTGCCCAGCACCAGCTCATCGTCGTAACTTCTTTTCTCTCTCTCTCTCTCTCCCTATTGAATCCATGCAGCACCAGATGGCTGACTGTGTATGGCGTATCCTATAAACTAATGCGAAGAGGCATAGCAAAACTTTTTTTATTTTTATTTTTATTTTTTTTATTCCCGTCGCTCTTCTCTGGCGCGTCTTGATTGTGTCCATCAGTTTCGGGAATTCGGCGAATAGACAATAATAAAAATCCGGCTTACTTTTATATACGCCGGGACTCATTGATTCATTTACTATTTGGATGTTTACAGGTTTGTTTCATCGCGGAATCATGATGTCCGGATCGGCGTTGGCGTCTTGGGCGCTGGTTAACGACGCCAACGATGTGGCACTTCAAGTGGCTCAAGCGGCTGACTGCGTCCATTTGGTCGGTGATCGAAGTGACTCGGAGACGATACTCAATTGTCTGCGCGACGCCCCGTTGGAGCGGATCGAGCAAGCGGCGGCCAAAGTGGGACGGCCGGGATCCTTCCGTCGGTTCCGCACCATATTCGGACCGAGCATCGACGGTGTGGTCATCCGTGGCCAACATTTCGGCACTGGGTCGTCATCGTCGGGAAGTGGAGGTCCGAGAAAGCGGAGCGAAGACGGCCGGCCCACTTACGATTGTCTCTTTGGTGTGTCCGGATTCGAATCGTCTTTCCAACTGTCGGAATCGGCCAGCGAACAAGGACTGGACGGTGTCGAACGGGACCTGCTGCTCCGGTCGTTTGTAGCCGACACCTACCGGTTCCACCAGACCGAGATCTTCCTGACGTTGGTCAACGAGTACACGGACTGGGAGCGGACAGTGCAACATCCCATCAGCATCCGAGAATCGACTGTGGAGGCGCTGAGCGACGGACAGTTTGTGGCGCCGGCCATCCTGTTGGGCGACACGCTCACTTCACCAGATAAAAACAGCTACTTTTACGTCATAGATCCGGCCATTATTCAGGTATCAGACGACGAACTCATTTTCTTCTTCTTTGAATCTTTGCTCAACTGGAACCGAAATTTTTATTTCGCTTTTCCGCTCGAGTTTTTTCCTTCAAATGGAGAGCACTCTAAAAAATGGAGATCAAACTTTTCCATAGAAAATTGGGTAGACGGATAGATAAAAATGTTTTTTTATTGCCAAGTACCTAACGTTTATAACTGCTGCGAAACGTTGTAAAAAAAAAGTAATGCGATAGTATAGAGAAAACGATATGCGACAGGAAATTTCATATGCAACGAGCTTAGGATATGAGCAGAAAAAGAAAACTAGTCCCTTCTCACTTTCTGTGTCTTTTATGTCCAGATCCTTTGGAGATATGGCACATATAAACCCTTTAGATCGAAGCGATAGAGGGAGTCACAAGTGGAACCACATGCGAAATTGAAATCCGCCATGTTCTTTCTTCATTTTTCTCTCTCTCCCTCTCTTCTCCGTATATAAGGGCTAGTTATATAGCTCAGCTCATCTTTATGTATGTCTGTATTATTTTCGCTTTCCAGATAGCGATCCGTGTGTATTGAACCGGATGTAACGGTCCAAGTCATTTTTATCGAATTATCGACCGCCATATCTCCAAGCCGGAAAGGAGGCGAATAGGATCCAACGAAACATACTAAAATACAAAACTTTAAAAAAAAAGATCCATCAGTTGGAGATGCGGTCGGCGTCTTTTATACATGTATATGACGTCGTTTATGACGGCATAAAGCCACTCGACTCGTTCAGGGTTCAACTCTCAATTAGCAAAGTTATTGGCAAAAGTCACGAGCGTGTGCGGGGGCAGAATTTGAATATTGGACAAGAGCGGATGGAGACGGAATGGGCCAAGGCGAACAAACTGATGAAAGATATGGGATGCCGCAAGGGCCAACTGCTTTATTTTAGTTCCACATCCAATGACGGGAGAGTTATCTAGCATATAGGCGACGTCAGCAAAAGGGAAACTTGTCACTTCAATTGCAAGGGAGCCTTTCTTTGCACTGCACCTAGTTGCTGCTGGAGCCTATTCTATACACCCGCCAAAGTAACTGTTTCCTTCCGGATATACATGCAACTTCATAGCTATGCTGCTGAACTGCTGCTGCTGCTATTGTGACGATACGAATAATGAATCGAGGGACCAGGCTGCGCGTACCAACCGGACCGAAGACGTTACACTATACTATCCCCTCTCAACTTTTCGAAGAGAAGGTTTTGCCAAACTTGAAAACGAAGCAGCAGCCAGCCAGCCTCCATACGGTTGTGTCATACTGTCACTGTGTGCCAAAGTCGTCGCGGATGTTTGGCCATCTGCTGTTCCCCTGAGCACGTAGTGTAGTCTCACAAGAATATTGAAATAGTCCCTTCTTCTTTTTGAAAGAAATTTCCATTTTCCTCCTTTTGTCAGTTGGCGTGGGGGTGGAAAAAAATAACGCCAAACGGCGCACAATTTTATTGAACGCCGTAGTGCTATACACGTAGAGAGATAATTGGGCGGTGACACGCATATGCCAACCGTTTTATACCCGCGAATGTCTCCGGCACTTTCCTACAATAACGAAGGGATCGATGCGAATGTTTGAATGTCTGATGTCTCCGCTCACTGTGTCAATAGACACGAAAAAGGTCGGGAGTAAATTTCGTTCGTTATACCTGAACTGGTAGTTTCAGGCTGTACTTAAAGCGACTGAGTGGAGTGCGAATGGGCTGGGGTAGCGTTTACTTTTCCGCATAGGAAAGTGCCTAGATGTCGAGTAGTGTGCGTATAGAGACGTATAACTCCATAAAAGCGCATTGAATTAAAGCTCGCCATTCCAGAGCCAATTTCTCGACAGCATGAAATGACCCGCCGGGTCATTAGTAAGTTATTGCCGCTATATTACCGACCTCCCCGAAAGTGCTGCTTATAGTTCCTTAACTATTCACTCGTTTCTCTTTTCTCGCTCTCGCTTTCTCTCTCTCTCGCACACAGCACAATAACACGAGATCGTAAGTTCATCAGTGTCTATATGCGAGCCCCGCTATAGTCGTTCTTCCATCCAGCAGCTACAAGCTACATAATAAATGGATGGGAATAAACTGATGGCGAAAAAAAAAGAATAACTAAATACGGCGACAAAGAACAGAACTTTTTTTTACAACAGCCGGTCTCTACATAGTAATGTGATATATATATGCTCTGCAATCGATGGTGGAATTATATTCCGCCACTAAAAAGAAAAAGTTCTAATGATAAAAAAAAACCGATCGTGTTTCTTTTCTTTTTTTATTGTCGACGATAAAATTCGTGTAATTTTATTCGATTCCTTATCGGGGTCGCTGTACGCTCTATTTCTCAATTTGAAACACAAAAGTCTATACTATGTCTATAGAGCACTGTAATATAACCCTAATAATTACAACTTACCTTATTGGTGATTCTCGCAGAGACCGCAGGCTGTGCACGGCTTAGAGTTGTCGCTAGTGTTCGGCTCGGCCTTGCTGACGACCAATGGATTAGTTACTTCAGGAGGAAGCTACTCACAGCAGCAGCAGCAGCAACCGTACAACCGTAATTACTCCAGTAAGCAGGATGCTTCCTATTCGGAAGCCATCATGACTCTCTTCGCCAACTTTGCTCGTTCCGGGTAAGTCTTATTGCGCAACTTTTTGTGTTCGATTCTGAGCGGCATAAAGAACAAGGGGAAACGACAAAGGAAGTAGCTAGCAAGGACGAGCCCTGCGAAATAGCGAGTAATATACACAGCACGAGATCGTTTCGGGAAAGGAGAATATCGGAAAGCGTACATACAAAAAACGTTAAGTCTCAGTCGGATATCTTTGTAACGGTAATAACATTTAATAGGCTATGATGTATATAGATGGTCCCACGGTCCGTTGCGTCCATTGTGATTACACGGGATTACACTTCTTGTTGTCATCCATCATTCGCTTCCAAAACGAATCTTTCTCTACCAGTTTCAATCCGGGAGATAGAGTCGGCGATGGGACTCTGTCGCCAGAACGTGTTATCCTCCAACACGGTTTATCCAGCGCAGCAGCAGTGTTGCTCTTCTATAACAATCACCATCACGCGGCGAAAGGACACAAGAATGTATTAAAAGCTTAGATCGTATTACACCGTAAATATATAGTACGTGTACGTATACAGACGTCTACATCTCACGAAAGGATATCTTGTTATATAGGAAAAGAGATTTCTCAGTCGGAAATCGATGGAGACTATTTGCCGACAAAAAGTGATAATCAAATAGACAACGGTGAATCTATTTATTTGGGATGAGACAATTTCATACAGGTTAAAAGTTTCGGATGAAAAATCCGCCAATGCTTTTACATTATAAACTTTCGCTCATGCGCAATTTTGTTGATAAAATGTTGATAAACTAACAATCTGTGATAAGTAGGAGTAGGGTACGTAAATATTTATCTTTTGTAAATTTTTTATTTTCATCTCTTGAGTTATGAACTCGGATGGTTTGCATAAAGCAACTATTTTTCTGCCAGCTAGTGGCTGGTAGAAATGAGTAGAATTCAAGTTTGATCTAAACTATTGTCATTCCGAAATACATACTACTTGACGGCGCTTGACGGATGGAGGGCCGGGTCGAGCTCTAAGTTTTCTGTCGGTAGAATAAAAAATCACACCGTGTGATTGTAAAGTTTGGCTGTGTCGTCAGCGACGACGACGACGGCCGGGGTCGCAAAAGTTTTAGAAGTCAACAGCGCACAAGTGAAAAGCGCTGAGCAAAAATATAAGAAAAAAGAAAACGAATGTCAATGCTGTTTGCGGCTAACGGGGGTTCCCCTTTGATCTATTGAAACTTTTTGTGTTAATTATTGACTTAATAGAAAGCGTGCATCGAATCAATACTAAAATGATATCGATTGATTCTTGGGTCAATGCAATTCATATCTTTTTTCCGTTCGTTTTTTTGTTGTGACGACAGGAATCCAAATGAACCGCAAGATGAGAAACTTCGCTTGTCCAAGGAGCGCAATCGTTTCAAGAGTGTCAATTGGGAGCCGTACGATAAGAAACAGAGAAAATACATGGAAATCGGTGAGTTTATACTTTTCAAAATTTTTCATTTGATTCGTAAATTCTCAACGTTTGATTGAAACCACAGGATCCAAGCCGAAGATGAAAAGTCAATTTCGTGCTCATCGCATGGCCGTCCTCTTGCAATTGCTGCCCGAGTTGCAGCGGACGGGCCAGCACGACGTCCAACAAGGCCACGGAATCCTGACACCCGAAGGGCTTGAAACAGCCGGAACTGGATCCGGCCTGTCGCTGCCGGCATGGATCAACGGGTCATACATTGACGTAACTAAAGAGCGATCAACGCCTTCCGGAACCAAAGAAGTCACTTGCGTCGTCCCGCAGCCTCACACTCCAACTGCTTCTCCGTCAACGTCGAACGCGACCACCACAGTCAACAACGGATCGTCGCCGCAGGGTTCGCAAGCCGGAAACTCCGGTTCGGTCACGGCCATCAGCGATTCCACCGTCTACTCGACGGCTCTGAGCGTGACGATAGGTATAATTAAGCTTCCTATAATCAATTTTGTTTACGTCAACTAATAACCAGATAATGCTAATGAATTTCGATAGCCATTGGTTGCTCACTGCTGATCCTCAACGTGCTGACATTCGCCGGGCTTTACTACCGCCGAGATCGCCGACGACAGCAGCAGCAATTGGCCCAGCATCAAGCCGGTGCCAATATGCAGCGCTCCGTCAGCGACATGTCGCACAGCATGCTGACTTCCGTCAACGGAAGCATCATGCGGAGCCACACTCCCGGTGAAACCGACTGCGAGACCCTTTTCCTGCAGACGCCGCCGTCGTCTTGCAACGGCTCGTCAACGATTTTAAAGTCGGGCGGAGTCGGTGCTGGCGGAGTTGTGGCCAATACCCCGACTGGCAATTCCGGCGGTCCGGGCACCCTGCAGCGCCAGAGGTGCTGCGATTACGTCACCATCACGTCGCCCAACGTGGAGATGAGCGGACCCGTTTCAGACCGATCCCTCCTCGACGTCCGATACGATCTCTCCAGTCCCATCCCACCTGATAAAGATTTCCTCTGAAAACGCATCATTCCAAATTTCACCCATATATTGATGGATGGAAATTTTGTTCGCAAGATTCCTTAAATATATATTACATTGTAATTCATTTAAATGTATATATACTACATACACACAAGCGTATTTTGTATATGCATACTATTACTCCCCCTCTCCTCGTGCCAGTATTCCAACACAAATGTTTTGGGAACGACTCTTTTCAAAATAATTTGATTTCGTGTCGTGTGCGCTTGTTTGACAAGCATTTCTGTGTGCAACACATTCCGTCTGTATTTGGTTTGTATAATCATATAATATCCTTAAAAATCCCCCCCCCCCAAAAAAAAATGGCACCGTATATACGCGCCTACCATACACATATGCATAATACGTGTAACTAACCCCTTATTCTCAACTCAGCCCACATATGCTCCCGTATATTCATTCATTCTCATAAATGACGAGTTTTGATTTTGAAGGATTGTTGCCAAACGTTTTTCTGTGCCCCTTCCCCCCTTTTTAACCAGGCGTGACTATACGGTGCGTACGTGCCAGAGTCGAATGAGCGATGCAAGATCACACGATATGTTATATATGCTGGATTTCTCTGGAATATATACTATAACTTTAAAATACTTGGAGAACCCGAAAGGAATACACTTGCATCACGAACTTGAGCGGGAAAAGAGTTTTCAGCGCGTGACATTTATACGGTTTGACCGACTCTCCTCGGGCACCGAGTTGATAAGATTCCGCAGTGAGAGGGGGAATAGTGAAGGTATATATATAACTTATTTGAACATTGGCTTGTGGGTAACGAGTAGTACACAGAGAGGGTTTATCCTCCGGCGTTTCGGAGTTTCGCCAGATGAATATGCCGGAATAATAATGCGGGAACATTCGAAGCGATTTATATTATATACTAGTATAGGGCTATAATGTAAGTAGCCCTATAATGTAATTATTATAATTCCAATAAGAAAAAAGACAATTTAAAAAAACCTCACTTGTTTACAGTTCAGTCGACTAAATCAATACTTCATTTTGTTCGAATAAGCAATATACTATATCGATTAGGAACTTTGGGTGGTGTAACACAATCTCAAATTCGTAATTTGTACCTCACATGTTGATTTCCTTAGCATTTACAACATTGCGTCGCATGCACCGATGGACACTCAAGGAAATTTCAATTGCGTACTATTTCCGCAATGCCCAGTCAGTGTTAATCCTTGTTTTAATCAATTTACAGTGTTGTTTGTAGTGCCGTATTGATTTTTGTTTTCAAGGATAAGAAAAGATTGCGTAGCAGTCCATAAAAATATAAGCCAAAAGCAGACGCAAGTTCTTTCAGCTACGACAAAAGATGCAATCCGTTCCATTTTCATTCACAGATGAAGAAAGCCAAGTTTTTGAGTCTAAAACATTTTATATGTGCGTGTATATATCTGTCTTCATCTGGATTTAACAGGAAAAAAGTACGAATCTCGCGCCAGAACGACGAAAAATTCTATCAAGTTAAAGACAACATATTATTGATTCAGTCAGTGACATTCAAATGAGTGGGGTTTTTTTTCTAGCAGAAGAAAAGGTTAAAGGGGACATTTGCCAGCACGTGAATTAAACGTCCATATATATCCGTTCCGGCGTTCCCGCCCGGGGTTTTTTTTTGGAAGGTAACTGTGTAACGGAAGAATCCTTTTCTGTCGACGCCATGAATTCAGTGTTCCTCCCGGACCGGAAAAAAGAGAAAAGGCGAACATTTGGATTGATTCACGCAGTCGTTTTCCGGAACAAATGAGCGCCTGTTCCAGACAGACTTTGGCAACAGCCATCAATATATATGGAACAGTTGGTGGTTGCAATGGGAGGAAGGCATGAAAGGCCAGAAGCCAATCTGGTCGTCTCCATGGTATAGGGAACCAGTGTGGAAAAATAGGATTACAAGATCGTCTAGCTATTCAGCTCTCTATATCCGCACTAGAGACTATATGACGTAGAGTGAATCAGCAGTGGGTTTCTTAAGGGTTTGACTGTACTAGGCTGTACTGTATGCGTAGGTGGAAAGAAGAGAATAAGGGACCCCAAAAAAGATTTCCAGCTTCGTCGTCCTCTCGACTTCAGATCGATTCTAGGCCTAGAAATCCAATCGAGAGAAGAATGGAGCCGCTCCTGTAATCGAGCTCATTCGAGTGTGCACTCGCACTCCAACACAAAAGCAATTGAGAGTTTATATGCGTCTATTGAGAAGAATCCGCTCAATAGAGCATTTAATGGCTGTTTTTTTTTGTGGGGAAAAAAATCCTTGCATGGGGAGGAAAGGCCTTTTTTTGGAATCAAAAGTGATGCACCGAGTCTAGTGAGGACCTAAATCTTATTATGGGACATTTTCAGTTCATATCTGTAGAAGAAAAGAAGTGAAACGAACACTGACGGTGCGCTCTCTACAAACAACCTCAAGTATGTCTATGGCAAATAAGACGACGACATCTGTATACCTACGCACCGAGCAGCGCGCACAAAAGGTTCTATTTTTACACACTACATCATAAGTTCTTTCGTATATTCCCAGTTTTATATCTAGGCTTTTTTTCCGCATCGCAGGCGTTCGACTGTGCAATTGACGTACAGTCAATTATAAAGAAGAAAAGAGCATCAAGAAGAGGCCTTGATGCGTGAGGCTGGATATTATACCAAACGAGAGGTGCTGACATATTAATTCGGGAGTGCTTAGTCTTCTTCGAAATGTAGAAATAGCTGCGACGATTGCAATGTTATTAAATCACACGCTCCGCTAGAAGTGAAATGTGCATCAATATTATATATAGGTGGGACGCCTACACGAATAATTGATCAACTATTTCCTTTAACGAAGGTATATAGCATTTTGTCCTCGACGTAGCTATATTTGATCGCGAGAATATCGCGAATGAAGCGTTTGTATTTTATGCGTTATTCCTGACTCCTATACTGGAAAAGAAAACGAGTGCACAGCACGTGCCCAACTGACTATATTGCTTTTAACTATTCAAGTTGCCTGGATGAAATAATTGCCTGTGGACACCCTTGCCATTAACCCAACCAACTTCGATGATACAAAGCGCTGTATCTTGGATGATTGATGAATGTGAGGCGACTTGTATTCGTTCATTTAACTGTTCTAACGTTTTAATTTGTACGGTTTTATGCACAAACACATTTTCGATTTGAGTTTGCAGTTGAAATTACCTCAGCAGCATTGAATGGGGAAATGCTCGTCCAATGGAGTGAATAATGCAACTAGAATTCACTCGTGCGTGTCAGGTATATAGTGGGGGCATTTGCCCATCTCCTCAGTCCTTATTACTGTTGTTGATTGTTTATAGCGGAATGCAACGCATTACATCTCTATAGTGTACGCTTTTGTTTTAGTTGTTTCCTGTAACTCTTGTTTAACTTTCTATGGATATAACAGCTATAGAGTTGACTTCCTCATCACTCCATCGTTATAATTATTCATCAACTTCTAATCGACACAATGCCAACGGTACAGGATATATATTGCGTTTACAAGATATTAAACTGCAATCGAGCATCGCTTTTCATTTAACACAGCGAAGCACAATACAAACCACGAACAGAGCATTACCTAAGTACTAAGTATATAGCTAGTATGAATTACCTAGAAACAAAGCTGATCTTTACGAGTTTTATCGTACCGATTTATACATATTGCAAATTGTACTACTGGCAGAAATGCCTCTCTGATCGCTAGTACCAATCGTACACAAATGTCAAATGCTGCCAGTCTACTATCCACAGAGAATATTGCGATCCATCTGGTAGAATCTCTATACCAAGAATTGGCTCGGTGTATATATACATGGTGTGTAGCCTATATATATGTTATATACGGCTAAGCGGATCATTCGCCCTTTAGCTACTAGTTAAAAATGCACTTCTCCCTTGGTAATCATATATGTATGTAAACCGGCTTTGTCCTAGTAGAATATAGTACATTATATTCCCAGATCCGTCCAACTATTTTGTTATGCTTCTGTAAGCATGAAATCCGCTAGAATTCAAATATTTTGGATTATTTTGCCCGTCTGATTCGAGCGAGCGGCTTGGAATCCTAGCAACCAATCTCTCAGAGCTATACGTGAGCTTTTGTGAATAAAAGTAAAATTTGAAGTCTACAGTTTATAGTACAACTCTTTGATGGCCGAAGGATATAAGATCGCCGTTCATACTATAGGTCACTAGCTGTTGGCGATGAGCGATCATCATGAGGTTTTAATAAGACCAACCCTTTTTACCATGTCCAACATCAATTTCCATTGGTATCTGAATTTCCAACAAACAATTCCATCAGTTTCCATAGTTGTCGGTGGTGGTGGTTGTCTGAATAGTCGACGCTCGGACTTCGTGTTGTGCGGTCGTTCGTGCCTGCCTGCGAGTGAGGGCTACATGCATGTAAGATTGGGCGCATAAACCAGCAACTTGTAAATAAATATCATTAAAAACAAACAACATAACAGCACAATATGCATTCATTTAGATGCATGCAAACACATTTGCCATTAGGCTTTCTTGAAATTGTTTCTGATTTTCTGAAACTCTATCTCATAGAAATTATAATTATGATGATGAGACTCGACACTCGAGCCAATATTTACATATGAAACTTAAGAAGCCAGTAATAGTCTGATGTCTGACCCAAAGGCTACTTCAAGTTCATGGTTTATGCCTTGTTGTGATTTACGCTTCCAATTTATTTTTGGCAAAGTCATATTCATACATGTAATCTTTATTGAGGTAAAATTGCTACAATAGTGTGGGATTATGTTAGTAATAAATAACGCCGTCGATAATCTCGGGGGAAATTGTCAATTGATCAGAATTCAAAAACATTTTTGCTTAATGCTGCACTCTCCTGTCATCTTCTGGCCAAATGATACATTATGTATCAGAAGTTAGCCAAGAAAAGGACGTGGATCACGGAACAAAAGAAATAGAACCCTTTTAAATGTTTCGATAATACTGTATTTATCTTTAATAAATTAATTTATCAACTACACATAGGAATTGGGAAACAAAAATCACCAAAAAAAAGTTTTTTTTTTAACAATTTAGTTGAAACAGCAGTCAGCCAAGTGTATTTACAAGAATGTGGCAACGTCGAATAATGGAGAGCATCGTATGCTAGACAAGAAACTTCAGTGTGTTAACCGTGAGATAGAGTGTTATTTGGCTCCTCAACCCTTGGTCCGGTATCAGTTTTGCTGGATTCTTTTTTATAGGTACACAATCAATTTTAAGTTATTTTTGTTCCCCAACAATTGGATATATTCTTCTGTTAAGTTATAACGAGAGACGTGCGATCCAATTCTAGATTTTTCTTTTCTCTGCAAGTGCAAGAGCTAGAGACACCGAATTTAGTCTGCAGTGTTCTGTTCAATTAAAGTTTTTCTTTTTTTTACTGATAGTCAATTGTGGAGCAGTTTTTCTTATGAGTCACATAGTTTGTTTATTACAGACAAAATCTGTATTGTAAAATCATCAGCACTTCGAAATTAGGAACGCTAGACAAAGAGACACATGAACACAAAATCACAGCTGCTCCTTTTTGTTGTGGTGAAAGTTTCCAAATAGATCTGTGCTAAGGGTGCTATTGTTTTTTTAAATTGTGAATTGAGTACAAATCGAGTGTCAACAGTTAGCTGTTGGAATGTTTACACAGGTTCCATGTGTTCCATGCTTGTTTGAGCTTTAACATTATCAACTTTCATTCTTTATCGGTATGTGATATTTAAAGCACTTCATGTTAGCTTTATCTATTGCTTCTTTTTTAATAAATGGCAAATCAGAATGTTGTTGCCCCTAATTCATTAGCTCTTATTTCCATAGTAGATAAGTTCTGTCAACCTGTCAACCTTGTCTTAGCTCTCTGGCGACGGACAAAGTGATAAGCTTACATCCGGTAACTGCATTCCATACGTTCTCTTCAATTTCTTTTTTTGGCACTAGCTTCCTTTTGCGATCGTAGATGGGAACATAGTAGGCGCCGGCTCTAATTAGATCTTGAGAGCGAAAATGAACGATGGTTTTCCCCTCTTCTTTGACGACCATTATCTCTAAGCGAAAACTGGCCTGTATCAAGTTAAGGAAAAGGCGGGTGAAATACCCGAAGTCCATTGACCTGTTCACGCTAAGGGCTTGCTAATTCTAAACCTTATTTTTTTTTTATAGTTGAAATGAAATCGAGTGAAAACGAAGGAAAAGTGGAAGGAGATAACAAAAGAAGGAAATGACGAATCATCATTTCCGGTTGCGGTCGTTTGAAGAAAAGGGTAGGCCCATCCGTCGTTTCCTGTTTTGAGACGCAAGCTCCCCAGAACATCAATTGCGGTTTCGGTAATATTTCCTCTGCTGTAAGTTGATCCCAAGGCCTATTGTTCGCCTCAGAATACCACTCAGTCTATCTGAGTGAAGGCTCGATGAATCTGGACCCAATGAGAAAAAAAGGGATGGAGCTCTCAACAGATTGGTGGGAGAGATGGAATTAAGCATCATCGCCTTACGTAAAAAAATGCTGTTTCATGAAACTTTAATAGAAGCATAGAGCTAAAGGATGTTTGAATTTCAAACTATCCTGGTTCAAAAATGAAACTACCTCGTTAGTCGCACATCGCATTTCCTCTACATTCAGAACATGGGTGCGTGAAAGAAACGTAAAGAAATGAAAAGATTTTTGTGTGTAGTTAAGTACTCTTACTTCAACAGCTCGTGTTTTTAGTTTTTTTTTTCAACCCCTCTTAGTGATGACGACCAATGCGCAGATGTCCGTCCTAATTTTGCTTCTTGACGCCAAAGAGAAGGCAGTATCTGACGATGGAATCAACGCATCTCTTTGGATCCTATTTCCTTTCCTGAGGAAGACGCTCGTTGTCCGTTCCATTGGACATATTAACACTTTCGTGTGTCCCGGAAGTCAGTACGAATTTCGTCTTCGTTCTGCGTCATCGTTGACATTCAGTCAGTCAGTCCATCCCTCTCAGATAGACTGTGCCAACCTTTAATAATAGCTCAGTATTGTGTATCAATAATCTGTCTCCCGGAGCTGTCTGTCTGCAGTGTTGGCTTCTCACTGCAACTCTCTAGGGTCTTGACGTATTGATCTGTAACGCGGGCTCGTTCTCGTCTCTTATCTCGCGAGCTCGCTCTCTCCTTCTTTCTGCCTTCATTCGCCCTCTCTCTTATTTCTCTTCGTTTCCCTCTTTCGTGCCCTTCTAATCAATTTTTTCGGGGCACCTGTTCCTCTCTTTACACGTTTAGATTTCATACCGACGTTGCCTTATTCAACTTATCGATCCTTATCGTTCTTTGGGTGTAATTCTGTCTCAATGACTAACTAATTTCTTCATTAGGGAATTGGATACTTTTATGTAGTATTTAATCTGAATTGGTTCTACTTCGATGGAAGCTAAAAACTTTTTGTCCACTGAAGTCTCCGCCAGTCGACTAATTACACTGGCCCTCATTTAGTTGCCTTTCCGCCGAATGACGGCGAAAAGCTTTGTTCTCTCGAATATCTTGCATTGATCGTCCTTAACGAGACCGCTGTCGATTTCTTGGTGCTCCAGCTATCAATCAGTCTTTTATATGTATATTTTATTCGTTGCGCCCGAAGCGTAGAATTTGAGTGAGTGCTATGGGTATTTTGTTCTTGCAAAGAGCCTCAAGTTTTGGAGGCAATCAAATTCAAACTCGTAACTTCCGTTCGGCCGAGTCCCTTGACGCTCTTTCTTTCTCTGTGCTCCGCACCCTTCCAACGCGCACAAGCTGCCGTTTTCTTTCACTCGCTACTACGTCCGTCCACCCGCCCAATGTTTTCCGTTCTTGGCAACCCACTCCCGTTTGAAGATTTGTTTGGATTTCGCTCTGGGGAGCGGACGAAAGTCTAGCAAGAACATCCAAGTGCTGAAATGGGAGTTTTTTTTTCTGTTCACTAGCTCAAAGCGGAGTAAAAACATTTCGAAATGATTTCGCCCAAATGGTTCTGGACATTTCCAGTAATTGATAACAATCAGTGCTTTACTGCTCCTACTGTTTTGACGCTATCGTGCTATTCGCGATGGTGTAGAGTGTGCGTGCGCCGTTGTTCCCTTGATTTTGCTTTAGTTCCATCGCTATTGAAATTGAGACTAACCCAACGAGCTGTTTTCAAAACAAGAGAACAGCAGACTTCCTCGTTTTGACTGACTACCTGAAATTCAGAAGACTCCGTTGTTCAAAAGGGGAAAACACCGTTGTTGTAGTCGTTCTTGTCATAGGGTAATTGGTTGTCGGAGTAATACTGGACTCAATCTCGTCTGTCTCCATAATCAATTTGCTTCCCCGTATAAAAGGAAAGGTTCTTCAATTCTTCTCTGCCAAGTTGTTATTAGCGTAGATTGGAAAGGGATCCTAGTTGATGAAAATCGAGACAGCTATCTCAATAAAATCCGCAGTTTATCCTTAACTTGATTGGTTTCTCGGCTCAAAGTCAGGGCGATTTCTGGGAATTTCAGCGTCGCCAGGTTTCTATATTAAAGTCTAGAAAGCCAAAGAGGAGGTCCGACGTCTATTGATGCGTCTGACGTCTCCGTCCAAGTTTTGATGACGCGTTATTGGTGAAGCGGAAGCGGAACTAATTCCGGCACTGGGTGATATGCGGTGCCTCAAAAGAATCGACCCCGTGAGATAACCATATAAACGAAATTATGCCCTTTGCTTCGCATTTCAACATCCTCCAGTCTGATCTCAGATCTGCATCGGCTGTTAGACTTTGACTGTCATAGTTTTGTTTCTCGTCATTTTAGGCAACGCAAATAACCCTTTTGCTTGTACGAGTAGCTAATGAGCCGTGTGTGATTTTTTTCTCCATTTTAGGCCTCCGTTTTATGCGTTGAATGGAAACTGGGGTGTATATTTATGTCGTCGGGGAAAAGTTGCTTCCCTGTTAAATCCACTTGAGGCTTTGGGTGTTTCTTATTGCAGTACCGACTCTGTTTCTCCCGATCCCCGTACGAAAGGCATTCCCAACCTATACCCACGTTCAACTTGAGACCGGGTGTTGTCTTACATGCATCTTCGGCGCATCCTCCGACCTTTGCTTTTTTGTTGAATCAATAATTCTCTTGAGATTGAGGACGGAATCGTTTTGTGATTTCAACTTCTGATTCACGTATTATTATTACTTGACAAAAGATGGACACATCTTTGGAATATTAAAGGATCTAGAACTTTTGACTGTGATGTTTCATGTTCATATCGAACCCACCTGAAAAGAGACCCTGCTGGTTCAGATTCCACTTACAGTCCTGAATATCTTACAACCTGGTGGTATTAGTAGATCCATGGTGAATCGTCTAAAAGCTTTCTACTACCCACCCCTTGTTTGTCTGTAAATCCCGAAAGTAGTAGTAAGTAGGAAAGTAGAAGAAATGAAAGGAGAAAAAAAAAAAACGGTCGGCGGCGCAGACTCGAGACGCGTTGCTGCTGTCGTGTCAAGTGGACTCGACAGTGTTGGTTGTGGATTCGCGTCGGAAACTCTTATTTTCTCTTCGTCTTTGTCGTTCTATCCCACGACTCTTTATAGAGCTTTACAAGTTGTTGTTTTCAAAACTAATCTCGTCTTTTTTTTATTTTATTCGTTTTATTTCTTGTTCCGGTCAACAACCTCTTTCCGGATTTCAGGAATACGACGAAAGCCACAGACCCTTCCAGTCCATTCATCGGTTGTTTTGTTGTTGTTTTCTTTTAGCTTGTTGTTATTTCTTTTCTTTTGGGGTTAGTTGTTGTTGTGTGTGTTTGTGTTTTGACTTTCAACCTCGCTGCACGACTCATGACACACCCCGGACAACATGGACGATAGTGGCAAACGACTTGGAACACGGCAAGTATTTTTAGCGCTTTTTCTTCTTTTGGTTAAATGCTCGCTATTTCTTTTGTATATGGACGAGAGGGATGTCATAATTCAAATATAGCTTGACGTCATGTTGGGCTGTTTCCGACTGATCGGCCGTCTGTACCGACCGTTCAGGAAAAGAAGTTTTTTTTTTAAGACTTCCTGTCTGTTATGAGGAATTGCGTCGTATTTCTTATCGTTTTCAGTCGAGTGAAAGCGGAAAAGAAATCATTTTTTCACCATTCGCTCTTTTTTATTCGATTATGGTCTTTCCATCTGGAGACCAAATTCAATTAATAAATAATGGAAGTAAAAAAAAAAATCAAGTAAAATGACTGGATGTCTCAAGTGCTGTTGGTTCGACCTCAATGTAGTATATCGCTATTGAAGAAAGATGGCACTTGTCAGACCCATCTTTGGTCGAAGAAAGATTGGTTCTTTTTCAATCGAATTCTTGTGAAACGTCAGATGGAGCTCGTCTGATTAGATTTTGGTATTCCATCGTAAAACGAGTTTGCTCACTGTTCTTCAAAACATACCGTCGATATATTCCAAAGGATACATGAATAATTGATTATCAAAGTACTTTTACTCTTGTTACTTTTCCGTTATCAAACCCAATCTTACCAAAGTTGTGCTTAACTGTACACATTGAGACTCTCCATTTATTCCTGTATTGTTTCTGTTTGACAGGGTATTCAAGAAGAGCTCCCCGAACGGCAAGGTATACATTAGAGCTTTTCAATTTTATATGAAATGACTAATTCAGATAACTCTTAATCAACTTGTCAGTGAATAGCGGCAGCGTCTCAAAAGACCTTTGCCTTCGTTTTATTCCTTCCGTGTTACTCTTGAGAATCCTCTAAACTTTTAAGTGTATTTCCTGTCTCGTCGGCTTTGTGGATGCTTGCATGTTTGTTTCAACTCGAGGCGCGAGCACAACAAAACTCGTAGTATTGATTCTATGTTTTTCATACTTTTCAGATCACAGTGTACTTGGGGAAAAGGGATTTCGTCGACCATGTCAGTCACGTGGAGCCTATAGGTCAGTTCACGTACATGATATTTCTCATTTTTCTTTGTCTAAGTTTGAGCAATAATAAGCACATGCTAGTCGCTAGTCTTCCCCCTTTCTTCCATGATCCTATGCGGATCACTCTTGTAGCTTTATTTGAATATAAACGCGTAACGTTTCCTATAGAAAATGTCGGTCTTGGAAATATAACTCGACTAGACAAAACCGTCATTTCATTGATTTAATGGAATCTAGATTGGGATGCAATTCTAAGTTAACATATTATTTGACTTTAAGTTTTCCTGGCAGGATGAGGTTTGGTTAACCTCTCCCGTTCTTGTTTCCATAATACCGAAAGTTATCTATGTCTGTTTTCTCATGGAAAAGCAACGTGTTGTCGACTGAGCACATTGATTTTTCTATCCTACCTTGGCCAACGTTTCCTATGTTTGTTTGAATTTCTACAGATGGCGTAGTTTTGGTGGATTCAGATTACATCAAAGATCGTAAAGTTTTCGGCCACGTCCTAGCCGCATTCCGCTATGGACGCGAAGATCTGGACGTTCTCGGACTTACATTCCGCAAAGACTTGTACCTGGCTTCATCACAAATCTTTCCACACGAGCCGACCAATAAGCGTCCACCAACCAGATTGCAGGTAGGCATGTTAAACTTGATCCAGTTTTGATTCCCGATTTTCATGGGTATGGTGCGCGTACGACATCTGATTGACCGCCGCTTGCGTTACAGAGGAATATGAGCGAAAAGAATCAAATATCTCCTACGGTTTCCTTGTCCTATCGAAGCCAACTACCACCCATTTATGATCACATTTCACACGGGATCGAAGCCAAGAAAACTTGTTAGTCCCTTCCCCCCGGCTCCCTTTTCTTACCATCGATCCGGAAACACATGACTGGTCTAAAATTCACAGTGATATACCATCTAGAGTAGCATTTACAGAATCGACTTCGGCCGTTTATCGATCGTCCCGACGTCCCGTGCCGTCTGAACAATCAAAAAGTCCAGAACAGAGCCAATATTTAAGGGGAGAGACGCAGATGGTCACCAGTGGCTCATTAAAACGTTGGTATTGGATGAGCAAATATACTTCATCCTGCATGAACTTTCCAGATGTCATTTCGGCTAATCTTAACACCAAGCCGTGTCGTTTGACAGCCGGACGGTTGCCGTATTACTCAAAACTTCTTACGGGAAAGAGGAAACAGGGAATGACATCGTTATCGATCGGCAGTGCAACTGCCATTAGCAGTTTCCTAATCGGATTTAGAACCAATCGAATTGATGTTGTTGCACTGGGCATAGATTGCTCCGGTTTCTGAGTGTCCTTCCATAATATATGACTTCGAGTGAACGGTGAAATAATTCGATTGTAACGAATGTATCGTCTCGTCTACTTTTTTTTTCAGGAGAGACTGCTCAAGAAACTCGGGCCTAATGCCTATCCATTTTTTTTTGAATTGCCGCCCCATTGCCCTGCTTCTGTCACTTTGCAGCCAGCGCCTGGCGATATGGGCAAACCATGCGGAGTTGATTACGAGCTCAAGTGTTTCGTCGGTGAAACACACGAGGACAAACCACACAAGAGGTACGTTTAAGAAAAGAATAGACTGCGATTCAACGCTGTGCGTCAAAAGTAGTAATATATGATGGTTACGGTATTCGATTGTTTTTTTTGTTTTATCACCTGTTTACAGGAACTCTGTTCGCCTGGCCATCCGAAAGATCATGTATGCTCCAAGTAAACAGGGAGAACAGCCATCAGTGGAAGTGAGCAAAGAGTTCATGATGAGTCCCAACAAGTTGCACCTGGAAGCGTCTCTTGATAAGGAACTGTATTACCATGGCGAGACGGTCGCTGTCAACGTTCACATACAAAATAATTCAAACAAAAGTGTCAAAAAAGTGAAAGTTTCTGGTAAGTCATCCATTTTTTTCTTCTTCGTGATATCTTCTCTTTATAAAGTTGTTGATGATTTCCCAAAGTTTATACTGCCATTTTCCTTTAAAATTCCAATTATTATTTTCATAAGAATTTAGACGATGAAATGAAATCCCGTAAGTATGGTAGCATTGCATTCATAATTGCATTACATTGGTGCCAAAAAATGATTGGTGCTCCAAAACCCAGACAGAAATTGTGATGAGGATGTTGCTTGTAAATAGTGTGACGAGAGCAACGTGTTGCCACTGCCCCCGTGCGCCTCTTATGAGCTGATGTTGTGGCCCACTCTTTCTATTCGCCGGCGGTTCTAAGGATATAGTGTATTGATTTTTCTTTCCTCCTTTTGTCTAGTTCGCCAGTTTGCAGATATATGCCTTTTCTCTACGGCGCAGTACAAATGCACGGTTGCCGAACTGGAGAGCGAGTAAGTCCCTGCATATTTTTTTCCTCTTTTGTTGAAGGACGGCAAATTATTTTTCATATTTTGTTTCCCTTCTGTGAACCTTATTAGAAATGTTATTGGTTCGACATAGTGACTTGAGGATAAATTGGTGGGCTAATAAAAACCTTGTGAATAGAATCAAATCTAATACAAAGAAAATAATTTTCCATGTTATTCTTGCTTGTTATTGCAGGGAGAGTTGCCCGGTGGGACCCGGATTCACTTTGTCTAAAGTCTACTACCTAACGCCTCTCTTAGCCAACAATAAAGACAAACGGGGACTGGCGCTGGATGGACAATTGAAGCATGAAGACACAAATTTGGCATCTTCTACTATGTCAGTATAACAAACAATTGTTCTTTGCCATTATTAGAAAAATTATTTCATATGTTTGATTTTTATTTCAGATTGACAGAGCCAGTGCAAAAAGAAAATCTAGGAATTATCGTGCAGTACAAAGTGAAAGTTAAACTATGCCTTGGAGCTTTGGGCGGGTAAAGTTATACTCAAACCCTTTCTGGTTCAATTGTGTGACTACGTTTGCGTTCTTTTGTTCTTCAGGGATTTGGTTGCAGAGCTACCGTTTATTTTAATGCATTCGAAACCACCAGAAGATAGTCCTCCGCCGAGTCGTCCTCCAACAGCCGTGGCGAGTCCTAAAAAAGATCCAAGTGACTGTGTACCAGTGGATACTAACCTGATTCAACTTGACGCGTAATTTTTTTTCTTAAACATTTACGTATCATAATTCATATTTTGGTTATGCTCCCAAAATGTCTACCATTCCTCTTTCATTTCCAAAACGTCATGTGAAACAGAATAGTCTATAGTCGACGACGCTCTATCAACAAATAATTCTTCTCTTTTGCTTCTTTATTTGCCGTTTAGTGAAGTGACGACTCATATGGAACAGGACGACGACATCGTTTTCGAAGATTTTGCCCGGCTGAGACTGAAAGGTGAAACGGAAGCATGAGGAAATTAATTCATGTTTTGAACACATTTGGCAGACAAAGGGCGTGCTGATATTTTACATGAAAAGACAAAAAAGATGATGGAGGTTCAAGCTTGACTTTTCGCTCATCTATAAAATATTGTTCTCCCTATTTTTCATCTTTCTACACCTGATAATATTCTTTGGGGGGGAAGGGTGAGATCGTCGCTCCTGTTGGCTGACTTTAAGATTTCTGTTGTAGAAAAAAGCCGTCTGCTTGTGAATTAAGCCTCTGATTTATTTGAATTCATTCCCGCTTTTTCAAATATCATATCCGACATTTTGTAGTGTTGTAGATTAGTAGTAGATAGGTGAATTCTGCTCCAACAGTAACAAAAAAAGAAATGGATTTCTAATTATGTTGAAAATGGCGCTCTCTGTTACTTCTTCCTTTAAAAATTTATTTTCCATTATGCTCCCTTTTGATATTTTTATCAGTTTTAAAAACAATTTTCACTAGCAGCAGGGTATGCTTTAGAATTTACAGGTTATTCTAGTCATTTGACGTTGGAGGACTATGAACTCATGCCAATCAACTCATTTTAATTGAGGCGTCTGTTGTGTGGCCCCCCCCCCCCCAAAAAAAAAAAAACAGATCGTTTGCTTATCCGTATATTGAACTGCGCTATTGAATGTATCGCGATTATGTATGTATCTATTTACAAAGTTAAAACATTTCCCGTCTTAAGCCGAGATAAGATCCACTCACGCCACAGGTACTTGGTAAAAAAACGCTAAGAGAACTGTCCGCAAAGTTTAATACTTGATACTTGCTTCCGCAAGCCTTTTTAATATTGGTATCGCTGAAATTTCATGTGTAACATATTAGAGTTTTTGATTTACCGGGCGTAAAGGATTACTAACCAGAAAAACGTATCTGTATCAAACAGTTCTTCATCAACTCAACAATTCTATCAAACATTCTTGAATCAAGCTTTCAGTCTCCCTCTTCTTCGTATCTTTTCGAAAGGTTTGACCAAACATCCGAGACTTTCTTGTTTTATTTCGTTGTTTGTTCTGTCAACCCTTTTTGTAGCCATATAAATATCCGATTTATTTAAAAATGATTTACTGCCGAGATTTTCTCATACCCACCCACACAATAGTACCCGAATAAACTAAACCGAACACTGACTGTATCGATGTTTCTGCCCCCCCAATTTATCTTTAAGAATTTGTACTTTTTATCACGATGAACTATGTCTGTAAAAATAAGAATTTTGTGGTGAATAAAATTCACTCTATTAATCTTGGCCAATATTTAATCACGATATAATAGGAAAGGTACAGTACACTCTCGCGCTATCCTAGTCTCTTGGAAGAAACGGCGGGTGTTCAGTAAAGGGTACCAAGATTCCCCACCAGGTTCGCTAGTATAGGAGGCCCCTCGCCTCTCGGGGGTATAGTAAAAATTGGGGTTTTTCGTTCGTTATCTGTAAAATTACCAATCAATGTGTCCAGAAATTGATTTAGTTTAAGCTATATGTGAATCCCTATCCTTAAATACCTAATTCATCTAGATTAGGCAATTTTTTTTTTGTTTATTTTGTGATTGAAATTCGCATTTTTTTGAAAATTGCGCCAAAAAAAAATCAAATCAAATGTACTTTTTATTACTTATTTTTGTTTATTCTATTTTAAGAGGAACCGGAAAAAAAACTCTTTTGTGAGTTTGAAGTTGCTATAATGATTATTTCACTTGTTAAAACCATTTCTTTATTACAGAATAAGTAAATCGATGTCTAATACACCATTTCAAGCCAATGGAATCAATAACTTCATAAAGCAATTCATGAAGAAATATGTTTAGAAAAATGGTTCATAGAAAATCTTCCAGGAACCGGGAAACAACACTTTTGTGAGTTTAAAGTTGCTATAATGATTATTTCACTTGTTAAAACCGTTTCTTTATTACAGCATGTGTTAATCGATGTTCAATACACCATTTCAAGTGTATTGAATCAATAAATTTATAAAGCAATTCACGAAGAAATAGTTTTAGAAAAATGGTTCATAGAAAATCTTCCAGGAACTGGGAAACAAAACTTTTATGAGTTTGAAGTTGCTGTAATGATTATTTCATTTGTTAAAACCATTTCTTTATTACAGAATAAGTAAATCGATGTCTAATATACCATTTCAAGTCTATAGAATCAATAACTTCATAAAGCAATTCATGAAGAAATAGTTATAGAAAAATGGTTCACAGAAAATCTTCCAGGAACCGGGAAACAACACTTTTATGAGTTTGAAATTGCTATAATGATTATTTCATTTGTTAAAACCATTTCTTTATTACAGAATAAGTAAATCGATGTCTAATACACCGTTTCAAGTCTATGGAATCAATAACTTCATAAAGCAATTCATGAAGAAATAGTTTTAGAAAAATGGTTAATAGAAAATCTTCCAGGAACTGGGAAAAACACTTTTATGAGTTTGAAATTGCTGTAATGATTATTTCACTTGTTAAAACCATATCTTTATTACAGAAGAACTAAATCGATGTCTAATACACCATTTCAAGTCTATGGAATCAATAACTTCATAAAGCAATTCATGAAGAAATAGTTTTAGAAAAATGGTTCATAGAAAATCTTCTTTCAATTTCAGCAATTTCAAGGGTTTCACTGTTACAGGATATGTTAATCGATGTCCAATACACTATTTAAAGTCTTTAAAATTAATGAATCTATTAAGACATTCAAGATGGAAAAGAATGAATTTAATGAATTTAAAATGACGATTCTGATTGTTTTACAAATTTCAAGGGTTTCCCTGTTACAGGATATGTTAATCGATGTCCAATACACTATTTAAAGTCTTTAAAATCAATGAATCTATTAAGATATCCATGATGGAAAAGAAATAGAAATAAGAGTTGATAGAAAATCTTCCAGGAACTGAAACTCACAACTTCAATGAATTTAAAATGACGATTCTGATTGTTTTACAAGTTTAAACAAATTTCTTGTTACACGATATGTTAATCGATGTCCAATACACTATTTAAAGTCTTTAAAATCAATGAATCTATTAAGACATCCATGATGGAAAAGAAATAGAAATAAGGTTAATAGAAAATCTTCCAGGAAGTGAAAACACAACTTTAATGAATTTGAAATGACGATATAAATTGTTTTACAAGGTTAAACAAATTTCTTGTTACACGATATGTTAATTCGATGTCCAATACACTATTTAAAGTCTTTAAAATCAATGAATCTATTAAGACATCCATGATGGAAAAGAAATAGAAATAAGAGTTGATATTCAAACACCGAACACAATTTCAAAAGTTATGAGCATTTGAAGTTTTTTTTGCCATCATTTCTGTGATTTAAGACTTTACGGTCACACCACAGGCTTAGTACTCAACACCAAAATGAAAACTAAGTCTCAAAAGGTTCAGAGGAATGTCCTCTATTACCTAGGTCCCAAATATTCAAACACCAAACACAATTTCAAAAGTTATGAGCATTTGAAGTTTTTTCTGCCATCATTTCTGTGATTTCAAGACTTTACGGTCACACCACAGGCTTAGTACTCAACACCAAAATAAAAACTAAGTCTCAAAAGGTTCAGAGGAATGTCCTCTATTACCTAGGTCCCAAATATTCAAACACCAAACAAAATTTCAAAAGTTATGAGCATTTGAAGTTTTTTTGGCCAATCATTTCTGTGATTTCAAGACTTTACGGTCACACCACAGGCTTAGTACTCAACCCCAAAATAAAAACTAAGTCTCAAAAGGTTCAGAGGAATGTCCTCTATTACCTAGGTCCCAAATATTCAAACACCAAACACAATTTCAAAAGTTATGAGCATTTGAAGTTTTTTGGCCATCATTTCTGTGATTTCAAGACTTTACGGTCACACCACAGGCTTAGTACTCAACACCAAAATGAAAACTAAGTCTCAAAAGGTTCAGAGGAATGTCCTCTATTACCTAGGTCCCAAATATTCAAACACCAAACAAAATTTCAAAAGTTATTAGCATTTGAAGTTTTTTCTGCCATCATTTCTGTGATTTCAAGACTTTACGGTCACACCACAGGCTTAGTACTCAACACCAAAATAAAAACTAAGTCTCAAAAGGTTCAGAGGAATGTCCTCTATTACCTAGGTCCCAAATATTCAAACACCAAACAAAATTTCAAAAGTTATGAGCATTTGAAGTTTTTTTGGCCAATCATTTCTGTGATTTCAAGACTTTACGGTCACACCACAGGCTTAGTACTCAACCCCAAAATAAAAACTAAGTCTCAAAAGGTTCAGAGGAATGTCCTCTATTACCTAGGTCCCAAATATTCAAACACCAAACACAATTTCAAAAGTTATGAGCATTTGAAGTTTTTTGGCCATCATTTCTGTGATTTCAAGACTTTACGGTCACACCACAGGCTTAGTACTCAACACCAAAATGAAAACTAAGTCTCAAAAGGTTCAGAGGAATGTCCTCTATTACCTAGGTCCCAAATATTCAAACACCAAACAAAATTTCAAAAGTTATTAGCATTTGAAGTTTTTTTGGCCAATCATTTCTGTGATTTCAAGACTTTACGGTCACACCACAGGCTTAGTACTCAACACCAAAATGAAAACTAAGTCTCAAAAGGTTCAGAGGAATGTCCTCTATTACCTAGGTTCCAAATATTCAAACACCAAACAAAATTTCAAAAGTTATGAGCATTTGAAGTTTTTTCTGCCATCATTTCTGTGATTTCAAGACTTTACGGTCACACCACAGGCTTAGTACTCAACACCAAAATGAAAACTAAGTCTCAAAAGGTTCAGAGGAATGTCCTCTATTACCTAGGTTCCAAATATTCAAACACCAAACAAAATTTCAAAAGTTATGAGCATTTGAAGTTTTTTTGGCCAATCATTTCTGTGATTTCAAGAATTTACGGTCACACCACAGGCTTAGTACTCAACACCAAAATAAAAACTAAGTCTCAAAAGGTTCAGAGGAATGTCCTCTATTAACTAGGTCCCAAATATTCAAACACCAAACAAAATTTCAAAAGTTATGAGCATTTGAAGTTTTTTTCTGCCATCATTTCTGTGATTTCAAGACTTTACGGTCACACCACAGGCTTAGTACTCAACACCAAAATGAAAACTAAGTCTCAAAAGGTTCAGAGGAATGTCCTCTATTACCTAGGTCCCAAATATTCAAACACCAAACAAAATTTCAAAAGTTATTAGCATTTGAAGTTTTTTTGGCCAATCATTTCTGTGATTTCAAGACTTTACGGTCACACCACAGGCTTAGTACTCAACACCAAAATGAAAACTAAGTCTCAAAAGGTTCAGAGGAATGTCCTCTATTACCTAGGTCCCAAATATTCAAACACCAAACAAAATTTCAAAAGTTAAACAGCATATATATAGCACATCTCACAGCATTTGAAATAATAAATCTATATAGAATTATTTCATATTTTTTGATATGGCTATAATAAAACTTACATCGACGTTGATTCCTGGCCGGGTGAAGGCCGTGACGGGCGTCCGCTCTGCGAACATGTATCGGTAGAATTCCTCCTGATTCTGGTACCACTTGACCGAGTAGAGTTTGGCATTCCGGGCGGCGCTGAAGGCGCAGTCCAATTCGACGTCGGAGCCGTACAGGGCCAGACTGGGCACCCGGAATCCCGTCACTTTGAGGCCGTCGCACAACAGCGGCGGGCCGACAGTCGCCAAAATGGCAACCAGCGCCGTCCACCAACAATAGACATTCCTGTTCATCTGGTTAAAAATAATATACAGCAAATCAACTCCCATTAGTTCAACTCAAATTGTTCTAGATATACTATGTATTTGATCAAATCTAAATCATATATATAATAAACAAGAGATATAGCCAAAGAGACAGCACATGTCAGCCCACCAAATAGCTATGCTGGACTATTACTGCTGATGGTTTTTCGTGATACAGCCTCTCGGGAGGATGTCCATTTGCTGCTGGACGAGTCGAAATTGTTTGTATGTGCTGTGCTGTGTTGTCTCTTTTGTTTTGAGACATTTCGTCGGCCAGCAGCAGCAGGAGAGGTTTGATATATACTCTTGGCTCCGCTCCGTTTGATATTCAATGGCGGAGTAGATACTACTACTACTACAAGTCCTAAAATGGCGGAGTCTATCTCATCCTTGTTGTCTATATAGCGTGACTCTCTCCAGTCGTCGTTTCGTGACGCGAGTGGGCGAGCACTGCCGTGAATAATGGATCATATACAGTCGTCCGTCGTCGGTCCCTCCGTGCAACACACAGACGACGGCGTGGGATAAAACAAACCGGAGGGGAGAGAAAAAACAAACACGCAGTGACACTCCGCTCTATAGCTGCTGCTGTGTCCTGTGCGTCTTTATTCTCTTATTCCCTGGACACGTGAAACAAAGGGCCGTATAATCATATACCTGATGCGCTTCTAATATCTCTCATATAAAAATAAAATATTTAAAAGTATACACATAGAAAAAAGAAATCTACACGAATAGGCCTAAATAATTGATAAAAGAAAATAAACTTGCAAATAGAAATCTATATTATGTGGAATGCCTGTCATATTGAAATGGAACTAGTATATTATAGTGTATAGGCTATATGTAAATACCTTTTTTGTTTTTATTGATTGTCGCCGAATGCAATTTTGTCTTTTCGTCGAAAATTCGATCTATATTCCCTCCATATATGGCTGTGGATTTCCACCGAAAAGTCAAAAAAAGGTATTTTCATATATAACAATTGAATATCGACTCTCCTCCTTTCGCCTATATGTGATAGAGCATGCAGAGAGCAGAGACGGTGGATTTCTAGATCTCTGACATCGTCGTCGTCGTGCGGATAAGGTCATTGGAGCGACTATAACAAGAGAGGCGCACAGCAGTCGGTCTTCTTCTTCTTCTTCTTTCGCCATATCCTGATATATTCTTGTGCGCTGCGCTCCTTGATTGATGCACAAGGATAAAAGAAGATGGTCTATACCCCAGCATGTATACTATATAGACGGTACTCTCCTTCTTACAGCAGCAGCTACAAAACCGAATATAAAAAGAGAACGAGAGAGAGAGAGAAGAGTCCAAAGTGCTGACTGACTGCAAGCAGCCTTATATATTATTATTCCCGCGACGCAATTTCAATCCCGCCAACAGATTGGCACTGGATTCAACCTATACCCTATATAGGCTGCTGCTGGTGCTCCTATATCGATTTCACATATGTGTACAACTGAGACTCTCTCTCGTCTATATACCCAGCAGAGCTTTTCTCTCCGCTCTTTTTTCCTTCTTGATGTGCTGCTGTTGTGTTATGTAGACTCTCACCTGTGCCTCCACCATCTTGTGCGTCCTTCTATATCAACTCTATTATAAAGAGCCACTCTCTCTCTCTCTCTCAGCCACTCTCGGCAAGTCACTTGGTCTGTCAACTGGCGCTTGAGATCGGCGACACGTACAGCACACACTGCATAGTCTAGTAGTAGAGAGAGAGAGAGAGACAACTTTATATATACGCGCACCTATACTCTATCGTCTTACATAAGCCTATATATACAGCCTCACTCTTTATAGATGGATAGAGCGCGGTGCTGCACACATTGCTGGGAAATGTCAACAAGCAATCAAGGACCTGAGTTGGCTGTCATCAAGAGCTGCAAATGCGCAAACCTCCTGTATAATTCTTCTTCTTCTATTCTTATTGGGTCCGTTTTCTATTGTTTTAGACTCTCTCTCTGCTGCTATTAGAGACTCTTTGCGCTCTACTGTATAAGAGTTGGACTATATGCTGTGGGCTCCATGCCGACCGGTGCAGATCGAGAATAAATAGAGACAGATGGAGTATAGAGAGAGGGAGAGACTATAATGTTTACGGCTAACAGGAAAATCGTGTATTTGCTGTTGCTCTCGTTGAGAATTCCCCCTTTTTGCTGTTTAAACTTTGCACGCCGAGATTATTATTATACAAGATCTTTTGGCGCAGCGAGATAAATGATTTCTTGTGAGATATATACATGTATATATAAAAGGCCCGGCTGCTGCAGCAACATATAACAATATAAAAGAAGAAGTTGGCCGCGGTGGCAATGGATCGGCGCACAGTCGGCAACGCCCCGTTGCGTCGCTCTTTTCTTTTTGAAATCATTTCCACATTTTCTCTTATATTTTCCAGCAGCACAGCAGCATTATCACACAGGAGCGCCGTATATACACACATGCACTGCGCTGGGCCAAACGGCTGCTGGAGGGAATTGTGCGGCATCGAAATAAATCTCCAAAAAGAAATGGCGCTTGTATAGAGAAACGAGCGGCGACGGCCAAAGAGAAAGAATATAAACGTGAAACCCCGGCCCAGCCAGCCAGCTCTATATAGCTCTTCAGGCCTCATTAAGTCTTTTTGCCTTTTTCACCACGGCTGATGCATGTGTGATGTCGATAAAGCTCAAATATAAATTCACATCCAACACTTGCTCTATATATGTTCTCCCGTCTTATATTTTTTGATACTATGTACCTGCCGCTATTATTTAAAATCAAAAGGAGAAATGATTTAAACCTAAAATTTATATTATCCTACACGCTAAATCGACTTTTCTCCGTTGGGAGAGAGAAATGACAAATATCTACCAGATAGAAACGACTAAAAGTCTAACGACAACTTATGTATAATACACGCACACAGCCGGGATATATATATAACATATATATAGAGCCTTTATAGAGCGTGATGCTGCTGCGGAAACTTGTTATTATTATTGCCAGATAGAAATAAAAAGAGAGCGCGCGTTGCTGCTGGTATAAGAAAAGCCAAGAGCGGAAATATTATAGATTGTTATGATGATGACGACAGACGCGCGCGCGGTTTTTAAGACTCATCAAAAAAGGGCTTCTCTCTCGACAGCATCATGCTGCAAAAGACAACACTTTGATATTTGTCGTAAAAATATAATCATCATGTCTTTGTTTATATGTAAACATTTGGTTACGATCATTTTCCTTTTTCCTTTCTATAATAATAATAGCTGCTGCTGTGCTATGTGCTGGTTTGTTTTCGTTATTATTACAGAATCTTAAATCTATTATACCAATGACAAGTTGGTATACATGTTATAACGAGAGATTCTTACGTAATGAGCACCAGCAGCACTCGCTGCTGCTTCCCGAAACACTAATGACTAAAAAGCGGCTTATATCTATACTGCTGCTGCTGTATTATATACATAAACTATACATATTATATATGTTAGACACACATTTGCTTTTGTATTTTTGATTTCGCTTGTATATTACATTGTCGACATGGCACGAGATTTTCAAGCGCTCAGATCGCAGTTCTATATATTTATTGGCTGTCAAACATTTTGTACGTTTTCAGCATGTCTCCAGGGTATTTATATATTATAGATTGGAGACGCGCAACACATGTCATGTGTGTATATGGACTATATATATCGTCCATTTTAGACAATGTCTTCTTCTGAGTGAGCTTTTCTTTTCGCCAATTTATGGCGAAATGATCCGCTATATTGAGAAAATCCTTTTCGAACCGCGTCTATATTTTTGCTGTAGAAATGCCGGCATCACCTTTCGATGAAAAGCATCGAGTTCTATACTATACCCATTACAATTCATAGTATATACAGCGCTGCTGCTGGTTATATTGTCTACATTCAAAAGAAGAAAACACAACTGTTGGTTGTTGAATAATAACAGCTGATGCTGGTGGGGTTAATAAGTCAAAAGTTGGCGGAAAACTTAACGAGACCAGCGGTGCGCTGGTCCGAAATGTTTAATCGTAATCAAACAACAAGAGCAAGAACTATGCTGTGTATAATACACATTTAAGCGTAGCCCGCTATATAGCAATAACACGCGTGTTTCTTCTAATATAAAAAGAACATCAGCGTATTATAATAGGACAAAAGAATTTAATACTATACAATACATCATATAATGATGCAGCAAACAATAAAGAGGTCGAATTTAATTCACAATAGTTAAAACAAGCTCCCACATGTTATATAGATATACAAGTATATATATATATACTGTTGCGCTCTTTTTCATATCGTAATTGTGCTGAGAGTATAGCGTGAGTCTGAGCCGTTTCCTACACAACATTTAATAGACTCCGCCCCATATATAATATAGGCAGTGTATAGCAACAACATGCGCCAGTCTTCTATACATATACAGCCGTGTCGAGCTGTATATGTAACATCACAACAGCCACCACACATATAGATGAAATGGATCGAGCCACGCCCAAACAGTTTGCAGCTTTGCTAATTGTTTTTTTTTTCTCTTGTCTCCCCCCCCCCCTCCCCGTGCTGCTGCGGTGACGGAATGTATAACACAATATATAACGGACGGCAGCATCCCAAACATATTAGGCCGCCAACAAAGTCCCGCTCTCTCTGGAATATTATGTCAACCACTATATAAACATTTCCTGTTGTGGCTTGGCAGCAGCACATTCCCCCCTCGACAGATATACTTATAATATGCAGCGATTGAAATTTGTGAACGCAGAAATTCCAGCACGAATAGAATTCAGATGATATAATATAATATAGAGACGGAAGCCGAGCCAAAAATAATATACAAACAAGGAAAGAAACAAACTGATGCTGATGGGATATAGACATCGTTAAGAAATAAGGAAACAAAATGAGGGGAAAAAAATATAAAAGTCATCAATCAATTTGTTTTCTGTTATTAGGCCTTGCTATACATCGCAGTACAGCAGCACAGTTGGAACTGCATCCTGCATCCATGTGTGATCACATTTCGCTTCCTCATTTTCTAATAGCCTCGGATAATATATAATGCATTCACTCCGGCCTTTTATGTATTTCTACCAGCATATCCTGCTGTGCCCAGCACGTATAAATTGTAGACTATATAGACGATCCTAATACATATAATATATAAAAAGCCAAAGAGCAGCAGCACTATCTATAAACTCAATCATCCGTATATAGCCTATATATAGTTCTGTGCATTTTAGATGCCGCTAAAGGCCTTTCCCCGAAAGCCAATCATAACCTAGTCTATACACATTATCAGTAAATGCATACGTACAAAAGAATAAGAATAAGAAGACGAAGAACAAAGAGGAGTAAAGAGAATAATATAGCACACAACACGTCCATCATCGCTCCATATAGAGTCCCTTATACATCATGTCGGGGGTTGGCAACTCCTCAGAATCCTCGTACACCCTGGCTAGAATCCCTCCAGAATCCCCAGAATCTCATAGAATCTTCAGAATCTCACAGAATCTTCAGAATCTCACAGAATCCCGTAGAATCCCATAGAATCCCGTAGAATCCCATGGAATCTCGTAGAATCTCCAGAATCTCACTAAATTTACCCCTTTTTTTTACTTAAAACTACCCCAAAACCGTCTAAAATTTCAGATATTTTGTGAATTTGGTCTTTGAAAAGCTCAAATTGTAAAAAAATGCACTAGAAATACTGAAAAATGTAAAATATGGGTTGCGCTAAAACTTCTTTAATTTTCCCTCCTTTTTGCCACCGCTGGGAGGCGCACACATTTTTTCGTCTGCTGATGAATGGAGGATAGGGTGGGACAAATATATGGTTAAAAAAAATTTATTGATAATATGCCAATAATTCCCAGCAAAAGTCACTTGCGGTTAATTTTCCCCGTATATTCTATTTTAAAATTAATAATCAGGACTTTTAATTCAAACCTGTCAAATTTCTAACTATCAGATTACTACACCCTACTTGAAACTACAAAACCTATTGTAGCACCTTTTTCTATCAGTAAAAAATCTTGAAGATAATAAGATCTGCATGTCTATAAGCTGTATAGAGCATGCCGAAACGGAGCTACGCCCACTACGTAACATAGTGCTTACTTCTGTACAGAAACTGGGCCAAGGACTAGTGGCGCCCCTAGCGGAATTTTTGGGGAAACTTGATTCGGAATCTCGCAGAATCTCGCAGAATCTCTCAGAATCTCTAGAATCTTTCAGAATCCTTGAGATTCTGAATCCTCGTACACCCAAATTTTGAGTTGCCAACCCCCGCATCATGTGCAGCATTTATCGGATTTGACCAGGAGCATATACAACAACAGCAGCAGCAGCAGCACTCCAGGCTGTTGTTGTTGTTGTTTGGTTTGATACAAAGTGCTCCACTGTTGCGCTTTTCGTCAATAGGACATCGCAAAAAGCTCTATACGTATAAAGTATAGACACAGCATATTATATATATCAATTTAATACATCTAATACAGACACTCACCCAGCACTTTCCCTTTCTTCTTATAGATAAAAGAGTTGATATAATATACACAGCCATCAAAAGCTTATGTTTGCGAGGATCGATGCAAAGTGCTGCTGCTGTGCTGTGTGCCTCTGAGAAAACATTGTCGAGGAGGCGAATAATAATCTAATATTATATGTTTTACAAAAAGAAAAACTGTATTGTATTAGATATATATTGTTTATATAATATTTCAATGTTTTAAAAGAGTCTTTTAACGGTGCGGAGAGCACATAAGTGCTATCTATATGTTTCCATAGTGACTCTCTGTGCAGAAAAGAGGAAAGAAGGTATATACAATTTATATATTGAAATAAAATACAAGGGCCATCAAAGGACGAGGACCTATAACCCTTTTTTCCCTTCCATTTTCTATTGGGACGATCCCAGTAGACAACAAAGAAGCTTTCTGCCTCTGCTGTAATGGATTTATACAGTATCTGTGTGTTGATATATACATGCACGTCGATCTGCAGCAGCCAGCAGCTATAATGTCTACATTATATAGTGGTATTTGAACGCACTATTATATAGCCTATATATAGATTATTTGTATAACAATACAAGCCAATGACTTTAAAGAGTCCATTGCTGATATATATCAACCCAGCAAAAGGTGGGCACAGCATGGCCATGGCTCTATACATACACTTCAATAATAGAAAAGGATATAGCACACAGCCCCAGCACAGCAAACGAATGATCAACGAGAAGAGATATATAGAGGGAACCAGCAACAGCACTTGATTAACGATCTCCTGTCTATACCTCTCCCCCCTCCCTCTCTCTCTCTCTATGTCTTTCCTGTGTGTTACACACATTTTATATACAGATGAAAGTGCATGAGTCACATCAGTGAGTGGGGAGGGATATAATACATCTAATAGTTTCTTTCTTTATATATTTAGCCTATATGTGATGTACCTTTATTTTTAATAGGAACACACAGCTACAAAGTCTATGTATAGATTAATCGCCACATGCAGCCACTGCCCTTTTCAATGTATAGTGCTGCTGTGGTCTTTGAGTTTCGTATCTATATTTTTTAAACAATACATGCGGAGAACAATATATACATGTACAGCCTATAATAATAATACAAGAAAATCTTTGTCGAAAAATATTTTTTTGATTTACTTTGATCTTGTCGTTCATTAGTCCTATATACCAGCAGCAGCAGCAGCCATAAGGTCTTTTGTCTCTCCAGAGATGTCTAGACATTGGGCTCGTGTGACACGCCGAGAGAGAAAAGATCATTGAGGATTGACGAAAAGAAAATGAGGCATCAAAAGAGATCGCGACCATATATATATGATGTACTATGTAGTACTAGATTGACGATCATCGACTCTTGCACAAGCACTGATCCGCGTCCACGTTCTCTCTCTTTATATCTAATGGGCATCATTAGATATATACTATATCTCTCTCTATAGTGCTGCTGTACATGTATAGATTCTTCTCCCCCTTTTAAATGTCTAATATCGGCCAGCAAGAGGAAAATATATATATATTGATAGACTGTATATAAAAAGGGAGATGGATGAATGGCTCACTATAGACTTGTGTATAAAAAGTATAGATATATAGAGATGTATTATAATTGATCGATCTAGATATAGGCTCTCTTGCCAAAGGCTCCAATTTATATTATTTTATATTATAGTCCGCCAATATATTAATGCATTTTTTTCTTATTTTTTTTTTCTTTCTGGCGTCTTAATGAATGAATGAACCGCCTGTCTATATAAATATAAATAGTTTGTCCGCAAAGAGACTTATTTTTCAGTGGCGTCGATGTTGTTTGATGGAAAAAAACAAACTGTATTTTTAGTGAGTTGATCTGATCGAAATCACAACCAAAAAGTATAATATTAGACTTTTGGAAAATAGATCTATAGTAACTATATGCTGGCCGCGCGCATAAAGTAGGTACTTCCGATATTCCCTTCCAAAGGAAACCGGATGTAGAGCGGAAGCAATGACAACTTTTCTATAAATAATCGCTTAGACTATATCTATAGGCTACATTCGTTTCTCTGTCTATTTCTTTTTATATTATTATAGGGGGAAAAATTCAGTTCTCATTGGAAAATTTAAAAGAAAAGTATTTAATAAAAACGGCCTATTAAACAATGCTGTGTGGTAGATAGCTGGCTGCTGCCTTAAATGTTATACACAGCACGCAGGCTGTGGCGGGGAGAGAAAAAGGGGGAAATATAAGAAATGACTGATGTGATATAGCTTCCGGGTTTTTGAATCCGGTCTTTGAAAAAAGGGAAAACATTTATAAATGTTACAACTCCCCCAAAAGAAGAGAAGAAGAAGGCAGCTGTGTACACTGGGGGCCCATTATATACAACAGAGAAAAAGGGGAAGAGAGCTCTGCTGCTGCTCTTCCTGATGCTGCTTCAGGATGTTGTGTATATCTATCGTCAATGTAGTAGAAAAACCGTATATAGGGGAGACCGGGGCTGTATGGGAAACGGGGCTATAATGTACAAGGCAATTAAAACATGTAAAATTCGTTCAAAATTTGTGAAATAAATACAGAGTATGTTAAATTACGTTTTATTTATCATACAAACTTTATTTCTTGAAATTGTGATTTATTTTTCTTGTTCTATGGGAAATAAAAAAAATGGTAATCTGAAAAAATATTTAAGACGTTTAGTTTTTTATTTTATTGATACAAAAATCAATATTTTTGTAAAACCCAGATAGCTATTTTATAGCAATTTTATTCTAGTTTAAGGTGGTGTATATTTTTTTTTGTAATGGGTTCCTTAGGAATTCATAATTTAGTTTATTTAATGTTGTTTGGGTTCGGGTTAAACGGGACATGAAAAACGGGGTAAAACAGGTATTGCCAGATCAACGTTATTTCCAGAAAAACGCCCCCTGGCAACAAAAACAAAGGAAAAATGATCAAAAAAACTTTTTTGATAGTATCGCCACTTCTACTTTATAAAATAAATAAAAATTCAGCACTTCTGAAAGGGAAATGAATTCCCTTTTCACCACTGCATGATTTAATAAATATAATTAAGCCTTTGCTGAGAAAAACGATGTTCAATTTTACCCCTGGCTCTGTTCCGTTTAACCCAAAATTTTTTGTTTTTTCGGCATTTTTTCATGTTGGCATTTCATCACATAACTCTTAAACGTATCAACGAAAAAAATTAAAAAAATTACCAAATGTAAATAAATGCCAGGGAATCACCCCTATACTTTTATTTTTTCATAATTCTTATTTTTATATAAATGGCAGCGTAAAGAAAAAAAAATGTCCCACATAGCCCCGGTCTCCCCTACTGCACATTTTTGCTTTCTTTTCGGTATTTTATAGTAGTAATATACGTTCATCTATAACGATAGATCTATCTATCTACTCGTCTTTTCTATTGTGTATATAGCGTTTCTCTCGGTTTCAACACACGGCCATTTGTTAGATTGTCTATCAAAGGTTATAGAAACCTCAAGGCAAAACAGCATTTGAAACAAGTTGTTCCAAACAAGTTGATGCTGTATATAGTCTATAATTACCTCTTTATATAATGTGTGGGTTACTGAATTGAATTTCCCCCAGCTTTTGCAAACTATAGACGTCTAATATACGTGCTGGCTATTATATAAACTGTGCTGTTGCCTTTTTGTCTGGTCAATCTATTCAGAGATGTTGAGACGCGGTGCTACGGTTCTTTTTTCTCCCCAATTTTCTAGATAACTACGACAAATGATGAGAAGAAGAATATAAAATCTAAAGAAGAAAGCGCGGATTTATATATAAGGAAAACGAAATCGATTATAGACACAGACTATCTGTTCCTTTATAAGCATCGACGGTCTGCTATACATTATATTATATGCCATGCAGTCTCTATATATCTAGGCCTGATATTTCAGTATTATAGTACACAGCAGCAGCTATAGGACCAGCATCTAAACGGCTTTAGATATTATTACGTGGGGGCGACCCATGTCGTTATATAAATGAAATCGATCACTCAACCGCGCCGATCCAAATCTATATATCTCTATATAGCCTCTCTTTCGCTGTATATAGCCTATGTTGTGTGTGTGTAATATATATATATACAGTCGCGGCTGAAAGTTTCTATACGTGTAGCTCCAAAACCCGCCTTTTTAATGTGTATTGGCGGATGGTGTCAACCTATGATAGAGGTTGAGCTACCTTATTTGCTCGATTTTCTTAAGTTTTACCCCCTACCCCCTTACACCTCCGACAATGATTTGTTGGCGGGGCTTTCTCAACTATGGGTAACCATGGCCGATAATCAGACAATTGAGTCTATGCCCAATAAACTAGCAATAGCTCTAAAATGAAACGTTAAAATGGCAGAGGATTGATCAGTTTGTAACTGTGGCAATTTCTGCATCGATTAGTTTCATTTTAGCATTAGGCAATAGGAATGAGTAACGTTTGGGGTATCGCGGGTAAATTAGTAATCGATGTTAAGAGGAAGAGTTAAGTAAAGAAGGGCGGTAAAAAATAAAGAAACTAGCAAATAAGGTAGCTCAACCTCTACCATAGGCTAACACCATCCGCCAATACACAGTAAAAAGGCGTATTTTTGAGCTACACGTATAGAAACTTTCAGCCGCGACTGTATATAAGCCTATAGCTTATATATATAAAAGTCTTCGAGCAGCAGCATATAATAGAGAACAGTTTTGTGTCGGCCGGGGCCTCAATCATATATCCCCGAGGGCCCGCAGCCTTTCACATTTTCTGGGTTGATTTTCATTTTCAATTTCTTTTTCTTGTCTAAAATAAAAATATTTTCTCTTTTCTTGTATAAAATAAAGAAGGCGCTTCAAGTGTACGACACAAAAACAGACACACATGTAATAGCCAAAGTATATCCCCTCCTTTATTTTCTATTATAACAGACGACCAGAGCCACGCCCCTGACCTATTCCCTTTTTTCACAAAGTTTGTTTTTTTTTCTTTCCCTCTTTTGTCACAGGTTAAATGGATGGCCCTTGTGTTTTATATTGCTGCGGACTATAGGCTGTACATTACATATATAATCTGACTCTGTTGTGTTTATTATATAAAACACAACATGCTGTTTTTCGGCGGGTGATATGACCGTCTATAGCTACTACTTGGTCGTATACTTGATCGACGACAATAATCTGTCCACCCCCTCCTATTAATGCACAACATTTCCCTATAAAGAAGAAAAAACAAATTATATTACGTACGTATATATACTTTGTGTACACTATGTGCGCGTGCTGACAAATCTAAAACAAACGGCGGAGTGATGGATAGCCCATCATCAATAGTCCAATCATTTACAGCAGCCAAAAAGTACACATCACAGCTTTTGAATATAGATTAAACCTTATATAGACGGATAAACGCTCATACTATAAAATAAAACAGTCTATATATATAAAATGCTCCATCACACGAGTATATCACAGCCACATATAATAGCCATGAAATATATAATATGTATATAAGAAAAAGAGAAAAAAACACGACCGCTGCGCGTGAGTTTGTGGTTTCCTGGAGAGAGAATAAGAGAGAGAAAACACACATCACTTATTGGTGGACACGCACAGAGCACTCTAAGAGTGCTGCCCTTAGATATAGGTATATATATTTCCCACCTTATATAGCCAGCAGCAAGCTCGGCGAACATTCGTGTTGGAAGAAGTATATAAGAACAAGTTCCATTATATAAGAAAAAAAGGCTCTTGGTCTTGGATGTAGTTGTCGGTTGTCTATTTGGACGACATGTACACAGCACAGCAGCAAAGAGCTGCTGGGAGAGATGCGGCCGCGTTCAGCGTGTTGCCCAGTTAGATCTATCAGAGAGTGCTGCTGCTGCTGCTGCTGCCCAGTCAATGTCTGTGAAGGGGAAAAAGCGGTGGGAGGACACACTCCTATATGGCGAAAAAGGAGCCAGCAGCTCAGCAAAGAAGGAGGAAATAAGTGAACGAAGATGGAGAGGTCGGATGGCTACTCACGCTATATACTTTTAGAGAGAGAGAGAGGCAACTCAACTCGTTCATTAACCACCAATCTCCTGGGGCAGCACTCTAAGGTGTATACAGCAGCAAATATATATAGAATAATGTATATCGATATATCGGGGTTACATATAGTATATCCTAAATACAATGCAGGTTTTTATACGTATATATAACTTTTAGATATAACGCAGATTTCACGGATATATAATAGAGTATGTATAGCTCTCTAATAGATCCCGGAACGTACAACCCCCATCATTATAGACAGAAGCAGCAGCAGCAGCAGCACTGATGTATACTATACTATAATTTATTAACAAAAGTGAAAAAAAAAAGGAAATAAAATCATGTCGAGCGCGGAGAAATTGTTAATGAGTCGAACGTGATGCTGACTGCCGACGAGGGAAAGAGCAGAGGCGAGAGTTTGGCTTGGTATAAAAGTTTGTTGTCGAGAGACTAATCAAACGTGTATATAAATGCGCAGCAGCCAGCAGCAACTCATCAAGAAGAAGAAAATCCCAGCAGCACTATTTAAAAGATTTCTATCGTTTCTGCTTGTGGATATTTCCTCATTTAAATTTGCCAAAAAAGCAGGTCGTAGTATTCAGAACAGTCGTTTGTAGATATACATACCGGCTGTCACGTGCAGAAATGCCAAGGGCGACGGCCATATAACAATAATGAACGCAAGGTCGACGAGCATGTATATAATTTATAAGGGGGGACTTAAACAGAGCAGAGGCGAGACAGCAGCAGGGCTCATTTCATATCTCGACATTATATTCCTGGAAAAATTGATAGATATTCCTCAGACTGCTGTATATAGGCCTCTATATGCACATAGTCTAACGCCTTATTTTTAAAATTAAGGAGAGAAAAACATCAAAGTTTGCCCCCCGAGTAACACACGAAGTGCATTTACAGGAACTTGTCCCAACTTTGAAATATGTATACACGTTGAATATAACGAGCTGGATGGCTGCTGGAAGAGAGACGATTTGATGGATCGGAGGCCACGATAGTTGCGTTGATTAGAGACCAACGACGCGGCCAATAAATATATAAGGGAGGAAGTATATAACACCAAAAGACCCTAACAATGTCCAGCAGAGTATATATAACCCGGACAAGTCTCGTCAAATGATCAAGAGAGAATAAAGAGAGAAGATGAGGGGTAGCTGTCGATCCTTTACCTTGATTGAGTGATGGAGTAGATCCTGTAGGAGCCAGTCTTCAGCTGTTTATTCTATGGTGCACAATTATTCGTATAGCTGCTGTACTTATAATACAACAAGACACACAATAATACAAAACAAGTCTATAGATGTATAGTGAGATCTATTACAGACGCGGGAAACGTGTCGGCAGCGCACGAAATATGACAACAGGAGCCCAAATCAGGAGCAACTTGTTCGTAGCCCTGCAAAGGACCGACTGTGAAGGGCGGACCGAGTCGACTCGCCTTTTTATACTATATCTCTCCCCGCGACTATTTATGTGGGCTGCTATGCGCTCCAGTGGCTTGCATACAGTGGCAAAGGGTCCGATTTATTTCACGGACGTAAAAGAAGTTGAGGAATCGCTGCTGCTGGTAGGCCTAATATAAGACACCAAAGTTTTTTCAATTTCAAATGTTTGAGGACGAGACACTACATAGGCCTATATAAGAAAAGTTGCATGTATTAGGAAACGGTTAATGAGGTACAGGGAAATTTCTGATCTGTGCCTCTGCTGATTTCCCTTTTCACAGCCGCTCAAATTGTTTCTAATACATTTCATAAAGTTGTATAAAGTTGCTGAGGATTGTGTTGTTATTATTTACAAGAATCTTTGTAAGCGATATCTACATTATATTCAGCTCTTTTGTTGTTGATGATACAATTATTTAACCGATCGATTCTCTACACAGCCAGCACAGCATTCTTCAATACACCCAATGACCCATGGTTATAATAGAACCTATTATATAATAACCATCTCTTTATTGATGTTCCTTTAAAAATTCCAATAATTATTCGAATTCCAATTTGATATACGTAGATGTATCATATAATATAATAGGAGGAGATTATAATTCATTAATAGATTATATATAGCCTGCTGCTGCTATATAGCTACTCCGGCTGAGTGTTACTTATTTATAGATCGCTGATGAATATAGATGAATGTTTCTATAGTTGATGAAGGGGAAAAGGATGATAACCCCCCCCCCCCCCAAAAAAAAACAGACAAACAAACAAACCCCCAAAAAAACAAAAAGAGCGTGACATCTGAGAGTGCCAATATAGGAGGGATCTATAACCGAATAATTCACTTTTTTCGTCTCGTCTTTTTGTTTTATTACATATCAAGAAAGAATAAAGGAATAAAGGCTACATCATCCGTGGTATGAGCCCGACGATGCTGTTTTACATTATATTTATATATCGCCATATATATAGCTCTCTAACACACACAGCACACACATCGGCATTCAGTCGATATGTGCTGATGTTATATAAGAAACAAATATAGGCGCCAATGCCGCTAATGTTTTTGCCGGCAGACGCCCGCGCCTCTCATTATACAGTCGCGGCTGAAAGTTTCTATACGTGTAGCTCCAAAACCCGCCTTTTTAATGTGTATTGGCGGATGGTGTCAACCTATGATAGAGGTTGAGCTACCTTATTTGCTCGATTTTCTTAAGTTTTACCCCCTACCCCCTTACACCTCCGACAATGATTTGTTGGCGGGGCTTTCTCAACTATGGGTAACCATGGCCGATAATCAGACAATTGAGTCTATGCCCAATAAACTAGCAATAGCTCTAAAATGAAACGTTAAAATGGCAGAGGATTGATCAGTTTGTAACTGTGGCAATTTCTGCATCGATTAGTTTCATTTTAGCATTAGGCAATAGGAATGAGTAACGTTTGGGGTATCGCGGGTAAATTAGTAATCGATGTTAAGAGGAAGAGTTAAGTAAAGAAGGGCGGTAAAAAATAAAGAAACTAGCAAATAAGGTAGCTCAACCTCTACCATAGGCTAACACCATCCGCCAATACACAGTAAAAAGGCGTATTTTTGAGCTACACGTATAGAAACTTTCAGCCGCGACTGTATATAGAAAAACGATATAATCATATAAATAAAACACATCATACACATGTCCACATCAGCATGAATCAAACCAAACCCCATCCAAAAAATCTATTCATTTATTCTCATAGCATATATAGAAACTAAAAGCTATTTGATATATAAATAGGCAAGAAATCAACTCTTATACATGTGTCAGAGTTTTTGCTCTCAGCAATAAGAGCGGGAAATCTATATAATAACTATAGTACATCGCGTCATCATACAAATCTAAAGTGGAAGCTGTATATCTAATTCCTCGATCGCGCGTTCTTATTCGTGCTTGTGAAACTTTTATATACGGGATATCTCGATCTATGAGCGCACAGCTTTGCAACTGCTCCTGTGCTGTTATATAGGTCGGGCTGTCTATATATGCTCCTGCCACCATCCAGCAGCAGCTCCTTATCGTCACTTTTTTGGAGACTTCTGCCTAACTTTTTGGTTGAGCGGAACGGTTCGTGCAGCAGCAGCAGCATCAGCTACTGTATATATATGTATAGGTGCTTTATAGTTCGTTTAGATGGAATCAACTTGTCATCGCCATCGCGCCAGCAGCAGCTCGAGCCCAAAAACCTCCTATAAATTAATAGCTATACAACTCGAATGGTGCCGGGAATCAGACGACGCCATCACATGTAATAAACATATCAATCTGTTGACTGCTGCTGCTGTGCTGCTGCAGCAGAGCTGCTGGAATTTTGCGCACAGCAGTTGTTTCCTTTTTCTCTTATGAATTTCTCATCAAAATGTCGGAAAGATTTTGTATCCAGCGCGGCTAATCCTCGCCCGGCATCAGCCATTCCACATCTCAAAAGTCTATATTGTATACAGCGGCCCCTGCTGTGCTAATGTCGCTTGTATTACGTAAAAGAAACTGCGGGCTTTTATTAATAGTTGAACATATATACGTTTCTCGACACCAGCGTATACTATGGATAATATGCTGGCCACACATCAGCTTCTGAAAGTATAGATCGAAAGTAGGTCTACAACCATTGCAAAGGATTGCGTCTTACATACAATTCAGCAACAAGAGAATGTAGGCTATACAAATACCCTATAATAAAGGATGACCAGCATGCGCATAGTTATATAATACAGCCAGATCCAGTATATGCTGTAGCAAGTATTATATATATCGAGTCTAATAAATTTACGACGGTTTTTGCACCAGCACACGTCCACGTCTATGGGATTTAAAAGCAGGCATATCATGCACTGCAGGATCGAACTCACTTTATATTATATATATATAGGGGGCGGGTAGTACCGATGAAAAGTTGTGTGCAGCCCGTCGCTCATACAGGCACACATCTATATAACTGCTGTGCAAAGGTTTTTCGCGCTCCCGTGGACAGCCGTGATCAACTTTCTTATATACGAATATCTCAAGGAATATAAACTTACTGGGCCGGGCACCGCAGCAGCAGCACGCAGCAGAGACGGCCGCGGGACGACAGCAGACGCGCGGGCTGCTGCTATGTGTGTGTGGTCTCTTTTCTCGAAAGTAAAACAACTTTTTGGGAGGGGGTAATAGTGAGAGAGAAGGCGCAGCATCTAAGTACGTGGATATTTATTTATAGCGGACTGGAAAAGTAAATATATATATATAAAAGAGCCTAAAGGATGCTCGGCCATAAATCTTCTACCACACCATTCGAAAAATGTAGACATGTTGTGTGTCTATACATGTATATATAAACGAGATATAAACACACGGCTCATGTGAATTATGTGGATGGGCGGGAGATAATATCGACTATATAACATATTCTTTTTATTCGACGATGAAACTTAAAAACATTTCAAAAGAGAAACGGATTATAATATGTGCGATATGGAAAGTGCTGAATGATTTCATTCGACAAGAAAGTTTGCCGATATTGATAGAAAACGGGAGAGTCGTGGGCGGTTTTGTGCTGGCGGAAATGTGCGTGTGTAATAGAGCCTATTTGATGTGCAGCATATAGTCGGAATATATTTAGGATCATCTGATTTTTAAGGGTTATATAAGAGAACGCGGCGCTATAACAGACGCGAGACGTAGGAGGATTCCATCAATAAAAAGAAAGGTGAAATGTCAGGAAAACAACAAACGGGATCACTGATTTTCGTCTAAATTATTTGTCTAGGGATCGCGCCAGAATAATCTTGTTTTCCTCGTCAACTTGTTTCGTTATAGCCTATAGGAGGCGAACGATATATAGGCTAAACGAAATATATAGACCTAAGACTTTGCATCATAGATAGATAGAACATTCAGGATCTACGTATATAGACGTCGTATTATCCACGTGAATGAGAGACTCTGCTTGAATAATTTGATCAGGTGTTTTGCACTTATATAGAATCCTATATGACCGGGCAACGTGATGAAACCCTTATATTATATGTATAGGTACGTCAGTATTAATAATAACCTGTGAGGCAGGACATGTATATAGAAGAGAGAGATCGCAGCTGCTGTGTGCATTATTACCATTGTTTTAAAATGGGTTGCCAAGATATTAATGCTGATGTTTGTTGTTGGTGTGGGCGCGGGAAACACGCAAATAGCAGCACAGCGCGTTTAATGCATCAATATAATAGAAACCTTGATGTGCGTGCAGTAGCAATATACATCGAGCAGTACCTCCCACATCAGCAGATATATACATGTTTTATATACGACGACCGAATTTATAGGGATTCCCCTTTTTTCTGTAAAGCCAACTTTGTCTCTTTGTCTATACATTTGTTAGATTTTTCGCACAATCGATTAAAACTGTTGAAATCTTGTTAAGAGAAATATAAGAATTTATTAATTAATTAAATAAGAATTTGGCCTTTTCTCACAAGTGATTATTATATTATGCGCTGCCGGATCAAAGAACTCTCCGCCCAAATCAACAGAAAATTTCAATTAAAACAAAAAGTTACGTCAGCGCCCCATAATACCTGTGCTGTGCATTACGAGCATACACTCCCAAGTTTTCTTTGAAGAATGCAAAATAAAATTGAGAAACAAAGCTGTAGTATCGGTTTCTGATGTATAGAGCCGTGCGTTATATAGGCCTGTATATAACAATAAGAAGATGATGCAATCCATAATAAAATCTATTGCATCATAAAAAGCCAGATGGTTTTCTTTATATCTATATAGAGCGCATCAGCAGCTATATATAATATTATAGAATATATACAACGACTGATGCCCTGGCTTTTATATTTGTCGGTGTGTGTTCTGACACATGCGGCCTCTATTTACTGTCGAAGCTCAATATGTGCTGCAACCAAAAACATAAGAATTGCTGCATTCCGATCACGTAACTCTTTTCCGCCGTGTTGTTGTTGGGATCTATAAAATATGCCTAATCCTCTCTCTCTTCTCTCTCTTTCCTTTATGGAGGCCATTATCTTTGACTCTGCTCATTATATTCTGCATAGATATGTATAACGTATATACAGGGGATGATCTAAATAAGTGAGATATTAACTTGAATGTATATATACAAATATTATTATGACGGCGCGTGAAAACTGTAATTTTACAGCGTCAAAGGGAATAACTGAATATATATATCCCTCATATTTTATGTAGCAATATAACACAGGAGCCGCAGCAGCCACTCGGAAAATAGAAAAGAATCGATGATAAAAAAAAAAATAAAAATAAAAAAAATAAGGAAATAAGGAAATTTGATGGACAAAAAAAAAATATTTATAAAAGCCCCACCATAAAATAAAGAAAAAAAGTTTTTTTTTCTCGACGAAGAAGATTACATTATCAAGGGCAGAGTGTATCTAAATCGAATTGGGGCGACTTTGAAACAAATTTCAAAAATCCCGCGCCCGCGCCAAGGTATACACACACAACATAAACCAATCATATATACACAGCAGACTCTGTGCCGCATAATAGATAAAGGCCCCCCTCATGTATATGGACGGTCGATTCAATATTTATAATGACGTCGATTTATAAATGTGCTTGGGAAAAGATCAAAAGGCAGGGGCATAAGGTCAGAATTATATAGCCTACATCCACCAACAGAAGGAATATTTATAAGAGATTTGGATTTGATGATTTCGAGTCCTCGCCATTTGAAGGTTTATTATATTACGCAACGCCTTGGTGCATTTATATATAAAGGTGAGATGAGAGTTTTGTTTATAACAAGCAGAGATGCTGCAGCACCATATTTTTATCTATATGAATAATCTATTGATGTTTGCATTAGTTTTCGACTGGCTGCTGTTACCCAGGCATCTCCGCCAAGCATGTTTTATATATATATGTATTTACCTAAAATAAACTAAACGTCAATACTGCAGGTATATTATATAATATACAACTGGCCGCCACCAGCAGTCGAACGAAAAGATGCAATTAAACCCAATAATGAATCAGCTATATTACTACATACATTTCTCAATGTGAGCAGCAGCCATATATAGATGTATATGCTATATGGAATCAGTGCCAAGTTGTAACATGGATATATCCGCATTATAATGAGCCAATGGCTGCGACGACGATTCATAAAAGTCACGGATCAACAATCGTGCCCATCGCAAAAAGGAAACCCCCCACCAAAGAAAGAAAGAATAATCCGACATAGACGAGATGACGGGTGCCTTAATATTCCATTAGTATAGCCGGCCAGGAATATAACAAAAAAGATCTCATGTCAACGGTGTTTTTTGTGTTTGTCTTTGATACAAGACCCGTCACCCGTACACACGGAATCAAAGTATATACAATAAATGTATACATATATAGAACGTCAAGTACTACGGAAACAGTATAATCCCGTCATATAATCAAAAGAAATCAAACATTTGGAAAAAAACAATAATGTCGATTATTCTTTTGATTCGGGTATAGATAGCAGAGTTTGATATTATCATAATCGATAGCGATCTCTCCTCCTATATAATGTATATATCTCTGTTTTAAAAGAAACTATAAGGAAAGAGATGCGACAAATCTCCATTGGGCGACAGCATCTTCTGATGAAGGATCGTATAGATTCACTTGTGACCATCAGCCAAAAGATAGTCCTATCGTTCAATCAAAGTTGACTTTTTCTCAGCAGAGATTTCTAGCGATAAAAAGATGGACGTGATTATTCAGGCAGGAAGAGGCGGTGTGTGTACTTTATAAAAGGATGTTGCGTCGGCCCTCCCGCTCCTTATATTTTCCCATCGATGGTGACATATCATATCCCGACGGCGACAAACCCACACATCATCAGGACTCACGAAAAATTCAAAAGCGATAGATTTTCCCACACACAACAGCAGAGAGAGCGATTCTTCTCCTTGTCTCATTATACCATGGATAGCATGTAATAATATAGCGAGGCTTCTTTTGGTCAAACGCCCATTTTTTCGCCGGTTCATACATTAACTGCTGATGCCCTATAGAATTCTATTCGGTATATTATCTATGTAGGAAACGGCCTAAATCTATTACGGCTATTCCGATATATTTGCCTATTGATGTCTATAATGCGCCCCTATATGTCTGTGTCAAATGTGTGCGCCCTTTTGGGTCTTGATCAGATCGTTTGCTGGCTCCTCATGATAATGGTCATTCGATCCTTTTCATTCCACACATCCAATCCATCAATATGGGGAAAAATAAAAAGGAACTCGAGCACAACACCAGCAACCGGGAATGATGCATATAGAATTCTAAAAGGGGCCCAGGCTCACCCACAGGCTCTAAAGGGTCAAACAAAAGAAGCGGCTGATGGCCACAGGCCCCGCTAGAGAGATATACATCTTCCACAAATATAATCTCCAATACAGGAAACAATAGAGAATCATATAAGACCATAGCCACTCGTTCATCCCCCCTCCACTCTTTTGACGAAAAAGAAGAGTCGCGTGGTAAATAGGTGAAATCCTCTTGTCTCAAACATGCGCGTTCAGCCCGTAAACATGTTGAGGATTAAGACTACATGGCCATATAGTTTCTGACTGTTTGGTTAGATTTAACCTCGGTGTGTGTGTGGATGAGAGATCCATCGCCACTTTGGAGAAATGTTATATATCCCTCGACCAGAGACTGTGGCACGTCGCATATATCCGTTGAGCTTATTTGTGCTGCGCCATCATCTTCTTCTTCTTCTTTCCACCTCTGTGGGGTTTGCAACAGTCACGACTTTGTCGAGTGCTTCGCCTACATGGGCCCATCCATTCTACTCCTACTCTCCCGCACTTGGATTTATATACGTGCGCTATATAGTATAGAGAGTGTTGACACAAAATATATGGGACTGTATATAGGGAGAGTTTGATTCTTTCACGAAATAAATCTGTTTTGTTTCAGGGCCAAACGATTTCAAGTTCTCGTTGAACTTTTCGCCGAGTTGTATATAATATCTCACGGTTGTGGGTATAGTGGCGCATTGTGTGATTTTCCATTGGCAGCCGCTAGACGCGCGCTGATTTGAACGATAAGAAAAAAGGCGCGATGAAACAACTGGGCGGATGATTACAGCAGCAACGTCCGAGGTATAGATACGCCAGCGTGCGTCTAATGTTATGGACGAGATTCGCTGATGATTTCCCCCCACCCCAACAAAAGGAAAAAGTTGCCGACGTTTGCTGAATAATAGCCCCGGCGTATATAGTCTAAGTAGCAGAAGCTCATTGAATATTACGAGGCTATTGTTATTGTGGCGACGGGTGCGGGGTATAAGGGGGAGACTTATTCTCTCGGTGTTGATTGTATTGGCGCCGCTAGCGTCGCGTTTGAGATTAGATAGACGCCCACGGACGCCGTTTTTGATCTGCGTCAAGTGTGTCGTCATCAAAAGTTTTGATGGATGACTTGAACCATGGCAACTCTTTTTGCACCTGTTTTCTTATAAAATTATTTTTTAAATCAGCAATCGCATCGGCTTAGACACACGAGAGGATAACGGCATACAATATCGACCGTGCTTGATCATCCCTGGTCCAATCGTCATCATCACCACATCGCTGATAAAAATAATAAAATATTTTATTCTGACGGGCGGATAAACTACGGCGATAGGATCCTCGGCGGACCCTTGAGCACGTCCAGCAATTCACCCCAGCACCCAACTTATACCGCCACAACCCCAAAACAGCAGATGGCCGAAAACACTATAGTACGGAGATAAAAATATAGACAAAGTTTTGACTATACAATAACACATTTTTTCTTTGGTGGAAAAAGTTGTTATCTTTATAATATATAATATTGATTGGGTTATCCGAGCGACTGATCTCTGAAAGTTGAATGGAAACTTTCGGTCCTCCTCCCACCACCACAACTTTTATTTCTATCCTCTCCCCCCACCACCCTCGTCACTCTTGACGATTCTAATCGTTTCCCCATTTCCGCCATTGACAATAATAATTCGAAGTATTTAAAAAATAATGAAAGTTGTTTTTTCCCATTTCGCGCTGTGATCTTCAATTAGCAAATATTTCCAACTTCCCTTCTTTCCCCAAGCACTAAACCACAAAAGGATATTTCATATTTCATCCGTTTCGGGATATAATAATATAAAGTGTAAAGGCTGGAAATTGGAAAATGGATGTGAATCCTTACACTCGAACAAGCGTGTACGACGAGGTAGAAATGAAGTGTTGGTGCTGGGTTGCCCGGGGTTTTCACATTTTCCACTTCTTATTCAACAGCTCGTTATCTCTTAGTATTATTACTCCCGGTAAACTCAGTACGCGTTGCCTCGGTGCTCTGAATCCTTTTACCCCGTCAATTCCATTTTATCTTAGACTCTGCACGAGAGACTTTTGTCTAGCGAATCAACTGGATGGCACTTAAATTGACTTTGGTTGTCTATGGATTTCGAAAGAAGAAGGAAAAGTTGCCGTCTGGTATAAGAGGAAAGTTGACCCCGCACAAAACTAGTCGCTGAAAATTTCATTTGATTTCAATCGAATTCGATCCAAGAAAACAGGACCAACAAAACATACCCTTTTACAAAAGTGCGTTGTAATTTCAGTGGACGACCGAAACTTTGGAAATTTTTCATTTCTTTTTTCCAAGAGGGAAGAGAGAAATGGCCAAGTTTGAGGTCCAGCGTCTTTTAATTCAGTAACACAAGTTATGGGCCAACCCAACCCAATTTTACAAGTCGTCTTGGGCACAAAACCAAGACAACCAACTCAAAAGTCCGTCGTCTTCTTCATTGTCCGCACTGCTGCTGCAGTCCGGATTCTCCCCGGATGACTCACTTTTCGGCCGGCTGCTGTGCCAGTCGACAATGTCCCTCACGCAAGTCGCAAATCGACCCAGCAGCTCCTTGATAAATCCAAAAGAAAACAGAAGACATTTTCTTGTTTTATCCAATTACTCCCAATGAAATAAGAAGGAAATAAAAAAACCCTGGAAAGTTTACCTGGGGCCATTCTTGACGGACCACGGCTACGGCTTGCTCCTGGACGTCTTTGTAGCGAATAAGGCCGGCCTTCATCAGCTGGACGAGCAAAGTTGAGACAAGAGTCCAAGACTCTCTAGGAGCAGTTGATTGGGCCAGCAACAGCAGCTGTTTGGGAGTCAAAACTTGCCAGATGGATGTCGACGCCCCAGGTGGTTGTTGTTCTTCCGTTTCCACAGGAACCGACGACTCCCTGGACGGATAAGCTCGCGACCAAAACTCTACCCACGCCACAATCGTCTGCGATCCGACACTTTCCGGCTGAAAGACGCCTACATCAAAAGTGTCAATCATTAGAATCACAAGTTGTAGGAGACTCTTTGATTAGAAATATTTATACAGAGAATGAAGACAAAGTCAAACGTCAGCTGCTGGAGGCACTTGGAAACGGCCGGCGTCACGTCGACACGCCTATGCAATGTGCCGTCCGTGCTGGCCAGCAACTCGGCCACCTCTTGGCCAGTCACTTTGGAAGCGTCTCGAATCACTTGCCGGATCAAAGTCTTGAGTCTCTCAATGAGAAATGACGGAGCCAAAGTGGCCGGATCGTGGACCACCGGAAGATTATCGTTAACCGTTACAGTACTAGTTAAACGGCGGTTAACGTTCTTGTCCAGCTTGGCCAACTCGACTTCCAAATCGTTTTTAAACAAACCTGAATATTTGATTTGAAATGGTTATTAAAAGAATGTGGCCGGAAGGATGGAGGGTTTAATACCATTGGTAACGTGAAGGTGGATCCAATCGACAACTTTCCCGTGGGTCAATTTGGAAGCGATGACGACACAGACTCTTTGAACCGGAGGTAGTAGATCATTGGGCAGCAGAGCCGTCAACGTCGATTCGATGGAAGCGACGGCGGATGTTGCGGAAGAAATCGATTCGTTCCGGACGTCGAGGCAGAGCTGCCGGCACAAGGATTCCACAGGATCTTTGACGGTGGCAACTGAATCTCTGCCGGTCTTGAGTGACGCTTGAGCGTCGTGGACTAAGCGCGGAATAATCTGATGGCGGATGTCGCGGACCACGTTGGAAGCCAATCGTTCCGCCACAAATTCCACCGTCCGCTTGACGGACGCCGGCTGATTCTGGAAGAAATTCTCTTCCAGCGATTGCTGCAGCGACTTGACGACGGGAGTTTTGACTGGCGACGGACTCTCTTCTGCCGAGACGGGCGTGATCTTCCGGCTGACGGAAGCCTTTCCTTCCCCACTACTCTTGGCATCCGAACAGGCGAATTCGGCCAGCAAATGCTTCCAGGACCAGAGGTAAGGGCAGCATTGATGAATTAAGCTCGGATCGACCAAATGCGTTGACCGATCCAGCTGAGGCAACTGATCGTCAACGGACAAAGAATGGTGACGTAGTTGGACAACCAGTTCCTCGTCCGACTTGGCCAGCAACGGCAGCGGGAAATTGGGTTGATTAAAAAGCCAACTAAGTGAAACGCGGACAAGGAAGGCGTTGGCTGGGGCCAATTCCGCTTTTCGGTAGATGAAAATCAGGTGGCAGAGAACGGAATGGAAGCCCGGAAGGGAAAAGGCAACTGGATCGGCCAGCGTGAGGTAAGTTACCACCCACGGGATGACCAGCACCAAACGACCTTTGTGAAAGGCTTCTTTAATGTAACTGACCAAATCGATGGGTTCTCTCTGACTAATCCGCAATCGGCTCAAGTTGTGGAAGACGTGCTCCGGCAGGTGATCGGCGGATGCGTGTGGATAGAAATGGAGGAATGCCAAAAATTTGGCCATCACCTGTAGAGCGATGACATTCTCAGCGAATTGGGCACGATCGTCGCAATCGTCGCTGGAAGACAAATCTTCGATTCCGCTCAATAGGTTGTTCTTCAAGTGCTCATTAAAAGACGGGCTGGCGGCCAACAGGATGAAATCGCGGAAAAATTCTTGATCGCCTTCGAAATTCATTTTGATGTCGGATTCACTTCCAACGCAGCGAGTCGGCCGGCTGTCGGGCGGATTGATCAAACGTTCCCTCAGTCGGCGGAGCTTGTCAGGGTCAGAGGACTGGAGCTGGCCGAGTGGTCCGTTACGTTCTTCTTCGTAATTGATAGGCTTGACTAGCTGGGCCACGTTCAGCAGCTGCGAGCGGAATAGTCGAGCCAAATGGGCGTAATTGACGCAATCCCTGCGTAGATCCACCAGTGACTGGATCATTTTCTGTAGTCCCAGGGCCATGTTCCACGATGGATTGGAACTGTTGACTTTCCAAATCTGCCAGACCTGTGTAAAATGAAATTCATAATTATAGTCGTTTATAATACTTTAGGAAATGCAACTGATTGAATTAAATGACCTCGCAGAATTGATCGCGTTGCTTCCGGAAAAACTGAAAGGACGAATCGCTGGCAAAATTGAACCTATTGTCAGTTTCAGACTGGAACGCCACGTTGGCAACAGTTTTCTGTGGAGGAATTCGATCTTCGGTTTTTAGAGAAGAGAATAGCCCAGTCAGCTTGCCGTTGACCCACTCGGGACTGAAGAGGAGCAATCTCGGATTACGCATCAGTTGCTGCAAGGTAGTTGGATCCACATGGCGCCAAACCTCTTCTAGCGTCTCCAGTGTCTTGGCCGAAAAATACACGCAGTTGTGAACGCTACCAAGCAGCAGACTACTGCCAGCAGCCAGATGAGCTTGCTTTAATTTGGCGGGACTCACGCGGATGACCAGGAGCTGAATTAAAAATTGAATCTCGTTGTATAGAGACGAGATCAAATGGCGTGAAACACAAAATGAAACGAGGGCACTCAGACGGTCCAGTTCTGTTTGGCGAGTGACGAAATTCATGTCTGGCTCGACGCAAGTCCAAGTCTTTGATTTGTTGTTTACCAAGTCTGGCATGGCAGGGATGGTGAGTTGCTGTTTCTTTTCCTTGAGCAGGGCTCGTTCTTGATCAAAGCTCTTGGGACTGGCCTGCTCTTTGGCTTGATTGAAAGCATTGCCGATGATGGGAGGTGGACTTGGTTTTGAATAAGAACCAAATTGCACTGGTGCTCTAGAAACAGGGCTGTCGACAAGCTGAGTTGGATTGATCCTTCGTTTCTTTGGGATTTCTCTTATTTGGGCAGATTGCTGGAGCGATGGAAAAGCGGAATCATTTGAAAGATCCAGTCTTTGTGGCGTAACTTTACGAATCCTCCTCGTTTCTTGGAAGTTCCCCCCATTCCTGGAATTCGGGCTGGGGCTTCCCAGTGACAAATTATGGACAGTTGGAATAAAAATTTCCTTCTTTGGCGAGGACACAATGTTTTGTTCAATAGGATTAACATTGTGCAACTTCAAAAGACTATATAGAACAAATTTGATCATTAGAATAACGAGAGAGGAAACATATTAAATAAAATTACCTTGAAGACTGTTCTCTGATAAAATTTGCCAACAACGCAGGAAAAGAATATCTGACATTTTCAGTTTCATTCGTCAGTAGTTCTCTGATATCCTGTAAAGATTTTTATAAACAAATTTCAAATATAAAACTCCTTATAAAATATTCCCACAAACCTCATGAGCAGTGCCGTTTGTGAGCCAAGTAAAGACATGAATCAACGAAATGTCACCAGACACCAAGTCTAAAAAAAGAGCCATTGCATGTTGATGAACCGTCAACATTGACGTTTAAAATGTCAACATTCGACAAATACTAAACAGCATCTCGTCAAAACTGGAATCAGAGCCTCTTGCGTACGTTTTGTACAAAATTTCTTCTAGCTGCTGCGTTATAACATAGCATGGTTATAATAGCAAGGTACCGGAAGGGCTGCTAAGCCTGTAACTGTTAGTGATTTTTTTTCCATAAAAAAAAAATATAGAATATGACCTATCTGCTATCTCCTACTGCAATTGCCAATTAGGATGACTCTGATTTCATTGAGAATAAATTCTAACCTGTTTAAAATGATTTCGCTTCTACTGTTTGTTCTTGTAGGGTAAATTCGATTCTTAGCAGAGAAACGAAAATAATTTTAGATTCTGTCGAAGTCTTTGACGGGATTCGAACCTTGGACTCTGGCGTGATATTCCAAGACTTTACCACTAAGCCACAAGATGATGCCATTATAAAATGAAATATTGTTAAAAAATCTCAGTCAATATTTCTTTAGGATGTGATCTACTTCCGGTAATAGTTCGATCAGGATATGCGACCATGGTATAATGGTTATAGCATCTAGCGTTGTATCCAAATGTCCCGTGTTCGATTCCCACTTCCGCCACATTATCTACCATTAATGTTCCCCCTATATAATATAACCATGTATGTACTAACCCAACTAACTACTAACTAAAATCTTACTAAAACTAACCAACAACTAACCAAAACTAACCAACAACTAACTACTAACTTACTAAAACTAACCAACACCAACTACTAACAACTGATATGCGCGGCATATATAAAAAAAAAGCTTGAGATAAATTCGTTGGGGCAAGTCAGATCGCTTATCATCGTAAGACGTGGGACACTCTTGTACGCCGTAGTACTCGAGGGTTGGCTACTGCTGTAATAGACCGGTATGAGAGATGGCGAACCCTGAACGAAAAAACCTTTTGAATTTTTTTAAACGACATTAATGCCCTTTAACTAACTTGGCAGAGAGGAGATGCGCTGCGAGGTTTAATGATGAAAAGGCTGGCGACTGGAGAGAGAAGAGTTCGACACCTTGTCCCATCAATTTCTCGAGCTTTCATTCAATAATTTCTTCTCTGGCTTTCATCTAGAAAATAAGAAATAGAAAAGAATCGCTAACAAAACACTGTGAGAGCCAGAGAATAAAACTCCGGCCATGTATAACACCGTTTAGGGCCAGATATGCTTTTAGCATTACTATTGGATGACCCTGCTTTAAGCCTTCAACATTAAAGACATTTTAATTTATTTTTGCTTGAATGACCAATTAGCGCTAGTTTCCTATAGTTGTAAAAATCATCTAGTGAGACTACTATCGTCAACTAATCCATCCTATTCTAGCCTCCAAAAAACGTGATTAGAAACCCTCCGGGTAATTTCACATAAGTAGAGCACCCCGTGTAGAAGCAAAAAAAATATAAATTAATTCATGATAGTAAAATTTAATTTAAAAGTCATCAGGTAATTGAATGTCGAGCTAATCGGGAAGAATTTAAGCACAACAAGTTTGTGGTAAAGTGAAAAAGACTTGATTTTCGTATTTCAAACCTGTTCAAAAAAGAGCCAACTAACAAATCGATTATTGGTATCATATCAATTACAAACATTGAATGAATGAACGATATAGGTCTACAAAAGTGACAAACAAACGAATAAACACACCGAGATTGTTTTATAGGAGCCTAATAATATGTGAGACGAGACCTTTTAGAGATTCAACGCACTCAATTTTTCATGCACAAGAGAAAAAACGGTACTAAACTTTACTTTGGAGAAAAATGAGCACAACAAAGCAAACAAATGAGCACTGTTGTTAATATCGGAGCAGAAATATCAAACGAATTGAATTCACACGAAAAAGTGGTTGGTGAAGGGATGAGCATTGGCAAAATAAGGGGAGCGGCTTTTATTTTTAGATAATTGACCAGAAATGAACTGTGAACCGCCTAGAGCTTGACGAACCCCCCATCGTATACTGCAAGTAATAAAGAAAAAATGTAGAGAGCGATTTAAAAAACACACGCACACATATACAAAACGTCGTGGACGTTCTGACTATTTCAAGTTTGATTGATTTTCGAAATTCAATATTATTGAGTTGAAGTTAAATGCTCCAAGAGTTGCTTATAGTGTCCTGGTAAAAGGTAACATGTAAAAGGTGCTATCGTCAGATCGGGATAGGCAAGGTTTTGATTTTCAGTTTCAGGTGATTGGCAGTCGGCAATGTCCGTGTACCTATAGGGGGGAAAATGAAAAATAAGACGGCAGTTCACAAGATTTAATTTCAAAAATGTTTGTTTTTATTACCGGACGTTAAAGACGCGCCTGTAGAGACTAATTGCATGATCTGTATTTTCACAATTGTCGTTAACTTCGCGAGTACAACTTTGCAATAGCTGCATACCGTAGAGAAATTCCGGATCGTTTTTATGCTGCTCCAACTGATCCGCCGTCAGTTCACCCAGCAGCGGACTCGTGCTTTCCAAATTATTTCGGTCACTCTCCGGGCGCTTTTCTCGGAAGTCGGGATGCAATGGGCTGTGGATGACGACAACGCGATTGAGGCAGCCATCATCCGACGTGCCATAGATGCGATTTGGCAGCCAGCTGGGTCCTTCGGTGAACATTTCCTCCCATTGAGATTCGTCTCCATAATCGTAAACCTATTTTACGGACAAGACAATAAACTTTAAGGACTACCACAAACATTTTTTAAAAATACAAAAATTAGGTTAATCCCAATAAGAGCTTTGACAAAGAATTTGACACCTCCTTCTTTTTATTTCTACCTACTTTTATTTGATTGCCGCAATCCAATTGCAGCCGTTTTCGAAGGTCGGCTGCGCGAACGGAAACTTGAGGATCATTTCGGCGATAAAGCAACAGAACGGAAACTCCGACGGATGATGTTTCGCTCGAAGCAGGTGTTCCAGGAATGAGGTCGTCAGAAGTTGTCGAGTCCTTTTCATCCAACATTTTCTTCACACTGATAACGTCAGCTATGCTAGACTGGGTCGGTGAAACTTCCGTGCTGGTTCCCCATTCAGCTGCAACGCCCAAGAATAACCATAAAAAGGAATATACACATAAAAATCAACTCAATTCTGTATACTTTTTTAATAAAAGACAACTAACATTTTAAATCACCTAGAAACTGATGCGTGCGACGCTGTAGGTGTTTTCTCTGACGGTAGCGATAGCCTAGCAATATGCCCAAGAAAGACACTAGCACTAGACCAAAAGCGAAAGCACAAACAACGTAGAAGGTAACCCAGACGTCCATAGCCGGAGTTTTGTTCACAATGACCAATGGCTTATTAATTCCGCCGGTTTCAAGGTGCATGGGAGGACCTGGAATATCAATAAAAACGTGTTATAATGTCTTGCCAAACGTGTGTAACATGTTTGGCATTTGAAGCAAAGACATTTTTTTGTTATATTTCAGAAAAGAAGTTGACTGACCTTGAAGCTCAACTGACTTTATGGTGTGCCGGCGGCACGATGCTCCTTTAACTTTCCAAAACGTATTACCATTGCACCTTTCATCCAAAGGATCCACTGCGACACAGTAAGAACCAGGAGGTTTATGCGAGAAAGTAATTTCGGCAACCTGTTTGCCCGGTTCCTAATACGGAAAAGTAAAAACTGAAATTTTGAACTGGTGTCAACTAGCTTGAATGAGGAAATATATCCTGTAATAATACCATCGGTAATATTTCTGACCACACCCCTTTGAAGGTATTAGTGTCATTGCATCTGTCACTAGTCACTCGCATGAGTGAAACCCGAATTTTGTTACTTATTATTTGATAGGTCGAGTCCGGCAAGGTGAATGCAATTGAAATGGATTGCCTGATGCGAATATTTGAGAGACACACAAAAAATGTGTTATTAAACAGAAACTAGATATGTAAAACTAGACATGTTTTTACTTTTTTGGCACCGGAAACAGGTCTATCGTTGTTTGCCATCTAGTAATGTCAGCGAAGGTCGAACTTTTACTTGTTTGATAGTGTAGCATACGATTGAAGGTTCTTCGGGTGTGCGAGCTCACCTGAGGCTGAATCAGAAGGCAGTAGTAAGCAGAGTACACATGATTAAACACAACCGTAAAATTCCTCTAAGAAATTTCGAAAGAAAACAGAATTAATAAACACAAACATTTTTAAGTTCGTTGACTTTGTAAGTACCGTATCCACGTCGACACAGGTAGTTGGACTTTCGTCAATGTATTTTGGGAGTACTTTTGCCGTTTCATTGCAGCCAACCACAACATTTTGACTCGAATGTTGTAAAAATAAGAAATTCAAGCAGCTGGAAGGTGGTTCCGATGAATCATCGATTGACAAGGCCGACAGATAAATTTCGTAGTTTGTGAATTTTTCCACCGTTTCGGAAGATGGCGAATGGGTTGTTGCGGATGTGGATTCCAGTTCAAACATTGTCGAATTATTGGAGATATCGCTGCTGCTGATTTCAGGTATACCCACATACACAGAAACGCTAAGCATCGCGGTTTCATTGTTGTACTTTAACCCAACTGCCAGAATTTCCATACTTGGCTTGTATTCTTGAAAAGAGAAGATATAAGCTATGAAACCAGTATCCCCAGCACAAACTCGTAAGTTATTATTACCTGCTGTATCAAATTTCGAGGAGATTAATTCTTCATGCTGTGAAACCACAGCTTGATGGGAGAATCCGGTGGCCAGCCCATTGCTGTTTTTTACAAATGATTTGTACTTACCATTCTGAAATTAAAACGGATATAAATTGAGTTATACATTAAGTTAGTACATCAAGTTGCGAACAGTGACAAGTGTTGCTGCACTTTACCTGGTTATTCGAGGTATTATGTGATTCTATTTCCACAATCCCAATCAGCAAAAATCCCCACATCAACAAGAGAACACTAAACTTTGATGAGAGTGACATTTCTTCTTTCACATTCTCTCAGTAGTTTATGGTAACTTATTACGTTGACCAGTCAAAACACAGTGCAGACGAAATTCTCGTTTCACTAATACTAGCAGCAGTTTAGAACAAAACGGTTTCTTTAACTTTAGCTCGAGAATAATCCAGTTATACGGTGTTTATTATATCCAAAGTATATGAAATACGCAACATGTGAAGACACTTGGCATTGTGTTGGTCTGAGAGTTGTACACTGTGTAGTGACTAGTGACTGAAGCGTACCTCACTTCTTCAGCTGTTTCTGTGGTATAGTAGCCACTGTCTAAAGTAAGTTGTAGCCCCCTCCCCTCTCCCCTAAAGCGATGTAATCAGTCAACAGTTGCAGTGTTGCACGGAGCCTCCTACTATTCGTTCGCTGGCAAGTCACGTGACTGGTGTAGTTGCTACCCTTTTAGTCAATAAAGAAAAGTCTCTCTATGCGACAACAATGCATAGACAACACAGATGTAGTATATTGCATAGCAACAAATACACTGGTGGGGGCATAGAGTACTAATTTAAACTCCTTAATTCCCACCTGCTTCCAAATATGCATGTAATATAACAGCTAGCAGGTTCTCTCGCTCGCATGGGCGATGGTTCCCTTTATTATTTGAGAGTTATAGCTACGTGTCACGTATAAATAAGATTTAAAAAACAACTTACTTAACCTTTATTTAGTGGAATAAATCTCTTGATTCGAATACAAACTCATTAGCTATTCACATCTCGTGTGACAAATTCAACCTGTATTTGGAAAGCCGGTGTATATTATAATGGCTTTTGAAAAAGAATCGGAAAGCCATTTCCAACGACGGAAAATTCCTTCGTTCATTTTATCATCATGTTCGCCAGGTAACTCAGACGACGGCAAATAAGATTTAAAAATGAATTAACCTTGTTAATCTAAATTTTACACAACATTTACATAAATCTATATGGCCCAGTCGGCCTTCATTGAAAAGTCAAATTATGTCATTGTGTATGAACCGTCAATACTTGGCTACATCCGTGATGATTTAAGAAAGAAAGTCAAATGCAAAACGAAGTCTAAAAGATGAAAAGTTGTTTTTCAAGAAGAAAAAAACAAAACAAGTTTATGATCGTTTCGAAATTCGCAAAGAACTGGTTCGGGTTGATAACTGTTGAAAGCAATCTGAACAACCAAATAAAATTGAGTCATCACACGGAGAATCAATACAAGAAGAACAGGTGCAGTTGACTTGTTAGATATTTCCAATGAGGAAATTGGAATCGTGGTTTCGAATATATGTAAATTGAGTGAAAATATTGGCAACTAGAAATACGAATTTGAATAAGACGATGATAGTATCTATTCCATATTTCGAATAAGGCTACTTGTAGAAAGAAGTCGCTGGCACACCAACGCAACTCTTGGTCGGAATTTATAAGACACAAGAGTTCGATTGTCCTTCAGAAATTGGTCACACATTTTAATAAAGTGATAATAATCGTCGTCGTGCATCGCAGCGCACAATGCTTTTGAAAATATTTAGACTATTGTCGCTATTGCAAATATGACTTTCAAAATTGTGTAGCTTACATAATAACCCCAAATAAATGTGTTGGTGTTACGTAACTTCTTGACGAGTTTCTATTTTATGCATTCAGTCAATTTGTTTTCTCTTGAGATTAAATGTTGCAATTAAAATTTTCGTGTTGTTTTTTGCCCTTTCTTTTTTGTTTTACAGTGATGGATCTAGAAAAATCGCGAATAAGACTGATACAGTCTACATCTAGATAATAGATTCTTACTCAGATTTTAATGACCCTCATATACCAAGTATGTGGGAATTTTGTTAACCTCCCAAGGGAAAAACTACCTTAAATCGGGTAAAAATGTGTATATTTGCATTTTTTTTTAGCTCCACGACATGCGATTTAATCTATTAATCAAGCCTTTCTTTTACTGAATTTTAAATAATGGCTCGAACCGGTATTGTTGTCACCGCGTAATCTCGTTTTCCACTCTGTCTGGTGCAGTTCTCCTATGACTATATAAGTCGTGATTTCGGTGGTGAGAAAATTTGGCAAACGTTCACAAAGAAATGAACCAACATGGAAAAGTTGAGAGACTTGATTAAGAAGAAGTATCGAATTAACCGGTTACGAAAGTATTTGCAAAGAGCTGGAGGGGTACATCAACAACTTTGATAAACGCAAAAGAACTGAGGGGTAGAAATCGAGGTAATTTTAAATTAACAAACAACATTTTGAAACCTATAATTATGCTCTAAAACAAATTAAGACAATGATTGACATTTTAAATAAATAAAAATAGATTGAAGATGTGTTACAAAATTCGAGATAGTTTAGCCGTTTCAGCAGGTAGCTACTCAAGCCGTACGTAGGTACGAGCACTTTTAGATTGGAGAAATCGTCCTCGTGAAGAGAAACTGAATTCAAGGTAAACTTACCTTGTGTATATTGCTTGAAATTATTCATTACTTGGAGTATAGGTAATTAGACGACCTTGGCAACAACCTTGATTCAGGAAGATCACAACAGTATGAAGGTGCAGTGAAAGTCAAATCGGATTTTAATTGGGATTATCGACATTGTTGTGCTGCACGTGTGCTGCCGGAGAACACCTTTCGGGCAAGACGCAAGAAGTTGTGCGTGTTGGGAAAAGAAATAGGTAGCTACTTATCGTCAAAATCCTAGGGATTATTCTTGGTTTCAGAGTATATAATATTTGGTGGGGCGTTGGCATATGGATTGCTCTAGGCTTATTAAGAATTGCGCATTTGGTAACTTGTGTATGACCTTAATAATAATTAGAGTTGAAGAACCAGTTTTTTTTAACACTATGTCACAATTTTATTTTTAAATTTCAGAATGATATAAGCGTTCCAGAAATATTTTATTATCATGTTAAATTTTATCTCGAATTATTTTTAGCGGTGAAGTGAATGTTACCCCAACTCTGTATGTAAATTTGTAAAATAAAAAGAGAGAGGGAGAAAAAAAAGATATTGGTTTTGAGTGGTTTTGAGAAACGAGGTTAAAAAAAGAGAGGTGATCTGAATCCAGATTGACAGATGATCGAATTTCGACTTTTTCTTTATTGGTTGGCGTGTATCGATTATTGAGTAAAATTTTAGCTATCGATAGTGCTAAGTGCATACATCAATTTCTTCCGGGCGTCGTTTTTCTAGGTTACTGTTTAGTCTAATCCTTCACTCTTTCTTCAATTTCTGTTTTCGTTTTCTCAATCTCCGGCGATTTCAGTCAAGGTTATTTTATTTAATTAATCGAATTCGAATCAAAAGTTGGGTTATTTTCAGGAGAAATTCGTAAGAACTAAAAGGTTCAATCACGTTCTGAACATACGGCAAAATTTTGATACACCGCCAGAATGTTCTATCATGTAAACTACTTCATAATATTTTGATCTGGTTTCGACGTTCAATTAAGTTTGAATTGTTGATTTTCGCAGATTGCTTTGGAACACGAAATTCTTTTGCATCCTCGATATTTCGGACCACAATTGATGGAAACTGTAAAACAAAAGCTTTTTACAGAAGTTGAAGGCACTTGCACTGGAAAGTAATTCTTCGTTTTGATGTAATATGATCATATGAAACTAGGCATTGTGAACTTTTGTTTTTGATAAACTAGGTATGGATTTGTCATAGCAGTGACCACTATCGACAACATTGGTGCTGGTATCATTCAGCCTGGGCAAGGGTTTGTTGTTTACCCTGTCAAGTACAAGGCAATTGTCTTTCGACCATTCAAAGGGCAGGTTTTGGATGCAGTTGTAACACAAGTCAATAAGGCAAGAAATCTTATTTTCATTTTTTGTTAACTTCTCTGAAGCAACTGATTTTTTATTTCTGTATGCAGGTTGGGCTTTTCACAGAAATTGGGCCTCTTTCATGTTTCATATCCAGACACGTATGTGTATTTTCAGAAAAATGTTAAATTTCTCTCCAAATAACTAACTATTCATTTCACTTTAGTCGATTCCGTCGGACATGCAGTTCGACCCCAATTCAACCCCACCTTGCTACAAAACCCAGGATGAAGATGTTGTTATTCAACAGGACGATGAAATCCGCATAAAAATTGTCGGTTTGAGAGTGGATGCCACCGATATTGTAAGTGATATTCGTAGACAGAAAGTCAGTTGTGTACTAAACATTTACACGTTCTTTTTAGTTTGCTATTGGAACACTTATGGACGACTACTTGGGTTTGGTCAGCTAAATTATTTGGATTCAATGTTTGTATTGTCACTGTGTTATTCGAACTTTCGAAGGTTAACGTATGGAGTTGAAATTAAACGAGAAAAGGAATGTAACATTAGTCAATTTTATAGTGCAAAGAAAATCTGGGTATTGCTGTTTGTTGCAATCATTCTTTCGGACGTCGAAATAGTAGGACATGCGGCTCTGAAAAGAAAACAAATATCAGTTAAAATCATTATTCTAAACAGAATAACTACGACAGTATAAAAACATTTGTGAATGTAATGATAATAAGGACGGAGCTACCTTTCGACACGAAGAAAATTTGAAAGCATACGGTTATGATGTGAAAAACGTTCCCTATCTAATCAAAAAAGCATAAGCTTTCCGCAAGGACGACGACGAAAATTTATCTGATCTCGAAAACTGCAGTTCAAAGAAAATGAATCGGCTCCTACCGCAAGAATATTTTTTTTAAATGCGCTCATAAATTACAAGACACCAGGTTGTCAGATCCGGAAGAAATTCCAGAATTTAAGAGATGTGATATGATGAAAATTTCTCAAGGCTACACAGAATAAAAAGCTTGCAGAATAAAACTTTTCAGCTACTAACTCTTTAAGAAATTCTCTCTCCTCACCTGACAGTTATTTTGATAATCTCTCTGATATATAACTATGAATGACCACTGCTAGGAAATCCCATCCTACATATATTAAAAACACAGGTAACACAGAAATGATTTTTTAAACTAAAGATATTCCCAAGAAAGAAAAGGCTTTGAAAGAAAAATAATCATTATTCTTATTGTGCTTTGACAGAGTTTGGCGAATCAAGAACTGGGTCTACAAGTTTTGATGACTATTGCAAAACAAGGTGAATCACTGATCTAGCTGAAATTTAAAACAAAGTTGAACAGCAGCAATCATATCACAACAATCAGGTGATGATTGGCATTTGACATGTGACTTAATGTTCACCTAGTCTATAAATGTAATGGTATTTGACTGATTTAAACCTGGATTGTGGACCATGTAATGTACCCAGCCGGGACTCTGTTGAACTCCCAAATTTCTCCATTCCGTTTCGGTCATCAAATGTGTTCGTGGAACCAACTTCGCCATTTCTGGCGGCAAAATTACATGTCTGTACGAAAATAATTGTGTTACTTTAAACATGAGTATCTACATCAATAATGCATTAACAAGTATAACTTGACTACCTGTATTCAAAATTTTCATCGGTGTATTTATCAGAATATTGTATCTCCGTATTAGGTGGCATGTTGTTGAATTGTTTGATTCGTGAATTGAACTGCATTAAGATTCTCGTGCCATCTTGTAACGTAAAGACATACTTGGCAACTTGGTAATGAAAAGAGGCAGCCCTGACAATATTTTATTATGTTTTAAAAATTATGTGCGATATGAATTTTTTAAAAAATAAAAAATTTAATGATATAAAATCTTTCCAAAATATGATATAACGCTATGTTTGCATACACTGACATCAAATTCACTAGATAAAAGGTGTAGTTTAATAGGTGTGGCAATGAAGCTTCTTGATTCAAAACTTTAACAAGTAAAAGAGTCTGCTTACTTAGATATCATCATCATCAGCTCATTTACAAATTTTACGAAGGTGGAATAAAGTCTGATTAGCCATACACTTTTTTTTATTGCATATTGAAAGGCAATTAACTTATGCTTTTGTCGGGTTAACCGAAAGGCTTCATCACAATTCTTCGCTTTTTTTTTATTTATTACTTTTTAACTTCTTGTCCAGACAAGAACAGTCTCTTACATCGACAAACGTTATTGTCTTGATTTAGAAGCTAGAAGTGCCTGATGCTGTAGAATAGAAACTGCATCAATCCAGCAAGAAATAATGAACAAAGGTACCTTTTTTAAAAATTTTTAAATGCATGCTTATCCATTTGCAATCACCAGTTCGTCTTGCTGATTTTGTCATCAAAAGATTTAAACACACTTTATTTGGGTCCCCCGCTTATTTTAACAAATATCATTCATGAGTAGCACACGAGAGTACACTTACATTTAATTATAGGCTTTAAAATTATCTCCCTAGCATTATCGTGTTGGTGCAAATCATTTTGCAATGTTATACGACTTATACCATACAAAATCTTTTTAATAGCCATATAATACTATTTACACATACTCAGTTATCCTTTCCTGACGTATTCTAAGTAATAACATATTTCATTGTTCAGCTTATTTTAAACAATGAAAATTATTTTATTGTTATTTAATCGTATTCATTTTTTGTTTTTTTTTGTTATTTTCTAGAAATTGTGTCAAAGATTCCTGGGGCTGTTCTTCGAAGAATAGGTTCCAATGATATAAATGCAAGTTACAAGTGCATCCAACTGGGCTGTAATGAGGTAAGTTTAGTGGAAAAAATGTATTTCTGTTTGTTATTTTACCCTCTAATTTGCTTAGGTTTCCATTGGGCGGTCTAAGGAAAATACTTTCACTATTGCTGATCTTCTAGTTTCTCGTAAACACGCCGTTTTCCGACTGATAAAAGATCAATGGACCATCGAAAACGTGGTAAGTCTTTATTTTATACAGCGTAATGGCTTGCAAAATCTAATTATTTTTTTTTGTAAGGGTATGAATGGTGTTGCTGTGAATCACGTTGCATTACCAAAGCATCAACAAATACCTATTCAAAACATGGATATTATCGAATTTGGTGCCGGTAATAAGTATGTGTATGCTTTCCGTGTTCAGTCTGATTCATCCGAAGTAGGCGAAGAGCCAGTTGCAAAGAAGATGCGAATTCCGCTCGCCAATCGAAATTATCCGTCATTGAAAGATTCCCCAGAAGCTTTTCACAATTGGGTCCGTTCTAAGAAAAACCTCGAAAAGACACTTGAAGAAGAAAGTGACAACTTGGATGTAAAACTGGAGCAACAGAAAACACTCAAAGATAAACTGGTGCTGGAGCAGGAGAAACTCAACCAACACTTTGAAACTGCTAAGGTACAACTTGAATTGAAGTTCGCTGAAGAAAAAAAAGAATTGGAAGAAAAAGTCGCACGCGGAGAACTGGAAAAAAATGAATTACAGCGACAAAAAGAGGATGTTGAACAACGGATGTCAGTTAGCTTGCAAGAATTTCGGGTAATCTCACTAATAGACTGGCCGTATATGCTAATGCCGCTATACTAAAATGTTATGTTATTATTGTAGGATGAATGCGAAAAGAAAAAACTTGAATTCGAAGAAAGTGTCGCACGTGCCAACTTGGAGAAGCAGAAACTCATTGAGCAGAAAGAATTAGTTGTACAGCAACTCATACGGGAAAAAAACGTCTTACAAGTAACTATTTAAATAATTATTTATAAATATTTGTTTATCTTTTTTTTTTTTCCCAGGAGCGCCTGGAAGAAGAGAGTCGCCTCAAAGAAGAAACTATGAATGAGCTGGCCCATATTAAGCGATCTCATCAATCGTTGGAACAAGAGTTGGAGGAAGCACGACGTAAAATTGAAGAAGAAGCGAAGCAATTTCAACGAAAAGGCAGTGAGGACGAATTGAGACTTCGTCAGATGCAAGAAGAACTGGCTGAACGTGAAGCACGATTGAATGCTCAAGAAAAACAAATTGCAGAAATTCAGGTATATTTATAGATATACTATACGTATAGTTAAGAGCTTTAGCATAGAAAGTTTTAGAGTCGTGCCGCCATCGGCCTTGAGATGTACGAAACAATTCAACTCCTTCACCAAGGACAAGAAATTCAAAATGCAGGAAACATTGTGGTTGTCATGGATGATGGTATATCAAATTTATACCGTACTTAAGCAAATTATTTGATTGTTTACCGATTGCACCAATTAGGAGGAGCAATTAATCAGCCAAGTTTAACCGAACAGGAACTGGAAAGAGTACGCGAGGAGTTGCGTGTCCAAAAAGAGCTGAATGAGCAACAACAACAGGCTTCTAGTAAAGCTTGTGGCGATATTGTTGGTCAAATGGAAAGCATTATGGAAAACGAGCTTCAATGTGGAATTTGTTCCGAGCTGATGGTGTTTGTAAGTATCTTGTTTTTATTGTTTTTATTTATGCAATTCATAATCTTTCTAAATTATTTATTTGATTTAGGCTACTTCCTTGAACTGCATGCATACCTTCTGTCAGCACTGCGTCAGAGAGTGGAAAAAGAATAAGGTAACTAGTTTTCGTTTAACTTGAAAAAAACTCTTGAAGCAAAGAAACTTGTAGTAAAACTTGATGGTGATAGTAAGTTAGGGGAGAATCCAGGATCAGCATGATAGACAATTGCTGATATTTGGCATGTATTCAATTTTTAAAAAGTTACACTGTTTTCCAGAGTACCGCTGTTACAGTAAATCGTCTAGTTACTTTTATGGCTCCCTACTTTCAAGTTTTGAAAGCGATACGGAACTTACTATTTCTTGTGCTACTATGATATTCACACAAGTCTTGCTTTATCTATGATTCTTAGGTGGAATGTCCAATCTGTCGAGCCCCTATAACCACAGAAGGAAGAAATCTATTGGTGGATAATATGATTGACGCTATGGTCAGTTCGCTTTCGGAAGAAACAAAGAACAGTAGAAAGAAATTAGTTATTCAACGCCAAGAACTAATGAAACAAGCATCCATCGAACAAAACAACACTATGGAAAATATTCTCACTGTTCAACACGTTACGCTTGGAGCTGTCGATGGAGGCCGGGGCCCAGGTCGTCCTCGTCGTACTGTTGGACGTTCAGGTATGGGTTTTAGTTTAGCTGGTCATTCCCCTTGTTATTCCACGCCCTTATTTGACTTTAGTGTCTGCTGCTGGACCAGCTATTGCACGTGTCGCGGTTCCCGTTCCACATGTTGCAATTCCCCAAGCTGCTCAGTCTTCAGTTCGACCTCGACCGTCCGTAGCTCGTGGGACGATTCGTCCAACTGCTCCTCCTCCTGTTCGTCCTTCCACTGTCAGAGGAACATTGAATCGTTCGACCGCACCAACAGTTGCCCATCCTCAGCGCGCTGCTCCTGCCATGTACGTAGATGCAAATGCGTATGTAAATGCACGCTTCTCACAAGTCGGTCCTAGGCGTTAAGGTTTTTTTTTTTCGTTCTTGATACAAACATGTGAATGTGATCACGTAATGTTTTTCGTGTTTGATCATGAATGCTGTTTTTTAAAATACATTTTTAGGGGTTTATCGAAGAAAATGATTTTGTTAGGTTAAACTTCGTTCTTTCATGCACTTATCACTTTTGCACTTATTGCTTTTGCACTTTTTTATCACTTTTGGGGATTTAGTGTCACGGAGGAAGTGGTAATTCTTTCAAGCGGATCCGATTCATCAAACGAAGATATTATTGATTTTGCAAATCGCCGTCGCCAAAGGCGAAGAAGACCTTGTCCTTCGTGTGGTACGTAATTCATGAACTAAATTCAGATTTTACCTTTGCTAACGTCATACGCATATTTTTTTAGGAATGACAAATACGTCACGACTCTGCGTCTACTGCAATTATTCGAGCTAAAATTTCAAATCGCGTCTAAACACGTCCGTGTGTTTCTTAATTCAACGTACACAATTACCTCAATACCAAGCAAATGACAAGTAAATTATTTTTTCCGATCGTTTTTTCAAAAGGATATCTCAATTTTCGTTTAATGTTCACTGAACTCTCAAATACATTTTTTGCAGTTACGCCTGTTGCTTAGTTTGTGTATTTTACCCTTGAAGTCTCACTTGGTAGATTACAAATGTTTAAGCTGATTAGAAACAAGCGTACGTTGAGTTATTCACTCTAGTTGATGATTTTGGGGGACACCGTTTATCCCAAACAATGTGCAAGCTATTGTTTGCTTGGGCAATAAGTTTTTATCTACTTTGGTTTCCTCATTTGCTGGGACAGGATTATTACTAATCGTGGGTATGAGAGTATGCCGTGTCAAATGAGTGAACTGCAATGCAATATGGTCGTGCCATAAAAGAAAAGATAAAAACCGCAGACACGGATCAAGTAATATGTGAACGTGATGAAACAGGCAAAGAGGAAAAAACCCCCAGATACATACGATCGTTTAGCTACGCAGGATGTCGATTGTCGACAAAAGTGAAATATAAAAGCCGTCATATTCTAAACAATTGCAAGTTAATACGTTTCATTTTCTGTCGTTTCCGACTCACGATCATGGAGTCGAGCAAATCCAGCTCTTTTGCGCGACCGCGAGCAAGATTACAAAATCCGCCAGTCTACGCGAAATCCGGCAACATGTCTAGTAAGGTAAGATCCTTCGTCTGGTATCTGTCAAATGTTTTGTGTGCGCTGTGTCATCATTCATCTAGTTTTTTACTTTTCTTTTCTTTACTCAAGTTTAATTTAGAGTTTTAGAATAACAATTTAATTATTAGAAGTTGAATGAGGAACAAGTTTGTTTTACTTGGACTATAGCTATCTTTACAAAGGCGATCGCTGTAGACGTTATGTTTTCAGCAACTATACATCAGCAATAGTTGTGAAGGACAACGAAGAAAGAGACGAAGAAACTGTCTACGCCACAGATATATCTTTGAAGTGATGTTAAGGTTTGTTTAGAATGAATCAGAACTCAAGTCAGGTCCCATTTTTTAGCGATTCTTTCTTTAATGATGTGTGGTTACTTTTCAAATATTTCCATCTATACTTACATTATTAACATATTATTGCCCATATCTATAGTAGTTAATTATGTATTCACAATTATAATTTTTTTATTTGTAACAGGAAATGACTGAAAGCTCGAGCATTTATTCTGGGTGTTCTGGTGAAAAGTACAACAGAGCATCTGAATCAAGAAATGGTTTAAATGAGGCAAAGGAAAAGCACCTTCATCTTCAGAGCACTGCTACCACAATGTGTACTACTCCAGGTGATGATACCAAGGATGACAAGAAGGTGTCTTGGGAGACAATGCTACCTAGTAATCGGACAACCACAATAGGTAACAAATTTGGTTGTTAAACAACAGATTTCAATAACTTTAATGTTGTCTTAAACATCAAGATGTTAGAACATGGGGGAAAACTACCTCAAGAAGTAGACGAGCATCTACACTGCGTCATGCGAGCACTCCAACAGAAGAGGTTGAATTGGGAATGATGCCCGATCTTTCTCAGGGTATTCCCAATGAAGAAGAGATGTGGCAAAAAATGCAACAGATTCGCTCTCTTCCCATTACGATGGCAGAAAAACGGAGACTAAAAGCTGAATTAAAGGTAACACCTTATATAGAATAAGTACTGATTATATAATTATCTATTTAAAAATAAACTAATGCTTTTAGGTAGCACAAAACCTCCGGGTTCATGGTTTAGAATTGATTCGATTCCGGCGACGACAAATTTGGCATAGAATCCATTCCTTTACAATGCAAATTTTTTCATTTTTCTCTCCGTGGAAACAAACAATTCGGTCTATCGAAGCAAACTTTGGAACAGGTGATAAAATCTTAATTATTTAAATTATTTGATCTTCACGTTTGACGGTTATGTTACTAAATTTCCTACCAGGTGTTGCGTCGTATTTCCTCCTAATTAGGTGGCAGTTGCTACTTAATTTTCTTATCACTTTATTTACGGTGACTTTGATCCTCGTTCCATGGGAAGTTGGACAGGTTTCGTGTGAGAACTTGAATCTCACTCTCGGACAGGCTTCGTGTGAGAACAAAAATCGCACTGATTTCCCTGATGTCGACTTGCCTGTTCTAGAGGGCTGTAATCGACCCAGCAACCGCTCTGCATGCGATGACAATTGTGTGACTAAAACTGATGAGTGCTTTCTTGACTACGGTTTTTCTGTCATGTGTACTATAGCGAACCATTCTTCTGACCCTCTTCTGTTGATTCAAGTATTTCGTCATTTTTATTTTTGTGTGTGTGCGCAAAAGTTTAATCCTATTTATTGATCTTCAGGATACAGTGCAAGGGACGGGGTGGTTGGAATTTACCGTAGCTTTTTACGGATACTACCAACCGGCATTTCTTCCCTGGGGAGACGACAAAGTCTACAATTTTGCGTTAGCATATCAACTTGTTGTCTACTTTGTCCTACTCTTCAGTTTGGTGTGCATGGCAAAGTCAGTTGCTACTGGATTCAAGGACAATATTGGTCTTGGTCGGTCGTGGCTTCATCAGTTCTCTGATTTAGCTTTTACATCATGGGATTATTGCATTGACAGTGCCAAAGTTGCCCAATTGAAGAAGAAAGCCATCTTACATGGTAAGTTAAATCTTTAACAGTATCATTTACACAGCAGGATCAATCCTGTAATAACAATTAGATGATTAAAAATAATCAAATTATTTTTTTTTCAGCTTTTCGTGTTGCGTTAGCAGATAAAGATTATGCTAACGAAAAAGCAGGAAGAAACATGCGCGAAAAAATCAACCTTTTCTTCTTGAGGCTTGCAGTGAACATTCTTGTTATGGGAACATTAAGTCTAGCTGCTTACATAATCTACTTGGTTACAACTTTCTCTGAGATGTATCGAAATGAAATTGATCAAGGCATTGGTTCTTTTAAGAACGTCGAAGATTTCCGGATTTTGATGATAGGATTCCTCCCGTCAATCGTTATTACTGCGCTGAATTTCCTGGTGCCGATGCTTTTCAGAGCTTTTGTACGATTCGAACGGTTCAGTGCCACTTTTGAAATTAAGATTACCCTAGCTCGGACCGTATTGCTACGACTGGCCTCTCTTTTGGTACTTGTTCTGACCTTGTACAGCAGTTTACAAAAATCTGGCTTGAATTCCTCTTGTGACTCCGATGGACTAAAACACGCACCGTGCTGGTAATTTTGCTGTTAATTACAATAAAACGGTCATACATATCATCTTTCTATTTTATCTAGGGAGACGTATGTCGGCCAACAACTTTACAGGCTTTGCATCTTCGATGTTTTCGTCACTCTCTTCATAACGCTGTTGATTGAGCTTCCCTTGTCGTTGATATTTCGGCGTTCGGTGCTACCCACTAGTCGCTTGAATTGTATAGCTAACCCTGAGTTTAATCTAGTCGGAAGCACCCTTGATATGGTTTACAGTCAGTCAATCTGCTGGCTGGGGATGTTTTACTGCCCCGTCTTGCCAATAATTACCACTGTTAAGTGTGTCATTGTTTTCTACGTCAAATATTTCAGTCTACTTGTTTATTCATGTCCACCTTCCCGCGTTTATGGTGCATCGAGCTCCACTTCTCTTTTTATGAATGTACTGTTGGTATCTTTCATTTCGTGCGTTTTACCACTAGGCTATCACGTCACTTCATTGCGACCTTCAGTCTCTTGTGGACCATTCCGAGGTTTTGATACCGTTTGGTCGGCCATATCCAGTGAGGTAATTCCAACAAATTAGTTTCATCGGGTTTCATTGGTGAATTGAGTTTAATGGTTATATTTTGGTCCTATTTAGGTGGAAACGTTGTCAGATACATTGAAAAATATTCTTTTCTTTTTTGGATCCGCCGGATTCTTCGTACCCGCTATTTTGATTTTACTGGTCGCTCTCTATTATTATCGCTCTAAAGCTGTGGCGAATCGTGCTGTGGTAGAATCACTCACGTCACAACTGATCCTCGAAGCGGAAGATAAACAATTTTTGATTACTAGGTTAACCGCTGTTGGTAAACAGCAATTGCACGTTTGAATACTTTATTGTACACCCCTCCAATTATTATACCCAGATATGCTTGATCGTTAACGTTTTTTCCCTCGTAATTTACAGAACGCTAAAGCCAAAGTTGTAATGTACCTACTCCAGCTCAAATTTAGTTAAATGTATTTCATCGCCGTCGAAAGAATCAAATTAAAAAAATAAAAAACGGAAACCCTGAAAATTATGTTTCTCACAATGAATTTCCTGTTTGTTTTGCGGCTGTTGTCAGCGTTGTTATTGGTGAACACAATTTTCAGATTGCCGCTAGAGGGTTTCCCAAGCTTGGAATTCGGCTGCTTGCTGCTTCTCTTTGAAAAATATTTCGATTTTCAAGTAAAATTTATTCTTGCATTCTTTTACACAAGGTTCAAATTACATAAAAGGTTAGATTTAATATTGGTTGTATTTTATAATAAGTTATTATGTTACTAAATTTCAAAATGTTCGTTAAAGATGGCCAATTCGTCTATGCCCATCGAGCGTCTCCAAGCCCTCGATAATGTGGAAAAAGAAATTGCAAGTTGCATTCAGAGTGCTGGTACAGAAATGTTGTATTAAATTTGAAAACTCTCAATAATTCATCTTGAAAATGAAGGACAAGCTCTTACGGAACTGAGTAAAGACAAAGCCAGTATGAAACAGGTGGAAAGTCACACGTCACTGTTTTTGAAAACCCTCAATCATGTTGAAGGGGAATTGTCAAAACACATAAATTACTTGACCCAAGTTTCAACAGGTATGTTCTTCCTTTTCAGCAATAATTACAATAGAATACAATTGTTTCTGTGTATTTTGTAGGGTCACCGCATGAGGGGACATCTTATGGTTCAGTGAAAATGTACAAAACAGCTCGTCATAGAATTGAGCACACTCGTACAAGACTTCAAGATTTAGAGAACCTGAAAAACAGAGCCTTGGCTTCCTCAGTTAGACCAACATCGGCACAAAATAATCCATAATCTTTGTAGTATTGTCTGATGTTTTAAATGAATTTTGTACCAATTATATACTTTCTTGCTTACATTTACTTTCAGCATATTAGATGTATCAGGGCTAATCCAAAGGCATTTACAGCAAGCAATAAGTTGTCTGAAACACCTTTATGTTAGCTGTTTGTATACTGAAGCTACACACCACCATGCAATTAATTTGTTGCATATGTAAAGAAGTGACAGATAGATGTCGTCCATGGGAAGCCGCGGCGATTTCAACACATCACCGTTACGGAAAGCGGAAAGAAAACGATCAATACTGGAAGCAGGTTCCTGTTTGCACACAGTCGCGCTCCGACAACCTTCGGGAAAAGATTGTACTCTTTTCGTATAACAGCTGTTTTTCTAACATTTGAAAGTAGAAATTCTCTAAAGTAAACTGTGGAATATTTTTTTTTCAAGAAGTTTAGATTCTCAAATTGCGCAGATGGCGTTCATGATACCAGTGGTTCGTAATGATTGGGACGTGTGGATGCGCTCCGGGAAGCCTCGTCCGTCGGGGAAAAGCTCACGTAATAATGGACAGGTAAGAGTTATTTTCGATCACTTGATATGGATTCCTTTTAAACATTGAGCGAAGCCAAGCAAATGCTGTTATTTCTACGTAAGTGCAAATTTTATCATAAGCGGAGGACGCATATTTGAAATTTACACTCGTACAAACTTGTTGATTTAGCAACGTTTATGCAATCTTTTCTGTTTTGAGATTTAAGCTACTCATTTTCTGACTGGAGGACGACAAGGTCGTATTGTGCTTTTTCATCCATAGAAATTTTCGTACAATTAATTAAGGTTTCAATAGGGTTTAAAAATTAGTAATCATATTTGCAACAGAATTCAGCGGTGTAGTAAAAATTTCTGCGCGTAACTGTTTCAACTAGTTATCACGTCAAGTCGTCAATTACCTAAAAATAGATCATCTCGGCGGTTGTCAATGCGCAGTATATCTTGTGAAGTGAATCGAGTCGCGGAACCTGTGTGATACAGTAAATCTGTTGCTGGTCGATCGTTTCAGCTTTATTGATTTTATCCTGTTAGACAAGGGGATTTTACTGGTATTCTTATCATTCTTGTCATTCTTACAAATACAGACACAACGCGACTTATCGTGCGAAATTGCTGTATGACTCAATGTAAATGTGCCTAGCTGTGAAATGTAAAAGAAGACTATACCGATTTAATAGTTTCAATTGTGATATTTTTAGACCTTAATTGCCTCAAATGGTTGCATTTCACTAAAAATAGAATCTAACTATTTTACAAATAAGTACTTGATTAACCACTAATTGTACGCAATGTCTCGTCGTTTTATTCTGTTTAACCACTTAGACAAATTAAGCCCTTTCATGAATTTTTTACGCTGATATTTTAAACTAGTCGCGTTCGCTTATTTAGTAGGGTTTATAATATTTCACAGTATATAAACCAACAGTAAGAATACTGAGACTTTATTGCCATGTTCGGTTATGTTGACTTCTGTTTTATATCGCACACAAGCAGACTACCGAAAGCCGCTCGGATGACACGAATTTATCGACCACCCCCAGCCGTAACGGCATCATGGCGGATACCCACAGGAATAAAAGAAGTTTGGCCATTGAGATTCGTAACCAGCAACATTTAAGGATCAGCGGCGGTAGTCTTCCTTCCAACTTCCAATCAGCCCATGTCACGCTGCCTCTCAGCGGATCTTCTTCGCGACATCGACGACCTCTGAACGGCACCTCACGTCTCCATTCGATGCATAGTAGTTATCGCGTAGGGAAAAGTCGTGCTTTCGAACAGGAATCGGTGGTCGCCGAGGACGAAGCAACTGCTTCCCTACCTAACAGTTTTGAGGTGACTTCTTCAGTCGCCAACAGATGCGTGATAAGAAACTTTAACTAATCGAAAGTATGTTTGTTTTATTAATTTATTAAGGGAGTTTCCCCGCCTACGAAAGTTGGTTCACAAAATTCCTTGCAAAAGTTCCATACCCGCTTGGTTGATCGTCTCCGCCGTTCGCTACGACTTAATTCAACATCCGCTTCCGTCGAAAGAGATAACTGTGTTGGAGAAAACGGTAGCCGCACGTCGTCATAAAGAAAGTTGATGACGTAAAACTGTTTCAAATGTCTACGTAAGTCAGAAAACCAAGTACCGGATCCAAAAACTTTTACGAATAATGGTGACGTCAAACGTTGTTATTCCCCAAATTTCATGCTCTTATACAATAATTCCGGTTTTCCATAGTTAGCCGGTTATGCTTAATGCACGTCAATGTACATTTTTTCAAGCAAGTACTAAGTATACGTTTGTTCGTTTGTTGACTCAAAGCCGACAAATCGAGTGTATCTGACATGTCCAGAAATCAGAAATTTTTGCAGCGTTCGCACCCCTTTTTAAATGTGGCGCTTTTATTCTTGCCCGTGGCAATATACTAAGTCCTACATGTTCATACATATATATTAAAGAAGATTATAAGAAAAATGAAAAATATTATAATATATCCAAGTTATACTCATAGAGAAGAGGTAACTCATTCACTCTTTTTTATTTTATTACATAATATTTTAATCATCAAATATTATAGGATGAACCACATAAATTTTTATTACTGTTGCACGCTGTGAGCTAGGATAACAAGAAAACTGTAATTTCGTCTAAAACTGGTTCGTGTGATATCTAGGCAAAATACATGATTACATTTATTCAAAAATAAATAAAAAAAAAACGTATCGTACGACGCTGAAGGAAAAATGTCTGGCTTTATATACCATATTTAGATAAATAAAATAAAACGAGAACAAAAGAGCTAGACATAATAATTTTCTAAAGATTACGTAATGAGTGATGAAAGGAGGTAGGGTTGTTCTTTTCCCTCCAATATACACACATGGGAAATTGGAAATGACGCTTAAGGCTTAACCTGCAAACTCTATAGGGTAGATGGCTTTCCGATCGTACGTTTCCGAAAATGCCGCCGCAAATGCACCGATGCCAGCGCCGCCGCTGCTGCGCCATCTTTTTTGATCACGGTTTTGACGGCTTGGTAAATTCAAACCCGGCAAAAGAGAATTCCCATCCTTGTTTCGATTGTCAGAGTGCGAAAATGCCGCTGAAAGACCTCGACAAGCTTACCGTTGTCAAGCTTCGTGCCGAGTTAATAGCCCGAGGTTTGGACTCGAAAGGTAATAAACCCTTTCTAGTGGAGCGACTACGCGACGCATTAGATCAAGAAGAGAAGCACGGTGTACCCAGACCTGCAATCAAAATGTTCACCTCAGAGAATGAATTAGGTGACACGAGTATGGAGGATCAGGAACCCGAAATGGACGACGAGCCTGTCGATGATGCTGAAGCTGACGAAAGCGAGGACGTTTCATCGAACCCCAACCAAGTGGGCAATGGCTCCAATGGTACAACACAAGGTTTGCCCACATTTTACATTTTTTTAAAAGATAGTGTGAGTGTTAACTGATATTGTATGTATGATATCCCTTGTTCTGTTAAATATCCTCAGATGATTCATTGAATAATGGAACACACACCAGTTCTACTGAAAAGCCTTTGAAAACAGAAGAAACCTCAACGGTATCTGCACCTGAGCCTACGCCTGTTGAAAAATCCAAACAAATTTCTGCTGATGCACCTCCATTGAACGAGGAAGCTGTTAAAGTGGGAAATGCTGAAGAAGCTGATATCAGTACAAATTCTGCTCTAAATGATAGTGTAATGGCGGTTTACGGAGGAAAAGATGAGACTTTTATGGAGAACAGTACTTTAGAACAATCAGTAGACATGACAGCTGACCAAACTAATGATAGTGTAACAAACAATTTGACCTCAAATTCTAGTAATCCTAATATTAAAGTTGAGAAAGACAATATTAAAGATACTAGTTCAACACCACAAGACAACATGGAAGCTTCCAGTGTTGACGATGAAAAAGCATCATTGACTGCAAATCAAGAGAATGCTCCTGCTCAAGATGGAACTACTTCAACGGAGCAAACAAAAGAAGTAGCAACTCACATTGCAGAAGATTCAGTTGCTGACGTTGATGCAGATGCTGCACCATCCAAGGTTGAAGAAAAAGATGAGGCCAAAATGGAAACAGCTGTAGAAGGTGAAGCAGTTCAGGAAACCCCGTCAAAGGATGAAACATCAGAAGACAAGACTGACAGAGGAGGCAAAAGACAAAGAGACAGGTAACTGAGATTTTTTTTTTGCCTCTTTTAAATTCATGTATTGCATACTTATGTGTGTTTTTCTTATTTGCAGATCATCAAGTCCAGCCAATGTAAATAAAGTAGCAGAAGGTCCACCTCCTGAAGATGAGCCCGAATATGATGGAAGTCTGGTCCTGCTTGATTGGTATAATTCAGATCTCAACTTAACCATAAACAAAACTGATTTCGTTAGTGGAGCTCCGCTAACTGAAGCTGGATTTGCTTACATGTGGGCTGGTGCTCGCGCAACCTATGGCTTTGTAAACGGAAAAGTTTGCTATGAAGTGAAGGTATAAATCAGGTTATTTTGAAAACTTTCGTTATTGATGTACGACTATTTGTTAATTATTTTCAGGTTACGGAAAATTTAGCAGTTTCTCATCTAGAAGAATCAGAGCCCAATCACCACGTTGTTCGTGTTGGATGGTCGGTCGACTCTACTACTTATCAATTGGGTAAAAGCAAAATATATTGTTGTTGCCATGTCACAGTCACTAAATATTTCTTGTATTAGGCGAAGATCCATTTTCTTACGGCTATGGAGGTACGGCAAAAATATCTCAGAACTGTGAATTCAAAGACTACGGGGTGCCTTTCCAATTGAACGACGTTGTTGGTGTTTACCTGGTAAGCAATCTCGTTTTCTCACGTTACGATGGATTAATTGTAATGTTTTGTTATTTCTAGGACGCTTCTGAAGAAAAAGAATCGGTTGAATTATCTTTTAGCGTCAACGGTGAGACCCAAGGCGTAGCATTCACTCTGGCCCGAGAGGAATTGAATGGCCGAGCACTGTTCCCCCACATCTTGACCAAAAATTGTCGATTCGAGGTTAATTTTGGCCAAAAAGAAGAACCTTGGTTCCCACCAACGGAAGGCTACGAGTGGGCTAGCAAAATTCCAGTCGAAAATCGTGTCCGAGGAGCTATCACACCTGCTACTAGGGCTGATTGTCAGATGATCATGATGTGTGGTCTACCCGGTGCCGGGAAAACAACTTGGGCCAACAAATTCTCTGCGGAAAATCCCGATCGAAAGTTCAATATTTTAGGCACAAATGCTTTCCTTGATAAAATGAAGGTAAATGGATTACCTCGTCGGAAAAACTACACTGGAAGGTATGTTGAAATAGTCTTATTTTGTAATTAAGAAACCTCAATAGTGATTTATTTCCGCTCTCGTTTAGGTGGGAAGTTTTGATCGAAAAGTGCACTCGCTGTCTGAATATTTTGCTCGAAATTGCTGCCAAACGGCGGAGGAACTATATCCTTGATCAGACTAACGTCTACCCTACAGCACAGAAGAGGAAAATGTCTTACTTTTCTGGATTCAAACGCAAAGCAGTTGTAATTGTTCCAACAGAAGAAGACGCCAAGGTTCGAGCAGAGAAGAGAATTCAAGAAGAGGGTAAAGATGTACCTGACTCTGCCGTCATGGAAATGAAAGCAAATTTCAAAATTCCATCAGTCGACGACACGTTTTCTGAAGTTGAATTTCCTGAATTGGCATTGGAAGAGGCACTGAAAGTCATTGAAAAGTACAGCACCGAAGCAAAGGCTGCTGGATACGGTCAGCCGTCACCGAAAAGACAACGTCAAAACCAAGGAAACCGCAATAAAAATGATCGCAATGACCGGCGCAGCAATCACAGTGGACGCGACAGAAATCGCGACTCAAGGGCATCAAACAGCCATCGCAGCTCGAGTTCACGCTCCTACAGAGACAGTCGAGATGATCGACATCGTCCACCTCCACCTTCTCACTGGAGAGGCGGTGGCGGCGGTGGTGGTCCAGGACGTGGCGGTGGCTGGAGCAATCGCGGACCTCCACCTCCATTACCTAGAAATGGTCCTTACTCTCCTCGTCGCGGACCTCCTCTTCCTCCTTTACCTCCCGTTAACCGTGGAGGATGGAACGCACCGCTTCCTGATAGACCATATCCTGGAGCTAGATCTGGCGGTGGTGGTGGCGGCGGCGGCGGAGGCGGTGGTGGGAGAGGTTACGACGACAGACGCAACGATCGACCATCTTATTCTGCTCCAAGACGAGAAGGAGGTCCTTCTCCATGGATGAATGCTCCTTCAATGGCTGGTGCTGCTCCACAGAGAAGTTCATGGGGACATTCGCAAAGTGGTTGGAACAACAGCAGTGGCGGCAGCAGTTCATCTTCGTCCTATGGTCAGCCCCAGCAGTCATCTTATGCTGGTTCTGCTTACGGCGGGTCAGCACTCTACGGATCGGCTGGAGCATCCAGACCAACTCCAAGCGGTGGTTACGGTACCCCTTCTGGTATTACCGCCAGACCTGCAAGTGGTAACTATGGATCATCGTCTGCAGCTGCAAGACCTGTTTCTACACCATACGGAGGTGCCGGAATCACAGGACTTGCTCGCCCCGCCAGCTACGGATCTAATGGCGGTCAACAAGCCAGACCGACCAGCTATGGCCCCACTAGTTTACAAGGTAATCGGCCTACTAGTTATGGATCTGGTTCAGGAAGTGCTCGTCCAGCTTCAAATTACTCTAGCGCCTCAATCAACCAATGGTCACAACAACAACAACCGCCGCAACAAACAGGATATCAGTATCCGTATAATCCCAATCATTCGACATACAGTGGTGGCAAGTAACATAGCACGTTTTTTTTTTTTTTTTTCTTGTGGTCTTCGTTTTAAACATTTTCCTCACTTGCAAAATGTTTCTTTTTTTTTTTCCTTTTTGTCAGTCTTTTCTTTAGTAATTTGAAGTCTCTTCTTCGTATTTGTATCTTTCATGAAACAAAAATATTCAGCCGTCGGCGAGTGAAATTCATTGTGAGAAACTTCATTTCAGGGTTTCCGTTCTTTTTTTTATTTTTTAAATTTGTTTCTTTCGACGCCATTAATGATGAAATACACGGACATTTAACTAAATTAGAGTTGGAGTAGGTACAACTTTGGCTTTAGTGTTCTGTATTGATACTTAATATAGTCATTGCGCGGAGCCATAGGAGACAAATTTGAATTTTATTTTAAAGTTGGTCGTATCAAATTAACTGAAGTAGACCTGGAATAATTCTGAAATGGTTTAATGGATTGGTTTGCCCTCCAGTCGCTTAGCTGAGAAAGTATTTCTTAATTATTGTCATAGCCGTTCGAATCCTGGTATCCCTATCCCTAGAGAAGCCCTCCGATTGCCTGTTGAATAATCTTTGCGGTGCCTGTGTTGCGAAACTGAACCATGTCTTATCCATTCTTGAAATCAAGTCTCAACTTCTCAACAAAACTTCTTAATTCATTACTTCTATTAAACTGATATCTACGTCAACAACTCTACTCAACTGATACTGGTATTTTTTTTTAATTAGTCATACAAACTACGCACCATTTTTGAAAAAGCCGCAATTATTATTCTTCATCAGGCACCTAGTAAAGGAATTTCGTACTGCTTCATCGAATCATGGATATTTTAGATTTGTGATGGCCCAAGAACGAAATCACAATTTCTATTCCATCGTCGGTCCGCGAGGAAAAGTCATTGAAAAAACCTAGACGATGCCTAGGTCGACCACGGCACCACGCAAGGTAAAGAAAACTTGGCGGGTAAAATACCTAAACTCCATTCGTGTTGCTTATATTAAGAACTCAATCTATTGAAGGTTGTTGACAAGCAGTGGCGCAGTGTTATTGTACGTGTTGACTTTGTTTTTTAAAATTCGAAATTAAGAGACCAAGTGTGATGCTGTCTATATTTTATAAGCACACACAGGCTAGATATTTTAATTTGAAGTTTGAACTAAACCATGCTTAGACCATGATCGTGTTTTGAAAACAAATTTTATTTGGCTGTCGATTTTCATAAAATGGCAACGCTGCTTGACAGTTTCCCCGAAAGTACGTCTGCTCGCTTGTTCCCCCAAAACGTCAGAATTTTCGTTCGTTCACCTTCATCGTTAGTTATAGTTATAGACAAGTTGGTTAATAGATGTTATTTCTGCATGTGCTAAAAAGTGAAAGAAACTAAATCGGTAATTGCGAAAATGCCCGTTCTCATTAAGTTTTCTCTTGTTTCTCGGTTGCCCACCTGAGCTGTACCACGCGTCAAGATTTGGATTTTTCTTCATTTAAACAGGTAAGAGCTTGTGAACCCAAAGAAAGAAATTTAATGTAACCAGTCACTGTTGGAAAAGGAAACCAGTGGCATCCTACAAATCATGACTGACTGTTTGTGTGTGTTCCAAGACTGATTGTGTAATAAAGATCATGTGAGGACAGGAAACTTCTAGCTAAGAATCCAAATTAACTACTTTGTCCACATCTTTTGTTTATCATTTGTCTTCAGGTGTGACAAATTGAAATTATGCTGTTGTAGATAAAGTAAATATGCGAAAATTCCTGTGACTAAAACTTGCTTCTGGTGCATTCATTAAACACTTGACCTCTCTGTTGTAGAATTTTCAGTTAAGTGTACACGAGAAATGTGGTTTAACTTAGTTAATTATCCATTGGTTGGAACTACATTTTTGTAATATTCGAAAAGCTTGCCAACTGTGACTACTTTGTAATATTTATGTAATATCTTCTTATAATCTTCAAACTTTGTGTCTGAGTAATAATTCCTAAATCAGGCCCTTCTTGCGAGTCGCAAGCGAAGTATTACTTAAACGTTTCTTTTTCCTATCAACGCCTTTGACAATCTTCAGCTGTCAAATTAGTCAGTTTCAGTTACTTTGCACATCATTGTAAACGTTTGACGGTTGTGTGGTAATTTTTTAGTGATAACTGACGATAACTATTCCACCAACAAAGCTCACTTGTTAAATTTTCGATAACTGCTTTTGTGTCTACTTCCGGTTTCTAAATTCGTTAATAGTTGTGTAAATATTCGTCTGACGCCAAAAAGATCCAAATATTCGTGATTCTCATCAAATTTGGGGTCGATTTTAAGTATCAGTTCAAAATATCGGAAAATCGTCCAAAATCGTAAATTTTCCTGAACTTATTACGAATACTGAACTATAATATAGTTCAGGAAAATTCTCGATTTTGATACAGTGTTGGATTTTGTTTAAAGTGTAGCCAATTGACCCCAAATTTTATGGAGATTACGAATTTTGGTTTAATTTGACGTCAGCTCAATGGTTGAGGCGCTATCGCGTACTTCCGGTTTACTTCCGGAAAATTTGCATGAAACTAGCAAGTGAGCTTTGTTCTATGTACAGTTCTAAGGATTGAGTGCTAAGTTTTAGCAAACAAAAATGCACTTTTCAAGTTTTGTGAGTATCTTAAGACCAGTCCTTCCTTCAAATACTGAGTTTTGAGACGTGTCAAATAGATGGCGTGTTGATTGTGTCAGTCCTGGGCTAATGTCGGTTTGCTGTCAAAAGTTACGCTATTTTTCTAAACAAATACCGAAATAAACAAATACCAATGAATTCATAGGTAAATTCGAGTGATTTTGTTTGTAACTTGTCGGTGATGTGTTCTTTTCCGTGTATATGTTGGATAACCTTAACGTTTCTCATCAACTTACAGGAGGAAACGTAAAAGAGTCGTGCAGCCTACTGTCAACTATTTTGTTCAAAATCATTGTATTCTACTGAATGTGCCATCAACATGATGCAGGTAATGACCAACACTAGCTTTATTACAGAATTGCTGGAACATATTCTTCTCATCTTTTATTAGGATTCAACATAATTATCTGCTGTGTGTATTAGACTTGCTAGATCACCAACCCCAGCATGGAACAATCTCTCATTCCATCATCTAGAGAACCTTATCATCTGGATAACTGATCGATCAGGGGTTTCATGTGTAAGTTCACTTCTCATGTCACTGAACTTTTTCCCTTACAGTCTAATAATCTAATATGTATTTTAAGTATTGATCCCCACTCCGTCTAATGTTTCAGAGACAATTTCAAGTGTATACTGATAACTGTTTAATTATTCTTAATTACATCATAGACGTCAAGCACATTGAGGACACAAATTATAAACAAGGTGACTTGTTTTTCTTTATTTTTTTTGTTTACAGATTCTAAACTGTTGGTTTCTAAATTTGCATGGCAGACTTTATGAAAAGTCCTGTCATTTCAAGAAAGTCAACAAGGTCCGTTGCTTGCTGACCCGTTGGATGCTACCCTTGAATCCTCCTTATTGACTTCTTTACGAGGTATTACTTTATGTCGCTACAATCTTGCTTGAATATTATTGCCATCCAAATAAATGTTCATTCTGCTTACAGAGTAATCCTTCGCTACTGATCATGGACTTCATCCATTGGTGAAAACCGACGCGAGAATGCTGTAATTGAAGACTGATAAATTGTGTAGTTAGATTCAATTACAAGTGCATATTTGGGCTCCCTTCTTTTCTGTGGCCCCGTTTCCCTAACTAACCACTAACCAACGCCCGCCGGTGGTCACTCACCCGCTGTGAAACCAGGAGGAGGGGAGGGCTCTGGTCGAACGGGGACTTGGAAGGCGCATGATCCGATGAAAACTTTTGGAGGGTCATGAGTCTAACCCGGAAGCCTAGTATGACTACATCTCCCCAGTAAAACTTGCCTCGTACTTCTCTCTTCTTCTCGGTCCAGATAAATATCTCTGGGGGCCGTAGACATATCCTATAACAGCATGTGCGAGTTAAACAATGCAACCCACTACCCAATGAAACAAAAAGCCATGGTTTATTATTTGCGCAAATCTCCGTCAGTCAAGTTACAAATTTTTCTAATTCAACAACTCGCGAAGAATTTTGCACTAGTCTATTAGTGCAAATCGCGATTCCATGCGTTTGGTAGTTAAGAAAATGGTTGTTTAAAAACAAACAAGGGGTGTTTTGAGTAGCCAAAAAAACTCAACATTGTTTGTTTTTTAAACAACCATCTTCATAACTACCAAACACATAGGATCGCTATTTGCACCAGTAGACTAGATCCAAAATTCGACAGAAGTTGATGAGTTTGAAAAACTTGACTGACGCAGATTTCCGCAAAACTTAACCATCGCTTTTTGTTTCATTGCCGCAGCGGTGGTGGCGGGTTGCGTTTAACTCGTACAGAAGAAAAACGTCTTGAACCGAACGCTCTGTTAATTGAATTTTTTGAACATTTTAAAAATAAAATAAAAAATTGGTCCATATAACATTTATTTTTATTTATTACAGATATTACATGGTTAAGGTTTAACATTGGTTTTTAGGGTTATGGGTATAAATTTAAGGGTTAGTAGGTGTATGTTTTCGGGGTTTGAAGGATTGGAAGGTATATGTTTGTGGGGTTTGGAGATTATTTGGTAGGGTAATAGATTAACAGAATTTTTATCCAAACTTCAAATATCATCCCTCCCTCCTCCAACATCCTCCACTTTCCTTTCCCAATCCCGGAAACATGTTTATTATTTGTTGAAATAAACGTCCCATATTTGTTTTTGTTGCTTCTGAACTCATAAACGTAAACTGCAATAGTCACGATGACAATTTAACAAAATATGATGCAACTTCGGTAACACAACATCAGCACCAAAGAACGGCCAATTGAACTTGATGTAGAAAAATCTTTCACCATCATAGGCTGCAACAACGTCCCACATCAGACAGCAACTACGCGAATACAAACGCTTAACCTATAACCAAAATGAAATGAATTAAATAATCTTCAGCATCAATGGAAATGCTGTCAATGAAAAGACGAATAAATGTCACTTTATGTTATTTACAAGAATTAAAGCCCTCAGCTGGCTGTGTCAAATCCACGTGTAAGTTGGGCAGCAACAAAGAAGCTCAAACTCCACCAGGGTGTTAATCCTATTTAAAAAAAAAAAAAAAACAACTCAATTACTATCAAGCAACAATTTCTTAAATGACAAAACATTTTGATTGAAGTTAAGTTGAACTACAAAATCCTTCAGAATAAACGTTGCAAAGGAATGTACAGTTGGCAAGCTTTTCAAAGGTTCAATTTCCACAACTGAAATAGGTTGAAGAGATAGGCACTAACTAAATCTGTAGTCTCACAGTTAGAAAGTTGAACATTATATTTACCTGAATTGTTCTGAAGTGTTTCTGACAAACGTGAAGCTGGTACAGGAAAAAGAGGCATTTTGGCAAAATGTTCAGGTGCTCAGGCCACATGATCAGATGAAATTGCCATGCAGAAATTATAGGCTGTTACCAGATACCAGGGTGTTAATCCTATTTAAAAAAAAAAAAAAAAAAAACTCAATTACTATCAAGCAACAATTTTTCAAATGACAAAACATTTTGATCGAAGTTAAGTTAAACTACAAAATCCTTCAGAATAAATGTTGCAAAGGAATGTACAGTTGGCAAGCTTTTCAAAAGTTCAATTTCCACAACTGAAATAGGTTGAAGAGATAGGCACTAACTAAATCTGTAGTCACACAGTTAGAAAGTTGAACATTATATATACCCTGAAGTGTTTCTGACAATGTGAAGCTGGTACAGGAAAAAGAGACATTTTGGCAAAATGTTCAGCTGCTCAGGCCACACCGAGGCCACATGATCAGATAAAATTGCCATGTAGAAATTATAAGCTGTTACCAGATAAATACCTAAATTAACACAAAAATAATTATCACAGTCACATCTAAGAATCTTAAGAGAAATTACCATTATTACGAATAAAAATGTCAAGAAAGAAAAGTACGCCGTATTTACTTAATCCAATCCAACGATACGTTTTCAACATGTGGTTTCCAATCAGTGTTTTAAGAAATGGCGGAATTTCGTCTTGAGTAACGAAGACACTCGCGCCATCTGGCAGACATAATTTTAGCCACCTAGTGATAGCCAACATATTCCTTACTCCTTATGCACCCGGAAGACTGGACGAAACGGAAGGAAAATTTTTTTTTTCAAAAATACTTTAAAATCAATTTAGCAAACCTTTACATAATTGCGGAAAAATTGCCGAATTATTAATCCCTAAGGCCCCTAAGGTGAATATACTAGAGCCACCAATTTCTATTTCTTTTCCAGTTCTTCTACATTATCTACGACCTGTACCTGTGAATTTATATCAAATGTTGTAGTTAGCTCATATCTGTAAAGGATATGCTGTGCTGGAATGTGGCTGGAATGTTTTAAATTGTGATGATGCAAAGTAGTAGTTCTTCCAGGACGCTGTTGGACAAAGTGACAACAGCCTCAAGACATCTTCCAGGATTTCATTTCGTCTTTAGAAAGAAGAGTGCTGAGTATGCTGACTGCACACTCTTGATTACCCAGTGTGATACATAGTTCTATTTCAATAATATGTGTGGTTAGTTTTAGTCTGTGGTTGTATTGACTTAAACCATACCTGTTGTGATCTCCTGAAATCATTAATTGTTTATGTTTCTTCTTACATTGTTTTCTGGCTTTTTGCCAGGATTAGCAGCTGCTGCTGGTGAACTGACTGGTTCACATTCACTGAAATTTAACGGAGGAGTTCTTATGTCGTTGGAGTTCTCCTGTCGCATACAAATGAGCTTAAGTATCGACTTAGACCTAATTGTCAGCGCCAACAGCGGCCATCTACTGAAAATTACCAACCCTCTGATCAACAATGATGTAAATCCCGCGTCCTGCCAGGCGCCAGCTTAATAGTTAATATCGACTGTTACCATTTTCAATTTTGAGCATTTGTACAGTGTTCACCAAGTTGACGTTTCAGTAAGATTTTATCTCTCGTCTTTACTTTTACACGTTTAAAACTCTATTTTAAATATCGAAAAATTCGGAGAAAACATATTTTCAATTCCAAACACTGTCGTGCAGAACTCTCCTAGCCCTTCCTAGTCAAACTTAAGAATGTCGAACATGTCGAACACGAGACTATCTACTGCATCTTCGTACAGTAAAAATAAAGCCAAGTAAGACCTTTCATTATTCGACACATCTTCATCTGTCTTAATGTGTCTTTTTATAGGAAGGATCTGCATCCATTTCATGATTCATCTGTCTCAATCAAGAAAGAAGAGATTCCTCTGGAGATGGTGAACTCGAAAATGATTTCATTGGATTCAGCCCCCAAGTGTCTCATACAAGTAAAAGATAACACATTCCTTTGTTATTTTATTATATTTAATTACAGATTTTGTCGAGATTGTTATAATGAAAACTATGTCCTAGATACAAGATACTCAATCCAAAAAACAGAGAATGTCAATCAGTGGCCAAGAAAATGCAGTAAAAATGAACAAGTCAGGTAAGCATTGTGATCACACTAAGTCTTTCTGTTTCAATGTTGCTTATTAAATTGCTTTATTGAATTTTATTTTTAGGAGACTGGGAGCACCAACTGAAAGGTTCTTTCTCAAGAAAAACTGCTACTACTACTAGACAAAGTAAATTTAATCCTAAAAAGTTTTCAAGTTTTTTTTTTAATGAAAAATTTATGCTGTTACTAGCACCAGTTGAAAAGAAGAAAGAAGTCACCACAAACTTCGATTCGGATGATTTTTTTCAAGAGCACGAATCCTTGTCGGGAAAAATTGATAAAAAAATGAAACCACCATCAGCTAGAAATACAGAAAAAACAACCACTCAAATTCCTCCATCGGCTAAGAAAAGAGGAACGAAAAATGATGAAAGCCCATCTACAGAAACTGGTGATTCACCTGAACCAGCCGCGAAACGGCCCATTGTTGCTTCAGAACGGAAAACTATCTCAGCTGAAGAACCAGCCACATCATCCACCGAACATGTAGACAAAGGTATTTTGAACAATTAATTTGCATGTTTTCAAAATTCATCTAGCAGCTTCTTGAAATTTGAATTCTTTTTTTCTGTAGAAAACAATACGAAAAATAATCCGCACGGGAACAAAGTTTCAACGATTGTGGATGAAGTAGTGGAAATGGATTTATCTGCAGGAGGATCGAAGAGTAAACCCCCAAAGTCTGCGGGCAAGTTGATTTAGAAATTGTGGCTTAATTAAAAAAAGTCGATTTACTGAAACCGTCTCAACCATTATAGAAATTTGAATTGTTAGACCCAATATTACGTGAAAACAAGGGTCGCAGTCGTGGTTTCGGTCGCCCAAAGAGAGATGTTTCAGCTAAATGTGTACCTGGAACAAGTTCAAGTTCTCCTACCAAGTCCTTAGGCAAATAATTGTGAAACTTTAAATTTCGTTTAACATACTTATGTTCATTTTGTAATTATAGACCACCACAGTAGAGTGGGAACTAAAACGCCTGAAGCTAAAAATGACGAAGCGCATGAGATGACATTAAAAACCGCAGACAAATCCAAAGGTTGTTTAAAACTAAATTTTCGCGAATTAAGTTTTCATGTTCATTTGTATTTGTAGAAAGGAAGTACCGTTTCTTGAGCAGCTCAGAATCTGAAGTAGGAGACGAAGAGGACGACGAAGACGATAACAATTTCCTCAGTCGTCAGAAAACCAAAAGTCCAAAAATTGCGGTTCCTAAGCCCACTTTTAACACGCCAGCCACAGTCGTTAACAAAGTTTCAGAATTGGGTACACCCAAAACTTCGAAATTCCGTCTCCTACCTGAACCGGTACTACCGCCCCGGACTCCCAGGCGAACGCTTACTTTGGCCAAAGAATCTTCAGAGTTGAGCAGCCTATTAGCATTCAAGAAACGGTACTTCCTTTCTACAAATAAAAATGAACATGAAAACTTTTAATTCGCGAAAATTTAGTTTTAAACAACAACCTTTGGATTTGTCTGCGGTTTTTAATGTCATCTCATGCGCTTCGTCATTTTTAGCTTCAGGCGTTTTAGTTTCCACTCTACTGTATATTTGCCTAAGGACTTGGTAGGAGAACTTGAACTTGTTCCAGGTACACATTCAGCTGAAACATCTCTCTTCGAGCGACTGAAACCACGACTGCGACCATTGTTTTCACGTAATGTTGGGTCTAACAATTCAAATTTGTATAATGGTTAATAAGACGGTTTCAGTAAATAAGACTTTTTTTTTAAATTAAGCCACAATTTCTAAATTAACTTGCCCGCAGACTTTGGGGGTTTACTCTTCGATCCTCCTGCAGATAAATCCATTTCCACTACTTCATCCACAATCGTTGAAACTTTGTTCCCGCGCGGATTATTTTTCGTAATGTTATCTACAGAAAAAAAGAATACAAATTTCAAGAAGCTGCTAGATGAATTTTGAAAACATGCAAATTAATTGTTCAAAATACCTTTGTCTACATGTTCGGTGGATGATGTGGCTGGTTCTTCACTTGAGATAGCTTTTCGGGCCGAAGCAACCATGGGCCGTTTCGCGGCTGGTTCAGGTGAATCACCAGTTTCTGTAGATCGGCTTTCGGCATTTGTCTTTCGTCTTTTTTTAGCCGATGGAGGATTTTGAGTGGTTGTTTTTTCTGTATTTCTAGCTGATGGTGGTATCGTTTTTTTATCAATTTTTCCCGACAACGATTCGGGCTCTTGAAAAAAATCATCCGAATCGAAATTTGTTCTCACTTCTTTCTTCTGTTCAACTGGTGCTAGTAACAGCATAAATTATTCAATAAAAAAAAACTTTATTAGCTTCTTAGAATAAGATTTACTTTGTCTAGTAGTAGTAGCAGGTTTTCTTGAGAAAGAACCTTTTCAGTTGGTGCTCCCAGTCTCCTAAAAAATAAAATTCAATAAAGCAATCAATAAGCAACATTGAAACAGAAAGACTAGTAGTGTGATCACAATGCTTACCCGTCTTGTTCAATTTTGCTGCATTTTCTTGGCCACTGATTGACATTCTCGGTTTTTTGGATTGAGTATCTAAGACATAGTTTTCATTATAACAATCTTGACCAAATCTGTATTTAAACATAAAATAACAAAGGATTGTGTTATCTTTTACTTGTATGAGACACTTGAGGGCTGAATCCAATGAAATCATCTTCGAGTTCACCATCTCCATAGGCATTCCTTCTTTCTTGATCTGAGGCAGATGAATCATGAAATGGATGCAGATCCTTCCTATAAAAAGACACACATTAAGACAGATGAAGATGTGTCGAATAATGAAAGGTCTTACTTGGCTTTTATTTTTACTGAACGAAGATGCAGTAGATCTAGTCTCGTGTTCGACATTCTTAAGTTTGACTAGGAAGGGCTAGGAAAGTTCTGCACGACAGTGTTTAGAATTTGAAATATGTTTTCTCCGAATTTTCCGATATTTAAAGAGTTTTAAAGCATCCTTACGTTGTCTAATGGGGTTGCTGATGCTGACAGTAGAACTCCAAAGACAGAAGAACTCCACCGACAATAGAACCCCAATATTTTAAATCATTTCTAACAATTTCTTTGTCTGCGACAGGAGAACTCCAACGACATAAGAACTCCTCCGTTAAATTTCAGTGAATGTGAACCAGTCAGTTCACCAGCAGCAGCTGCTAATCCTGGCAAAAAGCCAGAAAACAATGTAAGAAGAAACATAAACAATTAATGATTTCAGGAGATCACAACAGGTATGGTTTAAGTCAATACAACCACAGACTAAAACTAACCACACATATTATTGAAATAGAACTATGTATCACACTGGGTAATCAAGAGTGTGCAGTCAGCATACTCAGCACTCTTCTTTCTAAAGACGAAATGAAATCCTGGAAGATGTCTTGAGGCTGTTGTCACTTTGTCCAACAGCGTCCTGGAAGAACTACTACTTTGCATCATCACAATTTAAAACATTCCAGCCACATTCCAGCACAGCATATCCTTTACAGATATGAGCTAACTACAACATTTGATATAAATTCACAGGTACAGGTCGTAGATAATGTAGAAGAACTGGAAAAGAAATAGAAATTGGTGGCTCTAGTATATTCACCTTAGGGGCCTTAGGGATTAATAATTCGGCAATTTTTCCGCAATTATGTAAAGGTTTGCTAAATTGATTTTAAAGTATTTTTGAAAAAAAAAATTTTCCTTCCGTTTCGTCCAGTCTTCCGGGTGCATAAGGAGTAAGGAATATGTTGGCTATCACTAGGTGGCTAAAATTATGTCTGCCAGATGGCGCGAGTGTCTTCGTTACTCAAGACGAAATTCCGCCATTTCTTAAAACACTGATTGGAAACCACATGTTGAAAACGTATCGTTGGATTGGATTAAGTAAATACGGCGTACTTTTCTTTCTTGACATTTTTATTCGTAATAATGGTAATTTCTCTTAAGATTCTTAGATGTGACTGTGATAATTATTTTTGTGTTAATTTAGGTATTTATCTGGTAACAGCTTATAATTTCTACATGGCAATTTTATCTGATCATGTGGCCTCGGTGTGGCCTGAGCAGCTGAACATTTTGCCAAAATGTCTCTTTTTCCTGTACCAGCTTCACATTGTCAGAAACACTTCAGGGTAAATATAATGTTCAACTTTCTAACTGTGTGACTACAGATTTAGTTAGTGCCTATCTCTTCAACCTATTTCAGTTGTGGAAATTGAACTTTTGAAAAGCTTGCCAACTGTACATTCCTTTGCAACATTTATTCTGAAGGATTTTGTAGTTTAACTTAACTTCGATCAAAATGTTTTGTCATTTGAAAAATTGTTGCTTGATAGTAATTGAGTTTTTTTTTTTTTTTTTTTTAAATAGGATTAACACCCTGGTATCTGGTAACAGCCTATAATTTCTGCATGGCAATTTCATCTGATCATGTGGCCTGAGCACCTGAACATTTTGCCAAAATGCCTCTTTTTCCTGTACCAGCTTCACGTTTGTCAGAAACACTTCAGAACAATTCAGGTAAATATAATGTTCAACTTTCTAACTGTGAGACTACAGATTTAGTTAGTGCCTATCTCTTCAACCTATTTCAGTTGTGGAAATTGAACCTTTGAAAAGCTTGCCAACTGTACATTCCTTTGCAACGTTTATTCTGAAGGATTTTGTAGTTCAACTTAACTTCAATCAAAATGTTTTGTCATTTAAGAAATTGTTGCTTGATAGTAATTGAGTTGTTTTTTTTTTTTTTTTAAATAGGATTAACACCCTGGTGGAGTTTGAGCTTCTTTGTTGCTGCCCAACTTACACGTGGATTTGACACAGCCAGCTGAGGGCTTTAATTCTTGTAAATAACATAAAGTGACATTTATTCGTCTTTTCATTGACAGCATTTCCATTGATGCTGAAGATTATTTAATTCATTTCATTTTGGTTATAGGTTAAGCGTTTGTATTCGCGTAGTTGCTGTCTGATGTGGGACGTTGTTGCAGCCTATGATGGTGAAAGATTTTTCTACATCAAGTTCAATTGGCCGTTCTTTGGTGCTGATGTTGTGTTACCGAAGTTGCATCATATTTTGTTAAATTGTCATCGTGACTATTGCAGTTTACGTTTATGAGTTCAGAAGCAACAAAAACAAATATGGGACGTTTATTTCAACAAATAATAAACATGTTTCCGGGATTGGGAAAGGAAAGTGGAGGATGTTGGAGGAGGGAGGGATGATATTTGAAGTTTGGATAAAAATTCTGTTAATCTATTACCCTACCAAATAATCTCCAAACCCCACAAACATATACCTTCCAATCCTTCAAACCCCGAAAACATACACCTACTAACCCTTAAATTTATACCCATAACCCTAAAAACCAATGTTAAACCTTAACCATGTAATATCTGTAATAAATAAAAATAAATGTTATATGGACCAATTTTTTATTTTATTTTTAAAATGTTCAAAAAATTCAATTAACAGAGCGTTCGGTTCAAGACGTTTTTCTTCTGTACGAGTTAAACGCAACCCGCCACCACCGCTGCGGCAATGAAACAAAAAGCGATGGTTAAGTTTTGCGGAAATCTGCGTCAGTCAAGTTTTTCAAACTCATCAACTTCTGTCGAATTTTGGATCTAGTCTACTGGTGCAAATAGCGATCCTATGTGTTTGGTAGTTATGAAGATGGTTGTTTAAAAAACAAACAATGTTGAGTTTTTTTGGCTACTCAAAACACCCCTTGTTTGTTTTTAAACAACCATTTTCTTAACTACCAAACGCATGGAATCGCGATTTGCACTAATAGACTAGTGCAAAATTCTTCGCGAGTTGTTGAATTAGAAAAATTTGTAACTTGACTGACGGAGATTTGCGCAAATAATAAACCATGGCTTTTTGTTTCATTGGGTAGTGGGTTGCATTGTTTAACTCGCACATGCTGTTATAGGATATGTCTACGGCCCCCAGAGATATTTATCTGGACCGAGAAGAAGAGAGAAGTACGAGGCAAGTTTTACTGGGGAGATGTAGTCATACTAGGCTTCCGGGTTAGACTCATGACCCTCCAAAAGTTTTCATCGGATCATGCGCCTTCCAAGTCCCCGTTCGACCAGAGCCCTCCCCTCCTCCTGGTTTCACAGCGGGTGAGTGACCACCGGCGGGCGTTGGTTAGTGGTTAGTTAGGGAAACGGGGCCACAGAAAAGAAGGGAGCCCAAATATGCACTTGTAATTGAATCTAACTACACAATTTATCAGTCTTCAATTACAGCATTCTCGCGTCGGTTTTCACCAATGGATGAAGTCCATGATCAGTAGCGAAGGATTACTCTGTAAGCAGAATGAACATTTATTTGGATGGCAATAATATTCAAGCAAGATTGTAGCGACATAAAGTAATACCTCGTAAAGAAGTCAATAAGGAGGATTCAAGGGTAGCATCCAACGGGTCAGCAAGCAACGGACCTTGTTGACTTTCTTGAAATGACAGGACTTTTCATAAAGTCTGCCATGCAAATTTAGAAACCAACAGTTTAGAATCTGTAAACAAAAAAAATAAAGAAAAACAAGTCACCTTGTTTATAGTTTGTGTCCTCAATGTGCTTGACGTCTATGATGTAATTAAGAATAATTAAACAGTTATCAGTATACACTTGAAATTGTCTCTGAAACATTAGACGGAGTGGGGATCAATACTTAAAATACATATTAGATTATTAGACTGTAAGGGAAAAAGTTCAGTGACATGAGAAGTGAACTTACACATGAAACCCCTGATCGATCAGTTATCCAGATGATAAGGTTCTCTAGATGATGGAATGAGAGATTGTTCCATGCTGGGGTTGGTGATCTAGCAAGTCTAATACACACAGCAGATAATTATGTTGAATCCTAATAAAAGATGAGAAGAATATGTTCCAGCAATTCTGTAATAAAGCTAGTGTTGGTCATTACCTGCATCATGTTGATGGCACATTCAGTAGAATACAATGATTTTGAACAAAATAGTTGACAGTAGGCTGCACGACTCTTTTACGTTTCCTCCTGTAAGTTGATGAGAAACGTTAAGGTTATCCAACATATACACGGAAAAGAACACATCACCGACAAGTTACAAACAAAATCACTCGAATTTACCTATGAATTCATTGGTATTTGTTTATTTCGGTATTTGTTTAGAAAAATAGCGTAACTTTTGACAGCAAACCGACATTAGCCCAGGACTGACACAATCAACACGCCATCTATTTGACACGTCTCAAAACTCAGTATTTGAAGGAAGGACTGGTCTTAAGATACTCACAAAACTTGAAAAGTGCATTTTTGTTTGCTAAAACTTAGCACTCAATCCTTAGAACTGTACATAGAACAAAGCTCACTTGCTAGTTTCATGCAAATTTTCCGGAAGTAAACCGGAAGTACGCGATAGCGCCTCAACCATTGAGCTGACGTCAAATTAAACCAAAATTCGTAATCTCCATAAAATTTGGGGTCAATTGGCTACACTTTAAACAAAATCCAACACTGTATCAAAATCGAGAATTTTCCTGAACTATATTATAGTTCAGTATTCGTAATAAGTTCAGGAAAATTTACGATTTTGGACGATTTTCCGATATTTTGAACTGATACTTAAAATCGACCCCAAATTTGATGAGAATCACGAATATTTGGATCTTTTTGGCGTCAGACGAATATTTACACAACTATTAACGAATTTAGAAACCGGAAGTAGACACAAAAGCAGTTATCGAAAATTTAACAAGTGAGCTTTGTTGGTGGAATAGTTATCGTCAGTTATCACTAAAAAATTACCACACAACCGTCAAACGTTTACAATGATGTGCAAAGTAACTGAAACTGACTAATTTGACAGCTGAAGATTGTCAAAGGCGTTGATAGGAAAAAGAAACGTTTAAGTAATACTTCGCTTGCGACTCGCAAGAAGGGCCTGATTTAGGAATTATTACTCAGACACAAAGTTTGAAGATTATAAGAAGATATTACATAAATATTACAAAGTAGTCACAGTTGGCAAGCTTTTCGAATATTACAAAAATGTAGTTCCAACCAATGGATAATTAACTAAGTTAAACCACATTTCTCGTGTACACTTAACTGAAAATTCTACAACAGAGAGGTCAAGTGTTTAATGAATGCACCAGAAGCAAGTTTTAGTCACAGGAATTTTCGCATATTTACTTTATCTACAACAGCATAATTTCAATTTGTCACACCTGAAGACAAATGATAAACAAAAGATGTGGACAAAGTAGTTAATTTGGATTCTTAGCTAGAAGTTTCCTGTCCTCACATGATCTTTATTACACAATCAGTCTTGGAACACACACAAACAGTCAGTCATGATTTGTAGGATGCCACTGGTTTCCTTTTCCAACAGTGACTGGTTACATTAAATTTCTTTCTTTGGGTTCACAAGCTCTTACCTGTTTAAATGAAGAAAAATCCAAATCTTGACGCGTGGTACAGCTCAGGTGGGCAACCGAGAAACAAGAGAAAACTTAATGAGAACGGGCATTTTCGCAATTACCGATTTAGTTTCTTTCACTTTTTAGCACATGCAGAAATAACATCTATTAACCAACTTGTCTATAACTATAACTAACGATGAAGGTGAACGAACGAAAATTCTGACGTTTTGGGGGAACAAGCGAGCAGACGTACTTTCGGGGAAACTGTCAAGCAGCGTTGCCATTTTATGAAAATCGACAGCCAAATAAAATGTTTTTTTTTTTTCAAAACACGATTAACACGTTAACAGAAAACACGATATAAAAACGTTAACAGAACACGAATTCCAAGAGAAATAAATCCATAGTCTTTATCTGTGATAGGAATATAATCAATTAAAAATGCAAAGTAATACCCGAATATTTCCATATTTATTTAACAAACGGTAAAAACTAAATAAAAAAAGATGAAGAAATTAGGGCAAGCAGCAAAACAGCTTGAACAGCTTAGGGAATGCAGTTAGTCTTGGCGAGTGAATTTACGACGTGTCATTATCCCAGATTCGATAACCAAATAGACTTGTTCCAAATTCTTCTCACCCCAGCGAATATTGTTGCGGATGACCTCCAGAATCCTGTCCGTGAAAGTTCGATTGAGTTTCTTGTCTTTATTTTCCAGGTCGGACAAAATCCGGGACATCTTTTTCGTGACGAATAAATCACATAAAGAAAAGCGGAATTGGGTATATTTCAAACCAATCAGATGCTCAACTGAATGAACAATTTACCTCTTTCAGTTCGTCTGGTGTACTCAGAAATTTGGCGGCGGAGGTGAGAAGCTTCAAATTATCGCCAGACCTTCTAAAACCAAAACTAAAAGTCCACGTAAATCGAAATTAAAAAAAAAAACCGACGTATTAAAATTCTAAAATTTAATGTGTTTCTACTGTCGCCCTAGGATCTCCCAGTTGGTCGCCAAAAAGTTCAACACCATGGAACGAGCGACGTGATTTTCCGTCATTTTCTCAATGGTGGCGAACGTTTCGTGCGGGTCCTGTTCGATTGTCGGCGAAAACACGCGCGAAAGAAGCTGTTTCAAACGATCACGATCTTGACTGCAACTCATGGCCGATAAAATCTTTGTCCGCTGTGACGACCACATGTCGCAAAGACTAGCTCGCCACGCCCAGTTCCATTCTTCCTTACCACCGTAGCGAATCACCGCACACCAATTGCGCTCCAAATGTTCTGTCATTGCCCTGAATTGTACGTAGGACCATTTTAAACGGTTCAATTCAACTTAAATCATATCCAAGGATGATGGAGAACTAGAGCGACTTGGACATTTACGGTGTCTCTCCTCGAATGCCTGGTTCTTACTGAGCGCAAGTGGATTGCTCGTGTTTACATACGTGTTGTGTCGGCCATCCATAACCAACTTGAAAATGACGTCAGTTGGTAAAGGAGATTCTTGATTTGGTGGCGGTGCTTTCCTATGTGTAGCGTGGCTAGCAATCTATCATACTTAAAACCAGCGCTTCCGAAGACTTTACCTCCACGACAGTATACGTTTTACGAGCGTCAGTTTGTGGTTTAAAGTTCGTGAAAAAGGACTAACAGCGTTACACTTCTGTAACCACTTTTTTTTTTATAGTCTGGAGTTACGGGTAACTACTGCGCTAATATCGCCAAGGCATCGTTAATCAGTGTATAATTTTAAGTAGCAACATGATATTCATCACACCACATTACCAATAGACAAGACAAGTGGTTCAACCGGTGAGGGGGAAAAAGTTGGAAAAGGTAAACAATAAGACTGGAGAACGACTAGATCTATAACTGGCATCTTCTATACACTTTCCGAGCATGGTATGTAAAAAGACTTTTTTTTTAACGTGTCGGTGGCGTAGGCAAAACTGTACAAGTTTCATCTAGTTGAAGGTTATCGTGAGGAATTTAATGATGTGCGAAAAGCACTTTGGATCAACTTTACAGCTAAAAGATAACTATCCTTTGCCAAAAAAAAGGACAGCTTCAGTTGCCGCAGGAATGCCAATCCAGCAGGACAGGGAAATCAAAATATGAAAGAAAAACGTGAAATTGTTTCTGATTGGGTCATGACATTTTTTTAAGTATTTTTTCCATCGAGTTTGTTACGAAGGTTTAATATCCACCAGGATGTGGATATAGAGCGGATTCATCTGTAAATCAAGGCGCTTGTACTTTAAGTTGCTTAGTCCGTCGACTTTCGAGCGTTTCGCTCCATTACGCATGACTCTGTAGCGATTGGGATTGGGCCGCGCTTTCTTGTGCGATAGCATGGTATAACGTGCGGTGCTGGGTGGGTATCGCGAGATGATCAATTTGTGATATTTTATCCGGCTCGACATGTCGTCGTCCTCGCCACCCCAGCCCCAAAATAAATTGGAGAATCCGTTTACTTTAATAAAATGCTCGGTCGTCATCGCGCTCACTCCTCCAAACAAGCCTTCGTAAGGTAACCTTTATCAAATAACAAAGCTCAATCAATGATGTGACGACTGATTACAAGTTGGCATGGTTTATCTATAATAATACCGATATTTGAAGACGTCAATCGCGACGGACATGTGACGTGGTTGTTCCGGACAAGAGTAGGTGTTGCGATCATCTTCCGGTAAGAGGTCTACATCGTGAAAGACGAAACACTGGAATCCATCTTGGCGTAAAGCCTCGGCAGCTCCAATGTTCATCAACATTGCGCGGTTGAACGGCGTCTCACCTTGAAATGAAAAGGACAAATTACAGCAATTTAATTGGGAGAAGTGTTTTTAATCTATACCAGATTGTTCAACGACGAAAATGCCGTAGTCAATTTGCTGTCGTTGAAGGAACGGATGCATGTGCTGAATAAATACTTGAAGGTGTTCCTCCCGCTTACGGTAAGGGATGATGATGGCGACTTTGTAATGAGCCTGACAATTAGGTGGATGGTATCTTCCGCCAGGCCCTAATAATGGACCATACTTTTCTTCAAACGTATTCATGGGCATCGCGACTTTGGACACGTTCATTCGCCCCACTTGAAATAGAAAACAGACCATGTTGTCATTTGAGAAAGTACCTTGTCGAGACTTCATAATTCATAGTAAAAGTAAAATTTCGAAATAAGAAACCCGGTCGAAGAAACTCGACGAGAGAGAGAGAGAGTTATTTTAATGGTAAAACTCACCGAGTAATGGCGACACTAGAGGACACATTAAAGGCTTTCGCGTGAAATTGAGCGAGTCGGCCAACAAATCAAGCTGATACGGATCAGAGCTGTTGCTGCTCTGAAGAGCGATCAATGTCATGTTAGCCGTGGCGGAGTAGTTGAAGTCGGTGTCGTTGTACGTTCCTGCCGCAGCGGACAACCGAGGCGCCGTCAAATTGAAGGTGAAATAGGCCTCGTTGATTCTTCTATTTTCTTCATAGAAAACTCCGAAACCGTATTCAAAAAACACCAATACGGCCAAAGCCGTAATCGCTACTTTGTAGCAATGTGTCCGTATAAAGCCGCAGAACATGGCGTCGATATTTACATCTGATGTAGCCAGGTTCCAAAACCATTAAAGGAGAAAAGGAGCTAGTAAAGTAGAAACATGGCCAACGTCGTCGCCAACTTCCTGAGTCACTTGGCACCACAATGGATGGTGACGTTTGTCCCTTATCTGACTATCGATGCTATCAAGTAGAAAAAAACGGGAGATTCGGCGACTTCAGCTCAATTTGCAAATCAATAGAGCCAGAGATCGATTAAATCTATAAATGCAGAGTCTAGGAGATAGAGGCCGAAGAGCCGATGCTGAAAGAACACGTTCAATTCTCACAGCCGGTAGAATCCTGATGGCACCTAACTGACGCAATCATGGCAAGTCACGAACTACCGCATCATCTGTGAAAAAAAAAAGATGGAATAAAATAATAATAAAAGAATGACAATACAACACAAACATGGCGACAGAGAAGACGGTCAGTTTTCAAAATCTTAAGCACGTCGGCAAAAAGCTGCAACAGTATACCGTTGGTCGGTGGTTTCTATGACAACGAGCAAGCCTCTTTCAGCCTAGACGTTTAGGGAAGCTGAAGTATTCAATGTACTGTAAAACTGAACTAGACTTTATCACACAGACTGTATTGAAAACTATGTTTACCGTTGATAACGATAAGATATACCATCTTTAAAAACACACAGCACAGATTGTTCTTTCTATTTCATTTGCTGTATTGACAGCAATTCAGTGTGTGTACGCCGTATGACAGGCAGTCGAGCGATATGGACGATGAACGGATGAACGAATCGATAAGCTGTTTTACCATGCACAACAGAGGTTTCACGAACGTAAGTTGAATTAAGCCGGGATAGCTGGCTAAATCTAGACTTTAACGACTACGACTAACTCGAAGAAGAAACGATGCCCAACACATATATACACAAACACACATACAGTTTACATTTGTGCAGTTACACAAGTGACGTGCTCGCCCCTGTACGACGCCTTTCGGTACTTTCCCTGTCAAACACACCTAACCCACTAACATCCTTCGTGAGAAAAAAATCCGCCCCTTTCTCCTCGACTGGTTCTGTCAGAGTACACACGTACGTAACCGAGGCCTAACACCAATATTCCATTTTGATATTCAACACCAAAAAATCTGAGGTGCTCCCAGGCCGGGTCTAATTACGAACTTCACACAAATTACCTTAGCTGTACAGGATCTGATTTGATGAATCCGTAAAACACATGGGGCAGAGTTAAGAAAGCTATACAATATGTATGACAGGTAGCTCGTTCACCTGCTTTCACTCTTAACAACAGTCCCAGAACAACTGTTTTGTGTCACTTTTACCACTTTCTGAAGAGTTTCTCTGCAAGCAAACAGCTGATCGAACACAGCCATCTAGCGGCTAAGAGTTGCAATAAAAATGTAAAAATACCTTACGCAAGGCACGACACGGTACGAATAAAAAAGAGTTTAAACTTTAAACCAAATAAATACGTTGAAATATAATGATATTAAATAGTATTAAAAATACAATACATAAAAAAATATTTTTGGGGTTTCCTGCTACATATTTCATGAGAAAAACCCAAAAAAAAGTCTGAAATAAAATAGATAAAAACACATTTGACATTCCGAGATAATTTCCCAACATTGGTAATCGAAACAGCAGGAAGCAAAATTTCGAAACCGTGCATTGTGCCGGATTATTTTCCTTAAAGACGCCAAAATGCTAACTGATTCAAATGAGGACGAAATAACCGAAAAATGGTCTTGTAGTTTATTCCTAAATCATCACTGTTATACACTCATTTGTTGGGCGAGGTTCGCATCTAATTAGTTAAAAGTTTAGATATGAGTAAGTTGAACAGACACGAAAGGATGGGAGTCAAAACACAGTGGGGGGGGGGGGGGGTGTACAGAAGCTACATTATATGCTAATTATTAATGGGAAGAGGGCAAGATTCGATGCGAACAGGTTCAATCAGGTAAATAAAGAAGAGTGAACTTGCACATTGACAGAGAATACATGAAAAGATATGAAACGAAAGCAGAAATACACGAAAGCCCAGCTCCTGGCTGATGAATGAAGAAGAAGAAGAAGAAAAAAAAATGACGCTCAACTGTACAAATATTTGTTAAAGGGGTGTGTTGTCTTTTCTTTTTCTTTACTTTATTTTATAGAGGGAAATGGACGAGAAGGTAAGGGGGAAACAAGTGACTAACACTGCTGATAGTGTGTGTGTGTGTGTGTATTCTTCAAGGAAATGCGATTGTTTTGTGCCATTTAGGAGATTTGGAATTTATGCTGGGAGGCCACGAAGATTGGATTTAACAACGCAATCGACAACCCATCGCCTTAAGTTTGTTGTTGTGTTTTCGCAAAATTGGTGAGTCTAAATATCATCTGCTCAATGGCGTTTATTTCTGTCTCATTCATGTCTCGTGGAAAAATGCATCATTCCACTCTTCTTCTTTCCATTCAAGTCCAAATGGAGGTTAATTGCACCAGAACGGAGCACCGTGTAAGGTATACAATCATCAAGCACTTGTGTTACAAAAGATCCAAAAATTAGTTGTGAACCGATAACCCACAAGAAGATATATTTAATCATACCTGGTCTCATCATCCCAATCTGACCCAGAACCAGAGTCAGAACCTGACTCGGAATCAGAAATCTCCATAGCCACTCGACGGGCTAGAATAGAGGCGACATCGTGAAGAGCATCCATTCGACCCTTTTCACCTTGCTGTTGCTGTCCCTTCTCTACTTTACGTAACGATATACCTACAAAAAAAAAAAGAGTAAACCAGTTTTTAGTTTCGTTTTGAGTCAATAACCGACTCAAATTTAAATTACCATCTCGAATGGCCTTAAGAAGGTCACTCCGTCCATCAAGCGCTGGAACAGGAATAGGAGGTCCACGGGGGGTCAATTTGGCCGCTTGCAACAACAGAGGCGATGATTGAATCGCTTCAACCACTCCCCTTCCTGGTGATCCTTTGGGCGGCGAAGTGCTCGACAATTTGTTGATATCGCCATTAGCCACAACGTGACCATTGTCACGCGGTGGGCTGCTGAGTGGCATCGGCGGCGGCGGTGGCGGCGGTGGAGGAGCCATTCGCATGTCGGGCGGGGCGGTATCAGGAAGCGGAGGAGGCGGTGGGAGCGGCAAATCAGATTCGGAAGAGCTTTCGCGGCTCTCACGCGGTGGCATCAGCATAGCGGAAGGTGGCAGAGGTGGTGGTGGAGGAGGAGGAGGAGTGCTTGATGGAGGACCCGAGTTGACCATGACGGACGAGATGTACGGCGGATTGGGCAGTTGCGACAGCCTATCAGCGCTGGAATAGGTCTCTGACGGTGGTGGAGGTGGTGGCGGAAGCGATTCTCTACCCATAGTTCCAACAATGGACGTCTGATGGCTCATGCGATTTCTGGTCGGTGTCGACCCACTCTGCTGCGTCGTGTTGGGCGAGTGATTCATTTGCCTGCCGGATTCAACCAGACTGTTAGTTCATGATTATTCAATATTTTTCATCAAAGCGTAAACGGTACGACATTAAGAAGACGCAGCTTAATCAATTAAGCGTAGCAAAGCAAAGCTCGACAGACAATATGAACAAATGATGAGACGACAAATTCGTGATGTAACGAGATCAATAAAGTGACACTGGAGTAATAATGAGTGAGTTATCTACAGTATCTCTTCTATTGGGTTATTTGGTTAGTTTACCCGGGTGGGGCTGGTGGAGGCTGCGTGGGCCTTCCTGATGTGGTCCGTTGCAACGTCCGGTTGTGGTGATTCATCATTCCAGGGCCATAGTGACTGGATGCTGCGGCAGCTGCGTGCTGGTGATATTGTGCCTGATGATGCAGTTGCTGCTGCTGCTGCTGCTGAAGCTGCAGCAGCGAATCGGCAGTGTAAGGCGGAGGCGGATACTGCGGGTAGCCGTCGTCGTAAGGCGGAGGCGGCAGAGAAATTCCGGCAGGTCTGTAAAAAGCGTCGGACGCCAGCGACAGATGGAGACAAGCCATGAAGCGACAACATTTTTAAAATGTGAAATTCCAAGCACACGATAGAGGCAAAGAGACCGATGACAATTGTTGGGAACAAATAAAATTGACGCCAACACCCTCTCACACGTTGACAACATCAATTTCATTTGACAGACAGCCAACAAAAGTAAAAAAACGTGTGATTTAACCGACCTGTACACATTGTCTTGCGGATTACGCGAGTTCCTGGATGCGTAGATGGCCTCTTCGCTAGGGTAATTACGTTTCACTTCAATGCTGTTAGGGCGCGGGGGCCGTGATGTTGAACTGGGATCCGGTAACATGGTTCCATCCTCCAAATACAACGCCTGTGAAATTTAATTTGGCAAGACCACATTGGCAAAAGGCATTAGGAAAATAGTTGACAATTGTTTTGTACGGGCAGTATTACCTGAGGCGACTGATACAGCGCGTTCTGTGGGCTAATGTACTCGCCCTTGTTAATGGCCAGCTCACGGTGCTTTTCCCGAGTGTTGTGCGGTTGCCGGACCCGTTTCTTGTGGCGACCGCCTCCGCTGCTTCCGCCTCCGCCACCACCGCCGCCATCATTTCTGCCTCGATGCGGCTGTGAAACGGTACAAAATATCAGTTGTTGATCGCACAACATTTCAAAGCAAAAAAGAAAAAAAGAAAAAGAAAAAAAGGAAATTCGACGGTAGATGTGGGTTGAAAAGAGAACTTGCCTCGGACGGAGTGCCATCCGCATACTGAGAAGCATGTTCAAAGTCAAAATAATGATTTTTGTCGTTTTTTTTATTTAGTGTTACAGTTGTTTTGAAACCACAAGACAGCAATGATTTCTATTCGATACTAATGCTAATGGCCAAACATTTGGATGTTGTAGCTCGTAAAAAATAAACGAGGGAAAGTACAGAATTATTCATTAACCTAATTTTAAGCTTGAATGATTCCATAACAGGAAAAATAAAACATTTTCTGTCTGTTATGTTTAGGACGTTATTGCAGAAAATATGTTACAGATATATAGCCCTCCCTCCGCTGTTACTAAACGTGCGTTCCGCTGAGAACGGTCTGAGAATTCACGAACGTCACCGACCCAGATCGTTTATCGACTCTTCATCATTTCCCCCCTCAAGAAAAGAAAAAAATTCTAATAAAGCAAAGAATGAACCGTTTATACGGCCCTCATTATTCCAACGACAAGATACATGTCGACCGGTTGGTGGAGGTTGAGTGGCAGGTGAATGTAAATTGGCAAGAGACCGGCTTTCTCTCTCTAGGTCACAATTGTATTTAAAATGAAAGACGAAATAAATGTCTATACCTTGCGTCCCTTGTCGTTGAGGATGCGCTCAGTGTCTTTGAGCATCTCCTGTCGCCACAAGTCAAAGAAGTAATCCGGGTCCGTGTAGAATTTGAGCCCGTCCTTTCCATCGTCCCTAAAAAAGGCAAAAGAGATATCATCATCAGAATATTTTAAATACCAGTTTGAGCTGAGAAACTGAAAAAAAGTTCATTGGAATAATATGGACCAGGTTGTCGGAACGGCGGTCGTAAAGGACGTTTGAAGGGGAGCTCGATGTGGGCTAACTTTGCGAAAGGCACGTCGGAATGTCGACGTCACGGCAGCCCAGCGTTTGACTCGTTGAATCAAATCGCTGGCTATGCTGCCACCCCGGCTAAGCGTACGAGATTTGTTACATTCCTGTTGTCCACCAATTCCAACGTCCGGACGAACATCGGTAAATTCTCCGCCATGCCTGCCGCGGACTAACGGTGGCGGGGTAACTTTGACGGCCTGCAGAGAAACGGATCGCTGGAGACGACGCCGGCGGATGGGTGGAATGGGCTTTGCGGCTTCGATCGAGGATGTCGGAGGGGTTTCGATAACGGGCAAATCTGGGAGAACTGTATCATCTTCCTTTTCCACATCGACTTCAGCTAACCGCTTTTCGAGAAACTGCAGAAACTCATCAGTCAACCCTTCGATGGCACTGGTTTCCTTTGGTGGCTCTGCTTCCGCCGGCTCTGCTTCCGGCGGAGAGAGCGGAAAGAATTGGTCCTCCAGACCGAAAACCCACGAATCGCCTTGTTGTTGGTGTTGCGGCTGGATCGCCTGCCAATGGTACAGGCCCTCCTCTCCAAACCAGCAACAATTAGAGCTTCCGGCGTTTCGCTTATTATCGTCCGGATGGATCTGGGTCGATGGGCACAAACTGCAAGACATCACTCATTCACTCACTCAAGGCAGACTAGATTAAAGATGTGATTCAATTTCTTTCATTTCGCTTCCGCACATCCTCGGTATCAAAAACGCATCTGGGTCACCAACTTCTTTCGTCGTCGTCGGTCCAGTTCAATTGACCGACAAAAGTGTACAACAGGTGGCTCGGCGAACTTGCGTGCGTCCAGGTCTCACGGACGCCTTTTCTCAAGAGAAATTACGAGTAAATCGCGTCATAAAACGCCGAGTCTCTGGCACCGAGGACACAACCACCACATAAAAGCTAATCGCGATCCCTCCCCGCTGGGTTCTTGTTCGATATCCGTTTCGTAATGCCTTTTCGCTCGATTTCGCTTTAGGTTTCTCAATTTCGGGCAAAGATACACACGACACTGATTGCTTGTCCTTTTCCTTCACTGCTAGTAGTGGTAGATAATAGATGTCACACAGGACTTGCGAGTGGGACCAATCCGCTCGGCACGGCTGAAGACGATCGACTGAAGCACCGTAACAATGCGACCAATCGACGACTACAAGAACGGAAAGAGAGAGAAAGAAAAAACAAACTAACTAGAGATGGGAGGAGACCAAACATAACACGCCAGCTGGACTCGCGTAACAGCGCATTTCTTCTCGGAGAACGGATTGGGTGGTGGTGTATTAGGTTTGTAGGTTGCTCCGGTTCAACTAGTAACTCCCGCAGGCACACTGGACCGGTCCGTGAAATTTTTTTTTGGCCATAGCCACCCAGTCCAGTCCGGTCTGGACGACAAACGGGAGGATGCGGCAGAAACACCTATAATATTTTGCGTTTTGGGAATGAGGACGAGACGGTTTTCCCTACCGGTATCCGCGGACTCGTCATACGCAAAACCAGTCCCATCTGGCAGCCATTCCATCAATTTACAAGAACCTTACACGAGGCGATTGCTTTACACACACACACACGAAAAAGAAAAGGGTAATAATAACAATAACACGTTGCTCGGACAACGACGTACTAGAGTCCCGAGTCCAACGCCCGGTTGGATAGTTGTTGGCCGGCAATGCAATCTGACTCGCATCCCGCCGGCAATGAGGCATCTATTATACATTCACACTGGCATACGCCCTGGTCGATATGAGATTCCCCAGTCGGGCGTTAATAGAAACACAGAGCTCAAGGCCCGGCTACCGCGCCCTGGCTGCTCGCTCGCCTAACAAGTCGTCATAATCGAATCAACCTCCATTCGCTTCCCCCCTTATTATTATTATTTCTTTTTTTTTCTCTCTCTCTCAATATAGAACTTTCTCACCATCTCTATAGCACCAAGGAGAGAGAGAGAGACTTGGTGGCCGCAAGTGCTTTTAGATTACGGCAAAGCTGCAGGGGGAAAAAACATGATTCCACTCGACTGACGACGGCCGTTCGGAAATCTCACCAACCGGCCGGTGTATCTCCCACAAGATAATACAACGCCGATACTCCCATCTTTTCGCTTTATCCCTCGCCTCGTTCACACGGACGATTTGCTAGCATAAGCGTAACCAACTTCCGGCTAGCGTATGCCCTGTACGCGTCCTGCAGCCATACCTCACGATTTGCGCCAACGATTCTTAACAAACGTATTAACAGCATTGGCTATTACGTGTGATTTCATTATCTGGAATGATGACATTGCCAAGTTGGTCACGTTCTGCTTTATGGTCGGAGGCCTCGTGACCCCCTGCTGAGATTTCGGCTCCCGGCTAGGGTTCTATACATGCTAAAAATATCAAAGTAGTCATTATGCTTACCGGTATACATTGAGCTTGTCCAGAGGTGGGGGTTTATCACAGTGATGGTATGTATCTGCCATCGCTGTGGGAATAGTCAGCTTAGAGACAACCTGCTGATCGAAAACCACACTGCTTTTGAAGGCTTTGCGAAGGTGGATGTCTTGCAGTGAGACTTCCTCCACGGTGCTGTCCAGTTGAGTGACTTTGACTGCCAGTCTATCTATCCTGGCCTGTAAGCTGGAAGAACGAATATGGAGGGCCTCGGTCTCCTTGTAAAGCTCACCAAACATGTCTTCGGCATGATGGCTAAGGCTTGAGAGTTGTCGGATAATATTGGCCAATGTTCCATTGGTGACTCCTTCCAAGTCATTTGGAAGTTGGAGGTGTTCAGGCAATGTGTCCCTTGACACATAAACGGGAGAAATGACTCTTTTTGGCAGAGGCATTTTAAATCACTTCCTAAAAGATTACAGATGGTTTAGTTCTTTGGGATAACTTGTCATAATCACTACACCCTAGACCCTACACTTGCAATATCTGATTTTAACACTCTTATCATGTTGTTACTATAAATACTTGCACAGCTATTTACAACAGCTAAATAACTGTTTTTTTTTCTTCTAAAATTACACACCCAACCGTAATCAGTCGTAAATACAAACTAGCGTTTGACACCTAGAATGACGCATTTTCCTTCAAAACAACTTGAACGCAAAGCAACGTCAAAACCCACTGGTTGGTAAGAATTTGAAAGCGTGACATACCTATCGTTCTATCCCGACGGAATTGCAATATTTCATCGTTTTAATCACTCCAAAGTATGAAAAACATCAAAAACAACATACACGCCCACAAGATGCTAGCCCACCAAGCAAAGAGGACTAACACTAATCTCTAAATTTTGGCAGTGCAATGATGGCGTGTCGGCGTTGCCAAGCCACCAAAAAGAGAAGCATCGTTTGAAAAAAATAAAATAAAATCTTCACGCACGCAGGAAAATTACAAATATGTTTTATACTTTATTGAAATGGTTTTTCTTTTTCCCTACAATTAAGTACATTCATTTTAAATCAGCTCTTAATTTTATGGTCTTCTATTTGGGGTTGGACTGCTGTTTCATTTGCTGCTGGTAAAGATTTCAAATCTATATAATCTTTGACCTCTATTGCAGTTTTGACTTTTGGTGGCTTGTAGTATTCAAAAGTTTTAAAGTGTTTTAAAATGTTTCCTAAAATAAAAATTATTGCTTATAAATTATTTGAATAAACTCATTGTTTTCTATACTATACCTGACACTATCGGGTGAATGGTGAATTCCTTTGCCAATGCCAGAGCATCATATTTAGCAGGATCCTGTTGATGTCTCCCGATAAGCACTAGTGCTTGGCGAATACTCAATTTCCCTCTTGTTACTCTGACAGGTTCTTGGTAACCAAATTCTGCTTGTTCAACACTTTTTCTGTGTGATGGAAGGGGCTTTTCTGTGCTTATAGGTATTTCTGGTTTGTCATGTGAAGTTACATAAACTTCTTTCAGGCGACTGTTTAAGGTCTCATCTTTATTGTTGGATTGTTCCTCCATCAAATGTGGATTATCTAATAAACAATAACTATTTTTAGAATACGAATCACTATTAATAAAATCTCAAAAATACGTACTTTTCATGATTTCGTCAATTCTCTTCTGTGTGGTAGGGTGCCATGGAGCCGATATTGGCTTTTCCTTTGCCAACACTCTTTCGGTACGCGCTTCCACAGCAAAATTCTTAAAGGGCCTCATAGCTCTTTTCGTAATTTTAGCAGTTATATTCCCCATTGCGATTGTGACGAACTTTTCAACTTTACAAATTCAAACGAATCTCGCAACTGAAAATATTAGGTAATACTAATACCAAAGGCAAATACCAAGTGCAAAAGCAGTCGACAATCAAAAGTGTATTTATTTCAGGTTGACGGCGAACGCCATCTCGTGTACATGAATGAAAATATAAACTTTGGAGGGAAGCAAAAAAAAATCAGATTGCCGGTAATGCCACTATTAGAACGTTTCGAAAAGTACAAATGAGGCGACTTGTTCCCCTGTGTTGACCACGTGAAGAATACCCGCTTTAAGGTCAACAAGTCTCGTAGACGAGTTGAGTAAAATGCGACTTGGAACATGGGGATTGCTTCTAAATTCGACGCTTCCTTTGAGTCGCACGACCTGTATAACAAAAAATTTTTTAAATAAAGATTTAAATCAGTTACACCAGTTAAAGTTACCATTATCGGGTTATTAATTTTCAGAGCAAAAACAATTTTTGGCAGTAGATGAACCAACGACATGCTGTGTTCAGCGTTAGACAGTTGCTGTACTCGTACAGGATCGCCGGGTGAGGCCAAATAAAGATTGAATTGCGTCCGTAGATGACTGCGGTTTGGCACCGGAAGTGTAGACGGATCAATGGCGGAACTTAATGGGGCTTGGTTCGTTGAATTCGCAGATCGGAGCATAGTTCTTTTCAGTACTTCTTCAATAAGTCCAGAATCTAAATCCAATGAATACTTTGACATACAATTCAAATTTTAAATGAACTATAAAAAAAAAATACCATCCCCATGGGCATAGATGTCGTTTTCGAGATCGTTCAACTGTTGCGAGGATTTTACAGGGGATTGGAGTCGTTTAGTTGACGACTGTTTCTTTGAAGAATCGGGGAATCTTCTTCTCTTTGACAAAGGAGTTTCCTCGCTTGATTCTTCTAAAGACAAAACAGTTTGTTTGTAAATAAACAAAAGAGTGTGCACTGCGAGGCAAATTTTGTTTAAAATTCAGTTATCATTACCGTTTGCACGAGATGTTGAAGGCCTAATAAGTGGAGTTTCCTTTTGCGATCTCTTGTGCAGTTCTGCATTTGCAACATCTTCTGGAATGCTAATAGACTGCTCAACTCTATTCGGTGAAGATTCCTTGACCAAAGTAAGCGTTCGCCTGGGAGTCCGGGGCGGTGGTACCGGTTCGGGTAGGAAACGGAATTTCGAAGTTTTGGGTGTACCCAATTCTGAAACTTTGTTAGCGACTGAGGCTGGCGTTTTTAAAGTGGCAGAAGGAACCGAAATTTTATGACTTTTTGTTTTCTGAGGACTGAGAAAAATGTTATCGTCTTCGCCATCATCTTCGTCGTGCTCTTCGTCTTCCACTTTGTCGTCCTCTTCGTCTTCCACTTTGTCGTCCTCTTCGTCTTCCACTTTGTCGTCCTCTTCGTCCCCAACTTCGTCCCCAACTTCGTCCTCCACTTCGTCCTCCACTTCGTCCTCTACTTCGTCCTCTACTTCAGATTCTGAGCTGCTCAAGAAACGGTACTTCCTTTCTACAAATACAAATGAACATGAAAACTTTTAATTCGCGAAAATTTAGTTTTAAACAACAACCTTTGGATTTGTCTGCGGTTTTTAAGGTCATCCTATGCGCTTCGTCATTTTTAGCTTCAGACTTTTTAGTTTCCACTCTACTGTGGTTGTCTATGATTACAAAATAAACATAATTATGTAAAACGAAATTTAAAGTTTCACAAATATTTACCTAAGGACTTGGTAGGAGAACTTGAACTTTGTCTCTTTGGTCGACCGATACCACGACTGCGACCCTTGTTTTCACGTAATGTTGGGTCTAACAATTCAAATTTGTATAATGGTTAATAAGACAGTTTCAGTAAATAAGACTTTTTTTTTTAATTAAGCCACAATTTCTAAATTAACTTGCCCGTAGACTTTGTGGGTTTACTTTTCGATCCTCCTGCAGACAAATCCGTTTCCACTACTTCATCCACAATTGTTGAAACTTTGTTCCCGCGCGGATTTTTTTTCGTAATGTTATCTACAGAAAAAAAGAATTCAAATTTCAAGAAGCTGCTAGATGAATTTTGAAAACATGCAAATTAATTGTTCAAAATACCTTTGTCTAAATGTTCGGTGGATGACGTGGCTGGTTCTTCAGCTGAGATAGTTTTCCGTTCTGAAGCAACCATGGGCCGTTTCGCGGCTGGTTCAGGTGAATCACCAGTTTCTGTAGATCGGCTTTCGGCATTTGTCTTTCCTCTTTTTTTAGCCGATGGAGGATTTTTAGTGGTTGCTTTTACCTTATTTCTAGCTGATGGTCCTGGTTTCGTTTTTTTATCAATTTTTCCCGACAAGGATTCGGGCTCTTGAAAAAAATCATCCGAATCGGAATTTGTTCTCAATTTTTTCTTCTTTTCAATTGGTGCTAGTAACAGCATAAATTTTTCAATAAAAAAAAAACTTTATTAGCTTCTTAGAATAAGATTTACTTTGTCTAGTAGTAGTAGCAGGTTTTCTTGAGAAAGAACCTTTCAGTTGGTGCTCCCGGTCTCCTAAAAATAAAATTCGATAAAGCAATTCAATACGCAACATTGAAACAGAAACATTAGTGTGATCACAATTCACAATGATGCTTACCTGTCTTGTTCAATTTTGCTGCATTTTCTTGGCCACTGATTGACATTCTCTGTTTTTGGGATTGAGTAGTATCTAAGAAATAGTTTTCATTATAACAATCTTGACAAAATCTGTATTTAAACATAATTAAATAACAAAGGAATGTGTTATCTTTTACTTGTATGAGACACTTGAGGGCTGAATCCAATGAAATCATCTTCGACTTCATCATCTCCAGAGGCATCACTTCTTTCTTGATCTGAGGCAGATGAATCATAAAATGGATGCAGATCCTTCCTATTAAAAGACACACACATTAAGACAGATGAAGATGTGTCGAATAATGAAAGGTCTTACTTGGCTTTATTTTTACTGTACGAAGATGCAGTAGATAGTCTCGTGTTCGACATTCTTAAGTTTGACTAGGAAGGGCTAGGAAAGTTCTGCACGACAGTGTTTGGAATGTGAAATATGTTTTCTCCGAATTTTCCGATATTTAAAGAGTTTTAAAACGTGTAAAAGTAAAGACGAGAGATGAAATCTTACTGAAACTTCCAACTTGGCGAACACTGTACAAATGCTCAAAAATTGCCAATGGTAACAGTTGACATTAACTATTATTAAGCTGTCACCTGGCGGGATTTATTTACATCCCGCTATTATTGTTCATTGTTGGGATCAGAGGGCTGGGATTGTGCTTTTTCGAATCGCGTAAGCAGCGCCACCACCTACCGCAACGTTGTGACTTGTGTCGTATTATATATTTAACGCTGATCTTCTGTCAGTGGTCAGCTCGGGTCAGCTTCTGTTATCCGAATTACGAAAAGCTAATAAACTCCCAAGTCAACATTAAATATCGCCATAATATTTTTATTTTTTTTAGGATAGGTCACTGGCGACGTTACTTAATAACATCAAAAAGAAAATTGCCTGTGCTTCAATTTATGTATACGTCGAAGCAAAAAGATTTGTGTCTGTCAGACTGTCACTTTACATCCATCGGAAATCATTCTTAATAATAATGTGAAAGCGAAAAAAAAAGTAAACCAGAGACCCGAAACTAGGACTTGGCTACATCGATAACCTAGCTGCATCGAATTTTGGTTGACACAATCAGAATTTAGGACATCCAGCGCAACATTTGCCACACGAAATAATAAATTAAAAAAAACTCGTTTTGAAGCATCGGCGTAAATACAAGAGCATCTTTGTGACTGCAAAGTGCAATAACGTTGCCAATACATTTGTAAAGGATACTGTAATTGCGTCTAGTACAAGCGCGTCAACAAACTCTTGACGAGCACTTGTATATAGGGGATGAGTTCATTTAGGCTTATTCATTGAGACCACCACCTGTATGTTCAACAGCATCAGCATTTTTTTGTATTAGAAATTTGAAGCCACAAAAAGGATTTGTTGACGAAAGAAAAGAAAGCACGTCGACAATAAGAGAAAGTTCCAAGATGTGAAATGTTCCACATGTTTTTATAATCCAATAGCTATTATTTAAAAAGTCTGCATATTTTCGCACGCGAGAAATTCTTGTCTTTAAAAAAATATATTACATTTCCCATTTTTTCCCGTTCCGCCTTTAAAAATATACAGTTATGGAGGAAACGCAGCGAAGGAGAAGAATTCGACAAGACACACACTTATGTAAATTCTGATGGTCTACCGTGTCGGATTTTTTTTTATGTGGTCGTAACGAATAGCTCATCAATCGGTATTTATTTATTTATTTTATTTTTCTTTGACCCCTTTCATTCAATCAAAATCTAGGCCACATTCTCTATTTCGATGAATAGATTCTCAATCAGCGGCGATCACACACCTAGAAAGTCTTTGGACGACAGCAACAGGGTACCGGTATACTATTTTTCAATGCTTTTATATACTTAAACGACTATCGAGAACGAATATAATACAGGTCGCGCAATGAAGACTTGTTTTGCGCATTCGACCAACGAACGGATTTTTTTTTTTTTTTTTTTTTTGTTAGGCACATGTTATTTAGACGATTGTTTGGTTTTAAGGTCGTTGATTCAACTTCTGTGAACCTGTTTTTGTGTGTTCCAGTTTATATTTACAGGATATCATACTCGTCTAAATGCATCCGACCCACTAAATAATGCAGTTGTAATTTTTTTTCGTTTCGGGTTTCGCCAAGTACATTAGACACACGCGTATAGAAATTCTCCCAAATTCACGTTTTGTCGCTATGCATATTAGATGCGATGATTTTCTGTATAGGTCAAGTTATTGTCATTATCGACAGCCCCCCCCCCCCCCCCCCAAAAAAAAAAAAAAAAAAACGTAATTTAGTTCATGGGTATTGTATTCACAGCCTAGTGCCAGGCATGACAGACGTCACGTCACATGAACGCCGCACACGGGCATATAACAACAACAACAAAAAAGTATAAAGAGCTACATTTAGGCATTGACGAGCTGGAAAGGTAAGGGTGTCGTATGCCTAAATCAAGTTCATTCAAAAACTGGTTGGCTCAGCCATCAACTAGGAAATGAAGCTTGCCAATGTGTTGCACGGCGTTCATCGACCGTAAGCAGTTTGAGGCCCGTCTTGATAGATTATCGGCTGCTCGTAAATCGGTTGAGGTGGGTATCTAGGAGCTGCCGGCTCATAAGACGGCGGGTTGTAAGGAGCTACTTGCGGAGCGTATTCCTTCGTATAAGTTGTCACCAGTCCAGGAGCGCCTACTGGCCCAGGAGCGCCAACAGGGCCTGGCTTGCCTGGATAACCATCTTTACCCGGATAGCCAACAGGCCCGATGGGCCCGATTGGCCCAGGGCCGCCGGGGTAGCCCGGAGCGCCGGGCTTTCCTTGTGGGCCGACGGGGCCTGGACCACCGGGGTAGCCTGGACTTCCAACTGCGCCGGGAAGACCATCCTTTCCGGGTTTGCCATTCAATCCTGGTGCGCCTATAAATAACATGAATAATAGAAATAATGTTGTGAGCTGAATTTTGAAACGTCAAATCATACCCGTGTATCCTGGAGGTCCCGGCTTTCCGTCTTTGCCTGGGTAACCTGGACCGCCTGGAAGACCGTCTTTTCCTGGTCCGCCGTTGTAGCCGGGTGGGCCTATCGGTCCCTTTGTTAGAAAAACAAAAGAAAAATGAATAAACGAAATTTTGTTTTTGAATCTCTATAAACAATCCTAGTACCTGAGGCCCAGGAGGACCAGGAACCTTGCTAGGAGCGCCAGGAAATCCATCTTTTCCAGGCGCGCCAGCATAGCCCGGTTTACCGGCTTCGCCTTTAGCTCCAGGGAATCCAGGAAAACCGGTCGCCCCTGTTTTTCCTGGTAAACCTTGAGGTCCTTGAAGTCCAGGCGCCCCAACGGGTCCAGGGCCGCCGTTGTAACCTGGCTTTCCGTCTTTGCCTGGGTAACCTGGTACACCTGGAGGTCCAGCAATGTTGGATGCGACAGCAACGCCAGGTGGGCCAGTTTCGCCTTTTTGTAAAATTTTGAAATAAAATTTTAAGGCTTACTTTAATTAATTTACGAAAACAAAATTTTACCTTTCGGTCCGACAGGTCCAGGACCGCCGGGGTAGCCGTTTTTGCCGGGAAGGCCTGGAGCGCCGGTAAGGCCAGGACTGCCATTAGAACCATTATCTCCTTTTTCTCCTGGAGCACCATCTTTTCCGTCATTTCCGGGTGCTCCGTCAAAGCCGGGCGGGCCAGCTGGACCTTTCTCACCGGGAGCGCCGTCGTATCCTGGACTTCCATCAGCCCCTGGTTTCCCATCTTCACCGGGAATACCTGGCTCACCAGCGTCTCCCTTGTCTCCCTTTTCTCCAGGAGCTCCCGGTTCTCCAGGAGCTCCGGGCGGACCGGCCACGATTTTCGTTCCGTAGTCGTCGGTGTAAATGGCATCTTTTCCGTCGATTCCGTCTCTTCCGTCCTTGCCATCCAGTCCATCTTTTCCGTCGGCTCCATTTTTGCCGTCAGCGCCATCTTTTCCGTCATTTCCGGGAGCCCCCTTCTCTCCTGGCGATCCATCTCTTCCGGCAGGACCCTTGAGCCAGGGCAAGTACTCGTAGAAGCGCTCCCATTGCTTTTGAATGGCGTCAATCTGTGGACGTTCATTGGCCGGGTAAGCACTTGAGGCTCCGTATGGGTTCAACGAGTTCCACTGCTGCTTGGTGATTTTAACAGTTTGGCCAACTTGAGGAGGTTGACCGTACTGAGGGGCAGCAATAACGGCTGCCACCAAAAGAGGTAATAAAGCCTACGACACAACAGAAAACATAAATGTAACAATAAATTCAAATTTAAATTTAATTCAACTATTGCTCACCGTTGCCTTCATTGCTTGTTCTTGTATGAATGCTGCAGTTGTACAGTTGCAAATGTCTGGAGCTAGGACCTACCAAAGAATGTCGACTATAATTTCAATGGGGGGGAAATGATGCAAAATAATTTTAAATGACAAATGTTAGACGAAGAAAGAATACGAATTTGAGGACTTACCTGTTCAAAGAATGACTTGTTATCGCCGTTCTCGGCTCAACACTGACACCAAAGGGATGATGAGCGCCTTTTTATGCTCGAACTCAAACAAGAAGGTTGAAGGGGGGCAAGCAGAAAGAAGAGGAATTGTATCTTGTCAATCGATCGAACGGAATAGTTGGTCAGTCGGTACACCTATAGGACGCACCTCTTTTTCAAACTTGTTTTTTTATAAAAGGGAAAGCTTTTGACAGCAGCAGTAGAAGGGAAAGAGAAAATGGGCGAGGAGAAAGGACAAAAAACTTTGAACGATTTTTGGCGTCATTTTCTCTGCGAGACAGAATTCCTGCAAGTTCTTGAGCAGGAAGAGTCCGACGAACGACGACCCACTTTGTCCAACTGTCCTAAAAGGAACAAGTCGAGCCGCTCTCCCTTACTCTAGATATTTGAATATGCGGAGCATTTTTCCTTTTACAGGCGAAAAAAAAACTGGCCTAAGCGAGTAATTATCATACGTGTTTGTTCAAGATATAGACGGACTTAACATACATTAACCAATTATGTCACGTCCTAAATTTCAAAAAAAAAAAAAGGTTTCTTAATTTTAAGGCAATCTTTGTTCCCCTCGATAAATCACGCAATCATTTTTTAAAATATTCCCCGTGACATCGGTCAAATATAGCACAATTTCCCCCTACGTCGTCCATCAAAAATAATTAGTACACGCTGGCTAATTATTTAAAAAACAAACAAAAAAAAAAGAATGAGGGTTGTGGAGATGGGTGCGGCCACACTGAATAAACCTGATGGGTCAATAAGATAGTTCTTGAAAAAACGCCAGAGCTCTAGACGACATTCAAAAATTCGGTTGTTTTTTTTTTTTTTTTTGCTATTCATGATATCCGAAATGTGAATAAGGAATGGAGCCATAGTCAATTTTATAAATGTCACGAGTTCATTTATTCCTTTTTTTTCCTTTCCCAAAAGAAAAAAAACTTGTGAATGTGTTTGATATAAAATGGAATTTCTTAAGCATCAAGTTTTTTTCAACAGGATTTCTCGATACTGGGACACAAACTGTCTAGTCAAGTTTAGGTAGAAATCTGGTTCACCGGGTGAATAATCATTGTAGACGTAACCTTTATTTGTTTTCGAAACAGCCGGTTCTATCTGTGTTCCTTCATGCCACTCGTTGAAAGAGGTGATGGAAATTAACGGTGGACTAGTCTGGAGTGCCGTCGTCCAAGCTACTTTATAATACTTCCCGCTTTTGCGTTCTCTGGTGGTCTTGGCATTCCACGGACGGACTTGAGTGTCTTTGTAACCGGGACCAACGGACGGAACGAACAAGAGCCCATTCTTTCTAGCAAACGCAGACAAACTTTTCCAATTTTTCCACGAACTTCCATAGGAAAAGTCGTTGGCAGCAAAATATGTGTAAAATCCGTCAAACCCTCCAGACACAATATCTTGTCTAACGAGCAGTTTGACAAGCAAACATTGCAGCGGGGGAAAAAAAAGTTAGACGATAAACTAAAACTACGTAAATAGTATTTCTGAAAATTACTTGTGACGAAGTTCGACGACTAGTCCGAGGAAGATAGCGTCCATATCCGAATTTCTGATGGACTCCTTCCCGCCAATACTCAGCACGGAACTCCAGCTATTGGGAGAGTTGAGATACGAGTCGTATACGTAAAAAACTGGTAGAGGTTTCTTTGAACGAGATTTTTGCATTTTGTACAAGGCAGAGTGATTGCCTGAGAGAGAGAGAAAAAAAAAGGTAGACACGCATTGGTAATTAGAGAAACTTTTAAATATTATTTTCGATAACGTACCATATTTGTTTATAATGTACTCAATGTTTTTGCGTAAATTTTCAGGAGTTCTTCCTATATTGATATTGTTGGGGTTAATAAGATATAATAAAATCCATTTAAAATAAGCAAGTTTATCTTTAAACTAACCTTCATAAGGCTCAATGTGAAAAGAAATTTTCAGCCCATAAATTCTGGCAAAGTCCAAAAACATTGGGAAAAGTTGGTCAAATGGCTTTCCTTCTTTGTCACCTGTAAAGGAAATATTTGGAGCATTGAAACCTGTTTTTTTTGTTTTTTTCTTATTTTCATTTCTTTTCTCTATAAAGCTTATAAAACTTGTACAGAAATTTACTCAAGTCAGGTGGATACCAGGAAATAACAAGTACTCCTATTCCTGATTGCCTTATCCACTTCATATGCTGGGCCACAGTTGCAGGATTTTTGGAACTGTAACAACCCAACAGGGGATAAAAATTTGCACCTAAAAGAAAAAGATTTAGTTGTACTGTAACTTGCAATGTAGTCACTAGTGTACACACTAACCTATATCATCTGGAGGTGAATGCTTTCCGACAGGATAAATATTGGTGTCTTGTTTGTCCCAGTTTGGGATGTACTCGTGACTTTATAGCATAAACAAATCAAAGTTTAATTATATGATTGCTTTTAGATATTAATTTAAATATTATTACTTCCAGTGCAGATATACTGAATCATCTTCTGGATTTCCATACCACGGGTAATAGAATACATGTGTTTCATGGGACAATAAAACTGCATTATCTGCATGTTGCACAGAAGAATCTTTATGCCAAATATCTGATGCAGACTGTGTCACATTTTTCTGTTCAAAAAAAAAGTGTTCTGGATGGCTTTTGCTGGACTCACTGGATGAATAACTGAAGTAATGGCGAATCAAAAAAAATAAAAAGGTACAAAACAACAGTGTAGCAATTACATTTTTGCACAAAAAGTAACAATTTCTCTTTGGAATCATCATTTAAAAATGTCTCGATTTACTAATAACATACAACATGTTCTTGTATGACCATTTTCAATTTGACAACCAACAATTCGAAAGCAGACGACAACCTTGCATGATTGCATCATTGAAAAATCTAGTAAAATAGAACAAATTATTTCTGGAATAAAATTAATTTCTAGTGACATTTTATTTAATTAAGCAGAAAATTCATTTATTTTCATTCATTTCTTTTAACTTTTGTTGTTTGTAAAAAATAAATTATTTGCATTTGTATTGCCGTGAAAAATCTGACATTTCCCTTCGTCTGCTCTCTTACAGTATTGAAAAGGCTTCTTCATCCTCAAGTTCTTAACACGTCGTAAGCCCGAAAGAGTAAAAAATAAATAAAATAATACGACTCAAAGATCCTCAAGATGTTTGAGATAAATAGTGAATTTATTTTTCAAAGTGTTTTTACATTTATATGGCTAGAGTTTAGCTGGGAAATGTACCTGTCATATCGTCAGGTAGGAAATAGTAGTAGACCATAGTTCACGCGGAGAACGCAGCCGGCTATTAGTTTATTGTTGACGTGTTTGCGTTGTTCGCCATGTGATTGCTGGAATTAATATTTCATTTTTGTTTTGTGCTTGTATTTCTAGCACCAAGTTTACAAGAAGAGTAGCAAACCACCCCAGGAACTTGAGGAGCATTTCAACAACGAAACATTCCAGAAAGCCAGGCTTTATGGACTTGATAAGAGTGGATATGGCATAGCACATGGATTATTCAATCAAATATTTTCCACAGTAAGTCAAAAATATTCATTGCAAAACATGTTCCAACTCAAGTTATTAATCATCTTGAATCATTTTTTCTAGGTACTGATTTTGCTGAACGGTCATGCCTATTTCTGGAACCTATCCCGCTCAGTTCTGTTGGCATCAGGTCTATCTGCTGATAGTGAAATTATTAGAAGTATGGTCTTCACCGTCATCTTGAGTACTTTTAGTACCCTTGTTGATATGCCATTCACCATTTACTACACCTTCTGGCTTGAAGAAAGGCATGGATTCAACAAACAGGTATGGACAGTAGATAACTATATAAAGATTATAAAAATTAGTAATTAGTAATTGTATTTGTTTTCTCAAGACTCCTGGATTTTTCATCAAAGACACTATTAAAAAGTACATTCTTGGCATACTGATCTCATTACCCTTGGTTGCTGCTGTGATTTTCATTGTGCAAAGTGGTGGGGATTACTTCTTCCTCTACTTGTGGATCTTTGTCACTCTGGTGATTGTGCTGCTGATGACAGTCTATCCAGACTATATCGCACCTCTATTCGATAAATACAGCCCCCTACAGGAAGGCGAGCTAAAGTCACAGATTGAAAAATTGGCCGCCTCGATTGATTTCCCACTGAAAAAGCTTTACGTCGTAGAAGGTAATCGTTACTTATTATACCACTTCCTAGTACATTTAATAATTTGCAATTGTTCCTTTAAAAAAAAAGGTTCCAAACGTTCGTCCCACAGCAACGCCTATTTCTATGGCTTCTTCAATAACAAGCGAATTGTGTTGTTTGATACGCTCATTGAGGGATACGTCAAGGAGGAGTCGGAAACTACAGACAGCACTACAAAACCTCCCAAAAAGGGCTGTAATAATCCTGAAATTCTAGCAGTGCTCGGTCATGAGTTGGGCCACTGGAAATTGAACCATGTTACCAAGAACATTGTCATCTCTGAGCTGAACATTCTATTCATGTTCACGGTTTTTAATATGCTCTTTCAATACCAACCTCTCTACGAGGCTTTTGGATTTCACGACAGCCAGCCCATCTTCATCGGCCTTTACATCGTAACATCGTACATTTTCTCACCGTACAACGCCATCCTCTCCTTTTTGACGACGTTGCTGAGCCGACATTTCGAGTTTGAAGCGGACCAATTTGCCAAAAAGCTCGGTCATGCCGTCAATCTCAAGTCTTCGCTAATCAAGCTCAACCTGGACAACCTGGGTTTCCCGATTTACGACTGGCTCTACTCCAGCTGGCACCACTCTCACCCGACACTTCTCCAGCGGTTGAACGCCCTAGAAAAAACCGAGTAAAAAAGCGATGGCTAGTGGATCATCTACGAAATTCCAACTACCCTACGTGCACAATTGCGACCTATACTAAAGTATCCCGACAAACATCATCATTCAACTTCTTGTCCGAGTGGCTTATTACAGCATTTTCGTCGTGATTGAGAAAGCATTTTCTTATAACGTGTGACAGAACGGTAATATCATATTTGATAATTGACCACTTAACTTAGCAAAGAAAGAAAGAAAAAGTTGTGTGATGTCATAAATCTAGCTGAAAGTACCAAATTAATTTGCTGGCAAGTGTTGTATCATTCCGATTCTAGTCCACAAATGCATCAACACAGCTAGCACACAAATTTGCAACGAAATGTAGGCCAATTGGACTCAAAATACAAATCATCAGAAGTTTTTAATCGCAAGTAGTTTGATGAATTCAGCGGGTTAACTACAAGTAAGAAATTATTCTTAGTGGCCGCCGCCGCCGTGTAATGGTACAGTAGAATACGTAGACTGGATTTCGAAATGCCTTTCATTTTTTTTTTTGTTTTGTTTTGTTTTATGTCCCTCTTGTTTAATTGATTAATTAGCAAAAAGGAAATGGCGTTTATTATATAAAGAGGGTAAATGATCAGTTGGAAGTCTCTGTTAGAACCGCAAATCCATGCATGAAGAAACTTAAAAAAAGGCTTAATGCGCTTGTTGAACTTTTCATAAATTGCTGCACATCCGGAATGTTTTTGGCCCGAAACTTGCTTTTCTTTTCTTATTTTTTTTTTTTTGAATGGGTTTTTCCACAGTTTTCAACTTTTTTTTTTTCAAAATCAACTGTTCAGTGGACGCACACACAAGATAGCTAGAAAAATGGAATAGTAGAATGGTAAAGACATGATTTAAAGCTGCCGGAGGGCCGAGATGATATTCCTAATTGATTGTGATGGATTCGACGTAGGGCACTCAAAGTTGAAAGAGCAATAAGTGCAAATTTAAAAGGTTTTCGTCTTTAGGAGCGCTGCCAGTTGTTGCTGCTGGGCTTCTCCCTGCATCGCAATCAACACTGGTGAATCCTTTGAGTTTTCGAATGGTGGTAAGAACATTATGGGGGGTTCACGCTGGTCGAACTCGTCCGGGAGCTGTCCACCAGTTGCTGGCTCTGAATAGACAAAAAGACGATAGGTTAGTTAGGTTAGGTTAGGTTGAAATTTAAATCGTAAATGTCGGGTGATTCGTTGCCTTTATTGCTGTTGGCGTCTACGATAATCGATTCCTGCGGCGCAGTCGGTGCGGGAGCCGAGACCACGGGATTGGATACGGATACCACTGTGGCGCCGTTCGGTTCCGAGTTCACGTTGACAGTGACAGAGACAGACGTGCCGGGGGGAACGGCCGACGGGACTGACAAAACCAGTTGAATTCCCTGAGGATTGCCGAAACGATCAGCAGCGTTGATTGCCGCCGGAGCGACGTATTTGGAGATAGGCTGTTGTTCCACGACGAAATCACCAGGTAGCCGCACAAACTGTTGCTCTGGCTGGCCAGGATAGTTTGCTCCCAAATAGGCCCCCGGATAGTAATAAGGTGATCCACCCAGACCATCAATACCGTATGCATTTGGAACGGGTCCAGCTGACGCGACGGCCAGAAAAATCGCCATAATCTGCATCCAACCAAACAGAGATACTATATAGTTGCATATCAATCAGTCACATCTCTTCTTCCCACACACAAATGTTCCAGGTTCTTGGTGGAATGGCTCATGTCCTTTGTTCCGCAAGACCAAATGAGAAGAAAAAAAAAGGTGACTATTGAGTTAAATTCGAGAACTGGTTATTCACCTGCCTAGCTCCTACCCAAAAAAGGTGATCTTTCTTTTTTATTTGTAATTTTACATTTCCAAGAGGAGAAAAGAAACAGAAAAAAAAATATATAAACACCAAAAAGTTCAACCGTGTCCTTGAAGCCTCGTTTGGCAGAGCCAGAAAAGGTTCTCTCTCTTTCGTTTCTTATTTAAAAAAATAAATAAAATACAATTGACTGGAGATCATTGGTTCGTGACGGTGAAGTTTTCCTTTCTATTCCGCAAATGACTCGGATGTTTTGAACCCTTTGACTGTGTGCCATTTGTTCTAAATCCCATCATCTTTTGTTGCAAGTTGCGGGGGGTAACGTTTAAGGTGAGGTGCGGGGGGAAAAAAGAAAATAAAATTGCCGAGCGGACAACAACACAAGACCACCGGCGGCCGTTGGACGACGATGATGAATATTCGACAAATGAAGGTCGAGGAGGGCGCAGATGGAAACCGGGCGGAATGCAAACTGCTGCTGAGCTTGCTGCTGCACTCGACTGCAAAAACTACCTAAACCTCGCCCAATCGACCTCTAGGAGCCCAGAGGCGATTATCGCGAAGAGTCCAAACGAGATCTCTTTCTGTCTTCTCCTTGTATGACCCTCGACTCTTTTACTTTTTCCGGAATTCAAGTGCTAAGATGTACCGGCCAGCCGCCAGCCAGCCTGAGTACGTCGTCTACAGACAACACCAGTCTCATCTCCTTTTCTTTAAATTTTTGTCTCAATTTTTATTATTCCGCCACCGTCAAAGAATTAAAAAGGTAACGACCGCTTTTATCAAATAAGGCAACAATGCAAGTGAATTTGGCTGCTCCTATAGGACAACTCCATTTCGACGACGATGGTGTCGTAATTCGGGTGTGACGAAGGCCGCGCTCAGATTTGGCGTGTCGTTGACATGACAAGGAAAGAAAGTTATTTCAATGAGAAGATCCAAACGAGATTGCCCATGATAAGGAGAGTGACCGTGATATCAACTTATTCAATATTAATTGCCAATTAAACGCCCAAAATATGTCCCACGTACAAGTGGGAGCACTCTTCACTGCTGCCGCTACAATGCGCTCTTCACTTTCATCATCGCTCAATTTCTCCGAGCTCGGCGATCACCTGCACGCGTGAAAAATCGGTCCAGCCGCTGGCAGATGTCCAGCGTTGCTATATTCACCCAATTTTTGCATCGAATTTTGGTTCTTGTTGATCAAACGTGAAAACAAAATACGACACAAATCACGACGACCAGCGAGAACAGTGTGCGATCATTCTCGACTTCAATCGAAATGTCAGAACGATATTATACAACAGCCCGGAAAAATCAATGAATAATTGTTACAACTAAACACAGCCCGGTGAAAATATGTTGTTGGCTCCTAATTATTGATAACTAGTAAGAGAGTGTGAATAAACTTACAAAGATCTTCATGGTTGGGGATGAAGCTGCAGAAAGGCTGTGTGCGCTTGGTGTGTAAAGGTGGCGGAGCGAGACTAAACCGACACTGAAGGTTTCAGATCTTCGAGACTTCAATTTATGCCCAGTGAAACATGGGGCGAAGCAGCCAGTGCTGCTGCGGCAGCACTTCCAGCAGACGGGCGATAGTAGTGGAGCGTTGGGAAGAAAAAAACACACACACTGGAGCTGAGCTTCCCATAGTCTGGCTTGACACTGAAAAAAGAATTGAGTAAGAGGCAAAATTAATTGAATAATTTTGAAAGACGTGAAGGTAAATTGAAAGAAAAAAAACGTACTGCTGATACGCACTGCGGGCATCATACATTTGTTTAGCGCAGCTGGCAAACATCTCTAAATTCGTTCCAGTGATCCATCACTAAAATAGGCTGTCAACAAACATCTTAATAATTCACGAAATAACAGGGATGGGAAACTATCATCACTGTTAAATTTGGCGTTTCTAAACTTCTGTAAGACATCTAAATAATAATAACATTGTTTAAACCGTGCATTAAATCTAACATTGAAAAATAACACTTGATTTCGTTATAGGCGACCTTGATGAAGAATCTCACGCGGAGAGACCTTGAGGAGCGCAGCGCTCTTCTAACCACCGCTCGAATTATTTTCAGGTTAAATTTTTCAACTAATTCATAATCGGCTCACATTGAGAAAAAAGAAAAAAAAGGTCGTGACATCGCCATCAAATTCTTTGTGCAGGAGACGGTAGCGCTTTTTGTACGAGTTCATTACCCTGGCGAATAGCAACTTTGTTGATTGCAACGGAACACATTTGCGAGATGGAAATGGCCGTGGAGTCTTTAAGATTAAAAAAACCCCAAGAACGTGACTCAATGGCCAAAGTGACAAACTGTTGAAAATATTGCGGCCACACCCGGATACAGAAAAACAGTATGTGGAAAAATATGATCAAAACGGTCGTACACGAATGGCGACAAGCGGATGCCGATTAGTCATCGAAATAAAAAAGAAAATCTTACGGCCACGGGCCGCTGATAATAAGTTGGCTCTATACACATCCACGCGACGGAGCAAAAATGACCGAAACCGGCATCTTGAATGCACTCCCGGGGGCGCTCAAGGCAAACGGGCCAAAGGATGAGGGATATCGAGTTTTTTTCCTCGTCTTATTTTTTTTTTTCTTCTTTGGCTTTTCTACCAAACATTTTCTCTGATGCGCCACGCGTTTATGTGTGTAGTACCCACATCTCCATCTCCCTTCCCCTCTCGATATAGAGGCACGTATGAGAGAGTTTATACCTGGTCGGTAATAATTGATCGTAACCTTGGCCATCGGAAGAGACAACTCTGTGTCATTTTAGTAACTCACATGTCCAGTGTTACTCCTATCATATTTTCGGCTGAGAACAAAAAAACGCCAGAAAATGGTTAAGGCGGGCAGCAGACAACAATGCGGAATGAATAGAAATCGGATGAATAGATACCTTTTCCGATTGCGGCTGACAGTTGATTTATCCTACCATCGTGAACGCTGTCTCAAAGGAATGTTATTCACCGCTCGAGTCAAGTGATGGTTATCTCACCTACGTGTGTAGCAAGTTCTCCAGCAGGTTGAGATGTTCTTGTAAATGGTTTCCACGCGGATGTACTTACAGCGTTTTAAGTTGCATATGGAGATACTAATGAACCAGCTTCTATAAAGGGACATGAATCAGGAATGAGTGGCACATTTTCTTTTTCTTTTTTCAGAACAATACGAACAGTTATTTTCTATGAATTGTTGCTCTTACCTGCTGATTTGCTGACCGTCATCATCAACAAAGTTGGTCGTTGCCAACCATCACCAACCAACCGCGCGCGGTCAGGAAATTCAACAGCGGTTTTGTACTTTTGCGTGTCGTGCGAATCGTTTTTTTTTTTAAGCAGTCGTGACACGTTCTTCTTGTTTCTCCTCTCCATCGTTTTCTTTACGTGTTTTTTTTTTCGCAACAATGACTAGTTTTTTTTTCTCTTCCGCCAACCGCTTGCGGCTTTATCCGATTTGTACTTACCATAATGCGATTCCAACCGCAAAATCTTCCGACAAATGACGATATACTACCTTTTTTGGAATCCTTTTGGCAATCACTTGTTTATTTTTTGAAATGTAAATTATCAATATAGGAATCTCGATTGTTACTTCATCAATAGTGTTGTCCACCTTTTGACATTTTCAAAATAATTTTCAACGTGAGCCATCGCAAAACAGCAAATAACGATTGGGGGGGGTTGAATTCTGGGGAGGAGATGGGGTCGGAGAAAAGTCATCACAGTCTCTTTCAATTGTTGTTGCCTTAGAACTCGTTATTTGTCTCGTAATCGTCATCAAATTCCTTGGGTTTGGCTTTACAAACGTTGAGGTGGACATTATATTGCTGGTCCAGGCCTAGGTAGCTGTCCGACATGAAATACAATGTCAACATCATGCGGCCGAGTCTTGCGGGGGTCGTGAAACTCAGTTGTTGTGTGCACTTCACTCTAGGCAAAGTCACGCGTTTCAGCGCTAGCAATTCCTGTTTCTCGATCGATCCCAGGGTTAGAAACCAACCCTCGTCTTTGGGTTTGGGAAATTTGGGAGCGTAAACAGTCCGGTTACTGCGGCCGGATGGGTTGTTCCCTTGGCCTCCAGCGCCGCCACCCAGAGATGGCAAACTTGCGGATTTTTTGGGTCGAGCTCCTCCAGTGGCGACAGGGGTTACCTCGAACAGGCTCTGGCGAGTGAAAGTGACATCCAGAAGGCACTCTTGATCTGCGGGTACGTCAATCCATACGGTCTCTTGAAGCCCGCAGTTGGGGATAATGGACAAGGGCACCGAGGTCGTTCCAAACTGGACAGACATTGCAATGTCGATGATGGGTAAATTTGAAAGAACTTGACGGACTTCCTGGATTTGATCCGGGCTGAAATCGGTGGCCAGGAGATTGCACATTTTCGCATAGTCGACAGCAAAGGCTTTTTGCAAGACGGGCAAGAACGTCAGAGGTTCTTGAGAAGATCGAAGGACGGGCAAGATGAAAGAATCAAAGTGTGGAAGCATGAGAATGGCTGGATCTTCAATCCACATCGCTTGAATCACCATCTGGAGTAACTGTTGGATACGCAAAGTGGTCGCCAGCCAACCGCCTTCGGCCGCCACATCCATCATGGCTTGCAAGATGCGGATCGCTTGATCCAGCACCGATTTGGTGTCCGTGACGTAGTCGGCGCAGGGCAAACTCAAGCGCGAAAAATGTGACTGGAAGAGCAAATGGGCCTTGGTGTGCGATGAATCGTACGTGTAAGGGTTGACGGGCAAAAGGCATTTCTTGGCCAATTCGGCATTGAGCAGGTCCTCGTTATGGCGAACGGGAAGTTCGTTATATTCGTGAGCATCACTCAAAATGGATAAAAGATCTTCCAGTTTCGTTTCGTGACCCAATCGATCGCGAAACAACTGCAACGTGTGGTAGCTCAGGTAATAATAGGAAGCGATCCGGCCGAGTGAAGTGGGTACAACGCGGCCACCTTCGTCCTCTATTTCAAGACAGGACGCGGCTTCCAGGACCGAGAGGGAGCGATGAATGAGCGACGTCAGATAATGGTTGACATCGGTAGGTTCCAGTTGTTCCAGTCCGTAATAGGCCGGGTTTTGGAGCAATCGCCGGAAGAAAAACGTCCAAGTCAGATAGTCAATTGCATCCTGTTTGGAGCAAATCGTGCCAGCCACAATTTCGGCGTTCAAATGTTCCGGCAGCACATCCAGCAAACTGGATTCGACAGGAAATGGCTCGTACAAAAATTTTTTGTAAAAATCTTTCTTGATGTCGTGCACAAGGACACAGGCGACTCCGTGATCATCATACTGTGGTCGTCCCGCGCGACCCATCATCTGCAATACTGCAAACAACAACAACAACCGGTTTTTAATCGACCATTTTGAAAGAAATGAAGGACACGAAGGCATTCTTCTTCTTACCATCTGTGATTGGCATGTCGACGTAACGACGCGATTTTCCGTCGTAGTATTCCGTGCCCTTGATAACGACCAAATGGGCAGGAAAGTTGACACCCTATTCATCAAAATCGCAATCTGTTAAATCAACACAAACACTGTTTTCTACTTAAAATAAATAAAAAATCTTACCCAGGCTAAGGTAGCCGTCGCAATGAGAACTTGAATTTTTTGGTTGACAAACAATTCCTCCACTAAACGGCGATCCTTCTCTGTCAGACCGGCGTGATGGATGCCGACACCGAAAGAGAGAGTCAACTTGAGATTTGGATCTCGGATGGAAATGGTGAGCTGCTCCATGTCTCGCTCTGGCATACGAACAAACTGTCGAGGGCTATCCTCTGCAGCTAGATAACCGATCAGGTCCAGGGCAGTCAACCGTGTTTGACGTCGAGACGAGACAAATACCAACACCGGCTTGTCTGGAGAATGCTGCTTGATAGCCTGGAACGTGGGTTTATTCATCGTGGCCATGCGGGGGCAATAGTGCTTACCGGGGAACCCGGAAATGTGAACTTCCAACGGAACGGGACGGACGGAGGGTCGAAAATTGAAGAGACCAACTTGGCCAATGTTGAGCCAATCGGCCAAATCGCGTGCATTGGCAACGGCAGTAGACAGGCCGATAAGGCGCAAAGAGCGACCAGTGTGTGACGCGATGAAGTTTGTACGGGACACGATGACCTCCAGGACTGGACCGCGATCTTCTCCCAGCAAATGGATTTCGTCGATGATGATTAGCGCTACAGCTCGAACGTAATCGCGAGTCTGCCAAGATCGACTAACACCATCCCATTTCTCGGGAGTCGTGACGATCACATCAGCCCGGCTGATGGCCCTGACGTCAGGTGTGACATCACCCGTCAACTCGACAACATTTTTGCCCAATCGGCGGCCTAGGCGCTCTCGCCAATCATCCATCCGCTCCCGCACCAACGCTTTCATCGGGGCGATGTAAACCACTTTAGCTTTTGGGTATTCCCGAAAGACACGGAACATGGCGATTTCGGCAACAATGGTTTTTCCCGAACCAGTGGGTGCGCCCAGCAAGACATTATGGTCCGTGTGATACAAGACGTGGAAAAGTTGCGTTTGAATGGGGTTGAAATAGGGAAACGAGTAGAGACTTTGCCACTCTGGATTCTTTAACGCAGCGACGGGCAACGGTTTCAGGTCCAACAGACCGGTGTGTGGCGGATGGCGTTCGGGTAGGATGAGATGCTGGAACGAAATGGGATAAGTGGTTTCGCAGCGAAGCCAACGGTCGCTGACAATGCGGATGTAGTACTGCGACGGCAGTGGCTCAAAGATTGGGATGGTGAAGACAATCACTTGCTCCTCCTTGCGTGTCACTTGTTTCTTTCCCAGCGAAATGGATTCGTAATGATATGTCGTGTTGTTTTCAGGGTCCTCCACCCACATCCATAACGGCTCCGACGAAAGACCGTGAATTCTGTCGTTCCAGCGAAAATCGGGTCGGATGCTGAGTCGAATTCGCAGCACCGTTCGCGTGATGGGTTGAACCGTAGCCTCTACATCCAGGTAAGGGAACTCGGATGCATTTCGCTTAACAATTGGGCCAGATCTTTGATTTTGAATCATAAATCCAATCTCTTTGCTGTCCATCTCGCGCAGTCGTTCAAGTGATAACTTTTTCTCTTCCAACTTGATGATAATATCTTGACCGAGAGTGCCAAATTGGCGCAACGGATGCTGCGAGTCCCAAACTCGTTGCTCAATCATACTAGTAGGACGAAATAAAAATTAGGTTAGGAAACTATAAATAGAAAATTATAACCTGTAAAATTATCTTACTTGGAAACCCGAAGAACTCTACCGGACATTAATGGCCAATTTTTGCGCAAAACAATCTCGAAAAGAGCTCGAGCAATACGAGACGAATTTTGGGCGATGAATGACTGATCGGAAATTAAACTAAACGAGTTGACGGATCCACGTGAAACGTAAGTCTGCATCAAAATGTTGACTTTGCCGTGAATATTCTCGCTACCGCCGCTGACAGGCAATTCGCAGTAAGTATGGAGATAATCGTCAAGCTCATCCAGCTCGTCATCACGCACTTTGAGCTGGTCAAACTCAGTTGCCATGGAGATGAGAGCGAAAATTTCGGCATCGTTCATAGCTTGATGCATTTGCTCGTTGAAGATCTCGACTGTGTCGTATTTGATGTAAAAGTGGCTAGCGGTTCGACCCAAATCGGTGGCGTGCAACAATCCAGTCTTTTCTTCGAAGCGGATCATTCGGGCTTTGTCCAAGGATCGGGCAGCCATAACGATCAATTCTCGGCGTTTTCCTCCCAAGTGGGGATCGTCAAATATCTGTTCCAGGTTGATGCCGTAAGCGATAGGGTTTTTCCTCATCCGAATGAACAAGTAGGTGTAACTTAGCCACTGGACGGCTTCGTCAACATTTGCAACCGTTCCGAGCGTAATTTCAGCGTTTAGGTTGTCTGTCATGGATTTTTCAAAGCTGCTCTCGATGGGATATTGGCACGTCAGCAACGAGAGGTAGTGGGCTAACTTGTCGTGGGATGTGATGATAGTTCCGTGTCCTGATTTGTCAAATTGGGGTCGACCAGCTCTACCAAAGATCTGCAGAACATCCAAGATGCCGATATCGACAAAGGCTCCGTGTTTAGCGTCGTAGATCTCGGTTCCTTTGATGATGACTGCGTGAGCAGGCAAGTTTACACCCCTAATTTTACACAATTGAATGAAATCATTGTGGAATTTGGATTAATATTGCCCTGGCATGCCAAATTTTATGAATTAAGAAAAGTGAATTCACTTACCATGCCAAAGTAGCTGTGCAAACCAGGACTCGCGCCATTCCGTCGGCAAACATTTTCTCCACAAGGTTTCGATCACCCCTCAGCATTCCGGCGTGATGAATTGCGAATCTACGAGACATTTAAAATATTAGCAAACATAAACAGAACAAATACAAGGACCTACTCACCCGTCTTTGAACAAGTCGACAAGATGCCTATTCCTCGATTTCCCTGCCGTTCTCATGGCGGTGCTGAATCCACTATTATCTTCTGGCTGGAATAAATGCAGCTGATTTTTTTCCTGCGCGATCATCCTTAAAGTCTAAAATATGCAAACAAATTGTTAAAACAGGAAGTTGCACAAAACATTTGACAAGGTGTGATACCTGGGCTGTCTTTAGAGTGGCGTTACGGGCATGGACAAAAACCATTACTTGATGTCCCTGTTGTACCATGGCGGCGACCTTATCATAACAGACGAAATCCATCTGTTGCATTTGTCGCATGGGATTAACCTCCTTCACACCGATGAATGTTTGAGATAAAGGCACAGGTCGGAAGCGCGAATCAAAGTAAAAGAGCCCCTTGTATGGATTGACGTGCAGAAATTGCGCTACGTCAACGTAATTGGGCAATGTGGCCGAAAGACCCAAGATTCGAATCATCATCTGGGACGATTCAACCTGGCGCAGCGTGCGGGCCACAAGAGCTTCAACTACGGGACCACGATCGCCGTGAAGTAAGTGAACTTCGTCGATAATTAGTAATTTTACCAACTGCGTCAATGCAATGTCACCTGGAATCAGAACATAAATCAATTATCGACCATAGAAAAATGAGACCAAAGTCAAGTTTCAACAAACCAGTGCTTTTCCTGGTAATAACATCCCACTTTTCGGGTGTTGTGATGAGCATCTGAGTGGCCATGATTTCGGCCTTGGTCAACTGCATGTCACCCGTCAACTCACGCACTAGCAGACCCAGTGGGGCCAAGCGTTTCCCGAAATTCTCTGCCATCTCGGCTGCTAAAGCTTTCATGGGGGCCACATACACAATCTACAAGTAAAACTGTGAGGGTAAATTTTAAAAGAATTTGTGAATGTACTTTTACCTTAAACTGATCTTTTCTTTCAAGGACTCCGTTAGTGATGTACTGCTTGATTTGATGCAAAATTGTCAACATAGCAATGTTCGTTTTACCGGCTCCGGTCGGAGCGCAAACTAACATGTTCTAAAGATAGAAAATAATTCTATGAAATTCTGTGTGGTGCGGAATTTGCTGGCGTTTTCCTTCTTACTTCATTAGTTCGGTAAGCGGTTTCAAATACTACGCTCTGAATCTTGTTCAGATTTTTGCAGTTGCCGAATGCTTTTCGACTTATGTCATCCAGTGAAGCGATGGGGATTAATTGGTTTCCTACTTCAGTTGGTGCTGGTTCTGATAGAGGAATGTTGATTTCCTCATATTTTGCGGTGTTGGTACGCACCGCAGACTCTGGCAACGCCATTTTCTTCCCACCAACGAAAGCTACCAGTAAAAGGTCAAGTAATGAATCATCTTAAAAATGGATTAAATGATATTCAGCATACATGAAGATTGTTTCGCCTCTGCTATTGAATCGTAAACGTTGGGATATTTGATTGCTTTACTAGCGGAATGTTTCATAATTGGAAGCGTCGAAGCCATGACCAACTGTTGCTCTCTACAAGAAAGAAAGTTTTATCAATTAACAATAGACAGCCCAAGAACGATGTAGTTATAATAAAGTTACTTACTGAAACATTTTCATCGATGACGCCTCTTCTACGTCATTCTCGTATCCTTGACGTAACTTCTGAAATCGCTTTTCCTCTCTTCGAACCTGCTTCATCAAATCCTTTTCCTGGGCAGATTGAACAAGCACTTGCCCACTGATAATGGGGCCAGCAGGATAAGGTTTTGGTTTGGATGAGGCCATGGCAACTATAGAAATTCATTTAAATAAAAAGTACTTTGGCGAGGTGAATTATTTTGATTTACCCTGAGTGGCAATCGATTTTTCTGCTTTCTTCATTTCCTTCCTATGTTCCAAGAGCTCTTGTATCAGTTCAAATCGTTCAAATCCCAGCAAATCAAAGAACTAAAGCCAAGACAACACAATGAACTTGATTCATTTGAATTTACACTGCAAAGCACGATGGAGAATATATCACCTCCGTTTGTAATTCATCGTCCGATTTACTGGAGCACAAAACGTTCATGATGGAATCAACGAGATCCGTAATGGGAATACTGAGAGCATTGCAATTAGAAAGAGCTAGCTGCTGCTCAAGCCAACCACGACCATGGGCTTTGCGCTGTGATTAAAGAGAAAAATGTTTCTCATTTTCAAAAAATAATAAAATAAATGGTACTCATTCAAATACCTCATATACTCTGGTCTCATTAGTTTTCGCTTCTTCCCATTTGAAACTAATAATATCTTTTTTTGTAAGTCCATCAAAATTGCTAGTGGGACTTCCCCAATCTATAAGCACTTCAACTCCACTGACAGAAACTTCATCTACTGGGTATATCTTCACATCTTTGCCAAATTCGGCTACACATTCTTCTGGGTTTTCATTCTTGAGGTACTTCATCACATTCTCAGGCAACTTGTTTGCCAAGTTTCTTACGTGCTATTTTTTAAAAATGATTAGCAAATAGCAAGTTTTATAGCGAAAAATAAAATCTGAAATACTTTGAGTGCTTCTTTTCCGAGTGAAAGATCAATTATTCCAAAGCCCAAAGAGGAGAGGTTTTTGGAGGTGACATCTTCCTTCTCCAAAAAGTACAAAAGTAGACCAATAGAACAATCCTCTACCACCTGTGCCCCACACTCATCTCCAACTATTTTATGGGCAACCTGTCTAAGAGGATTCAGCAGTGCTCTGGTATCTGCTGTATTTTTCCCCGATTTCTCCAATTCCCCAACCAAACTCACCCATGTGATCCTGTAAAAAAAAACTTTGTTTAAGAAGACAATTTGAAGATTGCACAGTTCTTACTTGTTGCTTTCTTCCTGATGTTTTATCCTAAGCTCACTTAAATGACAAGATGATGTCTCTGTCAATTTACCACATGTGGGAGAACCTAGATTTGTAAAAGCTCTCAGTGCTCTGGATAAACGAGGAGTAGGTTTCATTCTAGTTGTGAATTGATGGAATATATTACACCATTTAAGGTTTAATTAACCCTACTGAGAAAACAAAATTTCAATTGAAATTTAATTCACGAACTGCATGCAATATTTGATTTTACCGATTCCAAGGATTGAACTTGTGAATAACTTCCTGCTTTACAAAAACACACACAAATATTTTATAATACGTAATTGACAAATTTAATTGACTACGGGAATGCAAGGATGGACGATAAGACATAAGACAAGAGGCACCGGTAAATGATTCCTTCTTTCCAGCAATCGGTTCGTCTGCTTTGTTTTTTTCGCTTTCGTTTTCAAGTGACAACGCTAGGTGGTGTGGTCGTAGCCCCAGCTGGTTCAATTTAATTCAAACTGATTCTGCTCACACGGCACAGCCATTAAAAATAGGGAAAGATACCGATACCTTTATTTAGAATCCCGACACAAAATTTAAAATTAATTGTCGATTGTTTTAAATGCATAATAAAACAATCGTCCAAAAATCGGATATACGTACGTATCTAACATTGTCTTACATAGTAACATTACATCAGCAAATGTTCTATCTATCTAAAAGAGTAGCAGATTTTTATTTGTATCTAATGCCAAGGTGCCAAACCAGGCCAAACAATGATTGTTTACCCTTACACCAATGTTTCATGGAGCAATAAGTTATTATTGCACATGATAATGCCCAGATGTATAGAATAAAAACGTAGAAGATATCGATTGAATTTTTATTGAGGCTTCGCAAAATACACGAATGTACGTTCGGCAATTTCGTGTTTATAAAAAAATCTGGAACTTCTCCAAGCCAATCAGCTAGGTGACGACTCCATCAAAACAAATGAATTCGATTTTAAATGATCGACTGAACGAAAAGGTTAGACGTACGGACAAACAAGATGGGGAAAAATTTGCGTGACATCAAACAGCCTCCGTTCTTGGTTCAACCCGCTGTTTCTGAGCATCCCGACCTAGGTATTTTACTTAACTATATAGATCATCATCCGCATCATCTTGGAAGTTGCCTCCAGATCCTCCGCTAGGCTGACTGCCACCTGCAGCTGGTGCATTCGGGAATCTAATAAAAATGCATTCAGTATTATCATTATTCATGCAAGTCTGGCAGTGAATTATCTTTTACCTGAAATTAGTGCCAAAACCACGTGATTGCTGCAAAGTCTGTGAGAACATCTCGTATTTGCGGATATCGTTGTCTGAAACAGAACGACGAGCAAACTTCATGGCATCTTCAAAATGCGACCTCAGAATCTGGGGAACTGGATCTTCTTCTTCCATTTCCATATCCATATCAGGATTGGCGGCACGTTCTTTCTCCCTTCTGATTTCGGCTTCGATAGACTGGCGAATAGCCAACTTGCATGCACGTTGGCAAATTTCAGTCAAATCGGCACCAGAGAAACCGTGCGTAACTTTAGCCATGTAGATCAAATCCACATCCTAAAAATAGATATCAATTTAGATTGGTTCCAACGGACTATATCAAAGATTATTTACCGGAGCAAGAGGGGACTTTCGAAGATTAGACTTCAAAATGGCTTCCCGTGACTTCTCATCAGGTAGTGGGATGTAAATCAATTGATCCAAACGACCAGGACGTAATACAGCCGGATCAATGATATCTAAATTTCAAAAAGCAAACAGATGGGTAAATTTCATTGCGTAACAACTGATAAAAGATGCATATGTTACTGTTAGACCAAAAATACAAAGAAAAGAAAATTACCAGGACGATTCGTCGCTCCAATAATAAAGACGTTTTTCTTAGCACCCATGCCGTCCATCTCTGTCAAAACTTGGTTGATGACACGATCGGCAGCTCCTCCAGCGTCACCAGAGCTTCCACCACGAGCTTTAGCAATGGAATCGAGTTCGTCGAAGAACAAGACGCAAGGAGCAGCAGCACGTGCCTTGTCGAAAACGTCTCGCACGTTGGCTTCAGACTCACCAAACCACATGGTCAACAACTCGGGACCTAATAGAGATAAAATTAGTTTTGATTGAACAAATTTTAACTGAATTAATCTAAATTTTTTGTTTACACACCTTTGATAGAAATGAAATTGGCCTGGCACTCGTTGGCAATAGCCTTAGCCAACAGCGTTTTACCGCAACCGGGTGGGCCATAGAAGAGAACACCACGAGAAGGAGTCATGCCGAACTTGAGGAATTTCTCTGGATGTTCAACCGGGTATTGGACCAACTCTTGAAGCTCGCGTTTGACGCCTTCCAAACCACCAATGTCTTCCCATGAAACGTTGGGCACCTCCACAATGGTCTCTCGTAAGGCACTAGGCGTTGATTTGCCCATAGCGAACTGTTGATGAAAACACGAATGAAAATTGCTGTATGTATGTTTAACGCATTTCAAAATCAACACACCCGGAAGTTCTCCATAGTAACGGCCAGGGATGCCAGGACTTCAGCGTCGATTTGGTCCTCTTCCAAGTCAATGAGATCCATTTTCTCTCGGATCTGTTGGAGTGCAGCTTCTGAGCACAATGCAGCAATATCGGCACCAACGTGGCCGTGTGTTTCGGCGGCAACTTGTTCCAAATCGACATCATCGGCCAGTTTCATATTCTTGGTGTGAATACGCAGGACTTCCAATCGCCCAGTGGCATCTGGAATACCGATATCAACTTCGCGATCAAAGCGTCCGAATCGACGAAGGGCAGCATCAATCGAATTGGGTCGGTTGGTGGCAGCCATAACAATTACATGTGATCGCTGTTTCAAGCCATCCATAAGCGTCAACAACTGGGAGACGATGCGGCGCTCTACTTCACCATGGGTCTATAATAAAATCGAACATTTCTGTTAACAAGCCATTTCTTTTTAAATGCTAGTATTATTATTTGTTTACCTTTTCACGCTTAGGAGCAATAGCGTCCAACTCATCAATGAAGATGATAGCAGGTGAGTTTTTCTCGGCTTCTTCAAATGCTTTACGTAGATTACTTTCGGACTCGCCAGCCAACTTGCTCATAATTTCAGGACCTAAAACCGCTCATCAGTTAATTGAAACAACATCAAAAGCAAATAATCTTTCTTACCATTGATCAAGTAGAAGAAAGCGCCGGTCTCATTGGCTACAGCACGAGCGATAAGTGTTTTACCGGTACCAGGAGGTCCAAAGAGTAGAATACCACGGGGTGGCTTCACACCAATCGCTTTGAAAAGCTGGGGATGACGCAAAGGCAATTCTACCATCTCTTTAATGAGAGCCAATTGCTTACGAACACCTCCAATGTCGTCGTAACCGACAGCATTCAAAGCCTCCTCCTCTTCCTTTATGAATAAAATTCCATTTAACTTTACTGTATCTATTTTGTTTTGTTTAAATAATTGATCATTCATACCTCTCGTTTGATTGGTTCACCCTCACAATGAATGACTGTGTCTGGAGCGACGATGCAATAGGGAACAGGGTCCGTTTCAACCACTAATTTTTAGGTACAAAAACCAGTATTACTTAAGGATGTGCTAAAACCAAACAAAAGTTGGTATTACCTTTAAACTCCACTGCACGCATTCCTCCGCGGACAATAAATATGTCGCCTTTATGAATTGGACGATATGCTTCCAGAAAGTATGGCTTCAGGTACACATCAAAGAGACTTCCTGTGAGTCCCTCCACTGTATCATCAATTGGCAGAACATGGATTCGTTTGCCGTACTTCACATCAGGGCATGGGGAAACTGACACTACATCTCCCAACCTGACACGCAGGTTGTTTCTGACAACACGATTCATCCTGATCTTTTCATTTGATACAGACTCATCAGACAAGACAATGCACACAGTTTCTTTCCTTTTCTTCCCCTTAAGTAGAACTGTGTCACCTTTAAAGAGCTGTAGCTCATCCATTTTTTCCTTTAATCCAAACAAACTATTAAGATATTACATTAAACAGACTGCAAACAAATTCAATGTACCTGGGACATGGCAACAACAGAGTTGTCATCATTTACAGCCTCCTCGACTAGAAGCCTATTCGGCTTCACCTTATTCTTCAAAATAGCTGTCGACAAGTCTTCATTCCTGTTAATAAAGAAAACATTTACTCAGTAAACACAGAACTGTCTCATTTAACCATAAAAAAATATATCTGTTGTCCAAAGCAAAGAATGAATCACTTGAACTAATACAAAATGGTTGATTCAATTATAAATCAATCAGACGTAAGTCGGACATTTAAAGGACAATGACTTTGTTACATCGTAAATAATTATCATAAGGAAGATTCTAGATTGTTTTGTCGGAAACAGAAACTCATCCCAGCTTATGGTGGGATAAGACTCGAAATAAAAAGAATTTTTACCCTTTCGGTTCTGCCATGATGATGCTGATTTATTCGATAACTCTTTTAATGAAAGCAATGACAGTTTTTGGTTACGAATGGCTCAAAAAACGAACTGATCTCGACGTGTTCACCTGCGACTGGTATGAGTTGAAACCGCCGAATGAATTTACCCCTCGTCACGACGATGCAGTACGGAAAAGTTCCCTCAACTGCCGGATTGCAGCAGTGTGGCCACACCAAGAAAAATCCCTGTTCTAGCTTTCAATACAGCTGAATCACAGAGGTTGCAACACTTTCTCAATTAACACCCAACTTCAAATTTATATTTTTTCAAAGCGCATTTATATTTTCTAATTTAAATCTCCTTGTGATGCGCCGTTTTTATTTGTCAACATACGAATAAAAACATATTCGTTAAAATAACTGGAAATTAGTTATAAATTTATAATCTGCTTTGCTGGCCTGCATGAGTGCATGCCCAACTAAATCCCTTAAGGAATAAGGACCGATTTGTTTTTTTTTTCTTTTGAAATTGGTTTTTAATTTCAAAATCCCAGAAGGGATATTGTAGAATCCCCATTGGGAAATCGTTTAACTAGTGTTTTGTACTGAACAATTTTAAAAGTTTTCAGGTGTTGTATTATTGAGGGAACGGCTCTAGTGACATTGATTTTTTCAAAATACGTTTTTAGCACGTTTCTGCTCGCTTGACATCATTTCTAGTTACGCAATAAAAATGTCTCATCACAACAGACGGCCGGTAACGACTGGGTAAGCCCCACTAACGATTTGGCCAACCAATCCTGCTGTGTCTTACTGATAAAAGAAAATAACCGAAAAATTGTTTTACGAGGCGTGATGACCAATGCTCGAGATAAACCATAGCGCTATTAACTGAACCGTTAATAAGGCCCTACATGATCCGCTCATATATGAAGGGGAAAATAACTATAATCTGAAAAAGAACATTCATTTTCTAAAACTTAACTTATATTTCCGATGAACCCATATGTCATTTGATCAGTTTAAAAAAAAAAGCGTACTTTCACAATTGTTCATTTTATACGAGAGAAATCAGATTTCGTTTGACGGGAATGTGGGATAAGAAAATTTTCTATAAAAATCTGCATCGTATTTCACAGTTGGCGTTGAATGGCGTTGTATGTGTGAAACAAGGCAGCGATTTCGCTTCGCTAATCATATAATTCCGTTTAATTGGTCCACTACGTTTCACTCTCGCAAAATTTGGTCCTTGTTCGTATTTGTATGAAATTTAAAAAAATGCACTCTGGAGGTAGAGAAGAATGAAGGGACGAAAACAAACGAAACCAAAGCATGATTCGTATTTTAAAAAAAAAGTCAAAACCAATGATATGTGTTAAACTAAAGTTGAAGGGAGATCGAGCTTTTGTTTATCAGATCGAAAATCCCCATTGAAATCTTTAGATTCAGTATGCATGTTTTCCGTCAACACCATATCTCCCATGTAGTTTTCGGCCAGCAGCTTGTCATTTGCCCTACAAAGAGGTGAATAAGACAATGTTAATATCAATCAGCGATTTAAATTGGAATAATTGAATTCACTTTTTAGCACCACGCCAGAGGCAACAGCAGAGAATAGCAGCCATTAGGAGAATGATGCAAACGCCAGCAATGGACCAAAAGGCCACTGAAATAGGAGTGTTGGGCTCCCACCAATACTAAAAATTTAATCGATTATTTATTGGCAATTAATAAATTTTTGAATTTTAAAAAAATCACCTCTGTGAATGGCCGATAGGTAGGCAGAAGCACCCCGACAACGGAAGGCATGTACTCCGACCAAAATGCGCATTCCTGCTGGCGATAATTGAACTCTAACGTCGAATTGTCTGTTCGATTCAAGTTCAAGTACTGCAGCCACCCGTGACGCATCTCAGGCCAGTTGATGTTGTAAATGGCAACGGGCGTGGGTCTCCTAAAAATTCGTGACAAATATAAATAAATCTTGATAGAAAAGTTAATTTGGTCGCTTTATAAAATCAAATTACCCGTAGCGAGCGAAATTGGACAAAGCTTTCATAAAGAATTCAGACATGCGTCGATCGTCTTCATTCCACTGTTTACGTTCTACTCTGAGATCTTCTGGGAAAAATTCTGCGAAAAAACCAAAACAAGATGATGTCAAAGTTTATCAATGATTCAGTTTGATTATTTCAAATTACCTGGGTCCATAAATGGCGCGCCAGTTAGGAAGAAATATTCGATGTTGTGTGGCACTCTCGACCAAAACGGATAGTTTAATGCGTTGATGGATGTATTCAAGACGTAAGAATAGGTTGGCACCCCACTGTCGACCATCATTTTGATCATACTGTCACTCGGAGATTTATAGAGTGCATCAGACATGAACTAATAAATTGAAAAACATATTATTAGACATTTAGATTCTGCTATATACTTGTTACGTTTGTTGAAATTTGCACTTACGTTGATGTACTCCTCTCTTATGTGAGTCGTGTTTTTGGGATCGGGCCAATAAGTGTACATGTACTTAATGGCTCTATAAATTCCATCCGGATTGTAGGTATAGTTGTAGCGATGAATGTATTCACGAATTTTCATGTCGAAAAACTGTTCGGTTATTTCGAAATTGGGCAGGAGGCTTTTGTTGTTATCTGAGTAATAATGATAATGAGTCAATTTAACCACAGAAGAAAAATATAGAATAAAATTAAAAAACTCACAAACTACGTAAGCCGCTTCATCCGCCGTAACTCCCGAAAGGTAGCGCATTCCGGGATTGAATTTCCGCATTCGTATCAATTCTTCGGGAATGTCGGGAAGGAATCCCCAATCTTTCGATTCCCAACCTTCGTACCAATTATTCGCAGGTTTGCGAATTTCCCGATCAACGACGGGACTCCAAGGCCAAGTCCCGACATCCGGCTGCTCACAAAAGTTCATCATTAATCAACGCCAAATGTTATAAGATAATTGAGTGTAAGTCTTACGTTGAGTCGGACGTTGCCCAGCTCTTCAAAGCTACGAGATCTTAAGCATTCGATAAGTTTGTGAGATTGGTCGACTAAGCAGCCCAATCGTTCACCGTAAACCCGACTTGTGTTTTGCACTCGCAAGAGATCCTGAACAGCAGCCCAATCAGCCAACGGAGATCCACTCTATTTTAAAAACAGCCATAATTTAACGGTACACTAATAGCGCAATAAAATGATGTGATCACTTACTTGACCGAAAACTTGTCGCACCATATGGCTACTACCGGGTGTTATGGCAAGTAGGCCAGCAGCAGCAGCACCAGCGCCTATAAAAATTTGAAAAAAAGATGTAACACAAATGTGAAATGACTCGAGCAATGACTGTTATACCTGGTCCGTAAACGGTGATCAAATCCTTGTTGCCGTTGAACGCGTAGATATTATCGTAGACCCACTGCAGGGCCATGGTCAGGTCCAACATTCCATAGTTGCCAGGGGAATATTCGTTGGCTGTGCTGAGAAATCCTGAATAACGTTTGCAATCAAACGATAAGTAGGACCACAGCATTTTATCACAATCGTGTAAATAATCGTACCCAAAGCTCCCAGGCGATAGTTGACCGTGACAACAACGACGTCACCGACGGCTGCCAACATGTGGCCCGGGAAAGTGTTGGAAGCTCCGCGTTCAAAGTCACCGCCGTGAATGTAGAAGATGACCGGGTATTTCTCTGGCACAGCTCCAGTCTAATTTAGAATTTTAAATGACAATCAAGAATCAGGCTTGATTTAATTGAAGAATTAATGGTCTTACTGTCGGCGTGAAAACGTTGAGGTAGAGACAATCTTCGTTCATGTAACGGACACCTTTGGAAGCCCCGACGTATTGAACGGGTTGAGGACAAGCTGGGCCGAAATCGATGGCGTCCCAAATACTCCAGGCTCTTTTCGGTCGTGGTGGCTATAAAATAGGAAATTTGGGCGCCAAAAGAAATTTAATGTATTTCCGCTGAATGAATTCCGTGCATCGTGTAGTTGTTGTAGTAATTCTCACCTTGAATCTGCCTTCGTTCACGGGCGGTGTGGCGTAAGGAATGCCGAGAAACGTGCTGATTCTTCGCCAGAGTTTCCCGTTGTGGTAAACACCTGGGCGGTCGCCGATCGGGACTCCCGGCCCGTCGAAAAGGTGGACGTAAAAGCCCCGGATTCTTCCGTACGGAGTCGTGACGGAAATGTCCCTTTCTTGCACGTTGGACGCGTAATCCGGCCGACACGTTCCCATCAAATCCGGTCGCCATTCGTCAAAAACACCACAACCTATTGGGGTCAGAAAATGTTAACTTTTAAAATAGATTCGGTCAGTCATTAAGAAGAAATGAACTAAATTACCTGGGAGTTTAGTTCGTGGATTATTCTGTCCGTAATTGGAATTGACGGGATTGGTGTTGACCCGAGTGCGGCTGTTGAGGTAATACGATCTGTCACGATCCAAGCCCCTCTCACGTTCCCGTTCACGCTCCCTCTCACGCTCCCGTTCTTTCTCACGCTCCCAATTCGACTGCGATCCTCGGCTGTCCTGGTCCAGGCTGCTGCTGCTGCTGCCGCTGGATAAAGCGGGAGCCAATCCACCTCCCGTTTGAAAACTGGGAACTTTGGAATCGAACAGAGCTTTGCTATCGTAGTTTTGATTGCGTCCGTCGATGTAACCCCGTGAATCTGAGCTGGGATAGCGGCCGTAACTCGGATTATTATTCCCGTAGCCGGAAGCAGTGCTCTGAGACTGGCGATTAGGATCGTAGCCCTGGGCTCTGAATGGATCCGAATTGCCCCTGGAATCGTATCGCGTTTCGGAAACGCGATCGTTGGATCCCCAGTTGGGACTGTAGCGGTCCGTGTTGGCGATGGCCTGTTGATTTCTCAATTGCTCCCGAGTCCGTTCCCAATAGATGGTGTCTTTGTTGGCTGCTGCTGCGCTCGCATTGTTGATGGACGACCCGTAAGCACCACTGCTGCTACTTGATGAATAGCGATTGCGGGGATCGTCGTAGGCAGCGTTGTAGGGTTGACGATTGACGTTGAACGTTCCGTAAAGGCGTGTGTGCTCCGTCGTTTGAGCGTTCACCCAACTACTCCAAAAACAGGCCATTAACCAGATGGTAGTAACGCTCAGCAATTCACACAACCTCATTTTTTTTCGTTTGTCTTGATTGAGTTCAGGCCAACTGGAGAAACAAATCACAAATCACATATTTCCCTCGTCCCGCCCAACACAAACCAACAAAATTCTACAAACTGAACGATTTTTCACGCATTCAGAGAATAGAAGAAATTGGAACAAAACAAAAGAATAACTGAGCCAATGTTTCCCCCTCGATGGGAAAATGTATATCAGAACGAACAACACAAACAATAGTCCAGGCAGCAGCACAAAACTGAACTTGAGCAAAGGAGAAAAGCCAGCAACTGTGTGTGTGTTGTACACTCCCCAAGCGTCTCGACTCTAAAAACTTGTTGTAAAAGGCAATTCTCTCTACTCGTCGGCCACGGTTTTACCTATAGAAAACGGCGGATTCCAATCCGAAACCGGACTGGAACTGTTTTCCCTCAGGTGTTCACGAAACGGCGATTGTCAGCTATTTTCCACCCACCACCATCACCCCATTCCAGGCCCACAACTTCCTCCTCTTTTTATATACCTGTAGGCAAAAGCGGACCGCCCTTATATTCTGCTTTTATCAACTTTCTACTAGTCGCGTCCCAACCAGTTTTGTTTTTTTCTTATTTTTATCCCCTCGCACTTGACCTGTGGTGTGTATATAGTTACACCAACTTCCGTCGTCCTTTTTTCTTTTCTTGTGCGCATTGTTTCACATTTTTTGAGCAACTGCTGTAGCGATAAGGATTCCAATGCGGATCACGTTTGAACGCTTTTCCGAGGAGGCGATTCCAACGACCGAATCCTATCAAACTGAACGGACATTTAGTATTTCTTTTTAAATTTCGCGCGATATTATTTGAAATGAAATGAAAATGTCTGCAAATGAAGTAGGATGCATTTCTTTGTTGCGTAACGACTGGTCAACGACTTTTGCAATTGTTTTTGAAAGATAGTACGCAAGAAGATAGCGGTCATGGCAATGACAAAGTTTTTGTGATGTCATCAAAAATGAAGTTTAATCTTCTGATTTGATTGAAACCCTTATCTCTTATATATTTGTATAATCAAAACAGCCGTTTTAGATTCGAATCATGGTGCAACAATTTAGTCCCGGAACTACTCAAAAAAAACAGTTTAAAATTTTAAAAAAAGTCATCATCGTCAATTCGAATCACTCGTGACTTTTATTGACTCCACCCTTTTTATTTTCAAAAAAGGTGAGCTTGAAGTGAATTTTTCAAATTAATTTTATTAAGAAGAGAAAAAGTTGGTCGCTAGATGGGGTGGCGATGCACAACAAATTTGAAAATAAAAGCGGCTCTTGGCGCGTTATCCTACGGTCCAGTTCGTGAATTCTTATGTGTAAACCCACATTGAATTAATTGAAATTAGGCAGTGTTATTGATGGTCAGCCAATATATGCACGCATTCAAATATTTGGTTGCTTCATTTAGTTGTTTATTGCCGAAAAGAAGTTCATCTATAATTCTATATAATGTTTTCTATTTATACCCTCAGTTGGTCTATTTATAATAAGATGTGAAAAATGGGCGTTGCAATTAACGGGCAGTAGCGAGTCCGATTCGATCCATTCCGAAATCATAGATGGAATAAAACTTGCCAATGAAAATGTCACCCAAGATCCACAGCGGGCCGGACGGCGGTGGGATATCCAGTCCAAGGAATCCAGAAATGCAAGTGCTGGTGTTGGTAGTGGGGTCGTCAACCTTTGTTACCCCCACCACCACCAAATAGTAGATGGTAAAATTAATTTTAATTGAATGCTCTATATCCTGTTATACCTTTAGAATGTAATCTTCGCCCTCCAGAGTGTAGGGCAATCCGGAAATGGTGATTGTAATGGGGGGCAGGTACGGAATTCTAAGACAACTTATCTATAGATGTAATTGAATAATATAAAAACCAATCATTATTCATTTCTAGAATGAATTATGGGCGCATAAGAAACGTACGACAGCTTCTCCATTGATGATGTTGATGGCACCAAGGAGTCGGTTGAGAAGGTTGACTTCTTCGGCTGGTCCAGCGATGACAGAAGTGCCAGTATCGGAAATCATTTCACAACCGCCATCGCAGAACGGATATTCAGGAATGCCTTCAATCATCAGACTGCATAAATAAATCAATGTTTTATAAAAATAGAAATAGAAATGATTTATAGAAAATGAAATATAAGATCGAACCCGTCGGCTCTGAATTGCCAGTATGCTTTGCGGGTGACTGGGATGTAATTGATTTCACCGACGTAATGATCGGGATTGGTGCCGCCAAAGACAATTTCACCGCCGTTGACTGGATCGCTAGCATCTCTGCCAATCAAATATTCATTAATCGATTATGGGGCACCATAAATGCAAGTGTATGTACATCATGTTTTATATAGGCTACCTGTTGAGCCAGAAAGAAAAGACGGGCTCATCGACCAAACCCTGGGCCAGCATGTTCTGGAACATGGGGACTACACCTTGGACGGCAATGTTCGGGTAAGACATGCCCAAAATACCGTCGAAACGACCAGCGACGAATGTAACTCCCGGTTCGTTAACTGCCTCGGCAAACGTCTGGTCAATCACCTGAGCCCCGGCCACACCCAGAATATCTGTCGACAGAAAACCGTTCATTGCTCCGGTGCCATACTGGATGCTGAACTCGGTTCCGTTCGGTTTGTAGGTGTCGGACAAGGACGAATTGTACTGATTGTGAACCTCTGATTGGTGAAATCAAAACCGGTGCATTAATTATAGTCATAGTGGAAGGTTTTAAATTCATTTGAATCCTCTTATTATAGCCTACTGCAAGCAAGATTATCTTCGGAGCACTGGCTGGACGGTACCCAAAGATTGGCTGATCCCGTGTCGAAAATCACGGTGAAATCCTGTGGAGGAGTGCCCAAAGTGATTGGACCAAAGTATTGAGACTGTTTTGAATAAAATAGAAAATAAAAGAGAAAAGAGATTTTCAAATCCAGCAGCAGTCGAATTATGTTGTTTTCCAATTCATTTATTTTATACGTCTTGGAAATTTCTCAAATCTTCCGTAAGAATTTTGCCGCTGCTGTAACGATTTCGCGTTCGTTCCATCGACTGTTCGACGAGGCTCATCGAACTGCGTGCCGTGGGCAGTCGTTCCAAAGGGATGCTGTTTGCACATTACATAACCCAATGATACGTGTAAAAAATATATTATTTTTTAAAACGTGAATATTGCTTATTGGTCACACGATAAAAAATAGAAAGCATATAAATAAACTTTTAAACGGCATTTTTTTCTTTAAAATTTATTTTCACCTGAGCAATTTTGCGGCAGCGCTAAAACCAACTAGAGCGAATAAAACGAAAATCTTCATTTCCGTTACAAATAAAGACAAAATATATTTCTCGTCTGTAAGGAAGGAATCAACTGACTTCTCTGGCGCTTAATCAATTTGAGCTTCTAAATTTAAAAGCCCAGAATAACGAAATATCAAGCAACATACTATGTACTATACAATCTTATCGATTAGACTCGTGTGTTATTTTCTTTTGCGTGTTGACGTAAACAAGCTAGCGCTGTATAATCTCGTTACTGTTTTTACTCTTATCGACCATGTTTGTCTTTACGATAGTTAATTTGTTAACTAATATTATAAGCTGTTATTACATTTGCCGGGGTCACGTATATATTCTTTCTATTATAGTTACATCGACCATATTTATGGTACATTTATAATGAGAGAGGCGACTCATTTTTGAAATAAAAAAGCTATTATATTTCGATTATGTTACCTTTTCCCCGTTATGTGATGGGAAATCAATCGCTTTATTTAATTCGCCAGCGACGCGTACACAAAGAGACGCAAATCTGTTCAGGCTCATCAGCCATCTCTGCTTATCTTTATTGTGCAAATAAAAAGCTTGTATGCCCTAAATATACAGCACGTATTCCATCTTTTTTGTAAACATGCTGACCTTTTATCAATCTCAACTATGGAAACCTATTCATTTCATGAAAGGGGAAAATCAAGGCAATATAAGAAAAGCTGACTGAACGGTTAATAGTGATTTATTCCGCACAATAATAATATTACTGGACTGGAAACAACCGGTGGGGGCAATGGAGAGTAGATCAAAAGTTGTTAATTTAATCGATTCATTCGTCGATGGAAACGGCGAGACCAATGCGGTCCTGACCGAAATCGTAAACCGAGTAGAATTTGCCGATAAAGACATCGCCCAAAATCCACAAGGGTCCGGCAGGCTCGGGAATATCCAGTCCCAGAAATCCCGACAGACACAAGGTTTCGTTGGTGGTAGTATCGACGAACTATGCCAATCAAATCAATTCTAAAAATCATTCGTAAATGAACACAATTATAAGAAAATACCGGGATGATGTAATCAACTCCTTCCAGGACGAAAGGTTTGCCACCGATCGTGAAAGTCATTGCAGGTAAATTGGGAATTTCGTTGCAGTCAACCTAATAGAAAGAAAGAGGAAAAAACATTTCACGTTAATCACATTTTCCGCGATTATTTTCCTGCAGTGCTGTAGCGTATAGTACAATTCCTTCGCCAACAATGTTGACTTGGGCGCCAATCAGCTTGTGGAACAGCGTAATTTCCTCGGTGGGTCCGGTGATCAAAGAAGTTCCAGTATCGGAGATCTAAGGGGAAAAGTTCACTAGTTGTAACTTTACATATAATATGGCGGGGGAGGAACGTATGCTAGGCTAGCAGAAACTGTGTATAATATGCGCATACCATTTCACAGCCACCATTACAGAACGGATATTCATCGTAGCCGGCCAGGTTCACCCTATATGTATTTCCAAGTTGAAATTGAGAATGATGGGTTGAAACATATATAATAATCAATAATATCGTCGAATGAATTTGAACCCACCCATCGACAGAGAACTGCCAGTAGGCTTTACGTGAAACAGGGACGTAGGTAATTTCTCCTTCGTAATGAGTTGGATTGGTGCCACCGAAAAGGATTTCGCCTCCATTTTCTGGGTTGTTGAGGTTCCTGTCAATCAAATGAATATTTGACGATTGATACTGGAATTTCCAATCAGATATTTAATCAGAAAATGATGGTGGACCTGTTGAGCCAGAAAGAGAAGACGGGCTCATCGACCAAACCCTGGGCCATCATGTTCTGGAACATGGGGACCACGCCCTGGACTGAAATGCTGGGATAAGACATGCCCAAAATGCCGTCGAAACGGCCAGCCACGAAGACGACTCCGGGCTCCTCAACGGCTTCGGCGAAGGTCTGGTCGATCACCTGGGCACCTGCGATGCCCAAAACGTCGGTCGACAGAAAACCTGTCATGGCTCCGGTGCCATACTGGATGCTGAACTCGGTTCCGTTGGGCGTGTAGGTGCTCGACAACGAAGAATTGTACTGATTGTGATTTCCTTTTGAATTAAAAAAAAAAAGAATTAACTTTAAAACCTTTTTTCTTTAACTATTATGTATTGAGTTTTACTGCAAGCCAAGTTGGATGGGGCGCACTCGCTGGACGGAACCCAAAGATTGGCCGATCCCGTATCGAAAATAATGTCGAATTCCTGTGGCGGTGTGCCCAGGGTGAGCGGTCCGTAATACTGGGCCTTTATCACGTTTAATTAAAAATATTTTACACAAGGATTTGATTTATATGCTTCAATTGTAAACGAATTTGACTGTATATACATCTTGGTAGTTGGTGAGTGGCTCTGAAATCAACTTGCCACTGCCATATCGGCGTTGCACTTTCTCATAGGCAAGACCAAGACCCTTCATGGTCTTACGGGAAGAATCCATCTGCTTTAGTGGCACCCTTATCATGTCAAGTGTTTCAGTTACGTCTTTTCATTGGGTTAAACTTGTGTAAATGTTTACCTAAGCCCTTTGCCGGCCGCAAACCCGGCCAGTGCCAGCAGCATCAAGAAGACGGAGACCTTCATCCTTTTTCTAAATAAAATCGGTAGATTAAACGTCTATTATACATCGGCAGGCGTTTTATAGGCGAAAGAAAGTTTCAATAGCGGATTATTCATCCTCGATTCTCTCGAGAACTGAGCAAATATATAGACAGAGCTATAGGAATTCGAGTGGGATCAAAATAATTGATTCGGTCAATATCGTCTTTAGTAGTGACGCAATTCGCCATTCAAGATTTCTTTTTACAATAAAACCGCATATTAAAAAAAAAGGAATCAATATTGCGTTATTCATCGAGGAATTATTTCAAATGAATTCCTCAATTTAATGCAGCGTATAGAAAATTGATAAATGCGGAGAATGAAAAACGACAAGTCATTTACCTGAGAGTAGTCCAAAGAGGATAAGTATCATTTTACACGTCCAGCGAAGCTTTATTATTTTCCATCAGGACAATGTGATAAGAAGACTAGATCACAGCGCGCTATCATCGGTGCACGTATATCCGCTTTCCTATATTGAACATGTCACATGGGAATATATTATAGCCCCTAAGATAGACTCATCGTTCGATCGTCCCGTGTATAAAGTTCATCACGAACTCCCGACGACGCACTGGATTTTTCCCAGACTGTCAAATTTTATCAGCACGTCTCATCACCGAGTGAAATGGAGCGATCTATCTACAACTAGCTGAATGTTATTTGTTTAGTGTCCATAATTGTTTTCAATCATTCGGCCTGTAGGCTACGACGTTGCGTCATAAAATTATTCTTCCTTGTTGTTGCCAGGCACCTTTGGCCCTTGATTTGACTGTATAGCAACTAATTTGAATAGATATAATTAGAGCTGAGATTCAATTGGATTCAATTCTTCTCAGACGCGGTGTTATCTCACACTCAATAATTATGGAAATTTCCGTCCGTTGAACTCTGTAAACAATCAACTTATAGACTGTGTCCTCAATTAATTTTCTCTTCTCCTGAAAAAAAGGTTTATTTGGGTTTTCGTTCGACACGGCACATTTTCTCCAAATAAGTCTCGGACAAATTAATAGCCATCAATTTATGGAGGGCGCGGCCCAGTTGGAAGTCTTTCGACTTATGTTTTCAGAAAGGGTTTTTGACGATGACGTCAGAAATATACAGCTACTACTACCGAACCAACCACTTTACAGAGTCGTGTGATAGATGACTTTACTTGGGCTGTCACTCTCATGTCCAAGCCCATACTAATAAACATAAGAGCCTATAGCCGAATAATGTAGAAAGGTGATTATAATTCGTCTGTTTTAACTATATAGGCTCTATATATAGTTAAAACTACTGTAATGTATTTAAAAAAAAAAAGAAAAAACAAATTCCATTTGTGTACATTGTATTTCAGACTTCATCACCAGCTTTTGTTTGGTTTATCTCTCGGCGCGATATAAAGTAGCTAGCTAGCTTCTATGTGATAGTATATATACACGAGTCCCACCTGCTGGACGACCTTTTTGTTTTGGTTTTAGACCTTTTTTTTCTTTCTTTCTCGACAGTCTAATCACATTCCCTGTCGAACGGAGCTCGATAAATAAAAAACATATACGTCAGTCGGCGGTTTACATTTGTGCTCCCAATATATCCAACTTTGATTATACACCATCTATAGCCAAACTCGTCTGCGGCCATCACACAAATAATAGGCTCCAACCAAGGCGACCTCCTTTTTGTTTCTTCTTCTTATTCTCCAGCAGTTCCATCTCGACTAATAAACGCATTTCAGCAGCAGTCTGCTGAGCGGCAATAAAAATCCCAAGACTCAAAGAATGCTGGACTTGATAATAATAAAAATAAATCCCCCCCAACGGAGAATATTTAACCTTGGTTGAAATAATATCTTGTGATGCTGAATGGACGAACAACACGAATCTCACTTCATCAGGGTTATAACCGATTCTGGCCTCGTCCTCTTGCTGCCGGTTATGTAGCTAGCTTGGGTTATATCGACAGATGAGAGAGTCCAGACGCAATCCCATATAAATAGTAATATATACAGTACGCTGGTGTGTTGTGTAATACTATATGTATGTAAGCCCGCCGTCTTCTATGTATATATACAGACGGTGTCAAGAGCGCAAAAGAGTTTCTCCCTCTAATACCTTGTAGGAGGTTTTTCAAGGACTCCATGTATGGACAAAGCCGAAATGTAATTTACATTTATGCACAGAATAATATTTATATCTCTAGGTAACCATCCCGTTGGACAACTTTCAATGCAAATCGAGTGCTGCCGCTCTCGCTAGTTATTGCGCTATTTAGTTAAATTTGGTGGGAGATTTTGGGTCGTGTTAATTTTTGGAAATTTTCCGAAGCGTTTGATGTGTTTGACAGCCTCTCCTTGAATTATTCGGTGTCCTATATTTTTTCGGATTTTATTTATACCTTTTTTTGGCTTTCGGCCGTCGCTATAGCACGTCGTTTCTGACGACGAAATGCAAATGGACAAGAGGCCTCCCATTCGAAAATGTTGCGCTTCAAAAGATCCCAGCAGCTTTAAAAAGCATTGCATTATAATGCGTAATCAAAATGTAGAAATGAAAAAAAAAGGGAAAGAAGAAAAAATGGGCGCTGGCTGGCTCACGGCATTAGCTCCGTAGAGAAGAAACGCGTGTAATCGTGCCGAATTAAAATAATCATTTTCCCGTCCTGTACTTACGTATATATACATATATAGGCTCTGTCGGAGAAGGCTTGTTATAAAGGAGTGGAATGAAGAAAAGATTAGTGAAAGAAAAGAGAGATAACGGACTTTGACGTTTTCCTAATGCCATTTCAAATCCCTCTACACTGCACCCGACTGCACATAACTTGTTTCCTTTTTCTTTCTATGGTTTTCTACATTATAAATTTTATTTGTATTTGATTCGCTATTGAAGTCTCAGCGCCTATTAGATACAAGTCGAAATTTATTCCCTCTTGGCTTGTTCGGTTCGTGCAAATTTTTACTTTCGATTTTTAATTTTTATATCGATATAAAAAATGGCTAATTATAAGATTAGTGTCGTCTGCTTTTTTTAGTTCCGTGTCGAAAAAGACTGAAAGTAGGCTAGGATGATGTAGGCTCGAAGATTAGATTACAAAGAACTAAAGAGAATAATCACTTTTTTGGAAACGTACCGAAAAACAGCTCAACAAATAAAATAACATAAATGTGGTCGTTGTGCCAACTCTGGTCGCGTCTCTTTATAGAATCGCCTGGATCACTTTATACACAGTCCACCATGCTGTTTTGGCGGGTAAATAAAACTAAGAATAGAAATGGAATGTTTGTGGGTGATTAAATAGAAAAGAAACTTGTTTCAAATGAAAGAAATGTTAGTGGATGACTAGGATTCATCATTTTATGCATGCATGGCAGTTTTTTTGTATTATGTAAACTTTTCTCTTGTGCAGATTTGAGACCTGTGCGAATCATCACAGGCTACAAAGTAGTCAAGTGTGTCATCATATCTACAAGATGATATGCAAGTTTTGCTCGTGCTGGACCTGGCATCAGCAACAATCTCAGTGTTCATCACTAGGGTAATGATTTTCATTACTTTCATTAACCCGTGACCTGCTAGATATTTTTATAATGTGTGATTTGCACAAATTCAGTGCCATATGCTACATGGGAACCTCCACTCCATTTCTCCCATTATTTAAAAAATTAGGGTTGATGTCTCAAATCAGCTTTTCCTTAGTTTTTGTTTCAGCAAAAGTATTTTTTCGTAACTCATTTTGAATTTTTTTATTAGGCAAACAGCATCAAGTTTGAATGGAGAAATACTACCCCCTTCTTTAAATACCTTCTCCTCGCGTTCACCCATGTGAGTGTGGGTGTGTTCAAGAGGACGTCTTTTTTAATTCCTATTCCGCCTGGTGGATTTAATTTTTCCACGGATGGAGCACTTGTGGATGCCTGGCCGTATTTCCCAGGCTTATAGGTAGGACAAATGTAATCTCTATTCTTCCTTTCTGACTGCTTGGTGGCGTAAATCGTATAGTATTCCTGAGCTAGATGATTATCTGGAACTGTTTTCCCTTGCCGTTTTTGTTTTCTCTCAGTCATGGTTCATTAAATGACAGAACGACCGCAGATCAGTGTCTGTGGGTAAACAATCGAATTCAAAAACCTTTCAACTTTAAAAAACACTTTAAGCAAAGTGCAACTAGACATTCTTTTTTTAAAACCAAGCCCTGCCGCCACACCTCCTCGTTAACAAAAGAATAAAGGAAGATTACGTATTAAGATCCGATCGATCAATATAATTCAAAAATCCTGACAGCGAATCGACCAGCCCGTCAAACGAAAATCAGCTGGCGCTGCAGCAGCAGGATCAGCACGAGCGCTCAAACGAAATCTAATTTGTGAAAAACGAAAATGACGGCCAACGACAGAAAGAATTGTCCCTTTAAATATAATAGAACACAATTGGGAGTCATTTGGAAAGAGGGGTAGAAAATGGAAATGGATATACACCCGCCGGCCGGTCGGCCGGCTAAATGGGAATAACAATAAAAAACGGAATTGTAACACGATGGGAAAAATAGCCAATCTCTGCACAGAGCCCGAGAAAAGCCCATCAGGAGCTCTATAAGGACTCTGCTATCCTTCCTTCCCAGGGCTCTAGCCCCATCCGTAAGGATCGATATTATCTTCTCTCGTCTATAAAGCTTGGCACAGCCGGAAGGGTATTATACCATCAAGCGTCGGCCAACAACAGTTATATAGCACCTAGTAATGAAATTTCTCCTCTTATTTATTTGTCTCCTGTAATATAACTTTGAGTTTATTAAATTTTGTTTTTCATGACCCTATAGTGTGTGTGCAGGGAAAATGTTACCAGCTCAGCCCTACACACTCGTCTCTAGAGAATGTACGTCCCAAAAGAAGAATAGACTGTTTTCTATAAATCCTTTGCGATTTCGCAATCTCGCTGAGTCCAGGTCCATCCATCCTTGGCTCCATTACGTCACTATCAAAAGCGAAAAGGTTTGATGGCTACATCAGCCGCCATCGATTCGGGACCCCTCTACATCCATCGGATTGCAAACGCGCTGTCTGTTTTGGCGGCGGAGGCAATTCGTTCCACCGAGCTCCTATCCAGCAGCTCCTATTAGATGTAGCCGCAAGGTTTCCATTCCGTCCAAATATGGATAGATGTGTCTCCTCCTCCGCTTGCGCCACTCTCTGTGTGTGCGCGTTGTATATGCCTTGTGATTGCAGCTATAGGACTGTGGCCAAACATCCATCTCCTTTCAAGGTATCAATTCCGTTTCATTCAACTTTTAGATGGCATCACTCACTATATGGGAATCCCAACCCCCTGATCCATCTCTCTTGTATTATAATGCCAAGAAAGAAGAAGAAGAAGATGTCCATTCTATATATGGAGGCTCAAAGTACGACTGTGGGGAAGAAGAATAAAAAAATATTTTTCAGGAAATCAAAAAAAAGAAGAAAAGGAACGACGATATTCCTGTCATGTCAGCCGGAGCCAAAAGCTGACCCGACCGCAGAGTCTCGTCAGATGGATGTATATTATATTCCGGCGGGCATCAGGCATCGCCGAGCGAGATCACATATAGTAGTAGTAGTGCAGCTGTTAACAAATAGGTTATATGTGCTGCTGCTCTTCCCCACCCCTCTTGTATGAGACGCAATCAAAACAGATGATCAAACGGCCCCTTTCTCCTAGCTATCTACCAGAGCTGCTTCTTTGCTGGCTGGAGAAAACTTTGGACATTGAAATATCCTTTGACTTGCAGGAGCACCGGTGTCGTAGTAGTCTAAACCCCCTGGTTCTTCAGCAGCAGCACAACTAACATGACCCATGCGTTTTGATTGGAATGTTTGATGGGCTTCCAAGTTTCCACCGTAAAAATAAGAAAAAGTTGCCTCCCATTTATTTCCCCGTCGCTTTGTTTAAGTCACTCGTCGTGCTGTATAGTATACACACACACACACACTGTGCGCGCACACACATATAATGTTGTGTTTAGACGATACCCACTGAGCGATCCATTGGAAGGAGTGGAGTGGAGAAACTCGATAGAAACATTAACAGTCACAAAAAAGAAGAAGGTAGTATACTTGTTTTTTTTATACGCCCTTATATAACAGACTTTTCTCTCTCAGGAAATAACCGAAATGTGTGCCAGCAGCAACCCTATCGATAGATCAAAAGGCGCATCAGCAGGGATATATCGTACTCTACGTTTTCTTCTTCTTCCAACTGATGTGTGCGCGCGCCACTTCATTTTCATCCAGTGGGTTCATCACGTATTCCGGTTACAAGTTTTTTCTTTCCAGGGCTGGGCAAACATCTATACATCTCGGCAGAAGAAGACTTGTTGTGTTGAGTTGGTGGGGGGGGGGGGGGAGATTTTTTTGTTGAGGGAAAAAGGTGAACTCGAAAAAAGAGAAGGGGCTGTTGAGGAATGAGAAGGGAGGCCGCTCATTTCTTCTTGTTTTTTCTTCTTATAGGTGGATGGGAGCTGGAAAGTCAAGCTAGAGAAAAAGGGAGGAGGCAAGCGAAAAAAAGGAGATAGCAGAGGGGCCGGACCGTGTGGTGGTGGTGGCCCAGTCAGTCACACACAAGAGACGGACTACTACCGCCGCTGAGACGGTGCACACACACACATGTATCCAGCGCATTCGACAAGTACGAGCCGGAGCAGCAGGATGATATCGTTGCAGCACTCCTCCGCCGCCACTACCCAAGTTGTTGTTTTGTTCATCATCTTTCTCGGCCGTCCAGTCGACAGTCTGGGCAGTTGTAAGGAAGCCGGACTCTGCTGTACGGGCCGCGACGCCAGTTGCGTCGTCCAGAAAACTCCGCAAAACGCCATCATCGAAGACCTGCGTGACACGCCGTGCTATTGCGATCACGCCTGTCTCAAGTTGAACGACTGCTGCCCAGATTACCGCCAGACATGCGGAGGTAGTACAACCATTTATTTGTCCTATTGTCCAATTTTTAAGTCGTTTTTATTGACGTGCGAAATTCTTGGGGAAAATCGGGGCCACAACGGCAGTCTGGCCTGAAACCTCCTCCTTAAATAATTTCAGAACAGCGGAAATGTCGATTGCTGCCGGTTATTATGAGCTGCGCTAGATGAGTGAAAAGACGAAATGTGGTCGGGTTCACACAAAATCGTAGGTGGTGGTGGTGGTGGGGGTAGTAGTCTTATCTATAATGACATCGATTTGATCGCCACGCTCTTCCGGCTATAGAAACATGACAGATGCGTATTATATACGTCGTTGTGTATATTTTCCAGGGCCATGGCTGAACTGCAAAGCCAACGGAGCGGGAAGGAAAAATCGATCGCCAAGTTCACACGGTAATTGGTCGACAATGCACCGTAGCAGATAGAAATAGCTCAAGGAGGAGAAAGGGAGAGTCGTTGACGCAAAAAATTGATTATTATGATAACTAAAGGAAAACAAACGAGTCCTCAGTTCTCATTCATTGGCCATGAACATGCAAATATCTACTAGAATTTGGTTTCTATTCCAAGTGGGGGGATAGCACATAGCGATGGATATATTAACCAATAACGGCATTCCGTTCATTCATTCGCCGCCCCTATCAAAAGAGGATTTGTGCACGTGCACCTTAATACATTCTAAGGTAGAAAAATATAAAAGAAAAAGCTTATTTTCTTTTATCTTCGAGGGTCCGTACGAAAATATATAAAAATACATCTATTCGAAACGGAATTGCTATATAGCCTGTGGGATATAGATAGCCTGGCCCTTGTTTCATATATATAGATGTACATTCATAAATCACCTGACGTTTTTATTTCACTCACAACGACCTGGATTTTTTTGTTTTGTCTTTTCTTGGTCTTCAATTGTTTTCTTTTTCCAGAGGGGTTGGAGAAATGGGGAGGGTTTGTTGTTGCAATGGAATGTGCTGGTGAATTCTTTCGCTTAGATCCCCGCCCTGTTTTCCCCCCTTTCGGCGAAAGCCTTTCCGCTCTAAAGCGGAAGAGAAACGTTTTCTCAAAAGAAGATTTGATTGCCAATTTCACCTTGGTATCTACGAGGGTGGCTGTATTGACGTCATAGCGCCGATTTGTTTTTGTGAAGTAGTGATCTATTGGCTGGTATTATTTGATTCAAGACCCAATATAGTAAAACCGGTTGGATGTTGGATGTCCCTTTTTTTCCCCATTTCAGATCGAGCGAAAAGATAAAGAGATGCGGAAGAAAATAGAAAGAGCCTGGCTATTATAGTTGAGGACTTGGTTGTCCTCATACTAGGGGGGTCGAGTCCATCGAAAAAATCTTCAACTCCCCCACCGAGAAGAAGAAGAAGAAGAGATTTTTCTTTTTTCCTTGTTTCTTGTGTGATTTGTTTTTTTTCCTTCTTAGATTTTCTTGTTGGCCTTTGGACTTTACCTTTTTTTTTTCTTCCCCGTCAACTTATTCTCTCTCCCCTCTCTCTCTTCCAATGCTATATAATACTTCCCCCGTTAAAATTGTTCTCACGTCAACACACACGGCCCCCCCCCCATCCATCCGCAGGAGAACACCATCCCCCCCCCCCCCCCTCTGGTTAGAAAAATCGAATAATAATATAATAATAAGTAGGGTATACAGTATAGACATTTCGGAATGTCGGTGTGTGTGTGACCGTTTCTATCATATGTAACTTCGACCAATCGAATTTCATCTCCCTGAACTCTATAATTTGAGAGTTGCTCAGCAGCTACTCTACGGGGATGCGAGAGAGTATAGGACGATAGTCTATACAACTTTGAGAGCAATGATAAACATACAACTTTTTCTGTTCTATCTCCCCCTCTCCCTGCTGCTCGGTTATGTACCTCGCATCGAAAACCCCCCCCGCGCGCTGTACCAACATCTCCGTGTCGCCACTGGGCATGTATAGATGTTAGATTCCGGGTCGGAATACGTAATTCGATTCATTGCTTCTGCCACTTGTTCTCTCTCGTCTCTTTTTGACCCTCTATAATATTATAACCCCCCGACGATTTCCATTGGAAATCAATGGATTTTGAAATATGTAGGTCAAAGTTATGTTATTCAATCAAAAACCAAATTTGTGTTTCTTTCTTTCTACAGTGCAAGATTGCCAAGTGTCGGAATGGGGACCTTGGTCAGACTGCGACAATCAGTGCGGAGCCGGCAGCCAGGAGCGGACGCGGACCATCGTGACTGAGCCCAGTCGTGGCGGTAAGTTTGACTGCTGCTGCTCTAATGAATGAAATTCAAGTTTCTACAACAGAAAAGAAAAACAAAGAGCTAGAGAGAGAATGTAATAATGTCGTTAACTTTTGAATGAAACTTTAGGCAAAAGTTGTCCGCCCACGTTGCAGAAACGCGGATGTCAGGGAACGTCGCAGTGCGGGACCAACAAATCGACCCACCACAAAGCGGCTTTGAAAGGTAAACAACATCGCACGGGCGGGATCAATTGAAAATTACCAGAGTGATCGCTCAGCGATCACGATAGGTAATTAGAATTGTACTAGGAAGAAATGAGAGAGACCCTAAGGGTGTAGACTTATTTTATTTAGCACTTCAAAGAAAAAAATTGAAGGCCGTCTAGCCTTCCTCGACCGCGGCACGCCCCCTTTTCCTCAGACTTATTTTGGGAATAACGGGGGTGCGCGTGTCAAAAATTACATTTCATGAGAAAACATTTTACAAGAATGTAACATGAACCAAGAGATATCGAGGCATAAAAAACTGGCTATTAGCCAGAAAAAGCCGATTGCAAGAAAAACAGAATAGGCCGACATGGCCTTTCGTAACATAATTGAACGTAAAGAACAAAGTTGGGCTGAGTTTTGGTGCGCCTTCACGCCTTCACGCTTCACGAGGTGCTCGAAATCGAAACGCTCCTCTCCGGCCCTTCTTGGCTTGACTGTCCGGCTGGACACTGGGATAAGGCAGGCTGCAACATTAAGCAAACTGAAATTGACAGAAATGAGAAGGGAGGATGCGGGTGGGATATAAGACCCTTAGGGTCTCTCTCATTTCTTCCTAGTACAATTCTAATTACCTATCGTGATCGCTGAGCGATCACTCTGGTAATTTTCAATTGTACAGCGGAATTCATTCCGCTCAACCCTAAGGGTGACTTTAAAGCTTAAGCGTCGGCCATAGCCGATGTTGCGAATGTTGCTGGTGTTCTGCGATTGTAGAATCTTATGAACGTTATTTGGATGGCCCAAATGTACGCTTGCCATAATTTGTCGATAAAAAGGCCCCTGGTAACGGCCAGTGACGAAGCCGCACTATGCGTCAAGTGGGCTCTGCATCTTTTAGTATAAATTCCAGCCCTTTTCAGATTGAGTTGCCAATTACGGCACGAAAAAGGACGAATAAGAGAGCGATAGGCGACCTGCCCTCTTAAATCGGTGGTCTACCGATATTCGCGCGATTTAGATCAAATCGTAACGCCGCTACTGATAAGCAAGGCCACTGACAACGGCCAGTGACGTGACGAAGCCTCACTTCCCGTCAAGTGGGCGCTGTATATTTTCGCATCAATTCCGGCGTTTAACGAAACGGTTTAAAAACCACCTACTGATTGTCTTGCCGAATACGGCACGAAAAGAGACAAAGAGAGAGATGGACAACTTGCCTTCTTTAATCGGTGGTCTACCGATACTCGCGCGATTTAAATGAAATCGTAACGTCGCTAGGCTACTGCAAGGTATTGAGATCGGCATGCTGAAAATGTGAAAGTTTGCAACGGACCTTCACAGTGCCTTGCGAGGCTCAAAAAGGAGAGAGAGGCTAATTTGATTCTCTGTCCGTCTGGCCGACGAGAAGGTGACGGAGGTTCTCTCGGGCAACTTTACCAAGGTAGTGAGATCCAGCAAGGTAGGCCGAACTAATTTTTCCGGATAAGCTGGGCGATAGAAGCTCATTCCTGCCCGACGAGGGCATAAACTGAAAGCTTAGACTGGACATGGCGTGCAACTGGGCTGGCTAGACTGGTACAGAGTCTAAATTGCTACATCAGGAATCGATATTCCGCCACAAACACCAATTGATCAACAACTGGTCAACACATCCGCCAGGAGAGGTTCGATATCTGGCTGATAAGAACTTGCCCGTCGTACGATCACCTGCTGCGAGCGGCTGCGAGCTACCAGGCGACTAAATTCCGAGCGCCGATTCCGGATAATTTGAAGAATGATATGTTTCAGGAAGCGGTGACATATCAGCGCATAACTCCATACCTCTAGAAAACGAGAGATCATGGCCGTGTCTAATCCGAATCGCTAGATTCAGCTTCTCGCTTCAACTTTAATCCGTCTCGCCTTGCCCAAACGGTTGTGAGAGCGGCGGACATCGATCCGCCGCCTTTTTAGCGTAGCTGTCTAGCTGATCTCCACCGAGTTATTCAGAAAAGAACAGGATCCAACGCAACCGATGATGAGACTGTTGATAGTCGGTTTGAAAGTTGAAATCAGCAGCAGCGTGGTGAGACTCAGCCGCGCGCCTGTTTCTCAATCATCTCGTCGGTACTTGCGCCACAGCGCTTTCCCCGGGGGCCCGCAACTCAAAAAATAGCATTTCATCCGGCATCCGACACGATTCGTGATGTTGCCCAGCCACGTCCGGCCACCGCGAGTCGATTTCGGCTGGTGTTCAAGGAAGTGACGTCTTTTGGCTACCCGATCGACCTCGCGTCGTGCCAAAATGCCACCACCAGCAGCCCCAACACGGTGGGCTTCTTTATGGCTTTCATTTCTGCGCCGGGCTACTTTGACAAACGAGAAGTCATCCGCAAAGGCGTTGAGCCGATCTGCCCGGCAGAATAATGCAACCGGCTGCTACACCCGTCGTCGTCCAACTGGTGAGCCACGGTTTCGTCGTCTCATTGCCCAAGAAAGCGACATTCAAAAGCGGATTGAACAAATAAAAAGCGCCACCCACGGCGACATTTTGCAGGTGAATGTGATTGGAACCTACTTCGATTTGACGCGCAAAGTCACAGCGGCTTCAACTGGATCGACAGCTGTTGCACGTGGGCCCATTTCGTCCTACGACGACGTCTAAGTCAACGTCCGCAACTTGATGGCCGTCTTCAAGAGTTCGAATTCGTCCCGCGAGTTCATTTACGGCACCTCGGCCGACGGCCTAGTGCCTAGGGGTAAACAATAGCTGTATTAATGACCGCTCACAGCTCGCTTTTTGGACCCGTTTAAGATCAACATATCTTCTGCCTATCTGACAAGTCGGATACTTGTCACCGCAAAACTGAAAATGGCTCAGATTTTTTGGAACGAAAAATCTGGGAGCTTTGGTGCGACAGATATTAGGCAATTTTCTAATGACGACGGAAGCCCGAGGCACTTCCGCTGAGATTAATTTAAGGTGCACGACTTGATTGTCTTTCCAGCCGTCGAGGGTTCGGATATGTGTAACGTACTTCCGCCTTTCTAGGAAACAGGCGATGGAGCGATGACCACGGCGATGGCCCGCTATTCTACTCCGCCTGTCTTCTCCACCTCGAACAACGTGGCGGTGATTGAAACGTCATCGCAAAAAAGGCTCTAATTCGTTATAGTTTAAAAATTGAAATGAAAATCTGGGAGCTTTGATGCGACAGTTACTAGGCGATCTTTAATGGCAACAGAAGCCCCCGAGGCACTTCCGCTACGATCAAGATTTAACGTTCATGGATCGTTTTTCAAGAAGCCAAGGGTTCGGGTTCGTGTAACGTACTTCAGGCTTTTTTGGAGGTTAGCGATGGAGCGATAACCACTGCGATGGCCCGCTATTCTACTCCGCCTGCCTTCTCCACCTCACACGACCGGATCTGGTCCGTACAACGTGCGACAACGTGGTGGTGATTAAAACGAACGTCGTCGCCAAAATAAAAGGGCTCTGATTTGTTGTAAAAAATGAAAAATCTTGGAGCCTTGTTAAGCCAGATACTAGGCAATTAATGACAACAGAAGCCCCGAGGCACTCCCACTGTGATTAAAAGTCAAGGTGCGGATCTTTAATTGTCTTTCAAGAAATCAAGAGGCCGGATTGCATGAAACGTACCGTCATACCTCCGACTTTCTTGTAGCCAAGCGATGGAGCGAAGGTTCAAGCTAACTATCGGTTCTGGCTTGAAACGCTGTCGCGATTGAGACGAAATATTAGGTGGCTCGAAACGCACCCGCCTAATATTCGAACGCCTCGGGGCATTAGCAGCAGCGGCCGCCACGGCTACTCCCGATGCTTGAGCCAGGATGTCATCCCGGTTGGCGTTTGTTCAGCACTGCTTGTAAGAATCTGTTGGTAAGCAGAAAGGAGCGCGCTTCCTTGCCTGTGTCGAACTCGTTATGATTCATCCAACAAATAGTTAGCCGACGGCTCGGCGAACGCGATCACCGCATTCCGACGCTCTCTGGTTATGAAAACATAAGCGCGTCCCTATTGCTGGGGAACGACCTGCACTGGCTCTTAACCGCACTTGTCCGGCAGGGAACGCAGCTGAGTGTAAAGGTCCGCAAGTGTCTGCGCGATAGGCCTATACATAGTTTTAATTACAGCTATAAGCAACGACTCATGTTCCGCATTGATAGATTTTAGCGAGTTCTTGCACGATTTTAGGAGAACCCGGCGGGTAATCCAATTATCCAACCCACCATCTCAAGAAAAAAAGTAATCCAATCCCCCAACTCAAGCTTGGAGAATATCAGAGAAAAGTCGGTGTCGCATCATCGAGAGAAAACTCTTTCGAGATTGCTTTCGACATGTCGGTGGATCAGCACGGTCGTCCTAAAAAATTTAAATCTCATCGGAGATGGTTTTAGGAGCTGAAGGTGGTCGCGAACCTGAGATACTGGGGAGCATCGCCTCCTCAAATGGTGCTGTGACTACTCGGTCTTCCATAGGGGCCGGAACTAGATCCACTACCTCCCGTACTAATGCCGAATCACTAGCTGTGGCTGCTGTTGCACAAGATGTGGCTTCCGCCCATACTGCTCCTTTTCTTCAACTACTCGATCTTCTGGTAGGCAACAGCCTACTACTACTTCCTCTCAGAGTGGTCTTGCTCCTCGTGGGCCACTTGATCGCTGATCGGTACGATAGCAAACGAAGTCTTTTCTGCAAGAGAGGAAATTGTTCCGGTACTCGTTGCGGTAGGGGGAACGATTATCTAATGCGTTGGTCTCGCAATTCTAGTTCTACGCGACTAAAACGAACGTCTCTCCCATCGCCATAACGATAAGCCAGTCTCTGTATATCGCAATGAAACCATCTTGGTCGAAACGATAGATAGCTGTAACCATCATCATCCTAGCAGCAACCGTCGTCGCTGGCTATACCAATAGAAACCGTTTCTGCATACCCTCTCTTGTCGTCGCGCCGGCTACTGCTGACCTGATTGACTCCCACGAAACGGTCGTCGAAAGGGGGCACAAAGCCGAACCCCTCAGGTCCCAAAAAACAGAAACGTCAAGATTGTACTTGTCCACCAGCGGTGAACGTAACGAGAATCGAACGAGAAAGAGCGACGGGTGAGCGGGGTCTTACTTGAAAATCAAGATGATTGGTGATGATGGAGGCGGCTACGCAATTCACGATCGTGTGTTAATCGCACTCGAGCCTAGGTTGTTCGAAAAACCAACGTGGCTCGAAAAACTGGCCATCGAAAAATTCACAAAACGATGGACGATATCTATAGACATTCTATATACGCGTGTTACTTGTAACAGAGCAAAAATAAGTCTGAGGAAAAGGGGGCGTGCCGCGGTCGAGGAAGGCTAGACGGCCTTCAATTTTTTTCTTTGAAGTGCTAAATAAAATAAGTCTACACCCTTAGGGTTGAGCGGAATGAATTCCGCTGTACAATTACTATCGTTGTCAGTAGATATCTACTGTCTGTGTTGTGTATTATAAGCCTCTGAGATAGATCTCTCGTCCACCAGGGGGTGCGGCAGGAGGCTGTGAATGAGTCCCGAACGAGACGTGCCAGTTGCCAAGGGACGCTCTCTCTATCACTTCATGTCCCTTGTTATGTATTTGCACTCTCTCTCTCTCTCTTCCGCCTTTATTCCGCCTTCATCCGCACTGCCTGGGAGATATTCGCCGATATCTCTTCTCTCTTAATATTAGTAGATACGTAGGGAGTTTGTTCGTTGAAAACGGGCGAATGGGGGGGGGGATTCATACGGCGTCCATACAGCAGCTCGAGCATCACGAGCCGTGCTCCGGATCGCTCCGGATAGCAGATATATATCTCGTGCAAGTGTGTGCTGATCGATAGAGCTAACAGGGCGTCTCTGATCCGGCCCGCCAGATAATTGGGCGGAATGACGCGAGCGCTGGCGTTGGGCGGAAGAAGAATGAGGATGTAGTGTACCAGTACTCTATATACCTTATACACACTATAGAGAGTTCCTCACTACCCCGCTCTATCTACTGTATGTACACGTTAAGGAAAATAAATCGCAGGGGCCCGGAACAAATGCTTCGGACCCGGCAGCAGCCGTCTTATGTATATCAAAGATCCGGTATAGTACTATACCTATAGACCGTAGGCCGTCTAATAATATAGGAGAGTAGAGACGCAATCAAACACAAAGAAGATGTTCTTAATTGTAATCAGACTTCCACGAAAAACAAGCTGCCTCTACATCCGGCCGGAATTGAAATGCAGTGGCGACTATAGAGCTGAAATCCAGATTGAGAGGATAATGTGAACTGTTATAGCTATTTTATTCGATATCTTGCGAGTCTTGTTATATAGTCGACGACCGGCAGTATAATTGGACGGCGAGGACAATGCGCCGAGCTGCTGATGTCGCTCCTCCTTGTCGGCCTTCGTTCATCCGGAGAGATCCAGCAGCACCCAAAGTGCTGCTGTCTAGTAGTGATGTGGGCGGGCAATGAAAAGAAGAATATGGATTTGTGTCTGACGATGAGCCTCTTACATTCACAGCCATTTTTGATTATTATTTAAAAAAGAAGCTCTAGTCTCTTTTCGTCACCATTCGTGATCGACGCGTTGGGTGCGTGCGGCCGTGATGCCGACTCGTAATGTCCACTCGACCAGCGGCCGAGTTTCCAATGTTCCGCACAATAGAAAAAGCGATGCGTGAACGAATGTGTGTAAAGACGATCCCTGCATCTTCAATGCAACATTTCTCTCTCTCAATTCTCTTTCATGTCTGGTAGACTGCGTGAATAGGCGTGAACGCTGCGTTAGCCGCACGTGAGCAGACGACAAAGAATGCCGATCGAGAGGCGAAAGTTATCGACGTTTCAATCAGGTCACGGTCGGCAAAGTTTTTCGGCAGTCGAACACCCAACAAAACGGCCATTCAGACGTATAGAGGCCCCAATGGCCCCCATACGGACATGGGAAACTGTTGGCCTACTGACACCGAACACACCCCCTCATATACAAATAAAATATAAGGCTATACCAGGTCAAATGCGTCATAAAAATCTATGGGAATACATCACGAAAGTAGCCCAAGCACAACGGTATATATACACACCATCACGTAGGCTCTTGTATTGTCCATTCGATGAATAGACAATATAATTGCAGTCTGGATAGATATTTCCCTTTTTTCGTTTTCCAAATTCAACGAGTGGAGAAGCGCAAGATGAAGACAATCATTTCCGATTTCTCCAACTTGAGGTTTTATTTCTTTTCTTCTATAGTCTAAAGAAGCTTCTCTCTCTCGAGTGTTCTCCAACGGTGAAAAGCTCTTTAAAAGACGACGACGATTGGATATTATCGCTCGATCGGAGGGAAAAAAAGGCCCAGGATTCCTTTATCTCTCGTCGATGTGAACAATATAAATTTCCGTCGAATAAAATTCGAAATTTATTTAACATCTCCTTTTAACTAGGAAACCTTTTTTTGTTTTGTTTTGTTTTTTGTTAGCTGGAAGAAGTCGAATTCTTGTTGTTGTTGTGGTGATTCTGACAGCTTTGTGTGTAACCAGCGGGTGGGTCCATAGCGTGACCCGAAAACTTTTTCTATGGTGATCTCCCGCGTCTCTGCTGGCCGCCTCCTACGAGGGGGCCCTGTCGTTTTCTCCTTCTTATCGTGAATGTATTATCATCATCCCGTGTGTAGTTAGTATGTATAGCATTTAAAGGGTTAGACGTGGAGAGGGCAACTCGATCCATCACCACTTTTCAACCGTTTTCAACACATTTCCGCGTTCCCCCCCGGTACCCTACCACATTAGACGGGCGCAGTTCTTCATGAAAAAGTGTGCGGCAGGGTAAAGGCACACACGAGCCCTTATATGTAAAAAAAAATTGCGTTTGCGCTGGGCGACCGCGGTCGTTGATGAATTTAATGAGAACTCACGAAACACGCACAGGGTTACCAAGCTCGCCACAGGTATAAATTTCAAAGGTTATAGGTGTATTATTGTATATACGGTACCGGGGTAGGTTTACATTTTTACACAAACGGGCGTGTTTCCAGCCTCGCATTCCAGCTGAAACACGCATAAGGCACAAATTCGGTGGTTAGACGCATGCATTTTGAACTTTTGACGTGTGGTTGTTTGGAAACAATACGCGCAAACATTTAACATGCGGAGGGATGAATAGCCTCTTCCATCTTGTGGGTGTCAGACGGGCCGAGAATAATAAGGGGGAAATCATAATAAGTTTGGGTCAAGAATACAAATGAACCGGAAAATTCTGTCAATGGAGTATACCTGTCATATAATAGTTACCGCGGCTATTGTTCCAACATTTTCTTAACTAACATTTTAAACTTTTTTTGTTTTTTCTATTGTTGGACGTCACGGACAGAAATGGCTATGCTGTTACCGGCTTCGTTTGGTGCCAGCCGCCGGATGAACGACAGCCACGACATCCGCAAGAATCTGCGCTTCCGCAACGCTGAGCTCGCCCAGGAGCACCCGGAAGGTTCCACCAACGAGTGAGGATACATACCTATAAACAATCAAGCCACAAAATTTAAGAAATTTTCGACACCAATGATTGCTCTTCAATTGGACGTTGAAAATTGGCGCATACATGTTGCAATAACACTTCCGTCTTTATTCAGTTACTGCGTGACATTCGAGCTGACCAAAGTGTCCAAGGCCTGCCACAAAGAGAAAGTGTTCAACTCTCTTACTGACGGTAATTGACTTCCGGAATAATAATATCCGGATGGAAATATCATTTTTCAAAAATTGTGTTTTGATACATTTATTTTATTTTATTCCTTTTCGTGGTTTAGGCGGCGTCGTCTGTGTTCGATGTGAACACAAGGCTACTCGTGACTATTTGGGAGGCCGTTGCGGTGGTCACGGAGTGCCGGGTAGAATTACACGCTGGACATCGCTGACCAACGTCGAGTGCCATGGCAAATGGCTCAGACGTCCGGATGAATCTCACGAGGTTTCCAGCTCGACTTGTTCGTGCGACGAGGACGCTCTGTTAATTTTCGTTTAGGTCTCAACACAAGAGACGCAAACTATAAGGAAACGAACAAGGAAGAAGATCAATTTTAAACAAAATCTCCTTAAATTTGTTATGCTACCACATTAATTATTTCTATTTTTTTTTCTTTGTCTTTCGAATCATTCTTTTTTTTTACCTAAAATATTCGATCTGAGGGTGGTTTAATTAAAAAAAACGCGAATGAAACGAGCGAAAGCTAGAACAAAAAAATTAACTGTCGACCCACCCATCGAGTTTAATGCGAGTGTGAAAATACACAGAAAGGGAAATTTCCATAGAACCAATTTATTCACTTAATCTTTTGTTTGCTGTCAGCTGCCTAGTCTATAGTGGAGTCTAGCAATTATTATGCATTGTTGACTTTCATATCGCTTAGGCTTAGCCGTCTTCTTTGAATGGTTCCTCTTAATTATCTTATCTCGAATCATTTTGAGGCTTTTATGAAGGTCGATCCTGGCCCCCTAGTGGCTGAACGTCCAACGACCAATATTTCATCATTTAATTTGGCCAATGAAATTCTTGATGATGTGATCGTTGGATGTTATTTTTCGTACATAAAATTTTTTTTTAAATGGTAGAACAATTCAATAATCGTTATAAAAAGACAAAAAGTTTAAAAGTTTAAGTCGAGCGGTTGAAGCTTGAAGGGTAAGCAGACGACGTTCAAGACAGTGTGCCAAAACAACAAGTCGGTTTATTAGTCGTTTGGCGTTCTATTCCATAAACTGAAAAAAGTTTGCTCGATTTTAATTTGTGTATTTCACAGAGAACTTTGATACTGTTTTTCTTCATCAAAGCGTGAAAACTATCTGAAAATGGGAAAACGACAACACCAGAAAGATAAAATGCAAGTTCTAAGATATTTCAATTTGAATGATATGTTTAGTATGAAAACACTAACTAGTTTACTATCTTATATTTAGGTACTTGACAAGTACAGAGTGGAGCACATTGTATGGTGGGAAGAAGCCTGTTAATCCAAATAGTGCCAGTGCTTCATTTCGACGACTTCCATATGATCACTGTGCCTTGTCACTTCAGCTTTTTGAGAATCCTTTGTGTGACACTGAAGGAAATGTTTTCGACCTTCTTGCTATAGTTCCATACTTGAAAAAGTATAAAACTAATCCAGTAACAGGAAAAGTAAGTTTTGCTTATGGGTATTGCATGTTTGCTTCATCCGATAAACTTGAACTAGAAAGGCATGTTTATGAGAATTTAATTTTTCTAGCCATTGGAAAGCAAAGCCCTTCTGAGGTTAAATTATCATAAAAATGCTGAAGGGGCATACCATTGCCCTGTATTGTTCAAGCAGTTCACAGACAAATCCCACATTGTGGCCATCAGAACTACTGGAAATGTGTTCTCCTATGAGGCAGTAGAGCAACTCAATCTGAAGCCCAAAAACTGGAAAGAGTTGTTAACAGATGAAACATTTGCTCGTCAAGACATTATCACTCTTCAAGACCCATCTCACCTAGAAAAGTTTAACATCGCTAAATTTTATCATGTAACGCATGACCAAAAAATCGAAAATGAAGGTAATTTGTTGTCTTATTGATTATAGACTTAACAACGCCAATTGATTTGCTTTCATAAATATGATTCTCTCTACTAGAATTAATAAGGGCCAAAACCGATCCTGCAGCCCGTCTCAAATACATCAATGCAGAAACGAAGGGAGTTTTGGCAGAATTAGAACAGGAATACAAGGCACCTGAAGAGACTGTAACTGTAAAAGCAGTAGCTGATTCCATTAATGCGGTAATTTGATTCAGTTAAAGTTTTAAATTTATCCCTTTTATTTATTATTATTTTCGTTTTTATAACTTGTTTATAAAACAAAAAAAAACTATCAGGCTCATTATTCCACCGGGGCTGTCGCTGCTGGTTTTACTTCTACGGTGATGGCACCAGAAACTAAGCATGAACCAGCAATTCTCGATGAAAGTATCGTTCGATATCAGCGCATTAAGAAAAAAGGTTAAAGTAGTTTCTTGTAATGAATTCTTCACAAACCATCTAAATTTGTTTTTATTTCATCAATTTAATTTCTTAGGTTATGTTAGACTAGTTACAAATGTCGGGCCTCTTAATTTAGAGTTACATTGTGAAATGGTACCTAAAACGTGTGAAAATTTCGTCAACCTGTGCAAAAAAGGCTACTACAACAACACCAAGTTTCATCGGTCTATCAAGCATTTCATGGTACTGTAGATCTCAACGTGATCACGGGCTGTTACAGAGATTTCCTAACAAAAATTTTCCAGATTCAAGGTGGCGATCCCACTGGAACTGGTACCGGAGGAGAGTCTTGCTGGGGAGGATCATTTGAAGATGAATTTAAGCCGAATCTATCCCACACCGGTCGGGGTATTTTATCGATGGCGAACTCGGGAACCAACACTAATAAATCTCAGTTGTACGTTTAAATTATCTAGTTCTATGCATACATTACGCATCAATTTGATTATTACTCTTTCAGTTTTATCACCTATCGCTCGTGTAAACATCTGGACGGAAAGCACACAATATTCGGTCGTGTCGTGGGTGGAATGGAAACTTTGAGCGCTATGGAACGAATTGGTACTGACAATAAAGATCGACCCGTAGAAGAGATTATTATTGAGTCGTCACAGATATTTACAGACCCATATGCCGAAGTAGACGAAAAGGTTGCCGAGAAAATCAATTCAACCTTAGAAGCAAAATTTACTTTTGTTTTTACATTTTAGTTGGTGATTGAGAGAGCCGCAGCGCTAGAAGAAGCTGAGAGACAGTTGAAGGAAGCAAAGGCTTCCATCCCTAAAGCCCAGCTTAAGGTTTTCAAACAATCTGGTGTAGGAAAATACATCAACCCTAAAGCTTTCACCAACAAGTATATCTTTAATTTTCTATTAAATAAAATAGTTTCATTGCAGCTTATTATTATTTTTTTTTATAGACCAGCTGATTCGGCTGGAGAAGAATCCGGCAGTTCTCAACATAAAAAAGCTAAAACATCTGCTAACTATTCATTTGGTAATTTCAGTAATTGGTGACCTTCCCGGATATTGGATTATTCTTTGCTTACTTGTGGCTGATTTTTTAAAAATAAACTCTTTCTCGAACACTTGTTCTTATCAAATTGTATGTCATTTTTTTTACTCAATAATTCTGTAGCAATTAAAAATAAAAATCGAAAAAGGGGAAGGAAGGGTTCACAATTTTACTGACTTTTTTTTATATGCGACGGCAACGCAGCATTGTCCTCTCGTCTGCCAAAACGACACACGATGGATGACAAACCGGTAAGCAAACCACATTTATGATAAATAATAATTTGTTAAATTACGCGTTCAATAATCAATGTCTTTTGGTGATTTGTTTTCTAGTTAGCGAAAGCGCTGAAAGATTTACCCTTGAGGGTACAATCAGCCAGCTATCTCGAACGTTTTCAAGTATTTAAAGCACTAAACGATGCCTTCTCGGACACGACTTCTGGTAAATAAATAACTCTTTTACCGAGATATCTAAAGCTAGACTTGAGTAAATTGCTCTTTTAACAATCCAATACAATTGTTCTGCTGTCAGATTCCTTCCCAAGTGGCATTCTTTAGAGGAAATTTTAAAACATGTTTACGAGTTCTCGAGATGTAGTCCATAAAGCAGTTTTTTGCCAAAATGTTTCGGTTATTAATCTGGTAATACATTTGTTTTCTTGGGTTATTTTTAGATGTCAGTGAGGGTGTTATTAAAGGAGTGTGTAGAGTTTTGGTCTTTACACTACCAAGATACCACAAGAGTTCCTCAAGAAAATTGGTTCAAGATTTCTTGCTTGTTCTACTAAAGCACCACAATGCACCAACAGTACAACATCTTTCCGCCACTTTGGCTGCATATTCTACAGCCTACAGGAATGTTGCGTCATCGTAAGTAGCAAACATTGAAATTATTTGTATTACCTTGTTTATTGAATTTTTTCTGTTTAGGGAAACACTGGCAAAAGAACTGCTTGCTGCTTTTGACTGGTCAAGTAAATTGCTGGTCCATGGATTCAAAGATGCCTCAAATTGTACAGGTGTTGCTTTCCAAAAGTTAGTTGAAGCCCAATCTTGTTTGTACACCAGTATTTTGGCTTCAAAATCCAAGAAGATGTCTGAAAAAGCAAATCACAGGTGTGAATTAAAAGACTGTTTGAGAAATCTAAAAATTATAGTGAATGGATTCTTTTTCTTTAGACTGGTGCAAGGATGGAAACAAATTCCTGGATCAGAAGCCCAATATTGGGCAGCTTTGTGTGAACTTGAGACGTCTTTCCAGTCTTTGGTGTTCAGCTGTGCTCTTCTGACCTTCGTTCAAGCTAACAAGAATGCTGAGCTATTGCAATCAATGAGACGCTCGTTGTTGGATTCCTTCATCAAGATCGCCATCACCACTAAAGTTAAGCCAGATGTCTACTTTGTGGAGCAGTGCAAGCCGTTTTTGAAACTACTTACACACGAAGATTTCAAAAGTCTACTTCTTCCTGCTTTGCTGAAAGGCATGCTTCGTAGCCCGGAAATTATCCTAGGATGCGTCGGCCAAGTGCTTGCCTCCGTCTCTATTGATTTGAGCGCATATGCCGCTGATTTGGCCAAACCTATAGTCACTTGCCTTCACTCCAAAGAGGACATTACCCGAGCGGAAGCATCAATTGCCACCGAGGCCTTGGCCAAGCAATGCAGCGAGGCAGCAGCGGTTCGCGGACTCTTAAATCTTTACTTTGGCGTCCTGCAGGGTTCCGAGGGAAAGTTGACCCTTGCCTCGCACAAGATCTCCATCCTCGAAGGGATCGGCCACTTGAGCAAACACTGTGCCACCGGCGCCAGCACTCACCAATTGAGCTGCGACGCTGCAGAACACTTTGTTAAAATTCTGGACACGGAAGTTCACGAAGGGACCTTAACTCAAGCTCTTTCGGCTCTTTTGCTATGGACGAATCGTTTCGCAGCCACAATCCCAAAGTCGCTGATGGAAATGTTCAAGAAAGGAATGGGATTGAAGACGTCAACACCTGGAATCAGAACGGGATACATACGTTGCATGGCAGCATCTTTGCACGGGGAAAGCTTGCCTCAAGGCATTGAATTGATTCCTGTTCTCTTGAAATCATTGGAACGAGCAACTGCTCAGCCAACGCAAGCAGCTATCGTCTCGGAGGGTCTGACTGCCGCTACTTTGTTGCTACGATGCGCCAATTTAGATGTGAAGGTAAATCAAATAATTCATAATTTATTTATTAAATTATTTTTATTCAAATTTATTTATAAATCAATAAATATTTATCATAATTCATTTGAATTAAAATGCAGTTCTAATGTTGACGCTTAATTATTTCAGGCGGAAACTCAGTGCGGTCCTTTATGGAGCATTCTTTCAGATGGGGACAAATTATTATTTGTTAATGAGAAAATGTTATCCTCGTTCAGCGAAGAGATATGGCACGAAGTGGTCTTACTCTGCGAATCGCTCTTCGTCAACCACGAACAACGGATCGGTGATAAAACGGCGCCTTACTACCGTGCGATGGTTCTCGCACTTACTCGACCAAATTTCTCCCTTCGTACTCGAGCTGCTGCCGCTGTCAAGAAGATTTTTCATCCCACCAGCGGGTCCAGCATCGATCGTTCTCTAGCCTTAGTTGCAGAGTTTACCAACTATTTGCACACCGTGAAAGTTACCAGCGGTATTCGAAATCGTGAGGAAGGCGAGTCGGCTGGAGGAGTTCTTTCTGCCTCGCTGACCGAGACGGACGCCAATTCGCTGATTTTCTGCCTGCAGACAATCACCACCGTGAAGGGGCTATCCCAAGACAAGTACAATCGATTGGCTGTAGCCTGTTTCAAAGCCGCTCACCACCCGGCCATCGCCGCTATTCAGCCCCTTTGCTGGTACTACATCGTCAAGCATTTTGGTCAGGTCCCCAAAACCCTCGTGACCCGGTGTTATGCACAGCTGAAGGAAGAATTGATCAAAAATCACAAGCCGGGAGCTTGGCCGGAAGCATCCCTTTCTGGACTCATGAAATTAGCTCCCGAAGAGACAATCAAGGACGTGCTAGACGCAGTCAGCGCCACCCTGGGCCAAGAAGAATTGCTCAAAGTGACGCGCGACGATTACTTCACTTTTTTAACGAGAGAAGGCGAACTGTACGACAGGAGCGTCCTGGAAAACGCGAAAGAGGAAGCCGCTCGGAATATCAAGCGAGAATCAAAAGCCTATTCGTACAAAGAGCAAATGGAAGAGCTGCAGCTCATCCGGGAACTGGAAGAGAAACGGATACGAGAGGGTAAAAAGAAGGGGCCCGAAATGTCGCCCAAACAGAAGGAGGCCATTCGCGTCCAGTTGGAGAAGGAGAGCGCCATCAGAAGCAAAGTTGCGGCCTTGGATGTCGTCGTCCGACAGGTGTGTTCCATGCTGAAATCGGCCATCGACAACGTGCCCAGTGTGCTGTCGAATCAGCTGACGCAGCTCGTTCCCTGGATGATGCGAGCCATGAGCTCTCCCGTAGCAGCTCCACTGCTGACACCACTCTGGGTCGACTTGAGGAAATCCGTCTTTGAACCCGACATGGAACTATTAGCCAAGAGCATTGCCAACGTCACTCTACGCCTCTCCAAGCCCATGTGCGATCTGGATCCGGCCTGGGAAACTGAATCGATTGACGATGCCTCGCGACGAGTTCTCAAGCAGGTCATTCGTGCCTCCGCTACTCCGCTGAACGCCTCTACATTCACCTACACGTTTCCATTTGTACGCGGGACGTTGAAACTTCTCGGATCCAAGGAGGAAGCTTTGGCTGTCCAGGGCATCCAGTTGATTGAGCGACATGCTGGTCTGAGATCGGTCGGCAAGCACGGCCAATCTTATCCGCAAAACAATCCCCGCCTACTTCCACTGAAGGAGATGATGGAGCTGCTGATTCATTTGATTGGAACCACTTCCGGCAGAGAACAACAGACAGCCTATGCGGCATTGCTGGAAGTAGCAGCGGCCGCCACTGGGAAAGCCGGTTGTGCCGTGGCCACCGACGAGGAACTCAATTGTCTGCTGGATAGTCTGGAGAGTAGCGTAGACTCTGTCCGAGACGCCTGTCTTCACAGCTTGAGCGTCTTGCTGCCCGTCCTGACACGTAATCGAGTCAAAACGTTCACCAATCATCTGAACCACAGACTGTGGGTGGCGAAATTCGACGTGGTTCCCGAGATTCGCGAGAAGGGCGAACAACTCTGGGCCGCTGCTCAGCTACAGCCGGTCAAAAACATGTTCGAGCTGGTGCTGCAAGATGTCACTCACATGGTGGAACCCATCAGGGCGGCCGGAGCTGAGGCCCTCGCTTCTGCTTTGCAACTCAATGCGGCCGAAGTTGACCCGACCGCCAAGCGCCTCATCAAATTGTACGGCGACAGATTGGATTTGACACCGGCCGTCTTGGACAACTTTGGTCGCGAACTACAGCCGCCGATCGATGTTTGGGAGCCTCGAGCTGGCATCGGCTTGGCTCTCTACAGACTTGTACCGTTGATGGAGGAAGTCACTGTTGTCCGTTTGGCGTCATTCTTTGTGCCCAAAGGACTGGGCGACCGCGAAGACAGCGTCAAGAAGAACATGCTGAACGCTGCTGTCGCCATGGTGGACCAACACGGCAAGGAGACCATCACCAAACTGCTCCCAGTCTTTGAGAAATTCATGGATGTTGCCCCCAAGTCTGGCAGTTTCGACTCTGTTCGCCAGTCGGTCGTCATTCTGATGGGCTCATTGGCCCGCCATTTGGAGAAGGAAGATTCCCGTGTTAAGCCCATCATTTACAAATTGGTGGACGCTTTGTCGACGCCGTCGCAGCCCGTCCAAGAGGCCGTGGCCAACTGTCTGCCGCCATTGGTTCCGGCCATTAAAGATGAAGTCGCTCCTTTGGTGCAACGTCTGCTCCAGAAACTGCTGTCGTCCAACAACTACGGCGATCGTAAAGGAGCCGCCTATGGCATTGCCGGCATCGTCAAGGGCCTGGGCATTTTATCGTTGAAACAACTGGACATTATGACCAGCCTGACGGACGCTATTCAGAACAAGAAGAATGCACGACATCGCGAAGGAGCTCTCTTTGCTTTTGAGCAGCTTTGCTCCATGCTGGGCCGTCTGTTCGAGCCTTATGTCGTCCACGTTCTGCCACATTTGCTACTTTGTTTCGGCGATGGAGACAAATTTGTCCGCGAAGCGGCCGATGACACGGCCAAGGCTGTCATGAGCAAATTGAGCGCTCACGGAGTCAAGTTGGTGTTGCCCTCGTTACTCGCTGCTCTGGAACAAGATTCGTGGAGGACCAAAACGGGATCGGTTGAACTCCTCGGCGCCATGGCTTATTGCGCTCCTCGGCAACTCTCTTCTTGCCTTCCTGGTATCGTCCCCAAGCTCATCGAGGTTTTGGGTGACAGTCACGTCAAAGTCCAGGCAGCCGGAGCTCAGGCCCTTCAGATTATTGGCTCAGTTATCCGAAACCCCGAAATTCAAGCCATTGTGCCTGTTCTGTTGGAGGCGCTTCAAGATCCTGCCAAAAAGACGTCGTCTTGTCTGGCCACTCTACTGGAAACCAAATTCGTCCACTTTATCGACGCCCCTTCGTTGGCTCTCATCATGCCCGTCGTTCAACGCGCCTTCCAGGACCGCTCGACCGAAACGCGTAAAATGGCAGCGCAGATTATCGGCAACATGTGAGTTCATTTATCGATTGTTATCTCATTTGGTTTTGTTTTGTAACGAGGAGATAATTTGTACCCAACAATTCTATTCAGGTACTCGTTGACGGATCAAAAGGATTTGAGCCCGTATTTGTCTACCATTATCCCTGGATTGAAAGCTTCTCTGTTGGATCCTGTCCCGGACGTGCGAAGCGTTTCCGCCCGCGCTCTGGGCGCCATGGTACGTGGAATGGGTGAAGCTTCGTTTGACGATCTTCTGCCCTGGTTGATGCAAACTCTGACATCCGAGTCGTCGTCGGTGGATCGATCTGGCGCCGCTCAGGGATTGTCGGAAGTGGTGGGTGGCCTGGGCGTCGACAAACTTCACAAACTGATGCCCGAGATTATCGCCACCGCCGAACGCCAGGATATTGCCCCTCATGTCAAGGTGAGCGTCGATTCGATACGAGCCTCGAATCTTTTTTTTTTTCTTCTTTTGTTTCCGAATTCTTCACAGGGTCAGGTGGCCAACGTGGTCGGGGTGGTAATTAAAAATCTGTTAAATGACCCACGAGCTATTAACTTGGAAAGGCTAGAAAACAAAAGAGGTCTTATTCTTTTTTGTTTTTATTACATTAGATCTATAAAAATCGAACCGTTATATTTCGACGTGTTTTGGTTGGAAACTAGTAAAATACGGGGTTAATTGGATAACAATTTTTTTATCGCTTCTCTGAACCCTCGTGCACAACAACACAATAGAATGGCTGCGCATATTAACGAAATAACAAAAAAAAATATAAATTGTATTATTAATCTATTTCCAGGATGGTTACATCACCATGTTCATCTACTTGCCCGGAGTGTTCCAGAATGAATTCACGCCTTACATTAGCCAGATTATTCCTTCTATCCTGAAGGCGCTCGCCGACGAGAATGAGTTTGTCAGAGACACGGCCCTGCGCGCCGGCCAGCGCATTGTCAACATGTACGCCGACACGGCCATCATGCTTCTGTTGCCCGAACTGGAGCTGGGTCTCTTTGACGACAACTGGCGTATTCGCTACAGCTCGATCCAACTGCTGGGCGATTTGCTGTACAAGATTTCCGGCGTGTCTGGTAAAATGTCGACGGAAACGGCCAGCGAGGATGACAACTTTGGAACGGAGCAGTCTCACAAGGCCATCATGGCCACGTTGGGCTCGGAGAGACGCAACCGCGTCTTGGCCGGCCTTTACATGGGTCGCTCTGACGTGGCCCTACTCGTCAGGCAGGCAGCCCTGCACGTCTGGAAGGTGGTTGTCACCAACACGCCCAGGACGCTGCGCGAAATCCTGTCCACCCTGTTCAATTTATTGCTGAGCTGTTTGGCCAGCTCGGTCTACGATAAGAGGCAGGTGGCTGCCCGCACCCTGGGCGACCTCGTCCGCAAATTGGGAGAGCGAGTCCTTCCGGAAATCATTCCCATCCTAGAAGATGGACTCAATTCGGACGAACCCGACACTCGACAGGTAAAAACCAAAATGAATGCCAAATTTCCCGATTCAATTTGTAACCTCTTAACTATTTTTACTCCCATCTAACAGGGAGTCTGTATTGGCCTGTCGGAGATCATGGCGTCGACGTCCCGCGATATGGTCATGACCTTTGTCGACAGTCTGGTGCCGACCGTCCGCAAGGCCCTTTGCGACCCGTTGTCCGAGGTGAGACAGGCCGCTGCCAAGACGTTCGACAGCCTTCACAGCACGGTGGGCGGTCGAGCCCTCGACGACATTTTGCCCTTCATGTTGGAAGCTCTCAACGATCCCGAGCAGGGTGAGAACGCCCTGGACGGCCTTCGCCAAGTGATGGCCATCAAACCGCGCGTCGTTCTCCCCTACTTGATTCCGCATCTCACGGCCCCGCCCGTCAACACCAAAGCGCTTTCGGTTCTGGCCTCGGTGGCCGGCGACGCTTTGGCCCGACACTTTAACCGCCTGTTGCCCGCCCTTTTGGCCGCCGTGACGTCTGCTGCCGGAACGCCGGCCGAGGCCCAGGAAGTGGAATACTGCCAGGTGGTGTTGCTGTCTGTCCAGGACGAGCAGGGCATCCGCGCCATCATGGACGAGCTGTTGACTTCGACCAAGTCGGACAAGAAGGTGATGCGACGGGCGGCCGTCTCGCTGCTGGCCGGCTTCTGCACCCACACGAAAGCGGATTACACGCAGTACGTGCCGCAGCTCCTGCGCGGTCTCATCCATCTGCTGACGGACACGGATGCGGGCGTCTTAAACCCGGCGCTAGAGGCGCTGAATTCGGTCATCAAGACTCTGGACGCGACCCAACAGATGGCGCACGTCGGCGACCTTCGTCAAGCTGTTCGCTTTGCCATGAGTGACCTCAAAGGTCAAGAATTCCTGCCTGGCTGTTGTCTGGCCAAGGGTATCGCTCCTTTGCTGCCCGTCTACCGCGAGGCCATTTTGAACGGACCTCCCGAGATGAAAGAACAAGCCGCTCAAGGATTAGGCGAGCTGATTAAGTTGACATCACCTGAAGCTCTCAAGCCGTCGGTTGTGGCCATAACCGGACCGCTTATCCGTATCCTCGGCGATCGATTCGCTTTCGGTGTCAAGGTGGCCGTTTTGGAGACGCTGGCCCTCCTGCTGGCCAAAGTGGGTGCCCTCTTGAAGCCCTTCCTGCCGCAGCTGCAGACGACGTTTGTCAAATCGCTGAGCGATCCCAACCGTCAAGTCCGTCTCAAGGCGGCAACGGCTCTCAGTCACTTGATTGTTATCCACACGCGGGCCGATCCCCTCTTTAATGAGCTCTACACCAGCATCAAGACGACGGACGATTCGTCCATCAGGGAGACGTCGCTGCAGGCCCTCAGAGGCGTTATCACTCCGGCCGGCGACAAGATGAGTGAGCCCATCCGCAAGTCCATCTTGGCCACTCTACAGTCGATGCTGTCGCATCCGGAAGACACGACTCGATCGGCCGCCGCCGGATGTCTGGGCGCCCTCTTCCGTCGCCTGCCCGCCGACGAGCTGGAAGCCCTGGTCAACGAATGCCTGATCCACGACGATCCGTCGCTGGACTGGACGCTACGTCACGGCAAGAGCGCCTGTCTCTCGGTGGCCCTCAAGGAAGCGGCCGAACAGGTCTACACGCCGGAATGGCGCGACAAGTTGCACCGCGTCCTTCTCAGTTATTTGGCGGCCGACCGGATTCCCATCGTGTCAAACAGCATCCGGGCCATCGGTTTCCTCTTCAAGCACCTGATGTCGAGCACTAGCGGCGGCAGTCCGGTCTCGTTTCCGGTCCCGTTGAGCCAGCCGTTCGCCAAGACTCTGAATCACGCCAGCAATGAAGTGAAGCAGCTGGTGGCCCAGACGAGCCACTATCTGGGCCGTCACTCTAAAACGGCCCTTCCGTCTGATTTCCTGAAAGTTTTGCTGCCGCAGCTGGTGAACGGCACCAAAGAGAAGAACACGGCCGTCCGGTCGGCCTGCGAGGCGGCCCTGGTGACCCTGCTGCGCCTGCGACACAATGACGAAACGCAGCAGCAATGCGTCAACTTGCTGGATCCCGGAGCTCGCGACTCGCTCTCCGAGGTCATCTCCAAAGTCTTGCGCAAAATGGCCAGTCAACCCGAAACGAAAGAAGAGGAACTGGACGCTACGCTGGTGTCATAAAAAAAGCAAAAGAAAATAAATCCGCGCACCCGTGTCTCGGCTTAACAACAACACAACAACAACATACAGGACATGCACATCTAGACACACACCAACCTCAATCCGGGTCCATTTCTATTTTTTCCCCGATTCAAGGCGTGAGCTCTGTTCTCCTTGATCCCTCTGACTCTGTAACCGATTCATTCTCTTCGCTCCTCGCATCTTTTTTCTTTTTGTTGGAAGAAATGAAGGAAGAGAAAAATCCCCCTCCTTATTCTTTTGTTGTGTTGCAAGCACTCTGGCTAATAATGCTGATAGGAGATGCCTCGTCATCATCACGGAGGAGAGAGAAAAAGCACGCAATTTTCTTAGTTTTTTTTTTAATATTTTTTGGGTGAACGATGACGGGCCTGGAAGAAGTTGGAGAAGAACATGATATAACCTCTTTGCAAGTATGTTGATCGTGTTTAGCCATTTCTTGTTTTTGTTTTCAACTCTTTTGATGATTACATTTTTTCGGTGAGGCTTAGAGAATAATATTCCAACTACACCATCTTGTTTTGGCGGATAGAGTTGAGGGGGGTTTGATTTCACACGGGGCGCACAGCTGTGTGCTGTTGTTGTTGATGATGATGGACGTTGTGTTTGTAATAGAGTACTACGTGGTCCGGATCTATGGCGAAACTGTTATTTTTTTTTATTTTTTTCGGAATTTTCTCTCTCCCACGGAAGAGCGCCCGCCGCCGGCTTGTATTTTCTGAAAGGTGTGTAATTTGATCATCGAATGGGGAATCAACAATGTCGCTCTCTTGTTCCATGTTGCTCTTTTGTTTCACTAAAAGGGGGGAGGAGGGCATCACAACCATGTCGTATTGGTTACGCTCGTCTTTTTCTTCTCTCTTCGTGTTGTTTCCCACATCGAAGCCCGGGCTGATTTTTATGCATTTCTTCTTCTTCTTCTTGTATCATTATTATTATTTTTTTTTTCTCTTCTCTATTCTTTCTGCGGCCGCCTGTATATAACAACTTCTTCTTCTTCCACGACGCGATCCACTGAGACTAATCGAGTTTTAGCGTTTTGGGTGGGGAGTTAACGTTGGAGAGAAAAAAGAGATATAGTCTAATACGCCAAGTCTCCTTCTCTTTAGCTCTTAATGCTATACAACGACGAGATAAGGAGGACGACGACTCAAGTCCAGGTTGTTTCTCGAATGAAGCTCCTCTCTCTCTCTCTCTTTGCCCAGATGGCTAAGAAGAAACCCACACACACGCTTTGAAGAGAAAAAATTGTAAGTCAGAAGAAGAAGAAGAAGAAAGTCAACATTGCATTTGATTCGGTTTAACATGCCACGGCTGTGTGTGGAAATTTGGTGTAGGAGGCGCGGCGCGATGTAGTTGGGTCGGGAGAAGAAGAAGAAGAGTTAAGAGCTCGAGACGTTTCGTATTGGCCCTCGTCGCAGACACACACAGACACACAAAAACAGGATGAAGCTAATCACAGTTGACCGCGTACCGCGAAGAGACCCCCTTGATTACAGAGTATCATTACATTAGATTACAACTCGTTTACATTTTTACGACGCAGCGCGCACACACACATACACACACACACAGCCGGTGCCCCGTTCTTTTTTCTTTTTCTTGAGCTTCTTTTCTTCTTTTATTTTATTTTATTTTTTTCTTTTTAGTCTAAAAAAGCCGCCCGAAATCTTCTCTCGGATGAGCGCGCGCGGAGGAGCCGGCCTGCCCCGATCGCCGTGTGCTGGGCAAAAGAAAGAAAGAAGAATAATAGACACATAGTTTTTCTTTTCAAACATAATTCCAGGTAGTTTGTTAACCGAGAGAGAGAGAGAGAAAAGTCGACATAGTATGCAAACTATTCCAAGGTCTCTAGAACCTTCTTGTGTTTCTTTATTCATCATCATTTTTCTCTCTCTTTCTTTTCTTTATTTTTTCGCTTCCTCCTTCAAAGCCGGGCAATTATTGACTCTGGAAACACCTATATATACACACACACCCTGGGTAGATGTAATCGTCAATGCAGACTCTCAGCACTAAAAGCCCCTCTACTCTTTTAATAAATTTAAAAAAAGGGAAAAGGTTTTTTCTTCTGTGGGTTGATATTTGAAGAAAAGAAAACGGGCGAAAAGATAAAAGAATGTTGAGAAAAAGAAGAAGAATATAGATTCTGTCGGGTTGGAGAAGAAGAAGAAGGGGTCCCACAGAGAGAAAAGATGCTGTCGGATTGCCGATAAAAAGACGTATAATCATAACCGGTAACCGCTCATTGTCCCAACAGCTCACGCAACTTGTGTCTGTTGCTTCCTCTCTCTTCTTTTACAGACACACACACCGACTCTGGATAACATAGAAAAAAAGGACATAGTAAGTCTCTTTACGCCGAGAGTGTGTGGTCCGATTAAAAGAAAATTATTCAAAGGGAAAAACTTTTTGGGAGAAGAAGAAGAAGTGGGTTATGGATAGAGTCGCCGCCGCCACCGTCACCGCAGATTCTTATTGGTCTGGAAAAGAAGAAGAAAAACTCGCCCACAACAACACAGGTAGAGAGACCTGCTGGACTGGATATATAGGCCTCCTGTATAGACACAAACGGGTGAGAGAGGAGTGAAGAGAAAAAGAAATGGGCGCCAGGTGGGACTGCCATCGCCTGCCGCTCTCTCACCTGTCGTGTTGTGTCTAAGCCCCGTTGGGATCTACTAATACTAGGAGGAAGAAGCCCAGGAAGAAGAAGAAACACCCACCCACCCTTCCCCTTTTTTTCTTACCTGTACTACTACACCTTCCACAGTTTCTCTCCTTTTGGATGTTTTGGCTTGGCTCCCCCCGAAAAAGGTTTTTCCAGCTACGCCATTTGCTGCTGCACAGCCCAGCAGTCGTGCTTCTCCCAGAGGCGAAACTCTTGTGTGTGTCTATTCCTTCTTCATCCTTACCTTCTTCTTCTTCTTTTCCTTCATTCCTTTACCTTTCGTCTTCATCTTTGAACCAAGATGGCGGAGCGTATATCTACCTGGCCAAGGCCATCCACAGAGTCTCTCTCTGCAACCAACCAGGTAAAGAGAGAGAGAGGGGAGAGAGTCGAGGGCCCAGGAGCTTTGACTATGCCAGTCAGTCGAAATCCAGCCGCGTCCATGTCCAGCAGCTGCCGTCATTCGTTCTGACATTCTAAAGAAGAAGAAGAAAATATTCTATTCAACACGGACGTGTCTGTGTACATTTCATCCCTGGGCTGCTGCTGTTGATTTTTTTAAAAGTTTCGGTTGTGTGTGTTGGTGTTGGTGGTGGTCGTTTGTTTTCCTCCCGTCACCAGTGTGCCCAGTGCGTGCGTGATAGCACTTGAGGGGGCCACTTGGCACGTTGAAAATTTGGTATTCGGTTAACCGAATGACTCTAGCAGCCGACCACTCGGTTTAGGACGTGCTGTCCGTCGACAAAATTTCGTCGTTATTATTTTCTTCCAGCTGTTGGCCAGCAGCAGCAACAGCAGCAGCAGCTTCGTTATGTCGCTGCATTCTCCCCCCTGCGTCTGCGTGATTGTCAACTAACACTTTTGATTGGCTTCCAAGTTTTGTTCGGTGGTTTTGTTTTTATTTTCTTTCTGGAAGGAAATTCTTCCATCCTGAGTGTCTTCTGTGCCTGTGCTGTGTGCCTGTGTGTGTAGTGCTGCTGCCATTTTAGCTGGAGCTGACATCATCTTACCTTATTCTTCACAGCCCCCGACCTACCTGTTGTCATGTCGCTGCGTGATTCTTCCGAGGTAAGCCCCTTTCTGTCAAAATCACCCGTTTCTTCTTCTTATCTACCATTTTGTCATTATTATTTGCTTCTCGGCGGAAATACAGTTGGGATGAAACGAAACAATGTTGTTGCAACAACAACACTATAATAATTCTCCATCAAAAGGAAAAATAACAACAAAAAAGGTTCAACTATTTGCTCCGATTGTTTTTTTTTTTCCTTTTTTCTCCGTTGTTTCATCACATTTCTCTCTCTCTCTCTCCCACTTCTTTCCTGTTTTTATAGCGCATTTTTATTTTTTATTCGTCCTTTGCGTTAGTTTCGACCGAAAAAAACAAAAATGTGTATAATAATAAAATAAGGAGTCGAAAGAGGATGTCTTTATGATTACGATTATGATTATTTTGGTGGTTGTGTTTTTAAAACAAAAAATTAAGAAGGAAAGAAAAACAGTAAAAATATATAAGAAAAATGGGAGAGAGAGAGAGAGAAAAATCGGTGTCCGGGATATGAATCGAGGCTCCCGCCCCACACACACACACACACACACACTCCAAAACGGAGAAGAAGAAGAAGAAGAAGAAGAAGAAGAAGAAGAAGAAGAAAACACCTGTGGGTCGTAGGAGCAGAGAAAGAGAGACCCCAGCCGGGCGCCCGCGTTGCATTCCAAAGCAACGCGCGTAATCAGTCGATCGGTTGCAAATTCCTCACTAGCTCATATATAGATAGCACAGCAGTTATTTCAGCTATACCTCTTTTTTCTCTCTTCTCTTATAAGCTCTCCTCTCTTTCTCTGGTCGGTTGTTCGTTTTTCTGTTTTTGTTTCTTCTTCATCATCATCATCATCATCATTTTCTGATTCTCGTGTAACTTTATATTCCTGTCAAGTTTCTCTGTTTGAACTTTTGAGAGAGAAAAAGGTAAAAGAAACAAGTCTGCGCGCAGTAGCAGCAGCTCAACATTTTTTGTTGATCAAATTGCCTTTAGCCGGCGATGATTATCTTGGCATCTTCCAGTTATTTGTATGTTTTTTTCTTTTTCTTTTGGCTTGAACATATTTCTCTGGCGGGTTAAATTATCAGACCGAAAGGAATTCACGCTCGAATGCTTTGCAAATTTCGTCACTTCGTCGCCCTCTTCAGTTTCTTTTTAAAAATTCAATGACAATGTCCACCTCCTCCTGAATGGGAAATGTATGAACAAAAAAGATGAAAGAACATTCCGATGACACTGACACACGTTTGACGTTTTGATTATTTTTTTTTTATTTTGATTCTTCGCCCAGTGGACAGTGTTGTTGTTGTTGTTGTTGGGTGGCTGAATGTTTGCCACGCCAAAGATGACAAGTTTTTCGTCTGCTGGCGTGGCCAATATTTTCAATTCAGGATAATATGGAACTCTGGTTGAGAGCAACAGATCTTTTTTTTTATTATTATTTCTTGAGAGCTAGTTAGGCGATTTGATTGGAAGGAGCACACGCAACGCGGAAAGTTGCTGCCCAGGACGCGAGGGGGAAGATAGACGTGGTGGTGGTTGCCCAGGAAGCAATAAAACCGGTCGAACTAGAACTAATGGCGTTCTCATTTATTCAGTTTTGTGTCTGTGTGATTGGAAAAAAGAAAAATACGCGCATAGGTTTGGAAATAACCGAACGACACTCACACGAGATTTTTACAGAAAAGATTTGACGTTTTCATTTTTTTGACTTGACCGTAGAAATGGCCCAAATTTATTCCAAAAATGGAAAGACAAAAAGTTCAATGTCCGCCAAATTTTCCTTGTGTTTTGTTTTTATTTTTAGCTGTTGCATCCTATTAGACACATGTGCATGACGTAAGAGAAAAATTGAAAAAATAATTTCTATAAATAGGATTTTGATTTTGATTTTTCTTTTGGAGGTTGATGGCTATCGTCGATCGATCGGCCTCCCCCGTCGCTTCTCAATCTCATCTGCTGGTGGATTCTCGTGTACAAGGCGAGATGGCCGTCTTAGATTATTTTTTTTCGGTTCAAGAAGAAGAGGAATTGTTCCTTTCCTGCTGATTTCTTGGGTGTCATATTCTTAATAAACGTGGAATATCAAATGAAGAGAGAGGAAGACAACGTACACGGACAGTACGTGGAAATGGGGGGAGGAACTCTTTGACAGGACGTTGGGGTCGTCTCTCCTGGACAGCCAAAATAACAATAAAAAGAAGAAGAAATAATAACGCCGGACGAGAGAGTAGTGGCTGGGATTATGAAATATAAACGCTTGTCGTGTTTCTTCTTCTTCTTCTTCTTCTTGATGTTGTGTCCTCCCTTTCATTTCCTCTTTATTTTTATATTTTTATATTTTCTTGTGTGTGTTCCAGAGATAGGGCGGAGACGGGACGAAAGAGGTAGAGAGAGAGATAACCCCTTTTGCCCTGAACGAAATGTCTTGTGCGTGTAATCGTATCTCATCTCCGCGCGGCTATATGGGGGGAAATTTTATTTAAAAATTTTTCTTACAAAATCCGGGAGTTTGTAATTCTTTTATATTTTTCTTGGAAGTTGTAATGTCCATTGTGGATCCCTTATTTCTATATAAACTTGGCTAGTCCCTCACGTTTTCATCTTCTTTTTTTCACGTGTTTGTACGCGTCTTTGTAGACATACAGACGCAAACACATTTCATAACCTCCCTCTCTCTCTCTACCCTGCTGTCTGCAACACGCATCGGCCTATAGGTCGAAGGTAGGCGGGAAAAGCAACTGCTGCCCCCCAACTTCTTCTTCTTGGTGAAGATGAGGGAGAAGAAAATCAGTAAAAAGGAACGGCCTTATTTCTTTTCCCCCCTTGTAATATTCTCAACCTTTTCGGAAAAGAAGAATAACATCTACTGGTGGTGGTAGAAGAGAACTCTGAAAGATAAAAAAGAAGTCGAAAGAATATTATAAGAAGAAGAAGGGGCGCGCTTCTTCTATATCTTTTCTTCCGTAAGGTAATGACATATCCCCGCAAGGTGGGAGTGATCGGGTCCTCTCCAACGTGGGTAGGAGGAGGCAACTTCTTCCAGGGATAAAATTAAAAAAAAGGTAACCAAAAAGAACAAAATAAAATAAAACTACAAAGAAAAATGAGAAAATGAGAGAGAGAGAAGGTCGAAAAATAAAATTGGAAAAACCGAAAAACCACCGCCTCTTCTCCGCCAAAGTTTTTTACTGAGTTCCTTTGGCTCATTTTCGATTTTTTCTCTCTCTCGGCCGTTGGCTCCTTATTATTACGAGTTTTGATGCTATTCGACAGGAGCTCCTCTATACGCTAGCTGCTGGCTGGAAATATCTCAAAGATTAGATTGCAAAGGCGTATAGGACTTTGAGCGCTGTAAAGTCATTTCCATCCATTCGAAATCCAACCAAAAAATCATTTTCCAAAATCGAAAGCGAAAAAAACCAACTTTCTTTCGTGTGTCTTGCGTGAAGGAAAGCGAAAAATAGAAGAAGATTTTCAACTTATACACATATATAATAGACGCCAGAGAGAAAGAAAAACGGACGGACAGCGGCTGGGCTGCTGCTGGGCTCCTTGACGCGCGCGCTTCTATTTGCCCCGCCGCGGGGCTCTTTTCTCTTCTTCTTCTTCATTCTTTTTTACTTGTGTATATGAATACATCGAGCGAAGAAGGAGAAGAGAAGAGACTATATACATGTATATCTGTTATTTTTATTTTTCAAAGAGAGTACGAAACCCCGCCAAGAGCAGAAGCAACTAGGAGCATACAGATAGGAGCTGCTGCTGCTGCTGCTGCTCAAAAGCCTAAGCAGCTTTTATATCTTCTTAAAGAGCTGTTGCTTCTTCTTCTTCTTCTTTCAGTTCTGGTTTTCTTCTTCTTCGGGAGCTTGAGGAATGCAACGTTGCCGCATTCTTATTCCCTTTCTTACCTCCCGACGTGTATTACTCTCCAGGGCACACGGATATTACGACTTGTTCTACTTCTTCTTTCTTTTTCTTGGCCGGCTGCTGAGATTGTCGTCATCCAGCAGCAGCAGCAGCCACCACCTGATGTTAAAAATTCAAAAACCCAAAACATCACACCTTTTGTTTTGCCTTTATTATTTTTACCCCATCCACCTGTGGTCGGTCTATGGCCGCCATCGCCGCAGTTGGAAATATTTTTAAAAATGGCGGAGAAAGAGATTTGTGTGTGTGTGTGATATAATCCGCTTCGTTTTGCTGCTGTGGAATCCGGAGCCGGGCCTCCTATAGCGGTACTACTTGGCCGGTAGTTGTCATGTCCGTGAATCATTGACAGAGCAGTGTAGCTGGGAGCTACCATCTCTCTCGTATTTTTTGGTGGCTACAAGTTTTTTTCCCGATGTTGTAAATACCTGCACTGATGATGGGCGACGTGCTGGCCGAGCGTGCGGCGGTACTTGTTGCTATTTCACACGTGACGAATGGGACAGCCATCATTTCTCACTCGGCTGCTGGAAATCAGAGAAAATAAAAGAAAAAGAAAAAGAATTCTCTTTCTCCCCTGGAAAATGTTCCGAGTATTAAGTCCTTTCCTTTCCTGGGCGCGATGATTTATAGGTTAAGCTGTTGAAAAGGAAGGATTTGAAAAATCGCCTCACTTGATTGACAAATGCCATCTGACAGCTCTTGCCTCTCTCTCTCTCTGCTGGCCAATGCTGGCATTTCTCTCTCTCGTCGGCTACTGCTGCTGGATTATTGTATATTCATTGATGAATCTCCAGGCTTCCCTCTTTTTTTTACTTAAAAGGAACTGCTGTACACAAATCCGGAAAAGAAAAAAAACAAAATCAAAATCTTTTTTAATTTTTGTTTTTCCCACCGCAGAAGAAGAAGAGATTCTTTTTGGGTGTTGTGTGTGTGTTGTAAACTGAAACACTTGGACTAGTTGGCGCATTCCATTCCGCTCGGTTGCACGTCATCCATTATTACACACGGGAGACTACATACAGACGCAGGGGGGGCCCCCACAATCATCAAATATTTTCCTCTTCTCTTTTTTAAAATGCCAATAATAAAAAGAAAAAAGAAAAAATTTCCACTTATTTCCTTGGAGCTATAAAACCCCCCCAAAAAAGAAATGAAATAACCCAAGTATTTTATATATTTACGCCGTCGGGTGAGACCGTGTAATGGAGAACTGCAATTTCGTATTTTTTCGTCTACCGGTGGGTCCACTGCGCTCTCGTCGTCTTGTAACTGGACGAAAAAATATTATTACGCAAGGAGCACAAGGGGGATGAAAAAGATTTATACAACATCTCAACAATTTTGAGGTTTCTTTTTTCTTTTTCTTGTGTTTGTCCGCTTGTCGAATCGTCTTAATGGGTCGAGCGTGTGGATGGAATTACGACTGCCATTTTCAGACTTATATACTATTTATATTACCTTTTTTTTAAATATTATTATTATTATATAGTAGCCCTTGTGTTTCAACTTTTGGCTTTGTCGACTGGGCCGGCTGCTGCTGTTTTGTTCGACCAACAGGAAGTTTTAGCTAATAAAATGGACACGTTTTTTGGGTTGTTTCGTCTTTGCACCTGGATTGGTGTTGCGACACTGGCGGCCGTTATTACCCTCCCGCCCAGGAATTTAAATTTTCGTCCGTTCCCATTAACCGAAATGGCCCGTCAACACGTTTGTAATCATCGGCTTGATATCCATGTCAACCGACAAACGAGTAGAAAGAACAAACCAGTCACCTGTTTTTGAAAAATAAAAATAAATAAAAATTTCCAGGGTTGAAACTGTTGCAAATAAAAATCCAGGAGGGGGGCTGCTGGCGTATACTCGATGAACTTTATTTAACAACAACAACTTGTTTGTTGTAGGCTCTTGTGTGTGTGTGAAAGATTTCCTCTCTGTTTCGTTTATTGACGGCGGTTTCTCATTTCTGTCCAGAGGCCAAGGTGATTGGGTGAAAAAGAGGTGGACTTTGCTCTCAGGTGAGATAGAAAGACACCGACAAAAAGACACGACGGCGACGACGGCCTGGCCCGGCTCTGAAGGAAGGGGGGGTGGAGAACTGGAGGATTTTCAGTTTTTTGTTGGGGTCTACAAAGGAAATGGGTGAAGGGGCTCAGCAGCCACCACCACCGAATGATTATCACTGGCGTGTTGTTTTATATTTTTATGTCTTTACGGTCGTCGTCGTCGTCTTGGTTGTCCCTCCCAGTTTCTTCTCTCTGCCCCCGCCGAAGTTGACCGTTTTGCTCCTTGGCAAAGAAGAAGAAGAAGAAGAGGCCGCCGCCGACTTTGATAGGCCCCCAAGACCCTCAAATAAAAATCTTTCCCCCCCTGGATGGAAGAGGGTCTGTGTATAAAAGGGCAAACAAGCCAAGGGGAAAATGAATGTTGCTACTACACACATACTATTTACTACCCCACGCAGAAACAGACGGGCATATACTTTATCCTTTTTTTTACTTTTCTTCTTTGAAACAAACGACGTCGCGCCGCTTTGGTTGTCGCCCGTCGACTCTCTTCTCTCTCTCACACGGGTCTTATATATATCTATACGATGGAAAAAGGTACGATCGAAATTACACATCCAAAAGGAGAAAGCCAAATAAATATACACACGGACGGACCCAAAGAAAGAAAAAAGGTCTGTGTAATAATAATTTTTTCCCTTCTGGTTTTTTGGGTTTTTTTTCGGCCTTTCTGGTCAAATGATAGACAAGTGCAAGTTCTTTTTCCTTGTAGATATTCTCCCCTCTCTCTTGCCCAGCACACACACGCATCCAGCCTTTTATCTGTCTTCCACCTGTAATTAGGTGTCTATGCGAGAGAGAGACTGGCGCGGTGTGTGCTTCTTATATTCCCTTTTTTTCAAATGATTCTTTTTTTTTTCCCCCCTCTAAAACTTAGTGTACAGAGGGGGGAATGGAACTTTGCTGGGGTTTACCGCACAACACTGGCCGTCTCCGGAGAACCTACCAATTGCCCGCCAGACCCCATTTCGTTTGTCTCATTTTTTAAACACACAAGAGCTGACTGACTACTAGATGAACTATTATCACTGTTGGAACAACAGATAAGAATTTTAAAGTGGACGAAATGTCCTGAAATCTATTTGATATCTATCACCGCGCTCGTCCATTTCGTCCGGCAATCTCTATATAACCCGCCAAAGGTGTTTCTTTCAAGTCGTTCCTTGGAAAAACAACCAAAATATGTTGAAATTTGGTGGCGGTTGTTGCTGAGCTCTGATGTGTGTGTGACTTGAGTGACTTGTGTGTGAGAAAAAAGAAGAAAAATTCCCTATTTTTCTTTTTCTTGTTTCATTTCTCACGACCCGCTTATTTTTCTCTAATTCGTTGTGTCTCGGCGGAGCCCGCGCTGTTGGTTGTCGCCGTCGTCGATGTTGTCTGACCTCGGCCCGCGACCCTCCCACTTCTTGTGCGGCGGTGGTGGTGGTGGCTCTATTATGTGTACCAGCAGCAGCAGCTGGAATATTATATCCTGTCTTGTTCTTCTCTTTCTCTCTCTTTTGATTCCGTTCTCTTTTGTGCTGTGCCTTTTGCACCCCACCACCACCACCACCGTCTGTTTGTTGTTGTAACTTTTTTCCATTCCACCGTCATTTCCTTCTGGGTTTCAAAAAGAAGTTGGAAAGGAATTCTATCCGCCAGGTCGCCTCGGCCCAGACAGAGCACATATCACGCAACCTTCTCATCCGCCGAGTCGGCGGTTGGAATGTCTTTCACTTGACGAAAAAGAAGAATTTTTAAAGAGAGAGAGAGAGGGTAACGATCTCCACAGCGCTCGTCAGACGTGCCGTTGGAAATGTCGTTTGAATTACGCGCGCCAACGATCGAGAGTTGGAAAACAAGAGACGAGGGGGACGATTGGTCCGGGGTCGCATGACCCCGGGGGAATTTTGACGGAATAGACGGAGTTCTACTGGATGGATACGAAATCCCCATTTTTTCCGTTGGCGACTGCGGATCACTGCCGAAAGACAATTTGGAATTTGGTTTGCCCGGGTCGTGTTTATTTCCCGTCTGCTCTATTATTAGCACGACGACGAATGATTAGACTGGTGCACAACAACAAGACCGTCGAGACACACAATAACAACTGTCGGGGGGAAAAGAAAACAATTCTACCTTGATATCCTTTTTGAAAATAAAAAACCCCCCCGCACCTGTGGGCATCAGTGCCCGTATCTCTCTCTCTCTAAGACGCCAGCGTTAATGCTGCTGCTGATCTATACGATCGTGAAGTTAAAAGAAGAGAAACACAACACGAAAAAGAGACGCTGGTTGATTTTTCCTTTTTTTCTTTTCAAATCAGAAAATGAAATGCAAATGAAAATGATGTGGTGGTGATGGGAGTCGAAGAAACACCCAAGTCGGAGGAGGAGAAGGTACCCGGGCTGGGAAATTCAGTCACGAGAATGACGACGACATGAAACGCGGGACGACGCGATCCGTTCCGTTTGTCGACAGATTCCCGCCTATATATAGGCAGCAGAGAAAAAACCAAACAGTTGATAAAATAAAGAAGAAGAAACAAGAACCCCAAAAAACCAAAGAAAAGATTTAAAAAAAAAAAGAAAAAAAAGAGTTGGGGAGACTCTTGAAGGACTATGGGTGTCAAACGACATCAAAGTCCCCCAATGGAATGCGTGTCCACTTTTAGGAGACTCTCTCGGCTGCTGCTGGTCCCCTTGACCTGACGCAATGCTCACGGTGAATAATCGGTCACGTAACGCAGACGGGGGGCCATCTTCATCTTCTTCAGTTTCTTCTTTTTCTTTTAACCAAAACCATTTTTTTTATTTTCCCGGCTGTATTCACGAATTTTTCTCTTTTTAAAAAAGAAAAAAACTAATGCGGGGGGGACCCGTCTGGCGACTTTGTGCGCCCAGCGAAATGGTTTCAACTCTCATTAGCTAATGCATTTAACCAAGGCTGCTTGTCTATTAACTAACTTAACGGCGCTTTTGAGAATAATGTCTCTTCTTTGCAAGTCAAAGATTATGCATTGTTGCCCGTCTCTTTTTGGCATTTTTCCCCGGCTGATGAACTAGGAAGAAATGACAGGAAAAGCAGCGTTGCAAATCTAGTTTTTCCCAATATCTAGTTTTGTCGTGTTATCCGGTTTTATTCGATTAATTTAGTTTAGTTTTATTTAATTTTTTTTTTACTCAATTATTTTGTTTGAATGTTTGGTTTTCTTTTGATAAATTTAATAAAAAATTGAGTCGATTTCGACACATTTTTGCAATATGGCACACGCCAAAACCGTGTCATCCCGGATTGCAGACGACAACTTTGCGAACGGCACATGACTTGTCCTTTTATTTAAATTTTGAAAACGTGAAAAAATGGTCGAAATCATAGATGAAACATGCAAGGAAATAGCTTGTGAGTTTCAGAACGGACATTCTACTATTTTAGCAAGTACATTTTTCTGAAGTCTGTAAACCCGAGTGTGAATCATTTTGTAGTGTTAAAGCAACAAAAAGCAACAGACACAGACATGGCTTTTTTCTCTTGTCACTAAACTAACTACTAGGGAAAAAGGAGAAAATGACGAAGGCATCATTTCAGGCATCTTAGGACTTTCTTGTCCAACATCAGCATGTGAACAAGTCACATGGTGCCATGGTGGTTTCCCGTTGGTGAAGCAACTTAAACACTCAGAACCACTTACAGGTTTTTTTTCAATATGTTGAAGGACTTGGAATTTTAGTTTTGTTTAGTTAACAAACAAAATTAAACTGAATTGTTTCACGGTATTATGTTTTTCAAAATACCAAATTATTGAATTCAGTATTTTGTTTGTTTTTTAAACCAAATTTGCAACGCTAAAGAAAAGATATCGATATTTTTCTGAAAGATCAAGTGGACACCACTCTGATTGTATATGTGAGCCAATTAGGGGTGAACCTATTGGTGAGTTTTCCCCTTTTGTTTTCTTGTTTGTTCATCTTCTTCTTCTTATTTACCTTTAGTTTTTAATGACCTCTTCCTATCAGTGTTCCCACCAAAATGGGACTAGGCCCTGAGACTCTTCTTTCGCCACTCGGTTGTAGAGCGTGTTACGTGTCTGGCCCGTGAGAAGAAGCCTTGCATGTCTCTTCTCTTGAAAAAAGAAAAGAGAAGAAAAATCCTCAAACCGATCCATTGATTAATTGACCTCCTATCGCAACGGATCACACATGGGCCCTTGTTTTTCTTATATATTTTCTTGGGTCCTCCTCCCTGTGTGTGTGACTGGGCTTTTTGTCCGTGCCTTTAGACAATCTCGTGGACTGGTTGAAACCGTGTCCGTCCTTGTGTTGTCTTTCGGGGAAATCTTTTATACATTTATTCCCGATTCTTTCCCCCCTTAGTAAAGAAGAAGAAGAAACAATTTTTTCCCTGTCGCATCGAACCGGTCCAGCTTAATGTTTCCCCAGCCTGGGAGAGAGAATATATCGAAATCAAAACACTTTTCTCGATGATTTAGATATAAATTTTACCTTCTTCTCCCCCCCTAAAAAAATCACTCTTTTTCTTACACGATAGCGTTAAAACTCTCTCTCGTTTCCACATGATGAATGACATCATTATCTATGTAAAATATAGAACTCTCTCTCCTTCTCTCTCACTCTCTTTTAACAGTTGATTTTTTTCGAAACCTTAGAAATCAAAAGAGATCCTCCCCTTTTATCTGTCGACTTGTGGCTGCCTTCAATTCTTTTTAACTATTTTTAAGAAAGAAAAAAAAGCCATAAGGCGACGACGATGAGGATCTCTCTTGAAACTATTTCGTGATGATTTAAACCAAGTAGAGAAGATCTCTCTTTTTTCTCTGCATCATCTCAACGACACCAACAACAACAGCCGGCCAATGGAGTTTAAAAAAAAGGGAAACTTTCGCTCGGTTGCTGATGTTGTTTCTTCTTCTTTCGGTTTTCTCTGCACGGGAAATCTCCTCCTTGTTCGTGTGAAACTGCTTACATTTGCATGATTGAATCGACGCCGATGGGAAGAATCATTGGATTCCCCCACTCATCGAGAGAGTCAGCAGCCCGTTGAGAAGAAATCTTTTTGGTTAGATGATTTTCTACGTGCGTACGCGTCGGAAATCGTCGGGTTACCAGAGGTGAAGACGGGCCGAGAAGAAGAGAATGACATGGAATGGGTGTGTTGGTTGCCGTGTGCATGTGAGCCACGGTATCTCTCGACTTGTGCTGTATCATTATCTTTCTTTCTTTTCTTTTGAGATATCATTTTTTTCCGTACATCATTTTCGACCTTTTTGAATTTTGTGTTGGATTATTGTGTGGCTGTGCAGCCTGGAATTCCATTTGTTAATAATATTATTCTTTCATTTCTTTTCTTTTTTATTCGTTTGGAATTTGATTGCTGATCGTATCTATCGATCGGATAATAGGTGGAGGTGGATGCGGACTCTGAGCTGTCGGCGGCCAGCAAGGCTAGCTTCCTGGACAAGGTGCGCCAATCGAATCAGGCCTGCCAGAGCGGCGACTTTGAGACGGCCGTCGGACTCTACGGCGAGGCCATCGCTCTCGATCCTTGCAATCACATCCTCTTCTCCAACCGGTCGGCGGCTCTCGTCAAACTCGGACACTTTGCCCGCGCCCTCCAGGACGCCTCGCGAGCCGTCGAACTCAACGCCAAATGGCCCAAAGTAAGTCCAGTCCCGTCCCGTCCCGTCCAGCTTCGATCCGTCTCTTTCCATCACGTATGGACGTGGCGCTCAGCAGCGTACCTCGCTCGTTCTTGTGTGTCTGTTTCCCAAGTTGATATCATGTGCCTAATGGCTAATATACGCCGGGCGGGAGGGGGGGAACCCTGTCGTGTCTTGTCGGACGGGCCAGCGTGTGTGTGAAATCTATCGCCGCACGCCGGCTGTTTGAATCAATAACTATTCATCTTGTATATATATACGGCCTCTTCTTCTTCTTTCTTCTTCTTTTCTTTTTTGGGTAATTGTTATAGGCGATCACTATATTTGGATAAAACTGGGATGGAAAAGAGAAAATTTCTTTTCGGTTTTTTAAAAATCCAGCCACTCATTCTTCGTCTCGTTCTTTTCCAGGTTGTTGTTGTTGTTGTTTTCCCCCTCTCTTTTTCAACTGCCGTGTGTTGTTGTTTCCCCTTCCCCCCCTCTTTCATGTGTGTGTGTGTGTACGGCGTATGTGTGAGCCGATCACGGCGGGCGGTCCGATTAAGACCGGAGCGCTGCTCACCGGGCGATCTTTTTTGTTTTCTTCCACCAGACTTTTTCCCTTTCTTCTTCCTTCCTTCACCTTATAGTATATCTGTCTCTTATTCATATACTCTCTATTTAATAGGATGTATATAGATATGTATATTTTCGGTGGTGGGCAAGTTTCACGAAAGAGTCCGCGTCTTTTTTTAATTTTAAAATTTTAGTTTTAAGTTTTTTTTTTTTTAGGGTTTGTGACGTGCCACTGATTTGCATTTTCGATAGCGGCGTCCGTTTTTCTTTTCTTTTTCTCCCCAGCCCGTTTCATTCCTTTTGAACTTTTTCGCCCGCAGCGCAATGGCCGCCCGGCTGATTGCGGATTTTTTCTTCTTCGGGAAGGGGGTGGGAGGCACTCAACTTGTACGTGCTGTTGCTGCTGCTGCCCAGCAGAGAGTAAATAAATTTGAATTTGTAACGCCAGACAATCGCCTTCAGGAGAAAGAAAAAGAGAAAAAAGGATTTTGAATTTATTATCGATTGCAATGTCAAAGGCGATAGAACTTGTTTTCTTTCCCAGAAAACTCGTTGCTGGACTTTTTGGAGACGACGACGGACGACGGACGACAATGTGTCGCACAAAATCTAGCATGTTTTTCTTTGATTTTATTTTTATTTTTAATTTGGCCGGCGCCTCTCACTTTGAACATTTCCAGTTTTTTTCAAGGTTTTCCATCCGTCCGTCCGTCCATCCGTCCGTCCGCTTTTTGTGTCTATTTTGTGGTGGGTAATATATAATGTATCTTTCGTCTTCGTCAATCTTGACCGTCTTTGTCTAATTGCCGAGTGATGTTGACCATGGCCAGCTGACTGATTACTCCGGTTAGAACCCGTTGCTTCCATTTGGGAATAAATTTTTTCGCTTGACTTTATTTTCTTTATCCTTTTTTTTCCCTTTTGGGTTTTTCTCGTTTGTCCCTCACTTTCTTCGAATCCATTTAGCCTTGCTCTTGGCCGTCTCAAAGTGTTGACTTGAAGCTCTCGGCTTGGCTGGACACGCCAACCCGGTGGCGCCCCTTCGCCATTCGCCAACCGTCTTGTTGTTGACTTGTTGTTGTTGCTGGCCTTTGCTCGGGTCCTTATCGCCTTTCCCTCTCGTCTCTCTCTTTTACCACTTTGAGATTTTGTCCGCATCATTAAAACAATTGCAATTCCTGTCCATCTGCCCAGAGCTCTGCTGCAATAGCACCAATCACTTTGGCTACTGTTGGGTTCAACTGGACAAGTTCCAGTTGACTCGACAGTTTTTTCAACTATTTTTCGTGTTTGTTATCTGATTATTACCGGTCGTTTGTGCTGGAAAACTAAAAAGAAAAAAAACCAAATGAGATTAAGGTTATTCTTGATTCAATTAGGGTTATTACCGTCAAGGAGTGGCCCTTCAATGTCTGGGCCGGCATTCCGATGCTTTGGCGGCCTTCAGCTCGGGACTGGCCCAGGATCCGAAATCCCTGCAGCTCTTGGCCGGCCTGGTGGAGGCGGCCATGAAATCGCCGCTGCGGTCCACCTTGGAACCCACCTACAGGCAACTGCAGGCCATGCGGCTGGACAAGTCGCCGTTTGTCGTCATCTCGGTGATTGGCCAGGAATTGCTGGCCGCCGGACACTACAAGGCCGCCGTCGTCGTCCTGGAAGCCGCACTCCGCATCGGCACGTGTTCCCTCAAATTGCGCGGGTCCGTCTTCTCCGCACTGTCGTCCGCCTACTGGGCACTTTCCATGCTGGACCAGGTAAAATCATTTTTTCCATTTCTTTTTTTGATTTAAATTCATAAACTAAATAAATGTTGAATGTTATTAACTGTCCAGGCCATCAGCTACATGCAACAAGATTTGTCTGTGGCAAAGTCACTGGGCGACACGGTGGGCGAGTGCCGGGCCCACGGCAACCTGGGATCGGCCTATTTCAGCAAAGGCAACTTCAAGGAGGCGCTGACGTCGCACCGCTACCAGCTCGTCCTGGCCATGAAGTGCAAAGATAACCAAGCGGCCGCTCTGGCCTTGACTAGTCTAGGTATGTCGTAATCATCCATCATCATTGTTTTTCCCCTCTTCACCCAGTCCCGTCCAGGTTCACATTATCCATCCGTGATGAGCAATTACTCAGTCCCAGGCAGTCCAGGATACTAATCGCCATTTATTTCATTTTCGACCCTTTAGGTCACGTTTACACGGCCATCGGCGACTACCCGAACGCCCTGGCCAGTCACAAGCAGTGCCTGCAGCTGGTCAAGCAGCTGGGCGAGCGATTGCCCGAAGCCCGCGAGGTGGGCAACGTCGGGGCCGTCTACCTGGCCATGGGCGACTTTGACGCGGCCGTCGAGTGTCACATGGAACACTTGAGGATAGCCAAGCAGCTGGGCAACCGGGTCGAGGAAGCTCGAGCCTATTCCAACCTGGGCTCCTCCCACCACTTTCGGCGCAATTTCGAGCGGGCCATCACCTTCCACAATCACGTCCTCCACATCGCCCAGGAGCTCAACGACCGCAACATCGAGGCCAGGGCCTACGCCGGACTGGGCCACGCGGCCCGCTGCATGTCCGACTACGGTCAAGCCAAGCGATGGCACGAGCGACAGCTGGACATGGCCCTGGCCACTCGCGACAAGGTGGCGGAAGGACGGGCCTGCTCCAACCTGGGCATCGTCTACCAGCTCCTGGGCGATCACGACGCGGCCCTCAAACTGCACCAGGCCCATTTGAACATTGCCCGGGTGCTGCAGGATCGGGCCGGAATGGGGCGGGCCTACGGCAACATTGGCAACGCCTACAGCGCCATGGGCTACTACGAGCAGGCCATCAAGTACCACAAACAGGAGCTGACCATCTCCAAGGAGGTGAACGACAGGAGCTCCGAGGCCTCGACGCACGGCAACCTGGCCGTGGCCTACCAGGCCCTCCACATGCACGACATGGCCATCCTGCACTACCACAGCCATTTGAACATTGCCCGCGAGCTCAAAGACACGGCCGGCGAGGCCTGCGCCCTCCTCAACCTGGGCAACTGCCACAGCTCGCGGGCGGAATTCGGCGCCGCCGTCACTTTTTACGAGCAGTACCTGATGCTCTCGCAGGAGCTCCAGGACGTGGAGGGAGAGGCCAAAGCCTGTCACTTTCTCGGCTACGCCCACTACTGCCTGGGCAACTTTAAGGAGGCCATCCGCTACTACGACCAGGATCTGGCCCTGGCCAAGGACTTGCAGGACAAGATGAACATGGGACGGGCCTACTGCAACCTGGGTCTCTCCCACCTGGCCCTGGGCAACATGGAAACGGCCCTCGAGTGCCAGCGCTACTTCCTCACCATCACGCACATCACCAAGCACGCCGTGGGCAAGTTCCGCGCCCTGGGCAACATTGGCGACCTGATGCTGAAGATGAACCAGGCCGAGGAGGCCGTCAACATCTACCAGAAGCAGCTGCAGCTGGCCAAGCAGATGCGCGAGAAGGGCATGGAAGCGTCGTCGTACGCGGCCCTGGCCGTCGCCCACCGGCACATGGGCTACCAGGACAAGGCGCTCGGATGCTACACGCAGGAGCTGACGCTCAGGCAGGAAACGGGCGACGTCCGCGGCGAGTGCCGGGCTCACGGCCACTTGGCCAGCGTCCACATGGCCCTGGGCAACTACACGCACGCCATCAAGTGCTACGAGGAGCAACTGGATCGGGCCAAGGAGCTCAGGGACTCTACGATGGAAGCCCAGGCTCACGGTATAATGACAAATTCTCATGTCCAGGTTGAAAAAACAAAAAAACAAATCAATTAATCATCAATTTGTTGGATCGTATTGTGTAGGTAACCTGGGAATCGCCCGGCTCAACATGGGTCATTACGAGGAAGCCATCGGCTATTTCGAACAGCAATTGGCCACATTGGCGCAGCTGTCGACTGCCACCGCCATGCTGGACAAGGGCAGGGCGTTCGGCAACCTGGGCGACTGTTACGACGCCCTGGGCGATTACGACGAGGCCATCAAGTGCCACGAACAGTGTCTGGCCATCGCTCTCAAGACCAAGAGCCTTCGTGACCAAGAGCACGCCTACCGGGGCCTGGGCCAGTCACACCGCTGCCTGGGCAATCTCCAGCAGGCTCTGGTCTGCTTCGAGAAGCGCCTGGTGGTGGCCCACGAGCTGGGCAACACGGCGGCCAAAGCCCAGGCCTACGGAGAGCTCGGCCAGCTGCACAGCGTCCTGGGAAACTTTGAGCAGGCCGTCTCTTGCCTGGAACACCAGATTTCTATCGCCCGCAAACTGAGCGACCGGCAAGTGGAGGCCGAAGCGGCCAGCGGCCTGGGCTGCGTCTACCAGCAGATGGGCGAGCACACCAAAGCGCTGCAGTACCACCAACTCGATCTTCGGCTGGCCGAAGAGACGGGCTCGTCGGGCGGACAGTGCCGGGCCTACGGCAACCTGGGAGCCACCCAGGAATCGCTGGGCCGGCTGGACGAAGCCGTCCACTGTCAGGAGCAGCACTTGAGCATGGCGGCTCAGATCAACGACAAGGTGGCCAAAACCAAAGCCTTTGCCAGTTTGGGCCGGCTTCACCACGGGTTGGGGAATCCCAGCCAGGCCGTTGCGTACCTCCAGCAGGGCCTGCAGATCTCGGAGGCCCTGAGTCTGCGCGAGGAAGAAGCCCGGATCCGTCACCGGTTGGGACTGGCCCTTTGGGGCTCGGGTGATCTGGACGGCACCCAGGTGCACATGGAACGAGCAGCCGGACTCCTAGAGGCCGTCAGGCGGGAAGCCCGGGGTAGTGCCGACTACCGGCTCTCACTCTTCGACCTGCAGACGGCCTGCTATCAAATCCTGCAGCGAGTCCTGGTCGATCTGGGCCGCTCTAGCGAGGCCTTGCTTGTCGCCGAGCGCGGACGGACCCGGGCCTTTGTCGACCTGCTCCTGGAGCGCCAGGGGGCGGCCACCAGCGACGCTGAAACACGTGGCAGTCACGGCCGCGTGGCCCTTTTCGACGACTCTCTGCCCACCAGCGTCGAGCAAATTATGGAAATCGTCAACAAGCAGAAAGCGTCCGTCCTCTACTACAGTCTGGCGGCCGGCTACCTCTACTGCTGGCTCATCGTTCCCACCAAAGGTGTGGTGGCCTTCCATCAAGCGGCCATCAATCCGGACGGAGGAGTCAACGGCAACGGAAGAAGCGGAGAGTCGAGTTCCGATTCCGGCAGCGCCCGAGTGGCGTCGCCGGACGATGAGAACCAAGTGCAGAAAGGCGAGGGCAATTTGCTGGACCAGTACATCCAGGGCATTCGCGAGGCCCTGGGAGTCGAGTGGCAATCGACGGGCAACGGCGGCGGCGGTGGGCGGGAGGACAACAACGGCGACTTGGAGGATCTCTGGTCGCAGCATTTGGGCGAGCTGGGCGACAAATTGAATCAGGAAGGAGATCGTTCCGGCTTTTTGCGGATGGTCAACCGCTCGCACGCCTTCAACAGCAGCAACTACAGTTTGTCCAGCTTGTTCAGCCTGGGCAGCGTGTCCATCAACAGCGGGCAGAGTCAGCTGTCGTCCGTCTCCAGGCCGGGCAGTTTGCGCCACTCGCGGCGAAGCCTTTGGCAAGGGCCGGCCTGTCTCCGCTCCCTCTACGATCTGCTCCTGGCGCCCGTCGAGGATCGGCTGACCCAGTACGGGCAGTCGCCGCTCTCGGCCAGCTCTACCTCGCGGGAATTGGTCCTGGTGCTGGACGGCGACCTCTACCTGGTCCCGTTCGCCCTCCTCAAACCGCAGAGCAGCAACGACTACCTGTGCGAGCGGTTCAGTCTCATCGTCAGTCCGTCTCTGACGTCGCTGCGAACCGGGCAGAAGAGCGCCAGTCGCAGCAACAAGCTCCTGCAGATGCACCAGGCCCGTTCGCTGACGAGTCCGCTGACGGCCGTTTCGCTCTCGACCTACTCGTCGGCCATGGGCGGCGGCGTCGAGTCGCTGGAACAGCAGCCGGCCACTTCGGCCCTGGTTATCGGCAACCCCAAGATGAGCCAGTCGGTGGTGGAGCAGTGGGGCTGGACGGACATTCCCTACGCCGAGCAGGAGGCTCTCGTCGTGGCCGAAATGTTGCAGACGCCTTCGCTGCTGGCCGGAGCGGCGGCCACCAAGGACGCCGTCCTCCGTCACTTGTCGCAAGTCGAGTGCATCCACTTTGCCACTCACGTCTCGTGGAAAATGTCGGCCATCGTTTTGGCGCCGTCGATGGTGGACGGACTGGCCGCCAGCGACGGCGACGGGGCCAGCACGACGGGCAGCACTCGCCCGTCTCTCCACCAGCAAGACAACGACGACATCAAATCGGTGGCGTCGGGAGTGGCTCCGTCTTCGTCGGCCGCGACGGCCGACTTGCCGGCCTTGTCGGAATTCCTCCTGACGGCCGCCGACATCCTCAACCTGCGTCTCTGCGCCCGTCTGGTGGTGGTCAGTTCTGTCCACACTCGAGACCATCACGGCGTGGCCCATTCGGACGGAGTCGTCGGCTTGACTCGGGCCTTGCTGGCCGCCGGTGCCCAATCAGTTCTGGTTTCTCTATGGCCCGTCCCGGACACGGCCGTCAAGATTTTCATGAGAACTTTTTACTCTTCCCTCTTGCAGGTACCAATTTTGAATTGAATTGAATTGATTTAACCGGATGAGGTAATTAATCTTTGATTTCTATAGGGAGCGAGGGCTAGCCGGGCGTTGTCGGAAGCCCAGCAGACTGTCCAGCACACGAAACACTTTGCCCACCCGGCCAATTGGGCCGGCTTCGTCTTGGTGGGAGCTGACGTGAGGCTGTCGAACAAAGTGGCTCTGATGGGCCAAGCGCTGACGGAACTGCTCAAGACGCCGGACAAGTGCCGGGACGCTTTGCGGGTAACTCTGCACTTGGTTGAAAAGTCGCTGCAGCGGATCCACCGCGGCTATCGCAACGCCATGTACACGACCCAGCGCAGCATTGAGAACAAGGTCGGCCCAGTCGGCGGCTGGAAGGAGCTGCTCATCTCGGTCGGGTTCCGATTCGAGCCGGCCGCCAACAACATTCCGGCCTCCGTCTTTTTCCCGCAGAGCGATCCCGGCGAGCGACTGACTCAGTGCTCGGCCAGCCTCCAGGCTCTGCTGGGATTGACCACGCCTTCCCTGCTGGCCATCTCCAAATTGCTGGCTAGCTCGGAGGCTTCGACCGACGACATCACGGCCGTTCTGCGCAACGCCACCGTCCAGCTGGGACTGCGAGACCTCGAGAGCGAAAGCGTCGACATTCCCGTTCCGGTCAAATTGTGGCGCCTGCCGGGCTGTCACGAATTGTTGGCCTCGCTCGGCTTCGATCTGATGGAGGTCGGACGCAACGAGGTGACGCTCAGGACGGGCAAGCTGGCCAACAAACGCAACATCCAGTTCGCCCTTCAGGCCCTGCTGGCCCTCTTTGGTAAGTCCCGCTCTGCGGAATTTTACATTCCATCCATCCATTCATCCATCCATCCATCCATCCGAAAGAGCGATTTATTAATTGGCCCGTTTCGGTTAGAAACTTTAGATTCGCCCACCAGTTTATCGCTGGAATCGTCGAGTTCCGTCGAGAGTCTGACATCCGACGAGGAAGAAGAGGAGCAAGAACAGGACGGAGTGGCCGGCAATCAGCGCAACGTCGTCTCGAATCGATCGGGTCGATCGGCTCCGTCGATCGTTGGCGGCGGCGGCGGAGGAGGATCTGGCAACGCCAGCGGAGCCGGCCGAGTCGCAACGGGCAGCCATCAAACCTATTCCAGTTTGGTGTCTCGCCGGATGCCGCTGTCGGCCAGCGTCAAATCGGCTTTCAGCAGCTACGTCCGCAGCGGCTGCCGGGGCGAACCTGACGGGCGGACGGCCGTCGGAGGCGATTCCCGCGGCCGGGAAAGTGACGCCGCTTTTACTCCCAGTCCCGTCGATCCTGTACATCGCACAAGTAAAAAATGAAATGATTTGACTTTGAATAAGAACCTTCCGGCTAACTGGATAACTTTGATTACAGGCATGGGTCATAGGGGAGGACAAGGCGGAATCGCTGGTCTGTTGGCCGGCATGTCGAGCAGCGCTGGCAGTGATCGAGGAGTTCCGGTGCCCAGTCTGCGCATGTCGCTGACGTTGGCCCACCAGTCGAAAATCCGTTCCATGTACTGCTCGCGCCAGAGTTTGGCGTCGCAGGAGAACAGTTCGCCGGCCAGCGAGATGGGCACTCCATCCATGATGATGCCGAGCAACAACCCGTCGCGCCCCGATTCCTCGTCCAGCACCACCAGCTCGGCCGACTGGGAGAGCGGCCTGTCGACCGTTCGCCGCCAGCCGCCCATTTCCACCTCGCTGGGCAAAGCTCCGTCGTCCAACAATCCGCGCAAAGTCGAAGACATTAGCGCCTTCAACGAGTCTCGGCTGAGACTGGACGCCAAAAGTTTCGGCCTCCACAGCAACAACAACCACAACAACAACAACAACACGATGGCCGACGCCCGATCGCGATCCCGTTTCAAGCCGCCCGGCGGATTTGCTGCCGGACTCAAACGACAAATGGCCCTTCACCAATCGGTGGCCGACGACGGCGAGAATTCCGGCGGCAAGACGGGATCGGCCCGGTCTGGCTCGCTGGACACGCTCGACCGTTTGAGCGTCCGCAGCGAAGTGGCCAAAGCTCCGTCGGCATTCCCGGTGAGCGGGCCGGCCATGCAGCAGCGCCGCCGGCATCGGTCGGTGGAGCGACAGCTGGACGACGACACGGACTCGGTCGCATGCGACGCTGGCGACGCCGCCCCCGAACGTGATGTTGTGGCCCAGCAGGTGAACGAGCGTTTTTCGGCCGCCGTCTTCCATCACTCGAAGCCGGGCAAATTGGTGATGGCCAAAGCGGCCGCTGCGGCCACGACGAGGACCCTGCACAAGAGCGGCGCCACTCGCCCGTCTGTGATGATGAGCCAGCGACCGGTCGATCACAATTGCCCGTCGGATCACGAAATGGACGCCTCGAGCGTCATTTACTCGCTGCGGCCCGGCGAGTCTGAACTGTCCAGTGGCGTCCAGCTGTCGCACAACGCCGGGTCGCGCAGCATCCAGGACCACATCATCGCGACGCAAATGAATCGACTCAACCGCGAAATGCCCATCTCGGACGTCTACCACGAGCGCAACATGGGACTGGGTCTGGCCCCGCCCCTCTCGGAGCTGCTGGTCAACACCGGCGGCGGCGGCCCCAACGGCCCCAACTCGGCGGTGGCCGCCGCCGCCACGGGGTCCGGCCTCAGCGTCGCCTCATCCGAGGACGTTTTCAATTCCTTCGATCAAATTTCGCTGGCCGACACGGTGACGGAACTGAGCAGCGACAAAGCCTCTGATCCGGCCGCCGCCGCTTCCAATCTGAAGAATCTGGGCTACGCCAAACGACCGCCTCCCCGGCCGGCCAAATTGCCTCAGCCGTTTGGCTCGTCGTGGGGCCCGTCGAGCGGGGCTTTCCACGCGACGGGACCGCGGCAGCAGCAGCACCAGCGCATCAGCGTGTTCGACACGTCGTCGCCCGAAGCGGAAATCTCGACCTCATCGTCGGCCAGCACCATGACTTTGCGTCACGGCATTTTGGACATGACGAGACGCGACGAAGCCGACGGCCGCTCCATGACCGACTCCAACTACAGCGGCTACTCGCCGCACCGCAACCTCAAGCTGTCGACGGCCATGCCCATGCACCAGCAGCTGCAGCACTCGTCGGGCGGCGGCCGGCTGGCGGCCGATTCGTCGTCGTCGGCCATCAACAAGGAGAATAAAAGTCACACGATTCACGCGGTGGCCATCATCGAGTCGTCGTGCGACGCCAGAGCCAACGACGTGGCTTGAGAAAATTCAACAACAACAGTTGATTGGTTGATTGATAGACACGACTCACTCGACCAAATGAAAAAGAATTTAGAATCAAAGCTGGTGCCTTATTTTGCCAAATCAATTCCAATTGTCATTTGTAATTTTGTTTTTTTTTCCGCCCCGAATCGTCTTTTTAAAATGTTGTAGAAGATTTGAAGGTGTACATAGAGTTCCGTTGTTAACTCATTCAATTGCTGCCGACAAGTGTGATGGGCGAGGGTATGTGGTAATTATCATCGAACATGTTCGAGAATTCTGGGGAAAATAACAGATAATTTATTCTCTTTTGGGTGGGACCCTCGTGTGAAATATGATGCACCTTCGTCTGCTTGCGAGTTGTTTGTTGGCCATTGTATTTGATTTTGCTAAACTGTTTGCTGTGTGCGATTTCTAATGAGCGCTCTCGATATTATCCTGTTCCCCGTTTTATATGTGAATTGTCTTTTGAGTTACTACATCAAAGTATTTGTATGTTTTATTGAATTTGGAATGTAGAACAAATGCCTTGCTATAATAGAAGACTTGTTTTTATTTAATGACGAAGCCGAGTTTGTGTTGACCGTTTATTCACATCTGGGAAACCAGATTTATTGCCGTTCCATCGGTGAACAATCCTTCTTTTCTAGCGACCGGATAAACGTCGTTTGCTATTTTTTATTTTTTAAATGACACAACAATCATCTATAGCCTTTCTTCGAGAACTTATGCTAAAACACGCACGGTGGACGACAGGTAGACGACACTTCCACAAGGGAAATGAACTAAATGGTTACAGCTAGATGTCGTTACCATCGCATTGTTTTCTTGTCACAGGGCGGAAAGTTCTGGCTGCTTCTTCCATGTTTCTTCGTTATTTTCTTGGTGTTTGTGAAATCAATTCTACACCATATCAAATGTAAGTTTCTTGACTGATTCTAGTGCCTCCATAGTTTGATTTGATACGCCTGTGTTGGTTCAACTTGAACTTCTAGATTATGTGGCGCTGACTGTTTGATGATTCATAGTTGATTCACATAGAGTTGCAGGAAAACAATGAAATTCTCTTGCTACGTGCAACTCGAGCTTTGATTTTTTTTTATGAAAACAAAATTGCCAACAACCCTTCGGGTACCTTGCTGACAGCACACGCAGTGGCGCAGGTAGCTGACATTATCTTAAGACCACAGTCTGTAAATACTGAGTTTTGAGACGTGCCAAATAGATGGCGTGTTGATTGTGTCAGTCATGGGCTAATGGCGGTTTGCTGTCAAAAGTTACGCTATTTTTCTTCGAAAATAAACAAATACCAATGAATTCATAGGTAAATTCGAGTGATTTCGTCTCTAACTTGTCGGTGATGTGTTCTATTCCGTGTACATGTTGGATAACCTTAATGTTTCTCATCAACTTATAGGAGGAAACATGAAAGTGTCGTGGCCGCGCGTCGTGCAGCCTACCGTCAACTGTGTTGTTCAAAATAATTGTATTCTACTGAATGTGCCATCGAAATGATACAGGTAATAACCAACACTAGCTTTTTTCATTTCATGTATTGCTGAAACATTTATTCTTCTCGTCTTTTATTAGGAGTCATAATTATCTGCTGTTTGTTTTGGATTTGCTAGATCACCAACCTCAGCATAGACCAATCTCTCATTTCTTCTTCTCGAGAGAAGATTGGATAACTGATCAATGGTTTCATGTGTAAGTTCACTTATCATGTCACTGAACTTTTTCCGTTGCAGTTTAAAATGTATTTAAAGTATTGATCTCCACTCACATCTATCTAATGTTTAAGAGACACTTTTGAGTATACTGATAATTGTTTATTCTTTTAGATCATAGACATCAGGCACATTGATGACACAAATTATTAACAAGGTGACTTATTTTTCTTTTTTATTCACAGGTTCTTAACTCCAGGTTTCTAAATTTGCAGATTGGCAGACTTTATGAGAAGTCATGTCCTTTCAAGAAAGTCAACAAGGTCCCTTGTTTACTAACCTGTTGGCTGCTACCCTTGAATCTCCCTTTTTACTTTCTTAAGCGGGCCATCTTTATTTGAGGTATTGCTTATTCTGTCTCTAAAATTTTGTTTGAATATCATTGACATCCAAATAAATGTTCATTCTGCTTACAGGGTAATCCTTCGCTACTGATCATGGACATCATCCATTGGTGAAAACCGACGCGAGAATGCTGTAATTGAAGACTGATAAATTGTGTAGTTAGATTTAATTACAAGTGCATATCTGGGCTCCCTTCTTTTCTGTGGCCCCGTTTCCCTAACTAACCACTAACCAACGCCCGCCGGTGGTCACTCGCCCGCTGTGAAACCAGGAGGAGGGGAGGGCTCTGGTCGAACGGGGACTTGGAAGGCGCATGATCCGATGAAAACTTTTGGAGGGTCATGAGTCTAACCCGGAAGCCTAGTATGACTACATCTCCCCAGTAAAACTTGCCTCGTACTTCTCTCTTCTTCTCGGTCCAGATAAATATCTCTGGGGGCCGTAGACATATCCTATAACAGCATGTGCGAGTTAAACAATGCAACCCACTACCCAATGAAACAAAAAGCCATGGTTTATTATTTGCGCAAATCTCCGTCAGTTAAGTTACAAATTTTTCTAATTCAACAACTCGTGTAGAATTTTGCATCTAGTCTATTAGTGCAAATCGCGATTCCATGTGTTTGGTAGTTAAGAAAATGGTTGTTTAAAAAACACACAATGGGGTGTTCTGAGTAGCCAAAAAAACTCACCATTGTTTGTTTTTTAAACAACCATCTTCATACTACCAAACACATAGGATCGCTATTGGCACCAGTAGACTAGATGCAAAATTCGACAGAAGTTGATGAGTTTGAAAAATTTGTAACTTGACTGACGCAGATTTCCGCAAAACCAGACCATCGCTTTTTGTCTCATTGCCGCAGCGGTGGTGGCGGGTTGCGTTTAATCTCGTGCAGTAGTAAAACGTCTTGAACCGGACGCTGTGTTTATTGAATTTTTTGAACATTTTAAAAAGAAAATAAAAAATTGGTACATGCAATATATTTATTTTTATTTTTTACAGATATTACATGGGTAAGGTTTAACATTGGTTTATAAGGTTAAGGGTATAAATTTAGGGGTTGTAGGTGTATGTTTGTGGGGTGTGAAGGTATATAAGTTTGTGGGGTTGGCAGATTAGTTGGTAGGGATATGTTGGGATATGTTTGTAGGGTTATAGATTAACTGAATTTTTATCCAAACTTGAAATATCCCTCCCCCACCTCCAACATCCTCCACTTTTCTTCCCCAACCCCAAAAACATGTTTATTATTTGTTTGACTTGAAACATCCCATATTTTTTTTTGTTGCCTCTTAACATATAAACGGTAAACTGCATAGTCACGATGACAATTTTAAGAAATAATGATGCAACTTAACACGACACCAAAGAACGGCCAATTGAACTTGTTGAAGAAAGATTTTTCACCAGCATAGGCTGCAACAACGTGACACATCGGGCAGTAACTACGCGAACATAAACGATAAACCTATAACCGAAATGAAATAAATTAATCTTCAACATCAATGGAAATGCTGTCAATGAAAAGACAAATATCACTTTATGTTATTTACAAGAGTTAAGCCTATAATCATAGTTATACCAATAAGAAAATTGTACATGTCAAATTCAACAGACTGGCTGAAAAAATCCATGTCTGAATTAGACTGGAATGAAGAAGAAGGTGAAGCTAAGACTTCAACTAGTTGTAAATCCTACTTGAAAAAATCAATTACTATCGTGGAATGAAGTCTCATGTGATGCTCACAAAAATGACAAGTATATAGCTAAACTACACATTCTCTCAGAATTATTCTTAGAACTGTTACAAAGGAATCTAGTTAACAAGCTTTACGAACAAGCAATACAATTAGAAAATTTGTTAAAATAATTACTTCACTGGTTCTTAAATGTTTCTTAATGGGACTAAACATACAGCAGTACAGGAAGCACACCATTTACCTGCCGACTATATCATATCCATGTGAACATTGGGCAGTAACGAAGAAGCTCAGACTTCACCAGGCTGCTAATCCTATTTGGAAAAAAAAAAAAAATTACTATCAGAAAACAGAAGTGACAACATAATTACAGAAGATAAGTTTTAATATAGGACTACTGGACAACCTACAATCCTTCAGGATTACTTTTAAAGGAATTACAGTTGGCAAGTTATTCCTATGTAAACTAGACTGAAAGTTCTACAACAGATGAGCAAAGAACTAGTCAACAACTAACAATACTGTATCTGTAGCATTCAGGTTAGAGAGTTGATCAACATAATTACTTTCATTGTTCCGAAGTGTGTTGTTCATTCTGTGAAGTGTTTTGTATGATATGAAACATATTACAGCTGGTACAGGTAGCAAGAAGAACACCTATTATCACCAGCTGGGCTGCAACAAACCCATCTGCACATATTGCATTGGACTGACACAAAGAAGCTCAGAACTCGCCAGCCTGTTCTAAGAAATCTATGAAAAACAAATTCAATTAATCAAATACTCATCACAATAGTCAATTGCAAAATTACCTCAAGTGCGAGTAATAATTTGTCAGGGTCCGGCTATTTATATGCATTACTTGACATTGAACACATCACAACAGGGGCTGGCAGCAAATTAGCTCCAACTCCACACCAACATTTAAGGCTAAATTCTTCATCTTTTTGTTGCCATCTGTTAAAGTCAATAAAATTTCATTAGCTATGAATTTGGAAAGAGATGCAAACGTTTCCTCTTAACTGGAGTTTTAGAAGTAGTATATTGTATATACTAGTACTAACATTGATACGTTATTGAGTTATTGAACCATCTCCTCTTCAGGGGAGTCCTGGGCTGTTTCAAACATTTAGAACCATTGAATGCTTTTTTTTTTCAAACACGTTGTTGGGGGACGGGACACTCATGTCTCATGGATATCGCAGATCCTACGATTGAGCAATCGATAAAAAAAGGACAACAGAAAATTGAAACGGCCATAATTGATAAATGCTCACAACAATAAAGCTTTTCAATGGATAAAACTACGACGCTATTTTAAGTTTGCACTTGGCAGGCTTACCGTCAATGGTCTAATGTTTAATGCACCATCAGTCCATCAGCCTTCAACCATGAAGAAGAATGACAGGAGAAACAACGGAATAGGCTAACAGACCAAAATCTGATATCATGCTGAAGCCTGGCTGGAACTAAACCGCTTGGCGGCGCTGTGCGGTGGTAGGGCAGTTTTGCAAAGCAGTGGGAACTGGGAAGGGAAAAAAAGATTCAAATAGTCATTTCGAGAACATAAATTCACTTCTTCATAAAACAAATTAACTTAAGCTATGTTGAAAATTCAATAAAACTTTGCTACAGTAGCTAACTTCTACTAATGTTGTAAACACAAAAAGTAAAACTGCCCTACCACCACTCAGCGCCGCCAAGCGGTTTAGTTCCAGCCGGCTTCAGCATGATATCAAACTCTTAGTACGTCGTTGTTTCTCCTGTCTTTCACTTCACGCTTCAACTGACAGGTGACAGCAAACCAAGAAGAAGGTAGGGGCTAAAGGGCTAGCGCTAGCCCTATGCCCTTTAGTCCAAATCCGACAACAATTTTCCATGACTGCCGCCAGATGACCCATATCTCGACGATTTCGCCATCTAGGGTGGTCAATTTGAGTAAAAGTTTTATTTTACTAAACGGTTTAACGATTTAACGGACACGCTTGTGTTCAGTGTAGCCTAATGCATGCATACATAATAATCTTCAATGAATAAATTTTTTCCTCGAATCTAACGGCCTGCACTTGCGATGCAGATGCATCTTGAGGCAGATTCCGTATCCTCACGCGTCAATGGAAAATTATACAATACATGGCCGGATGGCCCGGGCCATGGCCTTCTTCAAAATCATCAAAGAGAAATTCTGAAACATTACTCATTAGGGAAAAAAAGGAAAACTTCGTGGTTTTATTACGGTTGCGTGATTTTGGAGAATGTGAAAGAGAAATTGAAATATATCTTTCGTATGCATCAAGTAAAATTTAGTTATGATTAATATTGCGCTTATTTTAGCATTGATTATATTTATTCATTTTGATCTGTCTTGTGAAGCCGATATTTACAAAATGAGAAACTTTTATTTCATTTATTTCTCTTCCCTTTGATTGAATATTTTAATCAATAATGCATTAATAAAAAGTGGGTGCTTACCGGTGCTTACTCCTACTTAGTAATTGGCAATGGTGCGATATCACCTGAGAATGACAGAATGCTGACTGCTGTTGCTTTTAGCAGTAAGCTACTAAAGGTAAACGAACATTGAGAAAACAACTCTCTCTCTCTTGTTAGATTCAGCAGCGGTTTGTTCAATTATATATCTGCTATACTTTCACTTTCTATTCGTAACTCGTAAGTGCTTTCAAGTGTGATAACGGAAAACTTTTTGAAGGCAGCCATCGTCTGAGAAATGAGTTCTCAAGCTAATTTTGAGCAAAACTTTAAGGAACTAAAAAATCGATTAAAGTTGATATCTGACGCTGATCCTGATCAGGTATAGTATTTTTTTACTCAAATATCCTAATTTGATAGCAAATAAACCTGAGTTTTTTATTTTTAAGTACCATAATGACCATTCACTTACACGATATTTGAAAGCATTCAAGACTGTTGATGCAGCTTTTCAGGTATAGTAAATCATCATTGTAAAAAAACGGCTGATTAACTATTTGTTGTTTTTTAAGGCTATCCTGAAAACCAACAAGTGGAAAAAAGAGTACAATGTTGCAGCACTTACAGAGGACCATCCAACTATCAAAAATAACTTGGCTCTGAAAAAAGCCAGGGTACTTCGTCACAGGGATATGCAAGGTCGATCAGTCATTTACATTCCTGCAAAGAACCATAGTGTAAATGATAGGGAAATTGATGAGCTGACTCAATTTATTGTCTTTTGTCTAGTAAGAAGCAAATTACCCACAACAATTACTGCTGCACTTTTACAAATCTAATTGAAATTATTATTTAGGAAGAAGCTTCCAAGAAGTCATTTGAAGATGTAATTGACAATTTCTGCATTGTCTTTGATCTCAAAAACTTTTCATTGACCTGTATGGACTACCCTCTAATTAAGAACATTATTTGGCTGTTGAGTAGACACTATCCTGAAAGATTGGGAGTGTGTCTCATCTACAATGCACCCACCGTATTTTCTGGTTGCTGGGCCATTATTCGTGGTTGGTTGGATGAGAATACATCAAGCAAAGTCACCTTTGTTAATTCAGAAGAGGATTTGTGTCAGTATTTGATACCCGACATTCTTCCAACAGACATGTAACTGAATCATATTGTTGACTAGATGCATGATCTTTCATATAGGGTGACTCCTCATGTTAATTTAAAATACTATGAATTTTTAGATAAATGTAATTTTTTTTTTTACATTTGCTTATTTGATAACAGTTGCTTGTTGTCTCACCACACCCATATGACCAAACTTATGGGGCTTTAAGCTTCAATCTCTTTCTTACAGTGGTAACCTGATACACCTGTCTCCTACCTGCATGTTGTGGCACACTTTCATTAACCCATTCTGAGATTATTATCCCTGAAGTTTGCTGTTACTGTCTGCCTTGGACAAATGACTGCCAAAATATTTCAACCAAGGAAAGAAATAGATTCATATATATTTACCACAATACACAGCCGTACAAATAATCAAAACAACAACCGGTTTTACTTTACTTTTTCTGTGGAAGCCAGAGAGACGAAAAAATGGGAGGTCGCATCATTAACAAAATATTTTTATCAATATCTTGAACAAATTTTATTATCTTATTATTTTTTTTTTTTTATTAAACAGCGACAAGGCGAACGCCTAATTGGAAAATAAAACACGATGAAAAACGGGTGGTTAAAAATGTGCGCACGAAGTTTGAAAACAGAAGGAAGCGGTGATCTTACAGATCTCGTTAGATCTCCTCCTCCTCACTTGCAGAACCATCGCTCTCCTCAACTCACGTTGACGAAGCTCGTCACACATCAATTGTTGCTTCTTCCATTGGCTCATTTGCTACTTGGTTCACTGAATAAATAAATTACAGCGTAAAGAGGAGGAAGTAAAAAATAATTTCGATTCTCCTAATTGATGAGCGACCATCAGGTCTTATTCTTGTTGCGCTTGACGAAACTGGGAAATTGGAATCGTTGCTTTTTCTTGAGCTTGCGGCTCTCTTCGTCGTTGGATGGAAGGCTTGAATCAGTCGAGACGTTTTCCTCTTGTCCGCTCTCGGCTTCCACCTGCTGTGCCATAGCATTCTGGTAGGTTACATCTAGTGCCGACTCAGAATGCGAAGTCTTCCTCAACAAAAATTGAATTTGCTCAAGTACAAAATGTGCGTTTCATGGATTAAAAATTACTACCTTAAAAACTGGTGTTGGATCGTGGATGTCTTGCGAGAACGCTTTAGTAGGAAAGCTAGTTCGAGTATTCAATTTGGTGGGTAATAAGGGGCTCTTTCCAACGTTTTCCACATTTTGACTCGGAGTCACAACCGCTGGCCTGGATATCGGGTGAAAAAAAAGAATGACAAATCGTTTCGCAATTAGAAAATGAATACTTTTCCAATATTGGTAACGTTTTTGGAACTGCCCCAGGGGAAGACTCAATTTTAGGAAGACTAATGGGCTTTGATTGAGTAACGTTCGATAAAGCCACAGCGCGGGATGGAATGACGGTGACATCATCCTCGGCGTTTGTTCCAACGGAAACGATCGATCCGTCGAAAGCTGAATCTTTGCTGTCCTCTCGATGCTTCAAACGCTGACGGATGACTACGTCTCCGCTAACAGCTGGCACAGACACTGTCGGTGTCTTGGGTAACTCTGAGAGCGAGACCGAATGGGACGACAGTCCGTTGCCTGCTAAAAAGACGAATTATTATAAGCAACAATTTCTACAACTACAATTTCTCATAAGTTCCAAGCGCCATAGTTACAAACAGAAAAAGCCCCCAAAGCAGTTCGTAAAACGGAAAAGAAAACGACAAATATTTAAACAAAAACAAAAATCTGGTCGTTCGCGACTAGACACTACCGTAACTGTTTATGAGGGCGGATGCTGATTCTAGCGATACGCTGCTATCGCGCTTGAGTAGAGGATATTTTCTATTGTGGAAATGCTGGCCAGGGCGGTTACCAGTAGCGTTATTTCGCCCGTCCGAGAAGGGTAGAAGGGCAGCAGCAGTGGCGGTGGGTGGTCCGGCAGCTGAAGAGAGGAAGACAACAGTTGATGTCGATACTAATTGCTTCAGGGCTGCATTGCGTTCGATGGGAAAACCGAAAACAAATGACCCAGTCACCGAAGAAGAACAGAGCGAGAACAGAGAGAGAGAGAGAGCGAGCGATATAGAGAGAAAAGAGGATTCAACGAGAAACCAAGCCAGAATAATGGAAGTCGTAAAGAGAGGACATTTGCGGGTAGAAAAAGAGAAAAAAAGCGACATCATGAGCTGTTAAAAGGGACCGAAAAAGCTGACTAAACCGCCAGTACACCACCGATGGCGAACGAACGATTGTACCTGCGCAAGAGCTGACCATACTGCCCGTTTCGTCGATATCCTCCTCAAAAGTTCCGCCGTGACGAGCTGATGTAAAAAGTAAGTTATGCCATGCTTTATTCAGAACCCTCCTTCAACAATTTTTCATTACAGGGATTGAAAACGACGAAACGCGAAGAATTTAATCCGCTGCGCAATAAAGTTTCAAGGTAGCTCAGCCCTGGATTGGTGGAAATAGAAAAGCCACACAGCGATTCGATCTGCCTCCAACGGGTGGTGCGTTCCTGCAAGTCTTGTTTGACTTCCATCAGGGACGACCTTGTGAATAAAAACAAAAACCAACGGGTAAGCAGCGCTGGGGTTGCAGTCAACAAAAATAGTGATTTACCTAGCTTCCAATATGCTTTTATCGACATCGTCGATGGCACGGCCGTGAGTAGATACAAAGGAAGCCACGAAGCTTGACCGTTTTCTGTTCAATTTCTCACACTAAAAGAAAAAGGACTATTTGAATAAAGAATTTCAAAGGAATGAAAGGAAGTAACAATCAAATTTACGGCATCTTTAGCTTGTTCGAGTTGTTTTTCTGCCTGCAGCCGTTTCTTGTTATAAACACGCTGTTCCAGTTCGTATGTCAACTGCAACCAGTGCTGGAGATCCACGGGAGGAGTCCAGCACAGCCTGTCTTCCAGCTCACCTTCAGCTCGTTGCAACTCTCCGCGTAAAATATCAACCTCTTCCCTGAGACGTCTGAGTTCAAGTTCCGCCAGTGGGTCGGGTTGATATAAACTGGCGTTGCTACCTCGTACCTCCTCCTCCAACTTCCGCTCTAACTGCTGTTTCTCGGAGAGAGTTATGTCTTGCTCCTGACGGGCGTGCTGTAACTTGACCTAAGGAAAAAGGAAACGAAACATATTAAGTCAAAACATACCCGATACTAAAACCATATTATAACCAACCTGGAGTTCTTGGAGTTCCTTTTCTGCTGAGGACAGGATTTCCATATGCTCCATCAATTTGTTAAGGTGCTGTTTAGAATGCCGGTTGCTTTTGTACGTGTACAGGGCACCGGCCAAAGCAAGGACCAACAATGTGATGAGCGTCACATCTTTAACATAGTTGCTGCTGTCCTTGGGAGTGCCGAACAATACCACATCCATAGCTTTGACAGCGATCTTTTGTCGATGGATGGGATCCTTGATGCCAAGTACGCCCGAAATGTAGAGGACATTGTTCACGGCAAGCCTAGAAAAAGGGAAGAAAGTGAAGTAACTCTCAAAAGACCGGTAACATGACCATAAATGGGTGTAAGGGTGCTAGCCAGTTAATTACCTTGGCAGTTTGGTGCCGTCAATGTTGTGTTGTTGGAACTGCGAGACGTATTGTGGCAGCTGTACGAAATGGCTCAGCCATTCGGTTGTTTGCTCGATGGTCCAGTTATGCACCTCAGAGCGGGTCCAAATGTCCCACAACTCTCGGACCGAGATGTGCATATCGTCGTCACGGTGGAAAGCTTTTTGTCGCCGTTCGTGTCCGCCTTCATAGTGCAACTCTTCTCGTAGGAACTGTACATCGCCGAACAAAACAAGAGTGAAGATTAATCCAGCTAGAGCGCACACGGATAAGAAATTCATTCTCTGACACATTGGAAATGCTACCCAACGTCCATGTTTTTGTTTGGCACGAGTCGTATCGTGGCTGTGATTGAAAAATCCAACCGTGGACAGACTGATCAATAAGACGACGCGAACTGAGCTAGCGCCCAGCTAGGACTAAAAATAAAGTAACAAATTTTAAAATCTTCTCACGCGCCCCGGAACCACGTTTTTTGGGCAAGCCGCCAGTACGAAAACCTGCGCGGGAAGCAACCGTGTTTGTTTTTACTCCCCACGTTGAATTCCGAGCAATTAACGGTCTGCATCAAGCCTACTGATTCGGTTACATCTCGATAATAATAAATTCGTTGGTCTTCATCTCTTTGATGGTGGTCCATTCATTTCGAATTTGCATCTTTTTCACTAGTTGCTTGATGGAGAGAACAAAGAAATTACGCAATGCATGTCGCATAATCCCAAATAAGAATAACGAGGTCTGATCGTATGACTCGGTGCTTGTTTTGTCTCGCTCTCTTTCTGGCTATCCCGCCAAAACCGCCAGATAGCCGGGATAAGTTGCTTCAGGTTTTTTTTGTTTCCCTATTACCACAACTAGTTGAAATTGCTTTTCTAAATCTAAATGGCCTTTTTTGACTTTTGTCAACAAACTGCACTCAATAATGAAAAGCTTTCAACTCAGTTTCGAAAATGAGATTTGACGTCCGGCTGATAAGCGCTAGGTGGCAACCAGAGGATTTCCCATTTTTACTAAATTGATATCTGCCGCCTATGAATGCTTAATAACTCAAAGAAGTGGTACGTACCTCGTCAGACTCTGAAAGGTCAATGTTGCCGTTTGCGTCGTCATCTAGCTTTCCGTGCAAAGTGCGGATAGCTTCCAAATTGAGACGCTCTGCATCGGATAACCTTGCGGCCAAACAGGAATACTCGTCGAAACATGGTGTTGCTTGACTATTACCTGTTTGATTAAACGAGTGGATATCACGTGCTCTAGAGTATACCGATGACGCATTTAGTGTTAGCTCAGATGGAGCAGACTCCTCCATCATCATCACAGACACACCACACAAAGAGAGAGAGAGAGAGAAACATCCTTGGCCTCCTTCTATTGGTTGAATCTTTTCAAGGTGGCAGAGTCATTCCATAAGAAACAGAGACTATTTACAGCTAGCACAATCTCAACAGCTGCTATAACTTGGTCTATATACATTCACTCTCTACGTTTCAAATAAGGATTTTGTTCTTAAATCTGATTAGCGTACAGTTGTGCAAGACAGTTAACTGAGTTGATAGTCATTGCAAATCTTCACATACCTTGCGTATAAGGTTTCCAGATGTTGGCAGCCAATGGAACAGTTATTACATCATTCTTTACTTTCTTAACAGATGAATCTGGACGACTGGGATATGTTATATCGCTTTGAACACCGCTATTGATAAGTGACACTATGCAAAAGATGTTAGTAAAACATTCAATTAAGGAAAATCTGACGTGGGTTTTCCCCATGTCGGTGTAGGAGTGGTGGAGCCAAACAACTGATTCATATATCACAAGGAAATATACCAAACACGTTCGATTCGAGAGGAGAATTCACAACTAATGAAAACCGTTCATGGCACATCGCTCGGGAAACCAGACATACGTAAACTAGTGATAGTGAGTGAACGTCCCAGCAATGTAATCGTTAACTCGTTGCCAACACAGAAACCTGCCATCTAGTATCGTTCATTTGATTTTTCACAATCGTCAAACCATCTGTGTTTCAATTCTTGAACCAATCAACAAAAATGTAAAAATAAAATTTAAAAAATATCAAAAATAAAAAAATTCAGAGTAAATATTTACTACCTTTGTATTCATGATAATTTCTATCATGAATCATTTGTATTATTACTTAATTATCTTTCTTACGTAAAAATGGATATTTTTGTTTTTGTAACTAAGAAAAATTGCCGCTAGATGTCGATGGAGTTTAGTTTGTTATCCGAACATGTGCTACAGTCAAATTCAAAAACGACAAAATTTCCAATTCTGTCCTCTAAAAAACCACGTCCCAATTACAAACACTTTAATTTATACGAATCAGTTTGATTATTAAAAAAAATAAAACTACTTTTTATACACCTTTGATTCGGATGTGACGCAATCATGGATGTGGTAGATGATACCATTCCTTGGCCTTTTGGTATCGCAATTAATCCTCTACTCATGTTTCTTTATTTAAAACAATTTTTTTCTTCATTAGATAAACAGAATATTATGAAGAAAATACTTGGATACTTGGATTATGAATGTCTCAGACATGCTGATGATGTTTGTCTAAGCTGGAAGAAGATTATTGCCGATGAAAAGCTCTGGGAGAAACTTCTTCAAAGGAATGTATGTATCACTGTTATAACTTTACAAATACTAATTCAAATCTGTCTCTATTGTGAATTTAATATATATTTCAATAAATTTCTGTTCATGTCTGTATGCCAATCTCCATATATAGGTACAGCAGATACCAGATTGGGGGAAAATGGAACAAGTTCTAAGATTAAGAAACTCTGCTATATTTCTATTGCCTTTTAAAGATAGCTTTGAATATCAAAAGGAAGTTTGCTGTCAAATAGGGGATTCAATCAAGGTGATTTTCTAAACAAGTTTATTTTTTCCCCTCAAGTTAATATTTGGACCTACAAAACATGTTTGGTAGAAACTTAAATCAAACTGGATAAATGGAATAAACACTGGCACGAATTACTCTTTCAACACAACTCCTACCAAAGCAAGAGCAAATAAGCCTATTCATTTGTCCATGAACCAACGTTGGATAATAAGAGTTTCGCCGAACGGACGAATCAGCACCAGAAACCGATGGGCGCCAGAAGAAGAGCATGTAACAACACATTCTTTGACTCCATCATTTATTTTATTGTTTTAGCTAATGAAAATGACTTCAATTGCCCGGAATAGGTTGCCAAATTGTTGCCTGACAGAAGAATCCCAATTGATGACGCTGAACGACATCCAATCATTGAATCAGTTCAGTTTAACGACGAACTCTTTGCTGCAGTCGGGGTAGTAGGAACCCGTACAATAGTATTCATATTCGAAGTAAAAGAGCATGAAGCGGAGTCTACACTGGTAATCAGCGAACTACTATTCTATACTCATACTTAATACCTGTCCAATTAAATCAAACATTTCCAAACAGTTAAAATGTGTTGCATGGAGGAAAATTGAAGACACGGCAGCTACCGATCATGTTTACAACTTTGATTCCAAAAACTGCATTCGCTTAAAAGGCGACCTACTCCTTCTTTGCGGGAGAAAGGTAAAGAGCTCCTAACGTTTTCTTTTGCAATTTGTATGAAATTTGAACTTTGAAATAATAAATGATTACTTACAATTGAAAAGATAGCAGATCAGTCGACGGTAGTCACCTTGATGAACGTAAAAGAACTGAGAACCATTTACAAACATAAAGAAGTCACGAGTCGTGTCGGCCAACTGACTGACTTTGCGGTTGACGACTGGTGCGTGGTCTTACTCTTCGGGAGAAAAGAAACTCCGCGTGCACCACGAATGAATCGATACATGTTGCAGATACGGGATACGGCTTCATTTGAGTTCCTCCAATCTTTCGTGTTGCCCATCATTCATTCTGATGTTTGTCGTTTCGACTATTCGCGCGGATTTGTTGTTACTGGATCAGACGATAGTCGTGTCAGGTTAGTTTCCTTTCATTTAACCGGTTTTTCACACGACTGATGTGTTTCTTTGATTAGGATTTGGAATGTGTCCGAAGGAACATGCGATGGAGACTTCCAGCACGGCTGCAAGACCCTTTCTTCACTCAAGTTTGTTGATTCAACAAGTTTCATGGGAGGGTGACTTTTGTTTTAATCAGACCCGTCCAAATTGTCTTTAGAATCGTTGCGGACAGACTTATTCTGACGTGTGATGGTGGGGGCATTGTCAAGTTGTGGAGATTGGACGCAGCAATGAATCCCGAGACTCGTGATGACCCTTCTAGCGTCTTGCTCAAAACCCTTGATGCTCCGCTTCCACCCTACTGGACATTTCGCCAAGTCAAATGCTTGGCCATGCAAGCGGACGAATTTCAAATCGCGCTAGTTTTACAGTACGACACCAAGTCGCCCACACTTTACGTCATGGATTTCTTCGCCGAGGACGAGATGAATGAGAGCGGATGTCCGACAAAGAAACGAAGAAATCGTAAACGCCGTCTCGTGTAATAAGCTTGGAAAGCTCAACGTCTATGCCGTGCCGTCGCCCAGAGGATTGTGTTTCCTACTGACATCCTGCAGCACTTTCGGTTTGCCTCCATTGATTTGTTGATCAAAATTTACACAGTTTCCTTTCGAGAGCTGCCATGTTGTGATGTTAAATAAGTTGTCGAGTTTTGATGAAACTGATGAGCAACCTCTCGTGACACGTTAAAATTAAATGTTTATTAATACAATTTGTTGGTCACCCCAAAAGGCAAAATGACTGGAATCCTGACTGCACCTTGCGAAATGGTTGATTCGGTTTTTCGGCTCTACTGTCGCATCGCCGTTGAGGGAATTGTTTATCCATTTGGAACAATCATCAGTCATTCGTGACAAATGGATGTTCCACGCCGTCGATCAATGAGCGAGAAGAGCAACAGCAACAGTCACTTAAATCTCTTGACAGGTTGGAATCGGCCTCGAGGACAATAGAGCTGGAACCAGTTAGCATCCCTATCTTTTGTGTATAGACTCCGCTTAATGGCTAGAAAATGAAGAAGCGAGGTCAAAGGCCTAGGTGACCTATTTAAGCAGATTTAGAACCGGGTTTCTTTTCAGGACATTTTCGAAGCTGGCGGGTTCAGGTAGAAAATCTGACCTTTTACAAGAGAAAAGGGCTTTGAACTTTACAAACGGCTGTTAAATGTAGAGCCTCAGTGTTAAAAATGTCTGGGCAAAAAATAAAAATAAATTTGGTGTACGTGAATGACCACAGGACTATTGTCTGCGGCGCTCGTCCAACAATAACCGGTGGGTAGGACCAAGTTGAGTGAAATTTCCCACAATAAGATGGATGGCTGTTGGACTCGAGTACACCCAAGGTGAGAACGAAAGTTTTCCATTTCATTTTTTTGGTTTTATAAAAAAATCCAAGATTATCGTTCGACGCCTCGCATTCCCATCGGAATCAGGCAACTGACTCAGAAATTACCCGTTTTTACATGTTGAATTCAGAAATTCGTCAAATTAAACTACAGCAATATTCCCCCCACCACCAACTTAATCACTTTAAGATTACCTCTGTAGAAGTATAGCGCTTTCTGTACTCGACACATGTCAAAGAGTGACATAGAAATGACTGTAATCTCAAGTTCAACCCACGTGGAATGAGAATAAGGCGCCATCATTATTTGGTTTAGATAAAGATTTGAAATTACGTTTCCAACATCTCGACCGTGTGAGCCAAGCTGACATGACATGCCAGTGATAGCAGGATAACGTAGTTAAAGTATACGTATATGTACTATATACAGCACTTAATTGCAAGTTGCAGCGCTTTCCGAGTTGTTGGAACTGTCAACTCGACGTCTCATGCCAGCAAATGCCCGGAGTGACTCGGAATTACTAGGATATCCATCATTATTAGAGAAAGCGGATTTAGTGGGACTGAACGAAAAATTGACTCCAACTGCTGCCATGTGTAATTCACATTTGGGAAATCGCACGGAAAACTTAATAAGCTTGACGACTCACTATAGGCGACTATAGGCATCATCGCATCATTAATCTGATTATCGCGGTTATTTATTGTTTTATCGACTCCGATATAATCACTCAATGATTTGAGTATGGTATAATATTCATAGCGAAACTAGAATAAGAGCTAAAATAAAAAGAATTCTTTTTGATTATTTAGGCAGCAGTTGGCTGAAAGACCTTGACATTTTAACGTTTTATTGTTGGAATTTGATGACGTAATGATTGCCTCCGTCCTAACTTAACCCAAGCTTGCTTACCAATATTATTCAAATGAAACTCGGGAAAAACCCTTTACGAAAACTCGTTTCAAATTTTTTCCAGCGTTGAAGAAGAAATAATGTTTTTAAAAGAACTGACGTCATCGTTATGAACCCAAGGATAAAAGCGACTAATTTTATAGAATGTTGGGTGGGATTTGGGTGTTGCCACAGCTGATACCTATCGGACGCGGACCGTTTTCAATTTGCATCTGATGAAAGAGAATTGAGTGTTCCTGAAAGAATGTTTAAGAATAACATTTTGTTTAAGCCTTTGGTCGAAAGATCTTGATATAGTTGATATTGCAACTAACAGATACTTATTTCGTCTAAATATTTTACTCTATTTTACTTGTAGCTGTAGCCTATAAAGTGAACTTTAAATAGGCTCCAGGGGCCCCATACATATCCACTCTCGTTTCTGAGGCTGAATGCAGTCGTTCAAGTGACATTATGTATCCTTTTATGATGCAATACATCATCGGATGGAACTGCATAATCCACTGTTGCCGCTTTGGAGAGTTGTAATACAAGTGCGTGAAAACCCGTGACATAAGTGAAAGTTATAGGTATAATAACGTAACATTAATGGGTTTTTTTTCCGCTTTTATCTGGAATGCTTCCAGGTAGTGTAGGGAAACATCGGGTCCCTATCCGCTAGTGAACATAAAAACGATTGAAATGTTTGCAAATTCCGGCGCTGCTCACAGCCATCACCGAATATGGCCATCGTGCGGTCGCCAAATATTTCGATTACGCCATGAATATCAATTTTCTCGCGTACATAATTTACGAATTCAATAAAGGTATTGCATAAACAGACTTAAGGTTACGCCGATAATAATGTTATGCAATCATACTTTTATGTGGTCATATTGCAATTGACTTAAATAATGTCCCCTCTAGCATGAAAATTTCCCTTCAGGAAATGCTTTCGTTCAACATTTTCTAAAACAGAATTGAGAATTGCCTAAAACTGAATATGTAATTATGTATCATTCTTTCAATCAAAATTGAAAATAAGAGTTCTGATATTTGATAAATCAAAAAACATCAAAATATTTGGTAAAGCTAAAAAAATTGATGAGTGAAAGTTTAAAAAGACGAGTTATCCTTGAAAAAACAGCATTTTTTATCAAAAGAATTTTTCCGATCTTGAGCAATAAGAAAAAGTAACTATTGTTTTTTCCTGCAAAAAAGTATAAATGTGATTCAGCACTATATAGACTTAATTTTTGGCTCTCTTCAAACGACAAAATGCAAAAGAAGCGACCTACAGAAAAAAAAACCCAGACGCTTTTATGTATGTTTGTTTGGGTATTAGGCTACGTTCCCATACGCATCGGCCGTACAACGCACAAGTGTTGGCGTATATACCGGAACTTTCGTAAGGACGAAAAGGACAATTGTCCTTCTTTTATAGAATGAAGGTCACGAAGCAACAAATTCTTAGCATGACGCGCAACAACATCTTTTAGTACTCTTGCACTCAACAGTTGAAAGGGGGAGCAAAGCCGGGCGGACGGGCCGTCTATGACACCATCAGCAAGGCTGATATCGCTCATCCTGGGTCCGGCAGACAAAAGTGTCTGTAAGTAAAAAAAATAAAGTTTCCCATGTTTCTTTACGATCTAATGGGCCACTATTATTTATTTATTTCACTCCAAATTAAATCGAAAACTGTGCAAAATTTCCTAGCGATGGATCTTTCGACGGGTTCGCAATCATCATTCCAAGAAAGAAATCTGCGAAACGAGAAAAGCGAATTGCCCCTTTAGCCAAAAGCGACCTTCGCACTAATCGCGGTTAAAAATGCGTTACCTTCAGCCCCTCAGGTACGCCGTACACCTGAAAATTGAAATGTTTTAATTCAGAAAAAAAAAATTGGCATTCTCAAAGATATTCAATTAGTTAAGAACTTTGAAAAATAATTTAGAAATAAAGGAATTTCTTGGAGAAGAGGGAAACCAATGATAGATGTTGGCCAAATCCTGTCAAATTCCCCTGCTGCTGATTGTCGGCTTCTTGTGTCACATTTATTCGACTTTCTGTCAAATAAAATAACGAGTTCTTTCCAACTGTCGCAGTTGGGCGTCATTTGCGTAAATAATGCATAATAAGGGGGCTTATGTAACAACTAGTTTTGCGAGCAATAAATTACCTGGGGAGTGGACACCGTCAAGGTGCTCTTGAAACTCTTCTCCTCTCTGTAAATATGTCGATTGTAAAGGCAATAAAGTCAATGACTGTTTCAACTCTGAATATAGGAGTCAACTACTCGAAATGGCTATATACTCCGAGAAGAGTAAGAGTAAGACATGCCATAAAAATAGGGGACTCTATACAGTGCCCATAGCCATTGGCGTGATATTCACTTTGGGCGGACAGCAACATAAAGGCTCGAGGTCAACAATTTAAGAAATGCTGCGAAATCTTTAAGACACAATTGCCGTCTGGTGGTTTCCACTTGAAATATTATTCAAACGTTGTTGACTTGTTGTCTATGTTACATTGTCCAGAATCGGAGTACTAATTTTTCCTTATTGCTATGGGCATCACGAAATCGTAAATTCAAATTCAAGTGAGTTACAGTTACCTATTACTTATACCTTAGGGGAAATCACATATTCATGTATTACTATTCAGCAGCCAAGGCAGTATTGCTTCTGGACTTGTGGTCAAGTAAAATCGAGTAAAATCGCAATAAGATTGCTTATATTCCACCAGCCGCGAAATCTGAAGGAAAAAAAACACGCAACAAAAATAAAAAATTGTGCGAATCATCGGGACATAAAAAAGTGACATTACAACACTTATTCATCCGTACGTAGCTACGTTGTATAAGAAAAAATCGTGCGGTGCGTGCTGTGAGAGAAAGATTAAATCCTAAAGCAGATCTGTGCACGTAACATCAATTATATCAAGGCAACCTCCAACGTGAAAGAGGTGGAGATTGATCACGCTGCCGTCTACCGTTTTTTTATAGGAATAATAGTCCTGTAGGGCTCAAAACGGACGAAGGCCACAGCGTACTCACCTCTGGCGGGCAAAGTTCTCCCCTCAAATGTTATATACCTGTCAATTGGCATTGAGATAAATCAGGAAATGGAGGAGGCCGTTAGCACCAGACACAAATAGATGCAAATTTTCAAATATTTTGCAAGTCGATGATGGTGCACGATACTACTAACGAGTGTCGTTCAGAACCTCAACAACAAGAACGAAGAGAACGAGTAACAACCTCAACAACGAGTTGGCGACAGATACCATTTTTCTTTAAATCAGCATAAATCTAAGTATGGTGGTGTGCATCGAATAGTACAGCATGTAGCAATTAATTATTCGATTAAGGAAATCGAGAAACAAAATGGTTTTTTTTTTTTTAATTCTTTTTAACTTTTCTTTCTTTTTTGTTTTCTTTTGGGTTTAAAAATCTTGTTTCATTTATACAATTTTCACAATTACTGAAACATTGACCATTTACAAATGGTATACAGACATTGATGTGCTGGAGCCATCACTCACGACTTTCTGATTCCATGAGATACGAAAGAAGTCAAAGAATTGTACAATTGTGTGTGCTTGTCTTTCCCCTGGCATACGACGAGAAAATGTGTCGATTTCTTGTTTTTCCCGTTGGTTACTTCCATGAATGGTAGGGGTACCCAGCCGGTTTCAAAGGAATGAGGAGGTCCATTAAATTAATGCTCATTTGCTACTAATGCAAGGCTATCGAGTCCATTTTTTTCGAATCAGAATTTCGGTAATATACATTTTGAATCCACATTCTACAACATCCGAAATTGAAATTCTAGAGTGGAAGCGTGATGGCTGAGGGCAATCGGCAATTCATTACGTGTTTCCAAGGAATGCCAGAGGACAAGCCTTTGATGGAATCGACGTTCTATAGGCTACTTTTATTTGTATCGTTGGTTTCTAGGCGTTCTTATGTAACATTACACAATGAAGTGCCCTGCGTATTGCAAACCTATTCCATAAGATATACAGTATATAACCAGTTGGGGTCGTAATAAATGTTGATTTTATTTAACCTTCATCAGCACTTCTCATCGTTGTCCTTTTATCTTTTTAGAAAACTCTGAGACGATGGTAATAAAACGTATTTTTTCTCTCTCTGTCTATGTCTATCTTGCTGATAATATGTGACGAGACAAGCGGTTTATACTCCCAGCTGCTCTTATTAGGATGCATCTGTAGAGAGCCAACAACTTGCCAAACAACTCAGATCATATTTCCAACAGTATAAACGCCAGCACAATCTCTCGACATGAGAGGCGATGCAATATCGATTGCCCTCATTTTAAATGTTGGAATTACTGTAGGATTCGCGGGTTTTAATAATGCTGCCAACATTCTCACAATATCAATAATTCAAGTAAAATATTAGATTTGAGATCTCCTTATGAAGCGTGCGTGCTTGTCTTTTATTTCGATTTCGATTGAATTGGTCGTGGAAAACCCGATTCCTTTTCAATTCGGTAATATAATTTGGCGTTTCAGTCGGATTCAGTCCAAGTTGAATATTTTTACGACCATTCCTGTCCGTCGTCGAAGTGAACGTGAAATCGAAGACTTTTATCTTAGCAAAACATCGTCACAAAACAACATAGCAGCCTAGATTGAAAAACAAAACAAAATTCCAAATGAAATATATATCCATTCATCAATCTCTGCTGTGGATCCTAAGAAAAAAGTCAAACTTCTGGATTGTCGAGCTTATATAACTTCAAGGCCATCATCAGCAGGCGAGCTATAAGAAATGGTATATACAGTAATACAGTATTCAATTTCATTCGAGCCGGATTCCAGTTGATGGAAATTCATACATCCTGATTATACGCTCAGTCATCCGATCCTGATGGACAAAAGCGAAATCATCCGGCGCTCCCAATGAGGATGGGCCACCTTGCAGCAGCATCCAAAAAAGCACGTTTCACGAAATAAAAAAAATCTAAATCTTTTTATCGTGAGTCACGTGTCCTCAAACACCTCCCCCTCCCCGTTTGACTTTAGTGTGTGTGTATACATGTTTAGGCGTTTGTTGTACCCCTTTTCTCATGGCCATAGCCTTAAGCGTGATGTAACAAGTTTGGGTTATCAGCTCAAATAAGAGAAACGCTAGTCCACCTAAAAATATCTAAACGTCTACGAATCAAAAAAGCCAGTTTTTCAATTCACTCTTCATTTGCACGCGCTTCACGCCAGACGGGAGTCTATAGCACTCCATCTCGTATATCCGGTGTAACGAGAACAGAAAATTTCAATTTTCGGGTTAATACAAAAGTGAGACCGCCGCCGAAAGTTCAATGTGTAACAGATCGCACGCACGTGATGACGTTTGTCGGTGAAAACGCCCGAGAGAACGAAACGGTTGACCGAAGGATAACAAAAAAAAAATAATATCTCAACAGATATCTGCTGCACTGCGAGAGAGGGCGATAGATAGAGTATATACTATAGTGTTGGCCGCTAGTATAAGAGTGCAACCGCTGCTCATGCGAGAACTTCATTCCACAAACGTTCACTGCACCAGTTGCAGGTCCCCAGTTCACTGCTGACGGTGGACCGGTCTTTTGGCTCTGCAGCAGATTCATCCGGGGCTTCATCAAGATTATCTGCTGGCGTTTCATTTAAAACAGCGCAACAAGTGCGTCATTCGTCGTCGCTGTGAACAAGTGAGTGGTGGAACCAAACCAGCAGCAGCTAAGAATCGATGCAAAGTTCTTCCAAGTCACCAGTCAACGCTCGAACGTCAAGCCACAGAGACGTTGAAATATTTCAACGAGACTTGCTGATCGTTGGCTCGAAAAGCGAGTTTATCCCGCGCGTTCACTCTGAAAGTTGCACTGAAAATTTTCGTTTCATAACCTTCAAACTTGTGTGTTTGTGTAATATAGAAAAAAAAAGTCGGACAACTTTCGAAAAACACTCGGGCAAGCTAGCTTTCCAATGTAAGTAGACAATGTCTAGAGGATCTATTTTTAGCTTTCATAAAGTTCCCCGTGTACTATACAGAAATTACATAACAGTTTCGCAATGACAAAAGGTGTGCAGTGCATTTTCGTACCCAAACCATTTTCCTATCCGTTTATTATTGTCATTGCAGAGAAAAACGGCAGAAAAGAAAGAGCGCGAAAGAAATGAAGACTGAAGCCGACTGGAAGTACTCGCCCGTTCTATTATGTCGGCCGGATATCCATCCGTACGATTTACCCAGGATGAGACCGAGTTTCCCAAGGGCGGAAGGACGACAGGAGCAGGAGGAGGAATACCGGATCCGTACCTCGACGCTACGCTATTGGCTCATCGGTAAGGATAAAAACAAACAACAATTACTATGAAATATTTTGAACTTTTTCATTCCTGGAAATCCAATTGACAACCTTGCGACAATCAGAGCTACGGCGTCAAATCTTTTGAGTCCTATCCAGTATATGTCTCGGTATATCTCATACTCAAATGGAAAATCAGCGCTAAAATTTCGGACTGCTCAAGGTTGCCCGTGTTTATTATCTTTCCATCACTCTCTGACCATATATAAAAGCTTGACGTTATTTTACATCGGTGAATTGAGTCCGTTTCTCGCTAGATAACCCACCACCGAGATTGTTACAGTAAATGTTGACTGTGTTTTTCTGATTGGAGTAGGCTATTAGGTTCGTTAATTTTGAAGACGTCAATCGTCTGTTGTTTGACGTGTTTTCTATTCAGTGACGGAATCAAAGAGTTCGACTCGGTACGTTCCCCATCACAGATAGCATTGTTGATTAATAAAGATTATCAAGGGAACCATTTAACTAACGATGAAGCAATAGTGATTTCAAGATTATTCAAATCGTAGCTGGGAAATTCCGTAGACCAGCGACCAGGTTAGTACAAGACAACTCTGGATCTTTAAATCTAGCATAGCACAGATTTGTCTGATTATGAAATTCCTGACATTAAAATTGTTGAGATTTTTGCTGTTATTTTTTGGCACAGGACCAAGATTCACTGCCGCCATAAACAAGTTTAATATAATTAAACCGAGTTATATTTATAATTGGATGAATGAAAAGGAAAGAAAGAAATTCTTGCTTAATTGTGATCTACCTTGCCTTTGGAATGAAAATATTTGCGCGATTCGATTCACGCAAACCCAACAGTTAGTAAACCATTCGACCGCTAGATGGCGTGGTGTTATCGCATTCACGCACTTGCAACAGGTAGGATCAAATTTTCTACTCGGCGGTTTTAGAAAGCTCGCGTACTATGCCCAGTTATGCTACTTTGTTGTCAAGGGATATGATCAAGGGATTCCCGCTGGTTGTTCATCATATCAGGCTTTATTTTGAGATCTCATTTTTCGGACATACTCCTGTCGCTGTTTAAAAAAAGAAAGAAAAATGAACGGGACATGAAACAATTTCTATCGCTAAAAATATCCTTTCCATTACCAAGAAACCAGACGCTACAAACTAGTTTTAATTGGATATGAATTACAAAACAATTATTGAATTACAAAATAGGATCGCACTATAACTCGAATCAAGTCTTTTGTTTTGTTATTTAAAAATGAAAAAAAAAACGATCTCGATTAAAACACCAAACAAGAAATTCATGGTCAGTCATTCAACTGTTTAGAGTTAAACTTCCAGTTTCTCTCGACTACTTTGGTTTTGTTTTATACTTATCTTGCTTTATTTATCTTGCTGACTTGGCAAACTCGGAACCCGCCGAAATAGTCAGAGCCAAAAACCAAGAAATGTCCAGAGTTGTTATCTTTTAGCTATAATAATATTTTCTTTCCTAATCTTTAACGGATATATGCAGCGAGGTGAAAGTGAACTTCTTCTTTAAAAGAGGGGGGACGAGAAAAAGATGCTAAGGGTTCACTCTTCCATAGGTATGGGGGAGTTGTAGGGCCGGCCGTGTATGTTGGGTCCGTTTCCTTTTTACTTCTCAGATTTTTTTCCCGGGCAATGAGCAGCGCACAGGTGAGCGCGCCAGACCCCCACCACTAACTATTTCGTCTTTGGCCTCGGGGTGTCTTTTGCGGCTCAGGTGAGTTCAAGGTTTTTCTGGAAAACCGTTTGGTTTTTCTTTTTTTTTTCGAAAAAAAAAGGGAAAATGTCTGACGAGAAGACGACGTAAACTATTGGCCGCGCCTTTATTCTTGCATCTCTTATTAACCAAGAAAACCGATTTCCCAATCTTTCGGTTAACCTCTCCAGACATTGCCCAACATTTTGTAATTAAACCGGGGAAGGAAAAAAGAACTTTTTTTTTCTCTCTTTAATTTGTTTTAAAATATCTAAATAAAAAAAAGGGAAAACCCAAGGTAAAATACAATGTAACGTGGTGGGTCACCAGCACCGAAAGTTGACGCCTGGTGGTCACACCGCTTATTAGACACCAACCACCAGCAACTTCCTCCGAACCGTGAACAACTTTCTTCAACGTCAAAGCGTCTCAGATGGAAATCTTTTTTTGTGTCCATTATGTCACGTCTGGGACTATTATTCAAAGGAGGCCAACATATTAATGCTGGCCTGTGTGTAACCTTGACAAGAGCCTTGCTCGGCCAACGGTTATTTTCTTTTTTAACATGAAAAACTGACCAAAAAACATGAGGCTTAACTTTGGTTGGTTGGGGGGGAAAAGAAAAAGCCCCCCGCTCCCCCAACACCCCCTGAATTTCTGGTCGAGCGGTGGCGCTGGTAGTCGTCCACGGACTCTGAGCTGAGCCGAGGGAGAGAGTATTGGGACGGGGGGCATTCAAACCTACCGGCAGTCGGTAGCTGAGGGTTCCAACGGTCGGTCGCTCGCTCTTCTAACGTTGGCCAGTTGTCAAAATCAACTTGCCTCTCTCTCTCACTCGTCGTATTCTTTTATCTATTTCTGTTTGTGTCCCGAGTGTGTTGTGTGTGTGTGTGTGTGGCTGTGAACTTTGTGTGAGTGTCTCGATTTCGGATGCTACAGACGCGTCTCGTCGAATACAAATTTAAAAAAAGATAAAAATCCTACGTCTACGAAATGCGTCGAGCCATCTGCAGTGGTGAGTAACTTTGTAGAGCGCGATAGTCTTTTCAAAAGATGCCCAGAGTGTATCGCAAATTGACACAAGGAGACATCAGATCATACCGAATGTTGATTCTCAAATTCCTTCTGCTGCGTCTGCTGCTAATATAAAAATATGACATGATGGCGGCGAATTTTTGTTTTCGAAAAACAAATTCTCCGATTACCGCGATTCGAAAAAAAATAGTCTTGGTAATCTAACGTATTTTCTCGTTATTTTCCGTTTCCAGGAATCCTGGCCGTCAGCGCCATCCTGTTTATCGTGATGGGAATTCTGGTGACGATGTTCTTTTCCCAAATCATCGACAACTTTATTTACAAGGTAAACTTTTAACCCCATTTTAATCAGCTGTTTAATAGTTGGTCGTCTGCTCGTCTCGGCTCATCTCGCCCACAATGCAAATCAAAACAGGCCACCGACCATTTTTGTTTGCGCAGTGACGTCAGATTCCTTTCGTTTTTTTTGTGTTGCATATATTTAATAACAAAAGAGCATTTCGGGTGAGGCAATGGGCCAGCAGCAGAGTGGAGATGCCAAAGAGAAAATAGGTCAACCCAATGTGTGTGTCTGAGCACCTACTTTCACTCTCCGTATAGAAACGGAGAAGCTGGGGGAAAGACTTTCTCTGTTTTGGCTTTGGGTGCGACCTTATCAAGTTTTATCGGCCACCAGATTCGTTGTTTCGACGAGTTTTCTTTTCTTTTTTAAAACAAGAAAAACCTTTTGGAAATTTTCATCCAGACACGACTTAATGTAAATCACCATGTGGAATTTCCTGTTGGGATGTCTCGGTTAATATATAAACGTGAGATCAATAATTCAAAGTAATGACAAATATTTGACCTCGTCGGACTTTCCCTTTTTTACTTGCCATGCAAAAATGAAATGTCATCGTCATGATTTGGTGCTTTTTCTCGTTTAATAACAGGAGCTAGTCTTGAAAGTTGGAGGCGAAACGTACGAAATGTGGCGCAAGCCGCCCGTCGAGCCCCAGTTGAAAGTTTATTTCTTCAACGTCACCAATCCGAGGGATTTCCTTCAAGGCGAGAAACCCATTTTTCGCGAAATTGGGCCTTACGTTTACAAGTAAGTATATTAACCTTTCCTTTTTATTACAATTACAATTATTATTAATTCCCATGGTCCCTGCCTAACCGAACCAAACAGCTGTTGTTGTTGTTGTGGATGGCAGGACATTGGGAGTTGCACATCACCTTGTAACACACTACAACTATTCCAAGGTCTTATGACTTCTCCCCGGTGGTTTTTTCGTAATTTGATCCGACTAAATTCACGAGGAAACTAAGCATATAGCTTGAACGTATCTATCCCGGATTTTCTCTATGCATTTCCACTAAGCGAATCTGAAAAATCCAGACATTGAAATTTTCTTGGAAATTGCGCAAATGTGATGACGAACCGTCCAGGTGGACGGGAAATCTTATTAACAAAACTTTTCATTTCTTTTTGGTTTTTTTTTTTTTTAATGGCGTTTCGGTCCATTCCCCACGACATATGGTTGTTGTTGTTAAACACTAGAACCAGAATTGACGGGTTTTCTCTTTTTTATTTTATTTTTTTGACAGCGAACGATGGGAGAAGGTTAATTTCACCTGGCATCCAAATGGAACCGTCTCCTATCAGCCGACCAGAACCTTCTTTTTCAACCGGGAAATGTCCTATGGTGATGAGTCTGATTTGGTGCAGACACTCAACATTCCACTCGTCGTAAGTTGTTTTTCTTTTTTACCTTCATTATCAACTTGAATAAAGAAGAAAAAAAAAGAACCTGTCTTGTAATCACATTCTTGTTTTGTTGTACTTTCCATATTATATTTTCTCTTTACGTCTTGATTCTGGTCATACCAGTCTGCAGCGGATCAAATGAAATACGCCGTCAAGTTGACTCGCCTCGCTCTCGGCTCAATGTTGGGCGTCCTCAATCAAGAGACCTTCACCGTTCGCTCCGTCCGGGATCTCATGTGGGGCTACAACGACAGCCTCTTCAAGTTGGCCAAGGATGTGATGCCTCCAGAGAACGTCGTGCCCCACGATCTATTTGGCCTTTTTGTTGGCGTATGTTTCATTCTTTTCTTTTTATCACATTTGTCTTTTCTTTTTCTTTTTAAAAATTTTAACCAACAACGGTTGTTGACATTTTGGTTATTATTTTTACAGAAAAACGGGTCGGCCAGCGACGGAGTCTTCACTATTGCGACTGGCGCTAAATCAATGTCCAACTACGCCATCATTGATAATTGGAACGGAATGACCAAGTTGCCGTTTTGGCAATCCGACCAGTGTAACCGTATCATCGGCACAGACGGAACGGCTTTTCCACCGGAGCTGACGCCCAACACCACACTCCATATGTTCAATCCCGAACTGTGCCGGGCCATGCCGCTCGTCTACTACAAGGACGTCGTGCACAACGGAGTCGCTGGTGAGTTGTGGCTTGCAACCGCACATCATTAGAAAAGACAATTTTCTTGACTTCGCGGCTCCGTGCGTTTCTACATCTCATTTGTGTGTGTTCCAAGGTTACCGTTTCGGACCTCCGATCAACGCGTTCGACACGCCGGCCACAAATCCCGATAACGCTTGTTTCTGTCCTCCTGGCACGATGGAACGCGATGGCAATTGCGGCATCAAAGGCCTGTTCAACATCAGCTCCTGCAAATTCGGCGCCCCCATGGCCGTTTCCTGGCCTCATTTCCTTCACGGAGATCCGAAATTAGTCGAAGATGTTGTAGGATTGAATCCAGATATTAATCGCCACGGATTTTTCTTGGATTTCCAGCCCGTACGTCTATTAGGCACTTGAATTGGTTTAAATACTAATTTTCTTTAAATTTTGGATAGAAATTGACTATCGCCATGCACGCTACAGCTCGTATGCAGATTAATCTTATGCTGTCCAAGGTAGAAGATATCAAACAGGTGGTTGGACTTCGTGAAATGGCATTTCCGCTCTTCTGGTTTGAAGATGTAAGTTGTTTCATACATAAAAAAAGGGGAATTTCTACGATATTGATCAATGGCATTTGTTGTTTAGGGTATCGACAAACTGCCAGATGATGTGAGCCAAAAACTGAAAATGGTGGCCGAGATGCCCGAAGCAGCCCGAGCTGGAATCTCTTACTCTATGTTCGGTTTGGGTGGTATTCTGCTCTTTTGCGTGGCCCTGATGATCTGGAAGCGGATGAAGAGCAAGTCGTACGGTGCTGGGGGAGTCAACAACGCCGACGTCGAGTTCGAGAAACGGACCGACGCCGTCACCGTTCACAAGACCAACGGCAAAAGTCGGTCTGCAGAAGATTCTGATCTCCCCCGATAAGCTTTCTTCTCTTCTCCCGGTCAAATGTTTTGTATTTAAATTACTAGTTCTGTCTTCTTTCTTATCCCATCTTGCTCCAATTCAATTAATCGAGTTCAACAGTTCCGCTCAGATATAGACTCCTCCTTCTATTTCTCCACTTATTTGGCCATTGTGTAATGACGAGCGTGTGTGTGTAGTGCGTTTGCGTGTGTGCGATTGTGTGTCGATGGTTTGTACGTGGTGCCAAACGAGTGGTGTGGACTTGTTTTGTAGACGATTCCGATTGTGACATTGGCGATTTCTCTCTCATGACTCTTGCGGAATCTATTAATCACCCCATGTATATCATAAAACTATATAGAGAGAATGGAAATATCACACACTCATCGATTTTTGCTCCCTCCCTCCCTTCTTTGTTTGTTTCAGTGGTTTTACTACTCCCATGTCTATCTTGTAGAGATTATCGCGACTTGTATCTCCACGTGACAACATTCCTCGAATATTCTTTCCTTTGGGGAATAACAACAAAAGAGAAAAAGAAAAGAAAAAAAAAACAATCGAAAAATAGCATTCATTTTCACAGTGAAATAGTTTTTCGTTTCTTTTTTTCTAATTATTTTTTCTCCAAAAAGTAATGCGCTCAAATGTTTCGTGCCTTTCATTATTTTGCTGGTCCCGTGTTTTATATAGTAGTTATAATTTGTTTTTTTTTTCCTCTTTCTTTGATGTCGTGCTCTCTCTCTCACATATCTCGTAATTTTGTTACGGACGAACGAATGAAATGAAATTCCCAAGGACCCAAGACGATGACCGTGAATGAGCAAATGTTGATGAATGAACCAGCCGTTTCTTTTACGAAATAAATAAAAACTCAAAATAATTAAAATCTACTTATCAAAGGGGAAATTTTGGCGTTTCTTGCGTGCGTCAACGGACGTTTCGCTTTCACTTTTCATTCGGTTTCGCATCAGTCACGATTGTCGGTGTCACCTTGAGATCTCGTCGTCAGTGGGTCATCATCATCTCGGATTATATGATCTAGAGAAGAGGCCACACCCAGTGAATTTGCCGATCCATTCCAACAGTCACGACGAATCAACGGAATCATCACCGTATCATCTTATTGTTTGCTGTCGCCATTGTGAGTTTCCTCGGCCCTGAATACGACCTGAATTCAATTGTGCTCATTACAATAATATATTTTAAAAAAGATGATGGATAGAATGAAAATGTTGTAGAAAAGGGTATAAAGTATTAATCAGGTTTCCGTTTTCGCGGCTTCCACGAATCCCCCCCGCAAACCAGTGATCACCCAAGGAGAACGCGAGATATCAAATGACGTAATTGAACTTGTCGGCAGGATGTGTGGAGGACGCGCACGAGTCCTTATTTAGTTTTTTTAAATATTCGTTTTTTATCTCTTTCGTCCACACTCGAGTTATTATTTTTGCGCATACAACGAACTTGTGTACTAAAACAGTTCCGGTTGAACGAACAAACTCAACTCGTGAGTTTCCGGGCTATTTCGTCGCCAATGGGCGTTATTGCGTTTATATTTCGCTGCAAGCGTTCTGCCATATATTGTAATTCAATCGTAGCCCAGGGAAAGTGAAAATATGACTCAGTTTTTGTCAAAACAAAAATTCAAACAGCCGTCAGAAAAATTACGCAACTCAGTGAGGGGTGACGGCTGCGGTGCTGAGCTACTCAAAGTCCTTGAAAAATATAGCCACAAAATTACTAAGCGAAATACGTAGAAAGGCGATTACCCTTCAAAAAAACTAATATTATTTGACAAATTTTTTAAGCATGACCAAACATAAATTTGTATATTCAAAAATATGTTTTCGTTAATTTCAACTTTGGATCTTAAATTGTTATTGTAACCCGTGTAACGGATATCTTCCTGTCTTGCATAAATAGATGGACAAATCCGTTAATGCCAGCAGTGAACAGACGTCATCACTTTAACATTTGACCCGCTGAATAACGTTCTGCGTTCACATTTTCTCAAAACTATTCCACACATTGGTTGCGCGTGATAATCACGTGTCATGGTGAAGACACTCACGTACGCCATTCGAAGAAAAAAGGTCATCACTCTTTTTTGACTGATTAATGGATTGTTTACCACAGGTTTCTGTTTAGCTTAAATTTCTTTATTGACATAAGGGAAATGATTTCAACTGAATACAAATGAGCTGACATTTGGGCCACTCATATTTGAATTGAAATTGAAATTGGATTCCGTATTAGGTGACGAATTAAATGAAAAGATGTGTCAATTACGTAATCACATACGAGTGATTAAACCGAGCAGGCGGGGGTATTGGCCGGGGCGTTTTTGCAAGCGACGGCTGTCAGATTGGTCAGGCTATCAAATTGGTTGTTAAAGTCCCACACCTTTAATTGAAAGAATAATGAATTCATTTGATATCCAAATGAATTAAAAAGACAACAACTTTCTTTTCGTTATTACCTGGTTGTAAATTATCCAAGGAACAAAAAACAGAGTAGGTTCAAGGTTCAAAGTTTCCACTCCGTGATCGTGAACTAAATCCTGACCCTCGATGCTCATTTGGCAAGTATCAATAGGCGCGTAATCCAAGCCAGCCAATTCGGCGCACTATTCAACCAGACAATTTTCTAATTTTACCACACCCGTAAAAAAAACCACTGCGCATTTACGCGGCATCGTAAAATAACAAACGAACCAATTCTCCGTTCTTGGGTAGATCCATAAGGCAAGTCGTGAAATTTAAAGCCTGGCAAGATTTTAACTAAAATTAAGCAAATCTCTAAACGAAGTATTACATAAGTGAACGATACCTGAGTAATCGTTGGACTGTATTTGATGCCACAGGCATGGAGAATATTGCCAGTACACTCATCTTTCATAAGAAATGTTTGATGATAAAATTAATCCCAAAAGAACTTTGCAAATTGAAATAATAACTGTACCGGGTCCATGTTGACATTCGAAACTCCATCCGCCTTCCGCATTCGGTAGAAACTGCATGGAAAAATTTAAAATAACTTGGATAAGGATTAGGTGTGTGATTAAAAATAGAGCTCAAATTTTACCGTTGCTTTTCCGAATGGGATCAATCTTAAATCGGTAAAAGTGGAAAGCGTCGGCCAGTTGGGATTTAATTGATTCACGAGGAAATTGCGGCTGTCGGGACAAAGGGATTCGTAATAAACATCCAGGGTCATTCGTTCACCAGCTCTAGTCTTTTAATTTTAGAACAAATTAAAAATCATATAATAGATTACAAGTTGTTGCATAATAAACGATAATAAGTCTAGGATTAGATTAAGCACAAAGTATGACGATGCTATTTTATTTTATCAACAAGCGTGGCATGCTGCTGGTTTCATCAGGGATGGAAATGACTTAATCCAGCATGGATAAAGGCATGATAAAGCATGTCAAGGATAAAATAAAGAGCATAAAACAATCACGTGAAAGGTGCGTTGGCCAGAGTCGATTGTAAATGTAGGCTAACACACTATGCTGGTATCCCCCCCCCCCTGCTGAACATTTTTCTTTCGATATTGTCACACATCATCGCTGTTCAGAAATAATAGTATATACTATAATTCTGGCTTAACGCCATATAAGCTTCATCAAAAAACGTTCTCGCTTGCTTAACCACGTGTGGGTTATATAAGCGACGAAATAAAAAAAGTGACAGTATCATCAGAGCTATACGACGCCCCATTGTTGGAAAAAAATGAGTCACCTCCATCACTTTCCACATGGGAAAAGAAGTTGACAATTTGGGCACACATGTACATATAAGACCGCGTCTTTGATTAACTCTGTATTTATTCATAAACTCTATGACGCCAATAAAGACAGGTGAGAGCATATAAAGATTGACGCCTGCATTGCTGTATAAAGAGTGGACCACACACGGATAGTTTCTATTAAATAAAAAGAATTCTTTTTGTAATATTATTACCTGAGGGGCTCCACCAACCACGCAGATCAAGGCGAACCCACATAGAATAAGCGATCGCATTTTCGGTGTTAGTTTGATGTGAATTTTTCTTAAAGAATCAGGATCGAATCAAAGTAACTGTTTTTTCAGCTCACCCTGCAAGGATCTGTGTGTTTTTGTAGTGATGATTTACAGTCAGGATGTAACCTCTGTATGCCTATATATAACATTTGATAAGGTGGAATTATTTGCTATCGCGATAGAGCGAGATGTCGTGTGCTCCATTAGACCTGCCCATGAAGCATAATGATATCATAATTGATGCTGGTGAACTTTCGTCTAGGAGATAGAAATCGGACCATTCAACTTGTTACGTAATTCGAAAGAGAAAGGGAAGTCTATCGTGAACAATAACATTTTCCCCTTCGTTGAACCTGTTATAAGAGAAATTGGTTTAATTCCTACGAACTCACAAAAACTTGTTCACTTGCAAAATGTACACACAGTTTCATTAAATGTGTGTCATTTAAGTATAGTTGCAATTCGCATACTTGCATTCCTATAGCAACAAAATATTAGCCAATAACGTAAAATTATATAACAATCAAATGTTTGCGGTAGAAAGCGTTATCACGTAGTTAGTAACAAAACCAGTCAGACAGTCTCAATTAAAACAGAGGAGAGAATTCCCAATTAGGGAGCAATTAAAACGACAGGGGAACATGTTCACTTTCTGACGTTCTTTTATAATTTTGGTTGTTGCCCTTATACTCGCCACTTGGCAAAGCTATCAGTACATTTTTTTTCGGTCTTCAATTATCGTACAGCGGCGAGACCTGATCAGAATATTCAAATTTATTTTAACGTAACATAAATTATTCACATTTTTTTTTTCATCCACGAAATCTATTTAGAATAGTTGCTCATTTTCCGTTGCGATGTTAGCGGTGTAACACGACGCCAGACTATTCATCTTCATAATGGGTTCATCTTTCATTTGATCCTGCATCATTTGAACCCGATGAACCTAAGCAGTCAAAAATCAGGTCCATTATATAGTCATAAATGTTTCTTTAATTTTTGGCTCATTGTGAAAACCTATTTGCATAATAATAGTATAAAATATTTCATAAAAACTTGCACAATGAAGGTCACCGTGTCGAAAACAGACCACCTTTCAAAGCAAAATGAATACCAATATAAAAATAATTCGGAAATCGGTGCTTTCTTTTAAGAGTTAACTTTCAAGTGAGTCTTGTATTTATAATGTAGGGCCTATCGAAAACAAATGTATTACAAAATGTTACATTTTGATACATTACTTCAGTACCCAGCATTGAAGTTAACTAAAATTTGGACGGAATAACAATATTCGAATAAATGGAATGTCGATTTTTATGCTTCACAATCCCCAACGGGGATGGGTTTGCTCATCATCTAGACGGATCACCTAGAGAACATTGGAAAGGCAAGACGGAGCGTTAAATCCGTTATGATTGCAAGCAACAGATCTTAGATTGGAAAGACTACTCCATTGCTTGCCATCATCAAACACCTGTAAAATACCCCCAAAATTAATAATCAGTTGGAAATATTATTAAAGTTAATAGTAATTTTCACCTTATCATAAACAACCCACGGGACAAAAGTGAGAGTAGGTTGCAGAGTTAAAGTTTCCGTTCCATGCGCCACAGCCAATTCTTGGCCCTCGCTAGTCTTCGTGCAGGTGTCAATCGGTGTAAAGTCCAAACCGGCTAATTCGGCGCACTATATGAAATGGAAATATTTATAAAATTTCTTCAATTTTCATTCGGAGAATCCCGTACTAACCTGAGCTCCAGAAGTTGGTGCTCTCATCAGACACGATGCGTAGTTCAGCGCCTTATTATTGAAATAGAATTTAGTTTCCCAAGCTTTTATGAAACCCACATGTACATTTCGAAAGAGATACCTGAGTGTTGTCTTTACTGTATTTGATACCGCAGGCGTGCAGGATATTTCCAGTGCACTCAGCCGAACCGTGTTGACACTTGAAGGACCATCCACCCGATGAGTTTTGGGAAAACTACAAACAATTGTCAAGTTCATTGTATAAACAGGCAATTTCTGATTGCAACAAAGAAATAATAATAACGGGACATAGGACATACGCTTGCTTTGCCAAAAGGGATCAGCCTGAGGTTGACGAAAGAGGAGAGACTTTTCCATTGCGGCGCCAACTGATTGACCAAGAAGGCCCGGCTGTCGGGACACAAGGACTCGTAGTAGACGTCCAGATTCGTTCGTCCACTATTTCCGAGCTATTAAATCATCAAAACATTATGAAGGCACAGTCACGACTCACGAGTAAGAAATTAAAATCCAAACTGTCAACTAGATAAATTGAGCTATGCGAGGATGGAATGGCAGAGAAAATCATTTTTAAAGTTTCAGCTGTGTGACAAAACAAAAAGAATAAAACCCAACAAATATTTGAGGTTCAGCCGGAATGCGACGTGCGAGATTGATGAAATTCTTCGAGCAAAATAGTTGCCTACTATACAATTTCTATCACTTCCCTGAAATTCTGGCGTCAAGGTAGTTTTCAATACCTCCGCATGATTTCCAGCGGGGATGGCGCAGTCTATTGACCTTGGGTCCATGAGCCTTGCCTCTCCCCGGAGCTTTTTTTTCTTTTTTTAATTATTTCTTTCCTCTTATGTTTTTCTTAGGTGTTGTTTTGTTTTTACAATTTTAAGGTTAAACGAGAAAAAGGGGCGTGCCAACTTGCAAGGAAAATATTACACAATTTTTTTACAACACTTAAAATAACAAATCTTATAAATTAAGAAAAACAAGAAAATTATTAAACAATGTTTTACTTTAAATATATGAGCCAATTAAAATTAAAAATCTGAAATTAATTGACAATAATTAATTGTTATGCAAAATGATTACCCCAGCAGTGTTGACAAAGCTGACGCACAGCAAGGCAGAGGCTAACAAAAACTTGAACATTTTGGCAACTCACAAGGTGAAGTCTACAAGAAAGTTGAATTCAAGCACCGTCTGCAAGCACGTCCACTCTCTCCCGGAACTTGCTGAGCAATGTCTGCATATTCGAGCGAGCCGAACGACCAAGGCTATACATGTTATCCACTCCTCGATTCCTATTCTTTTCGCCTCTCACTGATCAAACAGGTGTGCTGAAGTGAGAGTCGAGCTGGACGCCAGCTGTGAATGTTTTCACGCGTGCATTGTAAACGAAACAACGGATCTTTTTTTTTTCAAATAATACAAAATTGTCCCAACAAAAAAGACTATTCTTCGTTGAAGTTGGCGCCAATAAACTGAAACTAGAACAAATCCATTACGATATTCTGGACAAAATCGAGGTCGCCAATTTACAGCTAAAATGTGCTGTGCTCTATTTCCTGGTTGAAACGCCCGTTGGTATCAGAATTTTCAAGGCGTGGCACTTGAGCGCCAAAAAAGTGCTACCCAATTGAACTAAAATACCAAAATGGCCATTCTGATCTTATTTCATTGAAGGCAGACTTACAGAATAAGGAACAACAAATCGTGTTACTTCCACCCCAGTGTAAAATAAGAATAATGTAACAAAATTGTATAGTACAGACACACTGCCATCAGTCAGAGTGATCGTCTTCATCATCGTTTGAATCGTTGAAAGGAAGATCGGGAAGCTGAATGTTGCTCAGCAAGTCACGCATGGCCGCCACCAATGTGGCAACGCTCTGTTGAAGATTGGCTCCCGCTCCTTCGGCAGCAATCTCTTCATTTTCTTGCAAATCGACATTGGCACGAGGAGGTCTGCAACAATTAAACATGTTGAAATAATTTTAAAAAATCAAATAAAATACAAGGCATACCTTCCAGGTTGTCGCTGAACGGCTTGTTGATTATTAACAACTTCCTGCGGATTAAAACCGGGTAAGAGTGACCGGAAGAACGAACTGATCAAACCTCCTTCCAACTGGCTGGCGGCTGTGGCATTATTGGTTCGAGTTGGTCGACTGTAGCTCGAGCTACAGTAATTTTATATAAATTTTATAAATTTATTTAATTTAATAATAATAATTTAATAATTAATAATTTCTATTTTTTACTATTACTTACACCGATTCTACAGGCGGTAGAGGATCAAAAGACATGACTGAACCAGCTGCCAGTTCCTGGATGTTTAAACAAGAAATAAATAAGAACGCTTCTTATTTAGAAAAGTATTTTGAGTTGAACCTGGGGTAGCGTGGCGGTAGCATCTTTGATATCTGACAGGAGAATATGTCGGTAGATATTTCTTGGCGTTCCTTGGTAGCGCGTTTTACGCTTTTCCTCGTATTCTAGGGCAATCGAAGGCTGGCGATCAACCTCATTTAAACAGCTGTTGGCGTTTCGTTCCAACTATAATTTTAGAGTTGGTTGTTAATACAAATTGATTTATGGCAACACATTGTTAAATACCCAAGGAAGGAGTTCAGCATCTTTCCAAAGGTGAAATGAGCGTCCGATGTACAGTTGAATTAAATTGTTCAACGACGGCGAATGACTACGCATGCAAGCAATTAATACTTGAACGCGAAATATTTTAAACTTGGTTACGTACCTGAAAGGTGTTTTGGGTGAAAAGTACTCGTGTCTGACTACTCTAACGTCAGCTTGAATGGAGCACTTATCTAACAAAGGAATTAATACTCCTGGGAACATTAGCAGGGCCTGTTTAAGGTATTCGTCTGCAAGTGGAAGGCTTTTGGGGTCAGTTTTTGAATGGTAGAAGTGGGCCAAAGCAATAGCGAAAGCCATATTAGGCAGTTGGGACAAATTTTTCTTGGATTCAAAGAATCCAAAAAATTCAATGAACCAAGAATATTCACTGGCTTGAAATAAAGACGTCAAATTAAACGAACGATTCTTTTTACATTAAAAAAAATTAAAAAAATGCGTAATACCTTTGATGGCGTAAAAGTCTATCATCAGAATAACTGCCAAGGGATCGGAATCCAAATCCAATGTATAAAGAAGTTTACAAAATTCCAAAGCAGTTCGGTAACATCCTCGCAAACCGATGGAAACCAAATGTTTGAATATGGCCAAAAATAATGCCCTTGAAGTAAACCAAATATGTGATTGAAGTGTAGGACAAAAGTCTGAAATAATTATACCTGTTTTCCTGTTGCTTATATTCGAGGCGACAATTTCCGGATGCCAAATTGAATGAAGGATGAAAAGCACTTTCAAGAATGTATAAGGCTCGCTCGATGAGTTCTCCTGCCATTTGCGGGTCTTCACTCATTCTGCAGATATCAGACAGCTGGATCAGCGAGTCTATATGGTATGGATACATATTCACAAGTGCAACAATATTTGTGGGATTCAATGAGCTGACAGCCTCCCAGAAATCGTACTGTATTTGACGATACTCTTTGTTGTGCTCATATTTGAAATAGAAACAACCATCCTTTGTTTGATCCAAACTCATTGAAAGTCCTAATATAAAACATGAATTCAACATCATATTAAAATTCATAAAAGATCTTTTAACTTCACAACACAAACCTGTTTTTCTTATTTGGGACCAATTGTCTTTGGAATTGATTAGCCATGTTGACTTTACATAAGCCCTCCCCCTGGCTTTCTTCTTTTGTGCTGAAACCACCACTCTGCTGCCAAAGATTTTCTTCAGCTCATTGTCAGAATTAAGATTTTTTTGTTCTAAACTGAGGACATTTTTAGCAGCAACTTGTTTGGAAACTGGCGTCTCATGGCCATTTGAAGGTGCAATATTAACTAGAAATTCATTGTCCAAATCATCAGCATCATCATCAAGCTGTGCACTTTGCTTCTTCTTCTTCTTGGTCTTTTTCTTAGGTTTGGTTCCTGTTTGAACTATGTGTGATGTGTCTTCTTCCGATTCATCAGGAGTGGGTGGTTCTTCGACACTTTCCTTGTCTGAGTCGTCACCTTCATGCAACTAGGAGAGTAAACAGGATGAATTTTGAATCACATTTACATGACACGATTATTTTATATACCAAATCAAACATATTGATGGCGGGTTTCTTCTTTCGATTTCCATTGACATTTCTTATGACAGGCGCATCATCAAGCTCCTCTTCTTCTAGTTGTAGGCTTGATGCCAATGTTGATAACTCATCCTTTTCTCCATGAATTTTGCGAAGCTGTCTATTTGACATGATCTGTATTTAATAAATTGCAAATCAGAAAAACAAGATATCGCTCCCGATATAGTAATCGTTTGGACAGTGTGTATTTTGGGTTGTGGGCCCACGTAATCGTCTGCATGAAACAAACCATCTAGCGGTCAAAAAAGCACTTAATTATTTTTGGAATTTTGGTAAAGTAGTTTTCGTGACTTTTCGATGCACTATTTGATTTTGGAATCAATTTAAAATGATTTTATGGTTGTGTGGTATTTATTGAAATGATTTTGATACACTTTTGGTCAATATTTCGTAATGGATGATTGCTACCCATAGTGTGCTGCCACCTGGCGCTTTTCACATTCGAAAAACGCTCAGTCAAACGCTTTCTGTCAAACGTGTAAAACCCTAGAAATTTGCCCATCGTGCTGAATGAAAATTCTTGTGTGCTTGATGTTTCGTTTTATCAAAAATGATTTCATCCGACCTTGGTGATAATGACTCAGTTATTGGTAACCGTTTGAACTGATTGGAAAAAGAAACGATTCTCCCACAAAACTTGGCTCAACTGAATTGTGCATTTATTTTATGTGCTTGGGAAAAAAGGGCATTGAGAGAAAAAAAAAGGAGGCAGCAAACGTAGTAAACGGCGCCTATCGGCAAAAGACTGAAGCTCGTTTCAGTCTGTACTGGTGCTCCCATCATGGCGGGTTAGTTGGCTGTTTCAGACTGTCAAATTTCATTTTTTTCCCTCATCTAGTTTGCTAGTTGTTAGTCATTCTCATGTTTAACCTAACTAGTACCATTGATATTGTCTGATTTGTAAGTAAAAGGCTGTACTTGTTGACTTTGCAATGGCTGCTCTCGTGGTACCATGTAGTCTAGGCGATTACGGACGTGTAGTAGAGTAGAGAGAGATTGTGTGTTGCTCAAAGTGTTTGGTTGGCGTGGTGTGTGCTGAAAGCGTGTTGATTTTGATCTTATTTATCATTGTCAGATGATCCACCTTCGTCCTCGCCACCGGAGGAAGATGAAGAAGAAGATGAAGACTCGAAATCATCGCAGCAACAAGGTAATAAACCCGAAATTCTTGTCGTTTTATTCCAGCCCGAAAAATTCCTCAGTCGGCGGTGGCATGTGGTTCGTCGATTTTCGCGTTACTGGCGCGACTTCTTTCTCTTGACAACAGTCAACAGCAGCAGCAGTTGAAGAGAAAAACGGCATGCCTGTTTTTTCACGGTTCAAGTGGCTTTTTTCCCTCTCATTTTTGTGTAAAAATCTTATCTTGAATGGAGTAGAGGGAGAAGAAAAAGAGGGTAACAGGAACCTTGTTAGTAGGGGGGGTTATTGGCGCCAAAAAAGAAAATGCCAGGCCTGGGCCGCATTGTGTTACACACAGCGCCATCATTTTCATTCTGGGAACAAACATTCCTCTCTCTCTCCCAAAAAGATTTTTCCTTTTTGTTTTTTTTTCTCCTTTTAAAAATTCTTGACGTCGTTAAAAAAAAAAGTCGTTGGAATGTTTTTCCGACCGATTTCTCTCTCCCCCCCAACACTTAACGTTATTTGGAAACTGTTGTGTGGTATTTTCTTATTTAAAAAAAACCAAGTAATGAAGTTTTCAGTCTTTTTTTAAAATGTATGCGGAATGTTGCCAAAATCTGCAACTTTTATTTTTTTGGCTAATAAAACTTAAAATTTTTCTTCAGATGATGAAGGCGATTCTTCTGAAGAGGAAAGGAGTTCCAGCGGTCGTGAATCGGTTTCAATCACGGAGATGGAAGCCTGTCTGGAGAACGGCAACGCTTTCAACAGGTCAGTTCAAGAAACATGTCCTATTATTCTGTACAAAAAGCTTAAGGCTAAGTCATCTAGAGATTCCACTTTTAACTAGTTTTCCGGCTCAAAAGAAATGAATAGCTTTTTCGAGATGGATTAAAAAATCTGTCACTTTAATGAATAATGGCACCTGCTCCGAGTAAAAACCCTCCTTTTTAGTAATCATTTAGTATAAGAAGCATATCTCTCACATTCCGATTGAAATCTGTTTGAACACGTCCATATTGGGTTTGTATGGCGTGATAGATTACACGACCGATAGCCCAACGAATTCTGGTAAATCTGATAGTGAAATCATGACTTTTAATTAATAACGGTCCGAAACACCTGCCGTTGAGCATCATCCACCTGGTATTATTATTAAATTCATGTTTTGACATTCAACGCTGTATGGACAACACTGGGACAAATGACCTAATGAAGGTGGTGGTGGAGGCCTGCTGTTGGTTGCGTGCGCAGTTACACGACGCCTTAATAGTGCGTTACTACTCGCTTTTTTACTCCAATGTTGACGGTGCAGCCTTTCCCTCGAGCTCTACTTCTCCCATAGAATAAAAACTGCGTCATTTGCTCGTGTACATTTTTTGGCGGGAAAGTCGATCGATGGAGATAATTCGATTTTTTAGTCCCTCCACTCGAGCATGTTGTGTGTTGTGCACCGTATCATTTTCTTTTATGGTTTCATTTTATTTTGGTGGTGGTCGTTGGTAGGCCAGTGGATATAGTTACATCGGCCAAAAAATTTTGAAATTATTTCGGCGCGCTCGAATTATGACGCACGCCCTTGGCCTCAATTTTTATATTTTTTGGTTGAGCCTCTCTACGTCGTCGTCGGTTGTTCAGGTCAATCCTTTTTATTTTCTCTCGCCAACAATTTCCACGAGATGGTGCGCCGATCGAAAGCAAGACCGGAAGTGAAACTTGGAAGAAGAAGAAGAATGTTGGCGCCAAAAAAGTGAAAAAGGAAAATTGAGAAGAGGAAAAACGGCCGATAGGGACGCCATTCAAAAATGTTTAGGGGGTGAAAAAAGCGCCCGAGGCATAGTGATGTAAGCGCCTCTCGGTGGCCGTTTGGTGAACGAATCCCCCCTCTCCACCACCACCCTCTTTTAAGGCGATGGAATGGCCGCTGTTTGTGCACCAATCGCCATGGGGCGATTTTTTTCTAGTCTGCAACGTGATTGGCCACCTCGTCTCCCACCCTATGTGGGCGGAGTCTGGTCTGAAAACGCACCCCTAGAAAACCTTAGATACGTACGCACACACGGGCAGAACACGTTCTCCTGCTCCCACCCCACACTCTCCACTCTTTTTCCGTCTTCGTTCACTCGCGTGTGTGTGTGTGTGTTGGCTCGGCGTGTTGTATTCAACCCCCCTGGCGGTCACTACGTCGTAGTACATTTCGGCTATCGTCGTCCGTGTGTGTGTGTATGTGTGTATGTGGTTGGAGACGTTTTGAACTGCAGACAAAAACAGCCGAAATTCTTGTGCCCGCGCGCACAGAGTCCTTTTTTTTCGTTTCTGACTATTCGTTCAACAACTTTTAACAGACTTGATTGGAGTGTGTTTGTTTCCTGTGACGCCATCGAAGAATTACTAGCCGAAAAAAGTGATGGACGCTATGGCAGGGAGACGCACATTGGGGGTGAAACAAAACTTTGGACGAGGGGGGAGTTCAAGACCGGAAGCGCGTCCCTCCCTCCCTCCCTCGTGTGTGTGTACGTGTGGTGAGGAGTAGCCATCTGCTCCTCTTTTTCTTTTTACACACACACACACACACGTTCAGCTGCCATGTTGGTTTCATTCGTCGTAGGCCTTTGGGGTACGTCGTCGTCCAAGTAGTCGGAGCACCACCCACCAGCCCTCCCGATGGCGCTACTTGATTGACTACTAACCCCCCTCCAGCCGACGCGTCTCCCGACCTTTTTAATGATGGTAAGAGTTGATGTTTTCTCTCTCTCCTTCCCCATGCTGGCGTTTGTTTTGACGATGAGTCAGGCCTCCTCCTCCCTTTAAATATATTTTCCGGTGGCGTCGTGTGTGTGACGTCATCCTGTGAATGGTATTGATTTATACCCTGCCTCCTCCTCGCAACAGCGACAAAATTTCCTTGGCCTTGCGCAATGGCGTCCTCACGTGATGAGACTCGCGTGTGTGTTGACATTGCCGACGCCGATCTAAATCGCACGTCAATGAGGAAACGTACTCGGAAAAAAGTTTCTTTCCCCCGTACAAGGCGTTGGGACGGAGAAATTCCTTTTCTCTCTCTACATGCCCGCCTCTTTGCCCACAGGGTTCATGTTTGACTGCATTCCTCAACCAACCCAACCAGCCAGCCTCCCTCTTTCTAGTTGGCTTGGCCGAGATACCACCGATTGATCCGTCCCCTCCATATAAAAATAAATAAATACTTGACCTAATCGTCTTTGGAAACCCCAGCAAAAATATTTTAAAAGTTCTCAGGTGTCGCTTCTTCCGGTTTCCGTTGTGTGTGTAACGCGAGTCGACAGGAACAAGTTTTTTCGGTGCGTCTTTTTGGAGAGAAAAAAGAAAATGGCGCGCGCGCCTCAAGGTGCAAGACCGGAAGTCGAGGATATTCCACGGGTTTCTCTTCTCTGGTTAAAAAGAAAAAGGGTCACATATATTTTTCAATCGGTTTTTTGGTTAAAATAAATAAAAAAAATTTCGTTGTGGCAGCAGCAGCCATCTTGAGGTCGCAAGAATGCTTATCTCCTCCGTCTTATATATATATTTTTATGTATGCGAGGAGAGAGAGGAAGCTGTTAGCCATGGGCGCATTCCTGTGAACCGAGGGGGGAGAGATGAGCCGAGCAGCTGGAAGGGCCAAATTCTCTTCCGTTGGGTTTGGTGGTGGTGGTAGGCTTACCCCTAAAGCTCTACTCTGCCATTGGCTTTGCCACTATTCTCTTACCCGTCGTCGTCTTTCTCCGATTTCAGCATCTTTTTCCCCGTTTCTCCTACAACCCTGACCATCACTACAAGAAAATCTTAGGCAATCTTGTTACCTGACGATAATGATAATTTACTTATCTCGGCGACACAAAATGGGGTCCAGGGCTTCCCACGGGTTTTCGGTTTCTTTCCAGTCATAAAACAAAATGGTCGCCCCCCTCCTCTTCAGTTTTTTGGGAAAAATCAAAAGGGAAATGGCGGACTGGCTACCACCACCTAAACGATGGAATTAATCAACTTGATTGAGAGTAATGACTGTAATTTCAGCATTTTTCGGATGGTTCGATCGGAAAGCATCAATTAAATAATTTCAATTCCCATTGACAGAATTTTCAAAAACATGGTTGTGTGTGTGTGTAGGGTGGGGAACGCGTCGCCGCCATTTTGTCGAGCCGTGAAAAACGCGTACAAAATGGCCGCCGACTCCATTTCCCAAGTTTATACGGCGTGCCGTTCTTCAGAAATTTGACGATTATTTTCAACTGTCGAGCGCTAAAATAATGAATTTCTTTTCAATATCGACGTTGTCATCTGGATGCGGGTTGTTGTTTTTTTTCTTCTTCTCCCGAAACCATCTGGCGATCCCGGGGAAAATGCTCTGGCTGGGGTTAAGGACGATCCATCACCTCTTCTTTCAGCAACAAACAACATGGTGGAAATTTGAAAAAGAGAATTGGGGTGAGAGAGGGGGAGAAAAAGAAAGAAGAGGATTCGTCGTCGAATGATGGGAGGGTGAGAGTGGGGCCCTTGGGGTAAATATAGAGAAGAGGGGGAACTCACCCTCCGCTTCTTCCCTATTTCGCCCCAAGGCTTCTGCGGAAAAATCAATACTTTGACCTCCTCCCCTCTCTACTACGTTCTCCCCCCCTGTCTGTTTGTGCAGCGGCCATAGGTAAAAACTTGAAAAAGTTGTTGGGTTCATCAACAAAAATATATATAATACTACTACTACTACCAAGGTAGTAGTAGTTTAAGCGCATAGGAGTTGATCCAATAGAAAACCGAGTAGGTAAACCTATTAGCTCAAATAACCATCCGTCGTTTTGGACTTTACCAATCGATATCAGTCGAAATAATTTGGTTGCACGTTCAATTGTTGTAGGAATAGTGTTCATTTGTTGAAAATAATTTCGAATCGAAAATGTTTGGCCTATTGGGTGAAATAGCCACCTGAAACGGTTTTGCGCGCCTTTTAATCCTCTGAAAATGCATAGGCCGCCACCTGGTGTGGGGTTTTGAAACCACTCGGTGCAACCCACCCCGATCGGCCAATAGAAATCGAGCCAAATTACAAATAGAACGGAGAAATAAAATGTCTTCTTCTTCTTAAAATAAAAAGAAGAAATCAGAGAAATGACTCAATAATAATTCCTTGTCTTGATTTCTATATTTATAACAACACAGGGAGCTGGTGGCGCGTGTGATTTTAGAAACGCTGCGTTCGATTCCCGTTCCCGATGTTCATCACGACCTACGCCGAGTGTTGGCCATCATCTCACGCCTGGGCGAAGATTCAGGTATGACTGTGGGGACGACGACGAAAATGTCTGTGTGTGTGTGTGTCGCCCAAAATAATCATCATTATCATAACAACAATGCGGGGTCGCGATTGGTTCTGGACGGAGACAAGAAGAGGCTCCCGCTGATGGATGGGTTCCAGAGTGTAGTTAGCATTTCTCTTCCGTCGTTTCAGGCGCGCACGCGTTTCGTGTCAAATCTCCTCCTCGGCCAGTTCTTTTTTCGAACGACCAAGTGACTGTGTGGTGGAGGGAGACTATTCTTATTTATAGAAAAAAACATCAGGCTAAAGGAGCGCGCGCTCTAGGAGAGATGGATTGGGTAACTGTGTGCTGCTGCTGCTGCTCGACTATTCCGGAATTGGATGCCCTTTGCCAAGATGTTTGGCGGGAGGAGGAGGAGCTTTGGTCCAGTTTGTGGGTTTCCTTCCTCATTGGTCCAATTCGTTTTTCTCTCTTTTTTTTCCGGGCAGCCACAAGAGTTGATTAGACTCTCCGGAATACAGGAGCAAGGAGCAGCAGCAACAGCAGTTGTCGCATCGAGAGAAGAAGACGGATGCGCTTCACTGATGCTAATTAAAAAATACCCGAGATTGGGAAGAAGAAGAAGAAGAGGGGGTGGGGTGAAATAACTTTGAGCTCTCCTACCTAAACCTTATAGATAGATAGTGGCATGCCACCACCACTAGTACACATTTCTTTTCTTGTGTGTGTGTGTGTGTGTGTGTGTCCCGGAATAAAATTAGTGGGCAAGGATCGTAGAGTGTTTTAGTATCGCTTCCGCGCTCAGTTGCGTCACACCTACACAAAAACTCTCGTCTCCTTCCTTCCTTCCACTCGGGAGCGCGGACGGCGGCTCCTTCCGCACTCGACAGTTCCGGTCTACCCCAAATGTCGATTCGAGGTTTGATGTGTTGTTGTTGTTGTTGTTGTTGTGTCATTTTTGGTCGGGTTGGAGGGGGGAGAAAATCGATTTATGCTCCAGTTGTAGTCGTAGTGCGTAAGGAGCCATGTGGCCGGGTTGAAACGACGTTGTAGTACAGCTGGCCGGCCCTCTTGCGGTCCAGACCAAGTCTCGAGGTATCTCCTGCAAGTTGCAGCAGCCGGGATTGTGTGTGTCGTTTGCAAGTAGAGATGCGATTGGTCTGGGGAGTGTCGCGCGTGCGGCACTGTTGTTTGAGCTTCGCACGTGCGCTCCAACCCTCCTTCTTCTTCTTCTCCCCTCTTGCGACGTTCATCCATCAACGAGTCTGCCAATGAGTTGCGTCTCCCATGTTCTCATTATCTCGGCTTCTTGAAGCCACCCTCCTACTCCTAATGTCTACCCAAGCGGAAAAGGGTTACGTCTTTGACGTGACCCCCCGGTCGTCGTACTACTCGTAAAAAAGGAAAAATTTCCCCTGCGATGAGCGGAAGTTCGTTAACGTTGATGAGTGTCGAGAAAAACAGAAAATGGAGGGAAAATGTGTGGCTCAAACTGAGATTTTACTTTTGCAGAGCCTTCAGTTCGGGCTGAGCTGATGGAGCAGGTGCCCCACGTGGCCATGTATTGCCACGAAGAGAAAGATGAACACCAATGGATGCACTTGGTCCCTTCGTTTTTACTTCCTTTGGTCGTCCGCTACCTCACCGACGTCAACAATCAGGTTGGGTTTTATTCATTTTGCCTATTTTATTTTTATTTATTTATTCATCGATTGGGTTTATTTTTAATTCACGAATGGAATAGGTTCGTAAAACAGCTCAGGCCGCCCTTTTGGTGCTTCTGGAACAAGAACTTGTGGCTCACAACGACGTCGAAGATCAAGTCTGTCCACTTTTGCTCATGTTGACCAATTCGGACGCTCACGATGATTTCCGAACAGAAGCCGCAGCTGTAAGTGTTCCATCTCTTGTCCTTTAATTCAATTTTGGGGGGTTCTATGTATAAAATGTGCGTGAAAGGCATCGGCCTGAAAGACATGGGTAGTGAGATGTTGGCCTGGTAGTTCCTCACCTCTCACTACTTTGTCGTTCATGTCGTGCACTTTTCCAAATCTTCGCTCATTTTACAATCGCCGTTTCGACCGATTTCGGGCCGTCAGAGTCGACTGGGAAATGCTATCGATACGATGAAGTTTCCGCGCGAAATTTCAAAAGTCATATCACAGCCAGCTTTGACGAGCCGGATATCGAGTCTCATTCATCTTTCGTCTAAATCAACACGGGGAAATAATAATAATTTAATACGAAAAAAAAAAAAGACATTTGACGCAATTGCGCCGCTCGTCGGAAAGGCTGTGGTGTGTTGCCATTTTACAATTTCATATCACAGCCATTCTAGATGCGCGGAGCTGCCGGAAGACGCAGAGAAATTATTATTTGAGCATCGAGTTTGGTTTTCGCTACTACGTGCCGCTCGCAAAGTGGCTGTCATGTGTCCCAATTTCAAGTTCAGCGTTTCATATCACAGCCAGCTTTGATGAGCGGGACGTTTTGTGGCCTTCCTCGGAAAATCCGGTAAATCATCGAGCGGAAGTGTTGTGTAACTCTTGTTGATTATGTCACTGTTTTTCCAAGGGTGTCGTGTGTATTAGCTTGTCAGAGTGGTTGCGATGTGCGTCATGTTGTACTCGTATCACAGCCAGCTTTGATGAGCGCTACGCTCGACTTGTTGCATCAGGAAAATGTTGATTTTAACATGTCACATTGGGGGTTTTTGTCTTTTTAAAATAAAAATATAAAGCTCGCCATGTATTATGCTAACTCGGCTGATGTTTGTTTGACACCCCAAAGTTGATGTGTCGGATGGCACCGCTGCTGGGCGGTGACCTGTCGCGCCGTGTTTTCCTCGAAAGATTTGCCGCTCTGTCGGCAGACGGCCTCTTTCACGTCCGCAAGATCTGCGCTGCCAATTTCGGAGAGTTTTGTGCGGTCGTCGGTCAAGAGGTCACCGAGTCCATCCTGGTGAGTTTTTTCATTTTTCTTTTATTTTTAATTCTATTCAACCGGAAACGAGATGATGATAATTATTTAAAATGTCCTTTTCTCTCTGTTTATAACAGTTGGACAAGTTTTATGCACTGTGCCAAGATGAGCTGTGGGGTGTTCGCAAAGCCTGCGCCGAAGTCTTCATGAGCCTATCGCGCGTCGTCTCGGCCAGCAAGAGACGCAACGACCTGGGCAGTCTCTTTGTCAACCTCCTTCAAGACGAGTCGCGTTGGGTTCGAATGGCCGCCTTCCAGGCCCTGGGTCCTTTTATTTCCACCTTTTCACGGATGGAAACGGAACGCGAATCGACTTCGACTTCACTGTCGTCGTCGGCCACGGCCGAAACAGCCGAAGCCGAGCCGGTCGAATCGGATTTTAATTCTTTTTATTTCTGGAGAGACCCTCTACCGCAATTGAATTTGATGCCTCCAACCACCAACAACCAAGGCGATCCGTCGCAGCCTCTTGTCTCATCCGAGGCAGCAAACAACGAAGAGTCGGTCTCGGATAGCGTCGAAAAGGCACTAGAGGATTTGATGGCTCGTGTCGAGTTGGGCGGTGGAACAACAGCAACAACTATTGAAGCCGCTGCCGCTGCAACAACTCAACCAGCATCCGGTGAACTGGTTCCCGAGCCAGTTCACGCCTTTGACTTGAGGAGAGTAGCCTGTCAGGAATTATTAGGAGCTCCGGTGGCTGCCAGCAGTGGTAACATCGTTAGCTCACCACCCAATACCGCCGCCGATGAGGGAACCAACGATTTGTCGGCCGAGTCTAAACCGACGGCCGCCGACGGTTCGGTCCAGCCGACGTTACTCTCGTCTAGTGTCACTACCTCTTTGGCGACCGTCATGTCGTCGGCTTCGTCTCTGTTTCAACCCAATCTTCTTTTACCACCCGCCTACGTCAAGAGTAACGCCACCACGACGACCAGTGCCAACAGCAGCAGCAACGACTTGTCCACCACCACCGTCTATTCAAATTCATTTTGCCCCTATTATTCACCGCGACGGCGTTCAGACGGAGGCAGCATGAGCGGCGGTGGCATCATCGAGGCCGGCCGCTCACGACCCTACAGTCCCTACGGCTCGTCTTCCAAGCGCTCGTCCATCACCCTCAGTCAATCGGTTGTACCGCAAAATCTGATGGACTATTACCTGCAGATGACGGACCCTTATTACGTGGAGACGGTCGACGCCGAGATCACTCGCCATTGCGCCTACAGCTTGCCGGCCGTCGTCTGCACGCTGGGCAAGGAGCACTGGCCGCTGCTGCGCGATCTCTACACGACGCTGGCCTCGGACATGCAGTGGAAGGTGCGCAGGACTCTGGCGTCGAGCATCCACGAGATTGGCGCCATTTTAGGCCAAGAGGTGGTGACGCAGGACTTGTTGCCCGTCTTTGATGGTTTCATCAAAGACCTGGACGAGGTGCGCGTCGGCGTTTTGAAGCACTTGAGCGATTTCCTTGGCTTGCTGGCCGAGAAGGAGCGCCGGAGTTATCTGCCTCGCTTGGCCGAGTTCCTCAAGCTGGATAACGAACAGAATTGGCGCTTCCGTCAAGAGTTGGCCCTGCAACTGCAGTCGGTAGTGGCTCTCTTTTCGCCCGCCGACAGCGCTCAATCCATCTTGCCACTAGCCTTGACTCTGGCGTCGGATCGCGTAGCCGCCGTCCGTCTCCCTGCCTTCACACTCGTAAGTATTTTGCTTCCATCCATCCGGCCATAGCAGCAACACGATAGACACACATTTTTTTAAACTTTGTTCTTCCTTTCAGGTTAGTCAAATAATGAAGCAGGTGTCGGAAAACAGCTGGGCCGACGATGCCGAATCGATGCTCACTCCTCTTCTTGCCGACCTAACGACCCGTTTCTGCTCCGGCAATCGCTGGATGCTCCGACAGAGCTACGTCAACATCTGCAACCAGCTGGTGACGGACCGCGCTTTGCCGCTGGAAGAGTTTGGTAAACTTCTTCTGGCACCTTTGCTGGCGCTCAAACAAGACCGCGTGCCCAACGTCCGGCTCGTCTTGGCCAGAGTCATCAATTTCCAGCTCAAATATCACGGTTAGTATTATTTGTCTTTCAATTGTTTTTTTTTTTTGTTTTCAACACTTGGTGTGTGGTACTACAATGTGTTTGTCTTGAATTACCAACAGAGTTTTTCGCTGGATCAGACAGTCCGTACCGGGAATCGCTGGACGAGACGCTCAATCAACTGTCGGCCGATGAGGATCGTGACGTTTCGTACTACGCCACAGTCAAACGGAATCAGACGCAAATCAATTCATTGGATCTTCCGACGGAGGACAACAACATTGCGTGATAGCCCCAATTCAAAGAATACAAACACAAAAAAACTGTACACATTCACACACATTTGATTCTTTTTGCATGATGCCAACACAACGAAAAACAAAACTTGTCGACTCCTCCCTTCCATCCTTTTTTCCTCCTCACCTCTTCTCTTATCATCTTTGATCTCTTTCGTTTTTTAAATAATCAGCCCCCCCACTAACACAAGGGAGTTCCCCCCTATAAAAAGTCTTGGCGCGGATGAGTGTTGCTGTGTGGTGCCTTGTACAAACAAGACGATTACCTGTGTGTTGTGTAAGTAAATCACGCAATTGGTGCGGGAGACGAACGCCCCGATTTAAAAACAAATGAAATTCAAACAAAAATCAATTCATTCATGTTTCCCTCCTTTTTTTAAAAAATAAAAAAGTTTTTCCTTTTTTCTTTTGCAAGTAAAAAATCGTGTAGAGAGATGGGGGGAGGAGGGATTGTTGTACAAGTTGTTGTCCGCTATGCCCTTACTGTGATGTGGTGGTGACCGCCACCTAACCTGATTGGTAGACGGAAAAAAAAATACATCAAAATAATTTTTGCCTACGTGCAACCGCGTTCTTGTCGTTCTTCTTCTTCTTCTGGCCCCAATATCATTTGGCTCCCGAAATAATGGAAAAAATGTGCTCGCTTGGTTTAATGAAGCCATCGATAAAACAAAAGTGCAAACATCTTAATGAGGTACACACGCGAGTCGAAAAAGATTAAAAAACAAGGAGTGGCCCCCGTCTTGTGTGGGTGGGGGAGCTCGTTGTTTACTCGTGTAACAAGAGAAACGGTTCTATATTTATCAAATAAAAAAAGCTGCAACCATTTTCTTTTTTACCATTGCTCTCTCCCCTCGCCCCTTTTTTTTTAAAGAAACAGAGCCAACAGCTTTGAAAATAGATTTTCCTTAGCTGATCGTCAAGACGCGCACTGATGACGACAGACTTTAAGGGAAAAAAAAAGTTATTTTTTTTTTTTAAGGAAAAGTAAAAAAACATGAGACAAATTTTGTGGTTTTTTCTCCATTTATTTATTTTTTAAACGGAAAGACGATTCCATAGCTTCTTCCGGTTGTACTTGAATTGAAAAAGAACTTTTCCATGGGGTTTCTCACGGTTTTACGCCCATTAAGCAAGTCAGAAAAAAAGAAAAACCTCCGACACCATCACGGAATGAATAGCTAATAGAATTCATTCAATCACACCAAATTGTGTGAAAAATGAACTCGCGAGTTTATGTAAATTAAATATCAAAGTGAATAGAGATAATAGCGGGAATAGTTCCGGAGAAGAAGAAACGAATCGAGAGTGGGTGTCTGCGTACCAATCACGTCAAGGGAGCGACGATTGGCCGAAATATCTTTTCGAGACGATATTTCTATTCGAGCAGAGTTGACTCTGCTGCTGCTGCTGCTGGCGCGGTGGAGGAAACCCAAGGGAAGGGCTCCAGGTTTATTTCTGTCTTCCGACGACGCAATCACTTGGCTCGGCTAACAGACAGCACAAGCACAAGCTGCTTCTGTTTGTTGGACAAGTCGAAGCTCGAAAATATGGCGGCTCCTAGTTTTCGACAAGAGATTACCTGTCTCGGAATCCTTGGCGCAATAACTCGCAAATACATCATTTCTCTCAAGTAATTACGAGCCAGGTGAACGGCTGAACGCGTGACTCAGCTCGCCGTCACACGTAGACCCTTTTTTACGATGAGGTTTTTCGGGGGAAATAACTTTAACCAAAACCGTCAAGCAATTTGTGGCATAGAGTCGACCATTTTGGGCGTCTTCCCAAAAGAAAAAAGAAAATGTTGACTGTGGATGATGTGGCAACGCGGTGCAGAGCGGGAAAACGACTGCTGACATCTCGTTGTGACGATCAAACAACATTGAATTCTAATCTTGTCTTTACAATTTTCTTTTCATTCTAATTTTGACTTGTAATCAACTCTTGACGACTTTTATAATGCCTCACTTGCATTTTAGCTATAGTCCAAACTATTTTTCTATAGAAGACATTGTGCTTCAAGATGTCAGGGTGTCTTGCAAATTCGAAGTGGCTGTTCCCAAGTTAGGTAAACAATAGCTTGTTTATTAGATTTTAAGTTTATTGGTTTTTAAATAGTTAATCATGTAATTAAGCTGATTACAAAGTTATATCTCCTTTTCTTCCAATTCAGGTATGCTTGATCAGTCGGCTGACGATGAAAACCTCAAACAAGGAAGCAAAGTAGAATTGCCGTTCTGGATGGTACCCACCCTTCATGCCAAAAAAATTGTAACACTTGAAATTCCAAGGCACTACAAAGTCAATTACAGGTAGTTAAATATCTTGACAAAGTTTCGTTTTCTGGATTAAATCCAATTTCACTTCCAAATTCTATAGACAGATCCTCCAGGCAGACAGTATAGTTGTTGACCTCCACAAATGGGGACCCTATTTCTATGATCTGGGACTTCATGTGGCAAATCTTGAATTAAAGGATTCTCTTGATATCAAGAGGAGCCTGGTTGAGGTTGATTACCCAAATTCTGTTTGCATATAACTTTCTCTAACTACTACAAATTTTTGTGTGCAGACCCTTCGTAACCGTTTGAGACAAATTATGGACATGTCTCAACATTCCACACACCACGAAACAGTACACATAATTGCAAACTTGGATGAATTAGAAAGAAAGTTGTTTGGAGTGGGTCAGTTGAGTTACAGAAGCTACAAGGTATTCATTAATATAGATTTTGATGCATCATTTCTCTATTGTTTTTGTAATCACTTTTGCTTCAATAGGAATGGGTCCGAAGAGAATCCAGCAAGATCAACACAGCTACTCTAGTAGCCAGTCACAGAAAGAGAAAATTTGCAGAAGTGACTGTTTAAGATTCAATTACCAGTTTGTCAGATGTATTTGGCCCCTATCTAATTAACAATTATATTGAGCAACTATGAAGTTCGACACAGTCAATCAGAAGCAATTAACTCGTTTGTTTTTAATAGAAATGACGCACATTTGAATGGAAAAAAAACCCCTGATGGTAGCAACACGATGGATATGTTGAGTCCCTGTTATAGTAATTGTGCTACTCATCTTTGGAAAATATTTGCCGCGCAATTCTCAAATCGAATAGATTATCTCTTAAAACTTTAACTTAACAAAACAAAACCCTTTTTTTCTCTTTTTTTATCATTTTTCTTTCTTTTTGTAAAATTCGGGAACGGTCAAGTATCTATGTGTACGCATTGTCCATTCCTTCCGTCACCTCTTGTTTGAAAGGCTGGTGGTGGTGATTGGACAATCCTCCCAAGGGAAAGGCGTCATCCTCAGAGTCTGGAGACATGGTCAGCGGTGGTCCACGGTCCATCATCATGGACTGATGCCCACCTAATCCGTTTTGCCCATTCAGGAGAGGAAGAGTTGTAAGAGATGGACCCGTTGAGTGTGTGGGAGACGAATCTGCTGAAAGTGGAGCCATTGCGGTCAGTGCAGATGGGACCACAACGGGCGGATTGTACCCGGACGAAGGGGCAGAATTGTTTGCATTACCAACCGATTCAAGTGAAGCTCCTTCAAATGTTGGTAAGATTGTGTGTTTAATCGATCGTTAACCAATTCAAATAACTGTTTTTTTTTTTCAAATTCTATTAATACCTCCTAGAAGCATTTCCTGTAGCAGAGAATCGATGCGGGTCACTCCAAAGTATCTGGCTTGCTGGATCTGCTCAATCATTTGCCAAGCAACTGACTGGAGTGGCGGCAAGGCCAGCAGCAACTCGCCGAACCGACCTCGACTTGCGTACTGTCGATCGGCCACGTAGTCTTCCAGCAACTGTTGAATCTGGTAGCGAATCCCTTTTACCCTGGCCGGCTCTCCCAGACCTTTTGCATCTGGTGCCATCCCAAAGGCTCACGTCAGACTCAAGATTCAAATAGTAAGTTGGCAATCGACGTTTTTTTATTACTAGGATCGAAGAAGACGATGGCCTTGAGGCAGGTGTACTCCGTATCATCCATTTGAATATCTCGTAGAGGTTTCACAATCTCGTCCATTATTCGAATGCCAATATGGTAAATCTCGATCTCTGCATGTTTGCCAAATAGGAATCATTAACAACATCTTTTGGCAATAAGGCAGCTAGTGTTAACCTCCAAGTCCAGCCGATTGTCTGGGCATGATGGAATCGTTGCCCAGTAGAAGAATGTCTCTTAAATGCATAGATCTTCGAGCAACTCCCAAAACGAGGTTTTCTGCCGCGTGGGCCCTCAATAACGCCACCTTGAAATTCGAATTCGACATCATCAAATTGGCTAAAAACGAAATTTTTTTTAAAATGTGTCTACCTGATCATCCAGTGGCAATTCGCTGAAAACGGGGATGTATTTGGCCCATTCGACCAAGAAGAGCAACTGCTGTTTCATTGATTCGCAAACGTCGTTGATGGTAGCCATCCGTTTGCTGTTCAAATCGTAATCGTTGACGGCTGAGAGCTGATTTAAATACAAATTTTCACACTAGAAAGGAAAGAGTTGATCGGGAGAGGGACAAGGAAAAAAATCGCAGCACATTCGCACAGATTTTTTTTATTTTTCGCAAGAGAGTGAATGATAGTAGTGTGTGTGTGTGTGAGAGAAAAAAGATAGAAACGAGAAGAAAAAAAATTGATCAAACTTGAGCAAACTGTTAGTGAAATTATGAGGCGGTTGTAGGTCAGTTAAAGATGCGATAGAAGGAAATGGGCGACAAACGGACAATTGACAAGCAAGCGATTCCCAACAAAGAGTTGGGAATTTTTATAAGGTTATAATTCAGATTTAAGGGGTTTGACGAATAGAAATCAAGTAACCAAATTTTTACCTGTCGGCTCATGGTTTCGGCATTGATGAGAACACTTATGGTCAACCCATTGGCAGAAACCGGTTCTTCGTAACTCGGTCGACGACTGCTGATTCGATCTCGTTCGTTTTGAACGGCTGTTGTGACACACAAAACGATTGTATATTGAATGTTATTTGACACTTTTTTATTTTTCTAGCCAGTTATACCTTCTTTCTTCATGCCAGCTTTGAAGCATTTGCCAAGCCGGCAATAGCGGCATTGATTCCGTTTATCTTTGTCTACCACGCAATGACGATTGAACCTATTGGATGAAGAAAGTTTTGAAATGCTTTTAAAAATTTGTAATTATTAATGATTAGATACCGGCAAGTGTAGACGTGATTTTTCCTGACTGATCGGCGGAAGAATCCTTTGCATCCGTCACAAGAAGCGGCTCCGTAATGCTTGCCGGTGGCCCTGTCTCCGCAAATGGCGCACCAGGTGGCGACGGCGGCGACAGCGCTGCCGCCGATGCCGCCGGTCACGTTGCCGTTGCTACCGGTCGGTGAACTGGACCCGACGCTGTTGACGCTTGACGCTGGTGCCGGAATCAAGGAGCCGGATGCCGTCACCGACAACTGTAGCGAGCTGGCATCCGTCACTGGAAACATGACACGACCACCATCGATCGGGTTATCATCAAAATCCAACGGATCCTCCCCATCGTAGCGCATACGTAGCAATTGTAGCGTCTCTACGCCGGCGTAAAACCGTTCATGATTGAGAATACGAATGCCAACGAAAGGGAGACGGAATAATGTATCAGACGGAGGAATTTTTCAGGCAACCAAACGTGCGGTAGCATGCTGACGAAGCCAACAACGAGTGATGGCCGATTGCGCTATTATCTACGCCGCCCATCTCTCTCCACCAACACATAAATGGCCAAGTGTTTGTTTGTTGGCATCTCTCTCTCTCTACTGGGAGATTTTATTTGGCTGTTTTGTGTGTGTGTGCGGTACTGGATTTTTGGTTTTCACACAACGGGCGACTGAACATTATACCCCACCACTTGCGAACATTGGAAATTGTCATGGCAACAAGGACCGCAACATCTTGAAGCATTTAAATTCTTTTAGAATAATTGAGCAAAGACTTGTTTGGGTATTTTATTTTACCGAATTGTCCGAGTGCTGCTGCAGCATTGGATAGCCAAAACGCCCGGACGCGCTAACTGTTTGGCGTCCGGCTTATCGCGCACAAGTTTATTCCTTGACCACCACCCCCTCTTTTTCCTCCTTTTTTTATTTTTCTTCTCGTCTCTCACCCACCCACCTCTCTCTCGGCTCTTATCGCCACTGACACATAGTGGCCTCGTCGTCGTAGCAAGCGGCCCTGTCTCAAACCTTAGCAAACGGTTTTTTTTTTCGTGCAAGAAAATCACGCTGGGATAAATTTCGAAACACACTGACGCGCACACAGAGTACATGTCGCAACCCTTCAGACATCCATCAGCTAAAGTTTTGTTTTTCCTTTTTTTTTTGGATAAGATTCTTTCGTTTTTGTTTCATATTTTTCTCGGGCGATAAGAAATGGAAGAAGAAGAAGCTCATCTATACTACATGTGATGACTGGCTATCAGTTGAAAAGATGACCAAGCAAAGCGCGGCACTATCTATGGCTGAGAGAGACAGTTTTTGAATCAACATTTTCTTTTTTTAAGGCTGATTATTGACCGACTTGGGCCACAGAAGGGAGAGAATGGCTGGCCGGGCAGATAAAGCACATAGAAACGGATGCATTATATTCGAGCCCTGGTGACTGCGTGCATCCATTCGATAAAATGCCACAAATGATTTTTCTAATTTTCGGAGGAATTCCATTTGACCATGACAAATTGAAAGAATAAAGATTGAAATAATTGTTATTTACCTGGGTGTTGTGGGCTGCTGCTGTTATTCATGTTAACTAACGCGGCGGTCCCGCCTCCGAGAACGGCCGCATTCTGGACAATAACCGAAGCGGCCGGATGGCTGTAGTGTTGCTGCTGTTGCTGTTGCTGCTGCTGTTGGATCCCGCCAGCGTTGACCACAATCGGGTTCACATTGCGGATGCTGTAGTGCTGCTGCTGCTGTTGAACCTGGACGTGGCCGGCAGCTCCAGTAGCACGGGGTGTTTCCTCCCGCGATGACTCCATCACGGTGAACGTTGAACGTTGGAACGGCTCGCCAATAAAAACCATCCAAATACAAAAAAAAATATTTGTACGTCGTCGGCGTCGTCGTCGCTCGGAAAACTTTGATCTTTGGACACCGGCTGGCAGAGAACGGGCCAAAAGGAGTTGATTTGTTTTGTTTTTTTCAGAGCTGGACCATCATCTCGTCCATCACAAACACATTCAGTTGCTCTTTTATTTTTCCCCTTACAACTGGACAGCAGACAGGACTCCAAACTACAAACTCCTAGTCGCACATTGCACTTTGCCTTTCGCGCGCGATGCCTCTCGTTCCAGTAAGGAGCCCAGCAAAGCGACGAAAGGGTCAACTTCCAGTCCGCTGGTTGCGCCCGCTGTGTGACTATATAAACGACACGACGGTCGCCCCCCTGCCACACGGTGACTGCCGACGGTGAGCGCACACTTGACGGAATGCTGGACTGCACTGCTGGGCTACTAGGAGCGATGAGCCGAGTCTCAGAGTTTGCCGTGCGTCAGTAGCCCGACTGGCCAGCACCACGGATCACATCACTTTTCCCAAGTCTTGCAGCCTCGCTTTCGGCTCCCTGCGCTTTTTTTCCTACACACACACACACACTTAAGGATACACACGCTCACACACTCACTAGGAGCGCGCTCTCTGATAACGAAGCTGGCCACTTCCCCTTCAATCCCAAACTACTGGACGTGTCAAATGGCCGTCTAATGTGATCATCTTACTCCCCTCTTTTCCTTCTTCTTCTTCTTCTTCTTCTTCGTCGTTTTCCTCTCGTCTAATCTCTACGAGCGGATTATCATTCGAACTGTGATGATGAATCGATTGAATGGCATCGATCGATTTGCCAGACCGTCGGCATGAGCGTCAATTGTTTGTTTTTTTCACGACATTGTTGCACACAAATGGCAATTTATATTTCCAGTTATAGTATAAGTTTCCAGAGAGAAACGATCTGATGAAGAGATTGTGTGTGTGCTCAATGTCTGCCTGCGGGGGCGTGTTTTCTTAACGGCCAACTGACTAAGTGGCCACTCAACAACCAGCAGACAAGAGCCCTACCAGCAGTAGTATAGTGGTGTACAATATTTATACACGCATTATCATCGAAAGTGAGTTGTTGACTGGCCCAGCAGTGTGCCGGGCACTTGTACAGTCCGAATAATATATATAGATCGCTAGTCTCTATATGTTGTTTGTTCGTTTATTCTATTACGACTTGTTTCATCTCTTTATTCTTTCGTCCGTTTTTTTTCCCCCTTTTCGCATTTTTGTTTGCTGAAGCGGCGGCCGGCCGGCCCCGAAGGTCACGCAACTCTCTGTCGAGATATCAGATGTGTGTGTACTGCCCGGCCCGCTCAGCAACACCCGACTCGAGTGGCCTCCTCCCCCCATGCATGGGAATCGATAGTGGAAACGAAACGTTCAGATCAAGCCCTTATATCGATACGCTAGGCTACGAACAACATGGGTCGCCCAGCTGACGACTGCGTGACTTGACGTAATCACGAAGCCAAAGGAAAAAAAACTTTTTCGGAGGGGGGGTTATCGCTGTCTCCCGAGTTTTATTTTTATTTTTTTTTCGTCTGCTGTGTATGCACTTCCAAGTAAGTTTCAATTACCTGATTCCATGCAAATCGCATTCAAATCAACTCGATTGGAATTACAAGAAAATAACGTTTTTCCGACTAAATTGCCATTTTCCCTTGTCCATCGGACCTGCAATGCATTCGGAAATAATTTCAATGTCTCACGCTATTCGTGTTTTCCCTTATTGGCTAGGACGGCACCAATTGTTGTTACATAACGGTGTATAATATGTCCTTTAAAGTATTAGGGGTGAACCGTTTGCTGGCGAATAACTAGAACATAAATAGTGCAGGCTAGACACAATTTCCGTAGAAATGTTGAAAGAGATAAAGGTGACGACAAGAAATTATTTGTTTCGCAATTTCTTTATAGTTTAGAAAAAAGTTTTGTAAAATCTGTCGACTAGCCGTATCAGTTGCTATAACGTATTAAATATTGTTTGCGCACGATGATGTCACAGATTTCTTCATCATGGGCCTTCTCTCCTGTTTAAATAAAGTTATTTATTTTTGATGTAATCATTCTATTAAGAGTCGAAGTATCATTATTGTGTACCCGTTGTTATCTGCAGTCATTCTGGATGACCAAATAGTTGTTGGCTTTCTCCTTCAAATAAATAAAAATGATGCAGCAAAAATCAGGTGCACACGGATACAGCTACGTTGGAATTGCCGAGACATTGAATGATTCAGCTTGACAATAAAATAGCGCTGGAATTCGAACCGAATCTGCTGTGAAATCTCAATACTTTGGCATCGGTAACGCGACCCTTTTTTTGGATTGCCGCGTTAAGTATCGCGTGGAAAATAAAGAGGGGGGGGGGAGGTATTATACATGTACAGTTTACGTAAGGATGGAAACGCCTCCGACAAACTGAAATAAACAAATCTCGGAAGAAAGAAGAAAATGTTGATAATGACAGGATTTTTGGCGGAATTGTCCCTGAGAATTGCCGTCCTTTCCTCCGCCAAGTCGAAAAAGCGATAATAAAAACCATCGCCAAACAAACCTTTTTTTAAAAGGTCTGTGCCTTTCAAGGACCATTGCCATAAGAGTGTGGAGAAAAGAGAGAGTCCATAATACAGCGCTATCATTTTATCTCGGCAACTCGAGTCCTTGAGAGAGCTGGAGCTGAGAGAAAATTCCAATACCTTTTACTTTGTACAGGCCCCCGGTACACCCATTTCCCAACCACCACCAACAGCAGCAATCCATTTTCCACAGATTGAATCGGGCGAGCTGTCGAGTTATTCAGTCGACATCTCCGTCGCAGGTCTCCCAAAAATCTGCTTCATCCGTCGACCACATTTCCAGTGCCGGAATTGATTTGATTTTCGGTTATAGTGAAAAAGTAGTGGAACACATTGTGTGGTGGTGGATCTCGGCCTAAATTCACTAGTGAAGAAACACACACTTTTTTGTGTGTCTCGTTGCGGTTGTCCCACTTATAAATTTGCGGTCGAAAAAGAAGATGGCTGATGCGGAGAAGAAGAAACGTTTGAACGTCGAGTTCAAGTCGATGCCAGAGTCACTCGAGGAGCAGTTCCTCAAGGATTTTCCATCCTACGACGAGGGTCTGGTGCGTGGTGAGCCGGGAGGATTTGTCCTGACGCCGCAGTATGGAGAGCACGCCGAAGAGCTCTACAATTTCCACGTCCGACCTGATGACATTTGGGTTCTGAGCTTCCCCAAAAGTGGTGAGTCAATCACTCGGTTTGTTTGATTATTCGGCTATATTTAGCTAGCTATCCGTTCACAAACGCTTTCAACTTCGTCTCCACTTGTAAACTGTGACGTATTATTATCTATCTAACTTCTAACGAGTTTCCTTTTCTTCTTCTTTTCTTGTTGACTCAGGAACGACGTGGACTCAAGAGCTCGTCTGGCTAATTGCCAACGATTGCGATTTTGAAGGGGCCAAGAAGAAATTGAACGATCGGTCACCTTTCATCGAGTATACTACATGATGTGCTTTTTTTACATGTACGTCTGCACATCTTTTATTATTTGTTTTTTTTTTCTTAAAATATTAGATTCCCGTGCTTGGTGCCGAGGAATGGCGAGCACCATTATGCGCACTTGCCATCGATTGGAAAACAATTGGAACTCGTCGGCAATTTACCGTCGCCGAGGATCATCAAAACTCATTTGCCGTTGGATTTACTGCCGCCCCAACTCTCCGAGACGTGCAAAGTGAGTTTGGCCCGAATGTAATGTATATTCAAGTGCTCACACGAACCTAATTTTTTTTATCACCCAACCATCAGGTTGTGTACGTCGCTCGTAATCCAAAGGACGTCATCGTCTCCTATTTCTTCCACCACCGACTGATCAAATTCCACTACTTTGACGGCGATTTGCAGAGTTTCGCCCACCGTTTCATGCAGGACCAAGGTGAATATAAGTTGGTCGTCTATTTGCCCAGCAGCTTTGAATGCTAACGCGAGTTTTAACGTGTGATATGGTTTAGTCTTTTATTCGCCCTACTTTGGACAAATTCTCAGCGCATGGGAGCGTGCAAAGACCGATGAAAATGTCCTCTATCTCTTCTACGAGGATTTGAAAAAGGTCAGCGATTCAACCTGGGGAGAAACGTCGGCGTGATTTATTAGTTATGAAATAACTGTCTGATTGGAACTTGCAGGATTTACGAGGCGGGATTGAAAGAGTGGCCCAATTTCTCGGCAAATCCCTCAGCGAGGATCAGCTGGGAAAACTCACTCAGCACCTGACCTTTGAAAATCTGTCAAAGAACTCGGCCGTGAATAAGGAGGATGGAAAAACCTCGGGATCCTTCAACGAAAATGGCCAATTCATGCGTAAAGGTAATGGAAACAAGGGAGGGAACTCTCAATTAATTTCCCAAAATAGAATCGTCTTATTCTTTACAATGCATCTTGTTAATTGTTTTTTGGGGGAAATGTTCAAAAGGTGAAACGGGAGATTGGGAAAAACATTTCAGTCCCGAGCTGAGCCGCCAGATTGATGAGTGGACCGAATCGAATCTTCGTGGGAGTGACATCACCTTCGTAGACAAAATTTGAACAGGGAATTTTCTTCATTCTTTCTTTAAAAAATGTGATGGTTTGATTGGTTTCCTTTTATCGTCCTGTTAAGATTTCTATATTCACATAGATTGTATATTAAATGCAATAAAATTACACGTACCCTGGGAGATTGTAATTATTTTGGGTTCACTTTGTTGGCTGGTTGTCCATCGAATAATAACCGAGCCTTCTTCTTTTATTATACTGCTCACGCCAACATGCATTGGGTTACGGCATTGGCAAGTCATTATGAAGACGTTACTTTGACGTGGCGAGACACCGTGAATAACGACCCGAATCATTGAGAAGAAGCGCTGTCGCACCTTGTTAGCCGAGACGAGTAGAACTCGGATGCGGTAACAAGATTGCAAACGACGTTTTTCGCGTACTATACTCGTCGCTCACGCGGCGGCGGGAACAATTGAAACGGGAAAAAGTCCCCGGCCATTATGGAAAAGCCTTGAGATTCCGTAGTTGAAGTCTCTTCATCACCGTCCTACCTAACGTTGCAAATCTTGATTTTCCAATATCTAGTTTAATCGTAATTATTTAGTTTGATTGAGTTTGATTGAGTTTTTTTAGTTAGAAAAAAATTCGATAATTACAAAAAATGTTTCTAGTCAATTTTCGACTCATTTTCGAAATCTGGCAACTGCAAAAGATTGCAGACTACAATTTAGCAAACGACACATGAAAGTCATGAATCTTTTTTGAATTTTTGGAGTGTGATAAAATACTTGAAATCAGAGATAAAAACTTACAAGGGACTAGTTTGTGCACTTCACAACAAGCATTCTACTATTTTTGCAGGTATGTTTGTTTTCATTTTGTAAACCAGAGTGTGAATTATTTTGTAGTGTAGAATAAGCTGGCATAGGCAGACACAGAAGTAGCTTTTTTTCTTGTCAGACGTCAGGATGAGGCCATTTTATTGGCCGAATTAGAAGAAAATTTAAAAAACAAAATAATCAAGGGATCATTTCAGACATCTTAGAGTTTTCTTGTCCATCCATGTGAACATATCTCTCAATGGTTCTCGTTGGTGAACAACTTAAAACACACATGGTTTTTTTCAATAGATTAATTTAGTTTAAACTAAGTTTGCAATGCTAGTCACATCTTCGATGGTCGATTCCCTAAAAATGTGACCGATGATTGCGTCAGTATTCGAATTGAATAAAGAAGTAAAGTGAAGACGAAACGAGTTTTTTGGAATTACATTAAAACTTTGTTGTTTCGCCATGTACAGAATACACCAACATAAACTTGTTGTTGTTCAGATCGAAACCCACAAATCATATATAAAGATGAATAATAATAATAACCAACTGAAGAATATATGTTGAAGAGGTGTTTTTCTTTTACCATTTTTGGGTATTGGTTGTTTTGTTTTTCTCGATTGAATGAAATGAAACAAACTGAGAGGCGATGCAGGAAAAAACGAAACAAACCAGACGAATGAGAGTGTGAGGAAGGAAGGAGAATCACAAGGAAATGAACGCAAGATAGAGCCGAGAAGAGGGGGGGACAACCTCAATTAAATTCAAGCCGATATATATATTTTTTGGGATAACCAATGTATATATATATACTGAAAAAAAAAAAGAAAAATCAAAACGATCGAAAGGAATATACTTACGAGAGCGAGAGAAAGAGAGGGAATCAATTCGAATTTTGAGGGGTTTCCCGCCTATTTTTGTTGTTGGGTAATAGGGAAGAAGAAGATTTGGCCAACTGCTGTTGATATTAGAGGTTGTCATAATAATAATAAATCAGTTGAGAGGAAAAATGAAGGAAATGGGAAAAAATTCGGCGAGCTAATTTAATTAAGGAGGGCTGCATGACAATTTTGTTGATTTGATTGGCGATTTGGGAAATTGGCGGGGATGAAATAACTAATCTGGAAAATTAGAGCAATACACGCACAGCCTATTTAACGCAACAGAGTACGGAAGGAATAGTAGTCCCGAACGAACATTTTGGTTTTTTTGTTTGTTTTTTTGAAATTTGTCGGTTATAGGATTAAATCTTGTGTGCAATTTTTGTTTTTCTTCTGCTATCTTTGATGTCGTCGTCCAGCAATGATACATTTTCAAACGCAAAAGGGAATCGAAGAAAGCGCTTCTACATGATACAATAAAAATCATCATCACTTGACACGCGAGTCTGGACACATTGAAAAATCGAATTTTAATCGTTTCCTATCAAGGAGGTTGAGGGGCTTAATTAAAAAAAAAAAAAGGAGCCGGGTATTCAAAGCCTAACAATTCAATTTCGAATTATATATCAGCGATTTTAGTTTAGTTTTTTTCTTTTTTTACTTCTCATATTTTATATTGTCTCACGATCTCAAACAAGGGAGGTGGGCGTGGTAAAAGAAATAAGATCAAAAGATTTAAAAAAAAATTTTGACTAGGTGAGATGATTTTGATTTGATTAGAATCAATCTCCGAGTCGCAAAGTGATAGCTGGGAAGGTTTTATGGCGATTACATGACAACGGATACATTTAAAGGAAAATGAGGACAGAGAGAGAAAGTGTATGGAGACAACAGAGAAGGAAAATGGGCCAATTCAAAGAGATAAGGGGGAAAGAAAAATGAGGAAGGTCTTGTTTGAATAAAATGACGACGGAGAGAATGTCGCAATGGTCATTTAAGCATTTCTCCAGTTACCCCTCTCCCCCCTAAAAATTGAGGTGTTACTGATTCCCAGTTTGACTTTTTGACTTCCAACCGCTTTTCAAATAACCCCCTCCCGCAACTCGACAGTAATAACCTCTAGCGGCTATCATACAATTATAAACGCACAAAAGCATCTACAAAGTTATCAAAATCCAAATGTTTAGTTTGGTTGGTAATTTTTCTTTTCCAAAAAGAAAAAAATAACACACGGGGAAATAATTAGAAACGAAAAAAAAAAAACATTTTCTTGTGCCTTGCCAATTGCTTTGAATGCGGACGATGATTTACGAAGAGAGAGAGAGAGAGCCGAAATATGTTGCACCTTGACTCGAGTTGAATTTCACACCAACTTTTTGTCCAGGTGTTGTTTGTGATCAATTTTTGTGCGCCTTTTTTTATTCTTTTTTTTAATTTCTATTCCTCAAAATTGGTTAAGATTATCATTTTGGAGATTGGATGCTTGTTGTTGCCTTGTTTTCTTTTACGTTTCGGTCGGGAATTGAGTTCGAATCGAAAAGCCGCGCGGGAAAAAAACAAGGTGTGGTGTGGTGGAGGGGTGCAGCGGCATCATCGCCAGGCGAAATATATATAATTATGTATATAACGATCATTGTTTTGTTTGTTTGTTTGTTTTTGTTGTTTTTTTGCGTATTTTTTAGTTGTTTTTTTTGTTTTTGTTTTTGTTTTTTTTAGTTTAGTTTTCGGTTTATATCTTTTCTTCTTTCGTGTCAAATAATAAGCGCTATCAAAGTAGCTACGTAGATTGGGCGCGTTGAAACGCCGTGGAAGGAGAAGAATGAAGAAGAAAGGAGAAGAACATCATTGGGGATTATAATAGAGTATAATAACAAACACACACACACACGCACGACGGTTTTGGGTATCGAAAGTGAAGGTGTCTCTCGTCTAATCAAAGCTTTTTTTTTTCATGTCATTTTAAAAATCAAAAGCTCTGAAAGTTTTTTTCTCTTTTCGCTCTTGTTATTAAACAGATTTTTTTCTTTCCCCCAAGCCCAGCAGGAAAATTAAAAAAAAAGAAAAAATTTCTTGTTTCGCCCCTATCTTCTTTTTCTCAAATCTAAACATATTGATTGTATCGAATGGAACGATGGAATCCACATATATAAAGAACAAATATACGAGCGTGCTGGAGAGCGAGCGAACAACAAAAAACCAAAAGAAAATGAAATAAAAAAGGTAAAATCTAATTCATCCGAGAAATTCCCCGTTTTCCGCCCAAGAAGGATATTAGATTAGCCCGGGTGTTTAGCTTTTTCTAACTATAAAAAAAAAAACAGAAACAGGAAGGAGAGACAGGAGGGTAAAAAAAAAAAAATGAAATAACAAAGTGTGTGTCGGGATGGCAGCAGCAGCAACATTATAGTTATATATCCGCTGGGTTTTTGGGTGTGCGGTTTTTTGTGTAAATTAATTTTTGTTTTTTGTCTCTCTCTCTCTCACTCTGGAGAGGTTTGGACCCTTGCCAAATCTATTTAGTAATTTCTTATTTTTTTTTTTTTTTAGTATCCCGCTCTTGAAGCAAAGAAGGAAATGAGAGGAAACAAAAGAGCCACGTTTTGCGCGCAAACGGCCAAGGAAACAAACAAATTGAACGAAAATGTTGGACAAATTGGCAAACGAGAGACACACACACAAGAAATCAAATAAGTGCAGCGTGTGCTGTAACGTCCAGCTAAGAGAAGAAAAACACAAGGTGAAAGAGAGAGAGGCAAGTTGTTTTACAGCGACTTTGATGGGCACAATAACGACGATGAGGAAAAACGGCGAGCAATAGAAGAGACGAGGGTAGATGGATGATTATACAGAAACGGACGTGACAATCCTCATTGGTCATGTCCGCGGTAAGAAAGTAAGAAAAAGTTTCCCATTCCTTTTTGTTACGCACGTCTCGAAATATTCAATTGCCCTTTTTTTCTTTCTTCTTAAATCCTCCCTGGGGTTAGTTGATGCCGACGTGATGCCACTGAAATTGACTAGAACCAATCAAACAAATGCCCGTATTCCAGAAAAGAAAAAAAAGGTTGCCATTCTTATCGACATTGTCAAATAACGACGTCGAGAGAGAGAGACCGACCGATTCGATAGGGAAAATTGATGGCGTATCGGTCCCGAGGGGGAAATTTGAAAAACAAACTTTTTCAGCCATTTCCCGATCAAAGTAAAAACGACATTTTCAAATTGCGCTACGGCGACGCTTTTTTGTTCAATAGATCAAAAGAACGTCGATACATAAAACAAATCGAAATTGCACCGTGAGTCTTTTCTTTCTAGTTATTTGTTCGGGCTAATTTCTCTCTCTCTCTCGAATTCTCTTTGACATTTTGGATTTCTTTTGATGTCGACATTCTGTTTTTCTTTTTTTTAGAAAATGGCACAGCAAAACGACGACTCTCTCGAAATATCAAAAGGTAAACGAATTAAATTTGTTCTTCCTTCCGTCGGTTTCGTTCAGTCTCTCTCGTCTCGGTGACGCCGGTGCGTTCGAAAATTAAAAAAAGGGACACGACGAGATAACAAAAGAAATTTGCAAAAAAGCGTGCGGAGAGAAATCAAAAAGAGCTTTGAAATCAAAGATTGGAATGTCATCTCCTTTACACACACACACACACAGCACGCGCGCATTTTTTTTTGCTTCCTCTTATTTTTTCAGGGGACTTGGCTGCTGGCCTCTCGACATTGTGGGAGAGTTATTTCGTCTTTTACATAATCATAATAATAAGTTCCCCCCGCCCGCCCCTTTTTGTTAAATCGATTCATCTTCCCGTGAATTCTCTCTCTCTCTTTTGTGCAATTCTCCTCGTGTGCGGGAGCGGCTGTCGTCGACTTTCATCTCTTCTTTTATATGTGGAGAGAGAGAGGCTGTTGGGGCAGTGGGTGGGGCATTGACTAGCGTGCGCTTTTTTGAGACAGGGAGAACAGTTGGGTCTGATGATGACGCGATTGACGTAAACGACGTGAGCCGACGACATCCGGTTCAGACAAGGAAGGAAGATTTTTTCCCTTCCGAACGCGGGAGTGTTTTTGAGTGGGCAAGAGAGAGAGAGAGAGATAGAAGAAAAAAGAAACAAACAACAGGCAGAAAGGAATAATTTAGAAACCCAAAAAAAATGACAGTCGACAAGAGTCGGGAGAGATGAGCTGCTCTTTTCTTGTTGCGCTTTTGGTAAGAAAACGGTTCACTATATTTTTTCAGTCTGGGATTATTTTACTGTGCGATGACGTCATTTTGGTGTGTGCGCGCGATTTTCCTGTTTCCGTTTTTTGTTCCGGCCGGGAGCAAAAAGAGGTGGGGCTGGACGAGGAGGGAAATTTCCCCACACAATTGTTAATCCCACCCCAAAATTAAGAGAGAGAGAAAACGAAATTTCTTCGAATTTGAACCCAAAGTGAAGAATACAAAATCAAAGGGGGGAATAAAAGTGGATGATGAATTTTTAAAAAGTTCAATGTATAAAGTTTGGGGGGCTGGCAGAGCTCAGTAGAGGCCGCATCCTCGTAGATTGTTGGCGATGATGACGTCGGTGACGGCGTCGAACACGAACTGGATGTTGGTCGTGTCCGTGGCGCACGTCATGTGGCAGTAGATCTCCTTGGTCGTTGATTTGTTCTTGGCTTCGAACTGGGCCTGGATGTAGGCCGCCGCTTCGCCGTACTCTTGCGCACCTGCAACAATTTCCCGTTCGTTTTTGTTTTAATTGATTAAATTATTTGGGGTTGGTTGGGAAATAATATTTTACCTGTGTACTCTGGGAAGCAGATGGTCAGAGGAGATTTTTTGATTTTCTCTTCAAAGAGATCCTTTTTGTTGAGGAAGAGGATGATGGACGTGTCCGTGAACCATTTGTTGTTGCAAATCGAATCAAACAGTTTCAAACTCTCTTGCATTCGGTTCTGTCGAAAATCAATTCGATTCATTATTTTTTAAATTCAAATAATAAATTGATTGAGTTGTATTTAAGAAATTCTTACGGTGGTCTCGTCTTCATGTAGCACTTGATCGTACTCGGACATGGCCACGCAAAAGATGATGGCCGTCACGTCCTCGAAGCAATGGATCCACTTCTTCCGCTCGGAGCGCTGCCCTCCGACGTCGAACAATCTGATGACGAAGAAATCAATCAATGAAATATTACAGTCACAATCTCACAGTCAGAACTCGACCGATGCGGCACTCACTTGAAATTGAGGTTTTTGAATGAAAAGTGGACTTCGACGATGCCGGTAGTTTTGACTCGCGTTCGCAGAATATCCTGTTCAGTCGGCTGGTAATCCTTGGCTCCCAATCGGTCCAAATCGTCTAAAAAGCTAAAAACAGGAAATAATAATACAAAGATCTTGGATTATTTCCTGGAAAAGAAGACGAAAGGAAGGATCAAGCCGTCCACCATAAAGATACCAAGCTAGATATGTAATTATTATGTATGACACGAAAATGTGAATGGTAAGGGGGACTCTCGAATGATTATTTATTCCCTCTTGGCTTTCAAGAGGGTTCTGGAGGGTCTTATTGTGGCCGTTTCGGTCGTTCGATCGGAAACTGCTTTTATCGTTTTTACTTTTTTATCGGTTTGGATTTGGGGGTCGATTTAAAAAAAATAATTTCTATCGATATCTAAGCATTTCTAATTAGAATATTAGTGTCGTCTGCTTCCACGTTTTGAAAGAGGGAACAAAAGATGTAAGATGTAAGATTAGAGATTACAAAGAAAATGAAACGATCACTTTTCTGCAGGTAAATATAAAAATAATAATACAAATAGAATAATAATGGGTGCTTAAATAGAAGAGAAATCTGTTCCAAATTTGTGAAATTGTAATTCCTGGTTAGCATTTGTCATGTAAGATGTAAGCCCTCTGTCGAAGTGGCAATTTTCTTTGCACTGTTCAGATTTTTGTTTGTTTTACTTTTGTGCAGATTTGAGGCCTTCACCAGCCATCATAACCACAAGATCATAAGCAAGTTTTGATTTATCTCGTGTTGGACCTATCATCACTCAACAATTTCAGCATCAACGCTTAGGTAATGATTTCAAGGGTTATTACTTTACTCCTGTGTCCTGCTACGTATTTGAATGATGCATGGCTTGCATTCAGTGTATTATATGGAAACCTTAGATTCCCCCATGAAATTAAGATTTACCCAGTGTCTCATTTTCAACTTTTCTTTGTTTGTTTTTTATTTCAATATTTTTTCGTAACCAATTTTAAATTTATGATTTAGATAAACAGCATCTCGTTGAGATGGATTGGAGAAACTACTGATGTCACCAGAGTTACGGATCTCTGCTTCCCCTTTCTTTTAATGTCCTCGTGTACACCCATGTGACTGTGGGTGTGTTCACGAGGACGCCCTTTTTCTTATTATCCTGCCTGGCGGATTCAACTTTTCTGCGGATGGATGGAGCGTTCGTGGATGCCTGGCTGTATCTTCCCAGGCTTAAAGGTAGGACAAACTTATCTCTATTCTTCCTTTTAGACCATTTGGTGGCGTTGGTTATAAATCGTTGCTTGGTGGGCTACGCAGCTTACGATTATTCGTCTGAGTTAGGCGATTGACTTAACTTTTTTTTTCTCTTGCCGTTTCTGTTGACTCAGTTAGGGTTCATTAAATTACTCGTTAGTAGAGCCACTGACGATCAGGTCCGGTTTTCTCAAATTTGAAAATATTTTTTCGTGGAACTCGAAAATGTTCTGACCAAGAGGGACCTAAGTCGCCACAGGGCCCCCCTCCTCTTTACATGTCAAATGAGTAGTAGTAACTGGCAGAGATTGCTACTGTCGATCTTTCTTACTATTTAGCGGAATCGTTGAGTTGGTATTCATTAGATCGACCGAAGCATTCTTGGACTCCGGAATCGATCCACAGTCGTTTCATGGCTGCCAGCAGTTCTTCGGAGAAGGGCTCGGTGTCCTCCATGCGCGAGATGACGTCCATCACCATCTTGGCGTCGGGCTGCATCACATATAAAAGAGGAAAATAAGAGAGAAAATGAACGTTTGGTCTCATTTATCCATTCAGGCATGTTGATTATGGGGAGTAGATTTGCATCTGGAAATGGAAAGACGGAAGCTCCTCATCTTCTTATTCCCAATTTTTCCATCTTTCTATCGGTTGGAGACGAAGGCGGGCAATAAAGAGAGCGAGAGAGAGAGTCATCTAGCGACGAAATATGCCGGCGATTGAGACGGCAGAGCGCAGGACTCTTGTTCGTCTTCTCCGGGATCAATAAATAAAGAGCGTTTGAGACGTTGGACGTCCTCGAAAGAACAAATAATGCACCAGAGCCGCCCAACCTTATCGATCCAAACTATTAATATATCGAGATTGTACAAAAGCAGCGACAGTGGCAGTGTGTGTGTACTTGTACTCGATCTGATTTGTCTGACCCATCTACTTTTTTTCTTCTTTCTCTTCTTTTCTGCTCGAGTCGCATCTTCTATTTTTGGGTCAATCCCCACCGTCGCTCGAGGTCGTCATCTGCCGTTTGCCTCGCCCCATTCCCATTTGCGCCCCGCGTTGATCTGTTGGCTGTGTAACTCGGAAGGAAAAGTTTGATCCGTCAAAGGATCACGATCAAAGTGCTGAACTGGACCTACCGACACGGACCCTTATCGAGTTTATGGGAGAGGCAAGAGGTCGAAACCAAAAATTGCCAGTTTCTTATGAATGGAGAAGGAACAGGAAACAAGGCGGCAGGGTTTGATAGTACAGCAATGAGTCGAGCGGAGATGATTATTGATTGATCGTCGGTCAATACCAAAGAAACTTTCCCCCCCCCCCCCCCCCAACCGTAACCGTAGGAAACCGCACAAGAGAGAGAGTAAAAAAGCAGCTCGACAAAACAATAGATGTAGGAAACTTTTGACGGTGTATAGTGTATACGTGCGTCGGGAACTGATCAAGAGCTGAGCGACAGACAAACAAACCAATCCCGCAACAACAACACAAATATTGTCAAAATTGTTGAAAATGAAATTTCCAGCAAAGTAGGAAACTGAGCAAAGATGCCGTGAGCTGACGGTGGTGTATGCTCTGCCAGCCGTCGCGAAATAAAAAATAATAATAATAACAGGGGAAGAAGAAGGAGAAGCGAATCAAACGAGTAGCTAGAAATCATTGGATCAAATCACCAATCCATTTTGTATGTGTGTGCGTGTGTTTTGTGTTTCTCTAAGCGCAAAAATAGGAAGGAAGGAAGGAAGGAAGGAAGGAAGATTTTTGATGCTCCTCCTTCCTGAACGCTAGTGGCTCCTCTGCGCCGGAGGAGATCTTCTTCTTTTTTTTCTCTTTCCCTTTGGCCCCTCATCTTCCAATAAGATTGCCACGAAGACGCCCGCCTTGACTGAATCATCATCCCGTCGGTCGACTATATACCCCCCCTCCCTCCCGATCAATACTCTTCTCTCTATCCCGGAGACTCGTCGACTCTTTTTCTTTTATTCCGTTGGCTCGGCGACCTCCTTTTCCCCTTCAAGTACCAAGGAGAAGAAGAAAACACAGCAGCCACCCCCTGACAATGTACAAGGGGGTTCTTGCATCGCCTTCAATTATTACTGCGAATAGCTTTCTTCTCTAGACTTCATACATATTCACGGGTATATATAGAGAGAGATGTGTAGTCTTGTAATGATTGACGTACTACACGCAGCCTACTTATTTTTCGCCAGCCCAAGAAAAAAAAGTTCTAAAACGGCATTCAATTAACTGGATCTATATCAAAATGAATTCTACATGCAGCGCACAACCAAAAAGCTGACACGAACGAGCAATTATTTATTTATTCGCACATGAATAACTGCTATTTCTAATACTATACGTGTCGGAGCGATCAATTCCCGTGAAACTGCCAGCTCTCGGTTGTGACTGCCGTAATATCTCCGTGCTCCGACACCCCGCCACTTTGTTTCTTTCCTTTTCTTTTGCTGACGTGAGTGTCTTTGGGCTTTTTCTTTCTCCCTCAAAAAGAGGAGATTGAATAGAAGATTCTTTTTTCCTTTCGACTCGGGGCTCGATCCTGTAACAGCGGCGTCGCCTATTGCGCAGGCAAAGTTACTTCATCATTCTCTATTCTGGTGAAAGTCTGGCATTCATCACACGCAGTGATGAAAGCCAACCAAGTTGGGAGTTGTCATTGGGAAAGCTGTTTACCAGGAACGATCCTGATGGTTCAAGTGCACCGTGTGCAGCGCTCCTACTTGCCATATTTCGATTACGTGTAATGCAGTACCCGCTCAAGTACTTTCTCTTATATTTCTCCTAGTGAAGGGGAAAAAAGAAATACAAAAGGCTGTGTGCCTGTATCCGGCACTTGTTTTTACCCAACCGGAGCCCAATCTAAGCTGATGCTCCTACTGTGCGAGACAAGTGCATTTGCATTGAAAAGCCCAGCAAGGAGGGGGAAGGGAATGTGCGGCGACACTCCCACCTCTTATCCCCTTTTACCCTTCGGATGGCCCCCCCAGAAAAAAAGAGAATGTAATATCATGTGCATGTCCGTTTGCCTATTTTTGTTTCTTCCACCGGTATTTTTTGTTTTTCTTCTTTTTCGTGACGTGGACGAGAGGAGGCCGGAATAATATGGGGATTCGCGTGATGTTGAAGCCGAGGAGTTGCACGGGTCGCACACGGATGAGACCTTTTTTTAATAGACTCGTTCGTGTCTCGGGTCTTTTTTTTTCTTCCCCCGTGAAGTCGACTCGTCGCGACACACACATTCACCCCCCTCACGGTAGATATCGATCAAAACGTGAGACTGCATGTGTGCGCCAATCCCCCCTCCTGCTCTTATTTTGTCTTGAATGAACTCATTGAACGCGTTTAGACATTTGCCAGAGAGACGCACATTTTTATTATATTCCCGGGGATATAAAAAGAGTTTGACTCTCATTTTTTCCGATCAATACCGAAATCCGGCGGTCAACGCTCTCTCCCCTGGCCTTTAAATGATGTAACCAACATCACGCTCCAAGACGCACCCATTCGGACTCGCACAAAAAGTGTTGGGATTTGCCAACAAAAGGGAAAACTGGGCAAGTTCACGTCGGTCGGTCTCGTTATATAGACACACACACACAGAGAAAGGCCGCCGTCGTAATCCATCGTCTCAGCATTCTCTCTCAATTCCGTCCGGTATTATAGACTCGGCTAATACAATTTAACAAGGGGGGGATGGGTATCGCGTTGCTTGTGTGTGTGCTGTCGTGTTTGGTTGGTTGGTTTTCAAGGAGACGGTCGGTTTGTATAAGGTCAGATGAGGCGACGTCGTGTCCAGTTACTCTTCACCCAAGCGGAACTGCTGTCTTGTTATTGATAACAACTTTTTATCATCTCTATAGCATAGGGTGCGGGAGGAATAAACGCGCGGCTATTACACCCGCATGTATGCAGATGGGTTGTGTAGGAAGGAGAAGGAGAACGTCACGGTTGATGTATGCCAGGGGGGGGGGGGTAGGCTGATAATAAAAGCGCGCAAGGACATAAACACGACGGGCTCGGCAGCACCACCCGCCTACACTCGCCCCGACCCGACAAATAAAAAAAGAAAAAGATAATGAAAACAAACATGGAGGGAAGTCTAACCCTCCATTTCCGGTATCCTCGGCCATTTCCGTTGGGGGGGGGGATGATGTCAAAAGGTCAGCCAAACGAACGACTCAGAAGGAAAAAAGGAAAAACAAAAAGTGAACGAGTTGAGAAAAGGCAAATAATAATCACCGAAAAAAAGGAAAAGAAAACCAAGTCAACAGCAAAAGAGGATGAAACATGAGGAATGTTTGACTTGTTGCCAGTTCAATGAAAAACGGTGTCACTGTACACACACACACACACACACAGGGCCAACAACACAACCGGACGGGAATATAAGAGAAAAGAAAAACAAGTTGACGGTGTATCCGACTTGCGAGATCACGAACCGACAGCGTTCAACAAAAAACGTCTTCATTGTCTCGACTGCGAAACGTTCGGAATTCTTTGAATGGCTCCCTTCCTAAATGTTTTGTGTGTGATGTTTCCTTCTCTTTTTTTATTGATTTTCGTTTGTGCATTTCTCCGCATCAATTATCTTTTTCTGCGCATCAACATTTCTCCGCTCATCTTTTTTTTAAATGAAATAATTCATTGCTGCTCGTTTGATTGTATAGAACAATTGCCGGGAAATGTTGAACGCGTGACTAAAGTGGAGTGGGGAGTAGAGATGTAGCAAGCGCGGATTCTCCAACTAGTGGATGGAATGTAGTAAATTATCCAAAAGAAAAAGGGGGGAACTGCTGCTTCTTGTCTAATAGCATCAAGGTAATAATAATAATAATGGGTAACGAATGATGATAATAATATGTAGCCTCTTTCTCTCGTCTAATTGGGACGAAATGGGATGGGATGATGGGATTGAGTTGACGTCAATCGGGCCAAAAGGAAGTTCAGACGCTGCGCTCCAGCTCGACGGAATCAACCAGTCAACCAAACATCCACCCACCCACATGTACAAGGGGGGGGGGGTTAAAAAAGGGAGCTAGAAAAATTCGAGTGTGTCTAACACACAACGAGATGAGATGAAGAAAAACGAAGGAGAAGAAGGAAGGAAAGAAGAAAAGAGTTTTGGGTTATGCGCGTCCCATGTCGTGAGTGTTGGACGGAGACGACCGAGTTTTGGTCGCGCGATGTTGTACAATCCGTCCGCGATATAGAGGAAGCGTCGCTGGCGTCGCCATTTCCCATCCCCCCAATTGAAGAGCAAGGTTTTGGATAGAGACGGGAGTCGTGAGGTGGGCTAGTGGTGGGGTGATGGGGTGGTCTATATGATGGGAGGGAGGAAACTTGGCCGCGACGCCGACGTCGCCGCCGCCGGTCGTATCGATCGATAGTTGTCAGAGCATGGCGAAGCATCCCAACAACACACACACAAAAGGGGGGTGGCTCTATACAGCGGGAGGCAGTAGAGTGGGGGGTTGGAGGGGGGAAAAGAGGAAGCAGCTGTAAAAGAAATAAAAAACGACGAGACTGCGCGTAGCAATACAACAACTTTCCATCTCTCTTTTCCACTTCAGCACGACGCAACCAAACGATTTTTTGTGTGTGTGTGCCGTCCCTTGTTTCTCCTTCCCCCCTCCAAAAGAGAAAATATTAATTTCCTATCTTAAAAAAAGGATTTGATTTATTTTTTGGTGGGGTCTGATAGGCTGCGGCCGTTATTTAAATTCGCGGTCGTTGATGACGGCCGAGTTGGCAACGTTGCATCAGCGATAGACATCGGCGTCGTTGGGTTTTTTGGTTTGTATATATTTATTGCGAGGCAGATAAGTAGGGAGGCTTCTGTTCTTTCCCTGGGCCATCTGCTTCCATGTTTCATTCGTGATGAAAGGCAACTGATGTCGGCCGACCGACGCCCTCCCCCCTCCCCTCTTCAAAAAATCCCGTCGCCCTCATCAGGAGCAGAAGCCTACCAGACCCCACACGCACCTCTTTAGAGCTCTCAATACCATCATCAACATGCAATGAGATAAGACAAAAGCAAGTGGTGGTGGTGGTGGTGGTGCTAGAGGGTGGTGACCGATTAGACATTGTACGTATCATTATTACAGACGTCGGTCGGTCGGGAGGGGAGAGAGAGAGAGATGGGTGGCTACACATCAAAAGGAGTCGTCATGACGACGCCGACAAATATATCTATCAAACCGACGTCAATCTCCTTACCCCCCGTTGCACAACCTTCCTGGCCCTCCCCATTGTGCTGCTACCTCCACTGTACAACACGCGGTAGGCGGGCGAGACATAAAACAGCCGCCGTGACCATGGAGACCCCCGTCTATACCTCGCAGAGTTGTTATTGAAGTTATTAGACGTCGAGGCTATAACATCAGACAATTTTGTATGTGTGTGTGTGCATGTTGGATTGATGCCGGGGTTGATTTTTCTCAAAATATTGGGTGGGGTCGATCTTGTTACCTCTCTCTCGTTGTTGACGAAGGAGATGCCCAGATTGGGCATGGCTCTCAGGATGGCCACCAGCGACTGAATGGTGTTGCTGTAGACCACCGGTCGATATTGTTTGAAATCATCCGATGTGAAGCCGCTCTCGTGAATGATTCTAAATTTAAGACGAGAAAAATTGGAAATTTTAGTTTCAGTTTTTCCTGGCGGGAATTTTCAAATGACTTTTTTCTAATTAATGCGCAACTCAGCTTGTTACGTAAAGCACCTCTTTTTCAAATCTCATTTTCATGCGCTACTGAGAATTTACAAGTAAATTTCCACTTTGCCGCGCGTCGCCAGGTGACACACAACAGGGAAACGAAGAAAATGATGACGACAATGGCGACAACTTTTCAACGTGTCACGGTCGACAACGACGACACGTTTTCCCCTAAAATCTTGCGGGGCTACGTAAATTTTCACTTATGAATTTCAGATTCTTTCGTTCTTTATGAACCCATTTGCTTATTGACTTTAATTGGGGGGAAAGTGTCAAACAGATCCGGTTTGGCACAGCAGCCCAAAAGAAAGGCGGGAACTTTTGAAAAAATTCAAATGAAACTCAGAACCATGTACGCCGAGGGCCTTGTAAAGTTCTTTTTGAGAGAGAGCATTACAGGCGGCGCACACCTACAGCAGCTACTACCCAGATCAATAGTTAATGCTACGCAATATAGACCCCCTCCATTTTCTGTTCAAGTAAAATCCACAGATGGGGAAAGGGGAGAAAAGACAACAAAAGGAAGCGAAACAATTCCTGCTGCTATTGCGTTTGTATTCATATGTAGTACGTCTAAGCGCTTGTGTATTATTCTGTTTCTGTAGACTTGATCCGGCAAAACGAGAAAACATTTCAAAAATTGGGCCGGGCCGGGATGAAAAATAGAAGAAGCGATAACATCCACCATTGAATATTTTGAACCGTTTGAATCTTATTGATTCTGCGGTTATTGTTATTTGCATGCGACCCGCCCATTATGAAAGATAGGCAATTAAAATGTACTTACTTCATCTGTTTGACGATGGTACTTTTACCGGACTCGCCAGCACCTGGAAGAGAGAAATAGAAAAAAGACATTAGCATCGGGTGACATTTTCACATCAGACTGAAAAGAAGAAGAAAAACTCTGCGTCATTCTCACATTCTCATATTTTTGTTTTTTAACGGTTAGGACGTTGTGTTTCAAAGATGCGCATTAACCGACAAATGGCGACGGTTAACAATCGCCTCCTATTTTCTTTTTTCTTTTTAAATCTTCCCTTGTCTTCATTTGAGTTGCGCTTCCCTTTTGTGGCTTCAAAAATAATTATTTTAAAAACGCCGTTTGAAAAATGAAAATAAAATAATGCCCGGCAATTATTAACGGACGGACTAATAATAATACAGTGCGTCTCGTGTTTCGTGCCGTCCCCGTCCCCCTCTTGTTTCGTCCCAGTGTCTCAATTGCTCCACCCAGCGACACATTTCGACGCGGTAGATTTCTCCCTTCTTTCTTTCTTTTTATTTTTAAAATTAAAATGAAAAGAGAGATAAAGAAGTTTAACCCATTCATTTTGGTTGGTCTTTTGGAGAATCTAAGCAAAGAGCAGCCGAGGGAGAGAATCAAAAAGAGACGCTGGAACCGAGGACGGAGCGGAAAATTGAAACGAGGTCGGCGACAGGAAAGAGAAGCCAAACGACCAACCGCCGTCTCTCCTCCTTCTTCTTCTTCTTCTTGTTGATGATGAAGAAGAAAGTCTTTCCTTTCATTTCATCTTTTATTTTCGCTCCTTCTTGTCAATTTCGCCTTTCATCCGGAGAGTCTGCGATACATCTCTCCGTATGACTCTCGTTGGCATGCCTTTTCCTCCGTACACCAATCCAAATCGAAGAATGCCACGTATATATACACGAGGAGGAGGAGGCAATACTGTACACGGGTCGGTTCGTTTGTATACAAATGGTTCCCCTGGCTGCTTCTCCTGCTCTTGCTGAGACTCTCCTTTGGCTGCTCGGCTTGTGGCCGTTTCTAAAATTAGCCACCCAGATGAAAAGTCGTCGTCGTCGTTGTTGTTTGTCTTGCTTTTTACTCTCTCTCTGCTCTTTCCCCCCTCTGCTCTTCTTTCCCCGTCAGACTTTGATTTCCTTTTCGCTTCTTAGAGCTCCTCCTCTCCTCGGCTACTCTTAAAATGCAACCCCCCCGTCATCCGTTTGACCCGGCTGCGTGTATAATAGAGACTAGCTACTACCTCATCTCATGTGAATTCTTTTGCTAGAGTTACTACTATACCACCACTAGTACTATTATACACCGTGTTTTGTTTTGTATTTTTCTTGTCGGGGGTTTTTTTTTGCTTTTTGTTGTTTTGGTTGGCTCGTTCTCTTTGCCCGGCGTCTCGTTCCTTGCGTCTTTGTGTTGCAGCCAACGCCCTGAATGTTACACGCCCCCACCGACCTATTCCGCGCAACCGAGCGCCCCATGTTACCCAACAGCCAAATGCAACAACAACTGAATTCGAACAATCGAGTTTTTGATGAGACGGCCAATGAGACATGTCCATCTTTTTCGTTCGGTACCCCCACACAAAAAAAAGCAGAAAAGGGGGAGAGAGAGAAATGTGAACGAGGAGGGCGCGGACCTCCCCCGACGTGCCGTCTATACTTGTATTTATTTTTTACTTTTTCTCTCTCTCTCCTTCCATTCCGTGTCATGTCGGAGCAGCTGCGCTTGGCTGGGGTGAAAATTGTGGTGGTATAATAAAATAGAGGAGACGATATGCAACACACAGTCAAGTCGTCAGCCCAGCGACTCTCTACACTAATCAACTGCAGCCGGACAAATTCCCAAAGTCGAGTCGAGTCGTCATTTCATAACTTTCTCTCTTAGACTTTTGTTCAATCGATGATGATGGGAGAAAATGTTGTCGGGTTTTTTTTGTTTTTGTTTGAAATAGTTGAAATCACGCGCGTGTTTTTCGAGGATAGGAGCAGCTCGGCGTCAATTGACGAAACAATTTGAGAAACGTCGCCGACGGTTAAGACAAAGAGAGAAAATCATGTCGATATGTAATTAACCAATGGAGGGATGGCCGCCATCGCCGCTGTAGTAGTACATTAGACCCCGTTGGTTATTAGTTGGATAGGAAAGGAAAGAAAAAATCCAATGGCGGACAAGAGTTGGGTCTGGCAGACAAACACGAAGATAGCGTACACAAGTAACTAGTAGCCTTGCGCAGTAGTATTGATCGCAGCCGTGTGCGCGCGTTCCTCCTTTCCTCTTGCAACAAGCCACTACCGCCGCCGCTGCTGCTTTTTTCCTACACACACCCATACAGCCATTCTATTACTTTGTGATTTCAATACAACTAATCTCATGATAAATCCCCCTACCCTCTACCAAACTATATAAATCTCGAAATGAAAAAAATAAGGGAATAAAACGTTCGACATTCTCCCGAACGTTATTGGATATCTTCTAGTCAAATTTGAAGGGGGTGTGGTTGATGTGTTTAGAAGAAGAAAAAAAAACAGAAGAAAAACAGTTGGGCGACTGATTAATGGAGTTGTTCCTGCTTCCTTGGTGATGGTTTTTGCTTGTGTCGAGGGGCTTTAGACTGAGAGAGAGAGAACAATTGTGGAATCTAATACCCGAACAAAAGAGCCCAAGTGAAATCCTAGCCTCAAATGGCCATTGAATCAAGATGGGGAGGATGATGATAAATGAGTGAGGGATTCATGGGAGCAACAATTTCTACTACCCCCTCTAAAAGAAAAAACAAGAACAAAAAGGAGGAAATCTATAGCCCCTTACCGAGTAGCAAGAGTTTGATATCTTTGGCCGCTTGGATGCCATCTTCTTTGAGGTTCTTTTCGATGAGTTTGGAACGGGCAACGGCCGCCCTCTCCTCAGCCGACATGGCGCAACCCATTTTCGGTAAGCTCCAATCCTTCAGGCGAGACAATGTGGCTGCTGTGCTGTGTGCCTTGGCTGGACTCGTTGGAGGTGTTGATTACAACCGACGGTTGTGGGTTGTTGTAATTCAGTTGGTACTCGTCGTCGTTGGATCTCTGGGTACAGGGGGTACGGGCGGTGGCCAAAAAGATTCGCTTCTTCTTCTTTTGCCGCAAGGAGGAGGAGGAGGACGATGACGTCGACAGGCAGCAGTAGTGTCGACAGCTGACTTTGTGCTGTATATATATCACCGCTGGCGAGACTGGCTGGCTGTCCTCGACATCCGCGATCGCCGTTTCGCCACCACTGCCCAACGTTTACACACTCTCAACCGGACGCCAACACTCTCTCACTCACACACAGGCACACAGGCACACTGATGCACACTCTCACACACACACACACACACAAACACGCACTGGCGTATACGAGGAGGGGAGGGGGGAGTCAAAAAGAAAGCAAAAAAAGAGACTTTTTGGGTTTTTTGGTTTGTTTCAACCCGATTGTTAGCGCTTCCTTTTGTTTTCAAATAGTCCCGCGACGTGTGGTGACGCACACACACACATACAATTGGGGAAAAAAAATTGGCTCCCGTTTCCTTGTCTCCGTTCCGACTGGCGATGATGCAACGGCACTCTCAACAAGACACTGACAAGAGCGAATCACTGGCCAACGACCAGCAGGTAGTAGACATAGCTGGCCAAAATGCGAGGTCAAAAGAGAACTCGACGCCAAACGAATGACCACACGGAAACACACGAAACCCCCGAGTAGTTGTAAGTGGCTGGAGACGAGTGTCGTTGGTGGACCAATGTCGGCGATTCACATTGGCCGGGAAATTTTCGGAATTTTACAAATCGAGTTCCCCACCCCAAAAAAAATGTTGAAAAATGTCGGGAAAAATTGTTCGATCTTCAGTTGTGCTGATTGAATTTCTTCTTGAATTGTGATGGGAGTAGTTGGTAGAAATTTCTTCTTCTGCCTTAGGTGGAGAGAGAGAGAGAGAGAAAATGGTGTGCGGACCCGCAGTTGTCAATGGATGTGTGTGCGTCCCCGAGTATCGAAAACTACTAGACGCCCGGCCGTCCTTTTTGCTCTGCTCTGCTCTGCTCTGTACGTTCCTCACGTAGGGGGGGATAGGATAGGAGAGAGGCAGACGTCGCCGGTCGGGAGGAGGAGGAGGAAAAGCGCCGCCGCCGCATCCGCTCCATCTCTTTTGCTCTTAGCTCTGCTCGCCTCCTCCTGTAGCTGCTCCTCCTTCTGGCGTCGAACCAAATACAAGAGAAGAGAAAAAATCCCCTGGCTGGTTGCTGATACTATATACTACACCCTTTATCTAGACCCTCCCACGTTGATTCCCCCCTCCCTCTCCATCCGTTCACCCCACCGAGGGATCCATCCTTGTAGTACGCCACCCATCAGCCTCCTCATATCGTTCCTCTCTTCGGTCTCTACACTGTGTGTGTGTGTGTGTGGGGTAGTTGACGTTGTCAAGCCAACGCCGGAGCGGCTACACTTGACTGAAAAATCAATGATTTCCTCCGCCATCATCCCCAACTACCACCCCCTTTCTCTCCCCTTGTACATCCATCGCATCCTCCTCCTTCCTTATTTCGACTCGATCCATCTCCTCTCCTGCAACCCCACCCTATGTGCGCGAGTTGTGCACGCTCCCTCTCCTTGATGTAGCTCCTTTCTCCTCTTCTCTTTCGGGTTGTTGGCTCTTATTCCGGTTTTCTCTTGTGCCCTGGCTTTCATCACATCCTCCTCCTTTGCCCGTTCATCCTTCCGCCTCCGCTCTCTTCTCTCTTCGCTCCTTCGCCGTCAATACTCTCGCGCCCGGCTCGTTCACCGTTCACCCGCCGCCGCCCGACTCCCTTTTCTGCCCGCGTCTTTTCGCTCCATTCGCATCCGCTAGGCCTCGCCTTTTCTCTCGTCTCGCCCGGCCCATCAGGAGCGCAGCCGAAGCTCCTGATGCAAACTCTAATCGTTGCTCCTCTTCTCCGCCATTCAATCCGCCAGTTCTTCTTATTCTTCTTTGATATGCCTAGCGACTGGTAGCGAGGACGACATGGGCGACGCGGCCGTGTAGTATATATCAACAATTCCCCATGCGTCTATATTCCGCCCCTTTGCCGGCTTGGCTTGTATAGCCTTTATTCCGTGTTCCGCTGGATCAATGATCTAATACTATACACAACCCACTACCCTATAGACTGTAGTAACTTCCACTATATAACTTGCATCTCTTCCCAGAGTTCTTCTCCGACTTCTTTTTTTCTCTGCCTGGACTTTTTTCTGGCGTGTTTGGTGCTGGCTGCTGCTGATGCAACTTGACTGAATCATTTTAGCCTATACGTCGATATGTCGTCAACATTCATGTTCGCTTATCCGGTACAATATGGCCAGATTATGATTCCATATTTCTGCGCCGCAGCCAAAGAGTTGCATGCGGGAATGGCATCGTAAAGGGGGGAAAAGTGATGAGTCCATCGAGAGGTGCCACTGCGTGAATAGATTAGAATATCGGGAATGAGGCGCGACAAAAAACATTTCTCATCCGTATAAATGTACTACCGCCCCTGTTTTGTCTTTTTGAGATACATCCAATCGACGAGTCTGTTTTTGTGCAGAGTAAAAAAGACAATAGGAGCGAAACGTCATCATGGCGCACGTGACGAGGTCGATTGCGTTTAGAAAATGGGCCATGGACCATTTCGAGGTTTGGGGCTGCTGCTCCTGCTGCTGTTGCGGATTATTATCACAAAAGAAGAAGACGTCGTCGTCGTCGCCTTTTGACTAGAACTGCTGCTGCTGCAAACACAATTCACCTTGATGGACGTTTCCCTTTTTCTTTTGCCTTTGCCATTCTCTCGCTTTTATTTCTCTCTCCATTCTGTTTCGACCAACTGATTGACAGAAAAAAGAGAACAAGAGAAAAAGAATTGCGCAAGCGCGTCGTTTACAAATCTCGCTAAGAAAAACATACATTCAACCAAACAGGCCCAACTATTTTATTCATTATTCGACGAATGTGACCGGGTTCAACCGACCCATTCCAAGATACGCTACAAAAGTTTTCATTTGACCCTTCTTTCTTTTTTTTCTGATTATTTTCACAAAGTGACAAAATAAAAATATGGGGGAAGCCCAGACATGCAAATGTATGGGGTAAAGGAACTTTGTTGTTCGGGGTCTTTTGAAAGTTGCTAGTCGCTATAGAATCTAGCATTTGGAGTCCCGTGTGATTTCGGTGTGTGTGTGACTGTGTGCACAGTCATCATATTCCGTGTTGATGGTGGGCACGAATAGAAATGGCCCGGCTTGAGCGCCTCTTGTGTTGTGTTTCCGTGTTGACCGTTATCGATTGGGGGGTGCAGCTTACGTACTCTCCTCTGTACTGTACGTACAGTCCCGGTCCGTCTCTTCTCTCTGGCTGGCCATCAGCTCTTGTTGCCTATATTGCGCTGCTGCTGCTGCTGTTGCCGTCCTGATTCAATAGACTTTCCTTTTCCTTTTTCCCCCTTTTTTCTTCTATTTCTTTGATGGTCCTTTTTGGTCATAGCACGCAGCTATAGCTAGCCAATCGCTCTTACATATATATATTCTCCGTGCCCTATATAGCCTCTTGCATTACGTGATGTATGTGCCATTTTCGACGAGTGGAAAACTTGGAAGGAAGGAGCAATCAAAGCGGAGCTACTCTATATTGACGATCTAGAGGAAAAACAGAAACACACACACACTAGAGAGAGAGAGGATGACAGCTACTAGTCAGGTCCTGCGCGCGCGCGCGCTCCTTACGGTATAGTGCTGTGGGTCCTGTGTTTGTGTGTATCTATGTAATATTCAAACTTTTGGCGAGAAGGGAGAGGGGGATGGATGGATTTAGGTCCGTCTGGCTATGAAGCAGCAGTGCTACTTCATCGATCTTTTTTGGCCGAGAGAGAGAGAGAGAGTCAGATAGAGGAAACGGATAATCCAATTTACTTTTGCGCCATCCAGTTTTGATAAAAGCTCAACTTGCTCTGCCAACATCAAACGCGCCAAAAGGCAACTTTTGGTTTCGCCGTGAACCCCTGGCTCCACTTTATTGTTGCTGATACTGTTGTCTGATACATTTGGCCAACCTTCGTGTTTTTTTGTTTTTTTTCTGCCCTTTAAGTCCGGCCAGTCTTTCCTTATCATCAGCAGCCGGGCTCTCACTGTCAAAAAGTTTTCCATCCAATAAATAAATATCTCTCTCTCTCCTATCCGGGGAACTGTATACGTAAGCTTCACGGGAAACACCAAATTGGCCATGGGGCGTGGTGGTGGTGGTGGTTAGGTGGAGTTCGGCAGTACCGGTGCAACAAAATGCCATTCTCTATCAGTGGCCATGATTAGCCGCGGGAAAAGGTGAAATGTGCGTTGTTTTGTGCCTGCTGGCGCCGTTATGTTCAAAATTTGACAACTTGATTTGTCGATTTCTATTTGTATATTTCTACGCGCACTGGAAAAAAAAATTTTTCTTGGAGTATTAGAGTAATGTGTCACGATTAATTAACAAATTGATTGGGGTAATGTCTGGATAGTAAGTGAAAACGACTCCCCGGAATATAACCCTGTGGGTTGCGCACCTTTCTTCTTTTTCTTCTTCTTCTTTTTCTTTTCTCCGCTGTCTGTGTGATCTAATGGTCCGGTCTTGTATTGCTTTTGCTGGAGATTACGAGAAATAGAAAGAGAAAGATACAGCAATCGCCAAGAGTATTTAGGGAAAGGCATAAAAGAAAAAAGAGGAGAGAAAGAAAAAAAAAAGGAGAAGTAGTAATCAATTTCCACATTTAGTGTGCAGGGGCAGAAGGAGAGACCGTCCCGTAATGAGAGTGGATGTGAGCACAGCGGTAACGAACGCGACCCGCCCGGTAACCAATGCACCGCGCGTGTCGCTCTTACTTGTACAACCTCAAATAAAAACCCCAACCCTTTTTTTTCTTTCTTTTAGGCCTTCTCTCTTTCATCGACGACCACCCACCGACCACTTTCCCGATCGTTTTCTATATATTATTGTAATCCGGACTATATCCCCTGCTATGTACAGTTGCGTATGCTCCGTCTCTTTTGTTCACGTCAACATTGCAAAGTGTTATTCTTTTGAAAATAGACGGAGGCCTTGACAATTGGTGGATAGTACCAGCGAACTTGAATACAATCAGCCCCAACGAGGTCAATCAAGTGAGTTGCTGTTCCACATATACGTAGTAGAACCATCCATCTGGCGCACAGACACATCAAAACGCCCAACCGAGTTGACACGTTCGATCATTGTTTTATTCGCTGTAGGCGCCACACGAGTTTGCGAAAGGGATAGGAAGAAGATAGCTAGACAATTTAGGTTCGTGTTTCCACCGAGTTTCATTTCGTTAAAAAGTAATATTTACAGCGGCCCAATATTGAGCAGCCTGGCGTGGAACATATTGCTTTTCGACGGGTGCAGGGAGTACAGAGGGAGCGGATGCGTGGCGGAGCATATACCCATCATCATGTCGTTGTTGTGATAATTAAGACGGATAAGTATACAATATAGAGGTGTGCTGGGAGTATTTCTTATATTTTTAACCGCTCACCACGGAGGCAATAGAAAAACTCGAGCTGGTATTAAAAACGGCAATCGTTTGGAGTTATCCCGCTATCAAATTATTCCTTCAAAGTGCCAAAAAATGAGATAGGTGATGAAATGGAGTGGTGACATGTCAACGGAGAATAACCCGACACATTTTGCATGACTATATGTATATTTACACCATGCAGGGGTTGACACAAATATGACATTTGCTGGTAAGGCGCGTAATGGAGCGGTGACCACATAAGAGGATTCGTAGTACAAGAAGTATGTCAAGGAGCGAGAACGGAAAAATTTAACGAACACCCAAATATTCCTCCCCAAGTTCCTTCCTTTACATGTTAAGTGTTAAAAAAAAGGGAAACAACCACAAAGTTGGCAACGTTTCCACCATTATATCCTTTCCCCCTTTCTATTGAACTTTGACTTTATCGGACTTTAAGTTCACACATAGTGAGACCTCTCGGCCGTAGCAGTTTAAACCTTTTTTAAAATACAGAATGGATTGAAGGCAACTGCATTTGATGCCTTTTCCCCCTTTTTCATTTGCACTGATTATTATTAAATTATACATTTTTTTTAGCGGATAAAAAGTTAGGAAGATCGTGTTCAATATCCTTTGACTCGCCAACTGGTAGAGTCGTTCTATAAGCACACGGACCGCTGAACGAATGGAGATGGTAAATATGCGCCATTAACTTGCTGTTCTCACTGATGTTCAATCGAGGGAAATGAAAGAAAAAAGTAGAAGCAGATGATAACCGGACTGATTCCGATCAAATGAGAATTTTATCAAATGACGACAAAAATATGTGCTACCCCACCCACATCCTACTGGGAATGACCAGTCCTATTTGTCTTTTATCTCAGAAATGTACTCCGAAAAGTTACCAAAAGGGTTTTTCTAAACATTTTTTTTTTCTTTCCGTTTCCACTAGGATTGCTTTAGTTGTCGATCGTCTCGCTAGATGGCACAATCGAAAAGGTTATTTATACGCCGCTAGGTGGCTAAAAGTGTGTCCAACTCCAACACAGGTCCAACAGGTGGCGCGATAAACACTAATATTCATTCACAGTATTCAGCCATTTTTGTTGTGTTGGGTTTCCAACTTTCCTAGTGAAATTTTGTTACTATACAATACAATACAATTTAATTTCTCGACATTTCGCGTCATCAACATTAAAAAGGTTTTAAATCTACTTTTGATTTCTTAAGTTTACTTAGTTATTGTTCATTTCTTGTCTAAACTTACAGGTTTTCTAGCCTATAATTTCCATTTGCATTTGGTCAAATGATTTGATCGGGCGAGTCTTGAAACCTTTGTAAAATTTGCCGAAATGTCGTGCCTGTACCAGCTGTCGTGTCACCTCCTGCAGAAACACTTTACATGGAAAGTAATTATGTTGAATTGTTGATAAACTTTCCTACTATTATGCTATAGATTTAGTTCTATCTAAGAGATTCTTTTGCTTGACTATTGTAGAACTTTACATGAAGTCTATTGTGGACTGTGGAGATGTTGTTTAACAAGAATTCACTTCTTTGCATTGAACTAAATTTAAATAGAATTTTTGGGAACTTTACTAACTGTAAATTCATATTCTTTAATTTTCAGATATATTGAAGTAATTTTGAGACACTACATAGTTTTGGTTACTCTCAGTATGTCCAATGTGTAGCATCGCATTGATTGTGTATGTGAACACCTTCTATTCCTTAATAGTTTTTAAAATTTATTAAGTAGTTTAATAAGCAAGAAATCTGAGCTTCCTTGCTGTTATGATTTTGTTGGAGGCTGGTTGTAAGTCAAACAAAAGGATAGTCGAATGAAAGTAATTGAGTGAACATTGGTTGTTACTGACAGCAATATTGTCACAAATTTTTGCTGTTCATTAATTGGATATATACATGACGAGATTCATTTGTTTATTGTTATAATAATAATTTCTCTTTTATACCGTGTAATAGTCGGATGACGCTGAGCTACCTCATAGCACTTCTGCCCGATTCAGCCGTTCCGTCCAGTCATGACATCTAACAGCATGTTGAAGTCTGAGCTTCTTCAATGCAGTCCAATGTGCTCATGAATTTGTTGCAGCCAGCTGGCGAAAGATGTTCCTCTTCAAGGCTTGCAACCTGTGCTGGTTGTAAATTTTGTCATGTACAGAAACAATTTTAAAGTGAGTAATAAGTGAATCATGGGAGTTGTGGCTTTTTGAAAAGTCCATTTTCTAAACTACTTTGATTCATTTTGTAAAAGCATGTCAAAGAAGTTTCCTTTCTCCAGGTGGTGCTGCCGTGTCATGAAGATGCCTGTTCGAGAGGGTCTCTACTATATTGCAAGACAGAAATTATGTGATGAAAACAGGAAATCTGAAATGGTAATAATGTACTTGTATGATAAATCAAGCATTTTGTTCTTGATGTCGAAGACAATTGACATTTTATTTTGTGCTTCTAAATATTTGCTTCTAAATTGTAGAAAGTTCCTAGAGTTGTATATAATGCTTGATCGAACAAAACAGAAATTCATTTAATTCTTAAAAACCTGACATCTTTGTGATGTGATGATCTTAAGTCATCTTGAATTCTATTTCTCTAGTGTGGTGTAAATTTAAAGTAAATCATTATTGGCATCTTTATTTTTCACATTCCAAAATGTTTTTTGGTTTATTAATGTTCTTTTACTTTGTAGGTGTTCATGGGGTATTGCAGTCATTTTCCAGTTAAGAGATGTACTGAAATGGAGCTTGTGCAGACTTGCAGTTCAACATCATACTTCAATGTGTCATTTGCTTCTGTTGGCCCATGCAGTATATGCAGTGTTGAACAGTTGGTTAAAATAGTCAATGTCCTGTCGGGCTTATTTTATCGGCTGCGTTATGTCGTCGACCCTTGCTACAGGCGTTGAGGTAATGCTTGATGTACAGTCTCGTTCAATTAGTATGACCTTTAGTTAAAATATCCCTTCTCATTTCAGTTCAATCGTTTGCTGCCGTTCCGTTCCATAGACTTGATCCATCGGTGAACTGAGGTTGCTGAAATTCAAGACTCTTCAAGAAATTATGTAGATGTAGATAAAATTACAAGTGCATATCTGGGCTCCCTTCTTTTCTGTGGCCCCGTTTCCCTAACTAACCACTAACCAACGCCCGCCGGTGGTCACTCGCCCGCTGTGAAACCAGGAGGAGGGGAGGGCTCTGGTCGAACGGGGACTTGGAAGGCGCATGATTCGATGAAAACTTTTGGAGGGTCATGAGTCTAACCCGGAAACCTAGTATGACTACATCTCCCCGGAAAAACTTGCCTCGTACTTCTCTCTTCTTCTCGGTCCAGATAAATATCTCTGGGGGCCGTAGACATATCCTATAACAGCATGTGCGAGTTAAACAAAGCAACCCACTGCCCAATGAAACAAAAAGCCATGGTTTATTATTTGCGCAAATCTCCGTCAGTCAAGTTACAAATTTTTCTAATTCAAGAACTCGTGTAGAATTTTGCATCTAGTCTATTAGTGCAAATCGCGATTCCATGTGTTTGGTAGTTAAGAAAATGGTTGTTTAAAAAACAAACAATGGGGTGTTTTGAGTAGCCAAAAAAACTCACCATCATTGTTTGTTTTTTAAACAACCATCTACCAAACACATAGGATCGCTATTTGCTCCAGTAAATTAAGATGCAAAATTCGACAGAAGTTGTTGAGTTTGAAAAATTTGTAACTTGACTGACCCAGATTTCCGCAAAACTAAACCATCGCTTTTTGTCTCATTGCCGCAGCGGTGGTGGCGGGTTGCGTTTAAACTCGTGCAGTAGTAAACAGTCTTGAACCGGACGCTCTGTTTATTGAATTTTTTGAACATTTTAAAAAGAAAATAAAAACTTTAGTTCATGCAATATATTTATTTTTATTTATTACGGATATTACATGGTTAAGGTTTAACATTGGTTTATAGGGTTAAGGGTATAAATTTAAGGGTTAGTAGGTGTATAGTAGGTGAAACTTCGGGGTTTGAAGGATTGGAAGGTATATGTTTGTGGGGTTTGGAGATTAATTGGTAGGGCAACATTTGTAGGGTTATAGATTAACTGAATTTTTATCCAAACTTGAAATATCCTCCCTCCCCCCTCCAACATCCTCTACTTTCCTTTCCCAATCCCGGAAACATGTTTATTATTTGTTGACATAAACATCCCAAATTTTTTTTGTTGCTTCTGAACTTATAAACGGTAAACTGCAATAGTCACGATGACAATTAAACAAAATATGATGCAACTTCGGTAACACAACATCAGCACCAAGGAACGGACAATTGAACTTGATGTAGAAAGATCTTTCACCAGCATAGGCAGCAACAACGTCCCACATCGGACAGCAACTACACGAACATACATGATCAACCTATAACCGAAATGAAATGAATTAAATAATCTTCAGCATCAATGGAAATGCTGTCAATTAAAAGACGAATAAATGTCACTTTATGTTATTTACAAGAATTAAAGCCCTCAGCTGGCTACGTCAAATCCATGTGTAAGTTGGGCAGCAACAAAGAAGCTCAAACTCCACCAGGGTGTTAATCCTATTTTTAAAAAAAACTCAATTACTATCAAGCAACAATTCTCAAATAACAAAACAATTTGAACGAAGTTCAGTTGAACTACAAAATCATTCAGAATAAATGTTGCAAAGGAATGTACAGTTGGCAAGCTTTTCAAAGGTTCAATTTCCACAATTGAAATAGGTTGAAGAGATAGGCACTAACTAAATCTGTAGTCTCAGTTAGAAAGTTGAACATTATATTTACCTGAATTGTTCTGAAGTGTTTCTGACAAACGTGAAGCTGGTACAGGAAAAAGAGACATTTTGGCAAAATGTTCAGCTGCTCAGGCCACATGATCAGATGAAATTGCCATGTAGAAATTAGAGGCTGTTACCAGATACCAGGGTGTTAATCCTATTTTAAAAAAAAAGCAAACAACTCAATTACTATCAAGCAACAATTTCTCAAATGAAAAAACATTTTGATCGAAGTTAAGTTAAACTACGAAATCCTTCAGAATAAATGTTGCAAAGGAATGTACAGTTGGCAAGCTTTTCAAAGGTTCAATTTCCACAACTGAAATAGGTTGAAGAGATAGGCACTAACTAAATCTGTAGTCTCAGAGTTAGAAAGTTGAACATTATATTTACCCAAATTGTTCTGAAGTGTTTCTGACAAACGTGACGCTGGTACAGGAAAAAGGACATTTTGGCAAAATGTTCAGCTGCTCAGGCCACCACATGATCAGATGAAATTGCCATGTAGAAATTATAGGCTGTTACCAGATAGATACCTAAATTCACACAAAAATAATTATCACAGTCACATCCAAGAATCTTAAGAGAAATTACCATTATAACGAATAAAAATGTCAAGAAAGAAAAGTACGCCGTATTAAGTATCCAATCCAACGATACGTTTTCAACATGTGGTTTCCAAATTCCGATCAGTGTTTTAAGAAATGGCGGAATTTCGTCTTGAGTAACTAACAGTCCTAACACACTCGCGCCATCTAGCAGACATAATTTTAGCCACCTAGTGATATCCAATATATTCCTTAGGCACTCGGAAGACTGGACGGAATGGAAGGAACATTTTTTTTTCAAAACTACTTTAAAATAAATTTAGCAAATCTTTACATAATTGCGGAAAAATTTCCGAATTATTAATCCCTAAGGCCTCTAAGGTGAATGAGTAGCAGTACTAGAGCCAATTCTACAACCTGTATCGGTAAATTTATATCACATGTAGTTAGCTTACATCTGTAAAGGATATGCTGCAGTGAAACTCTGTGGCTGAAATGTTTTAAATTGTGGTGATGCAAAGTAGCAGTTCTTCCAGGACTCTGTTGGACAAAGTGACAACAGCCCCGAAACAATCTTCAAGGATTTCATTTCGTCTTTAGAAAGAAGAGTACTGAGTATGCTGACTGCAAACTCTTGATTACCCTGTGTGATGCATAGATCTATTTCAAGAATATGTGTGGTTAGTTGTAGTTTGTGGTTATACGGCCTTTAGCGGGTTATTGAACGTCATATACTATTTTGTTTGATTTTGATAAAAACGATATGCAGCTCTTCGGGTATCTGTATTTCGCTATCGCACAGGTGATGATGCAAATCTTTGTTGATAGATGGCGTGGTGTTGATGTTACTGAGATTTAGTTTAAAAAGCTGAAAAACTTCAGAAAGGAAGATCTTTTTCTTATCCAGGGTTACGTGAATAATAAAACAGGGACATGCAAGTTCATGTTACGGGCAGAGGCCGGAGATAGAGACGGGCAACGATACCAATCTCGTTTCGGAGTTGTTGGGATTGGTAAAAGAGCGAGTAGGGCTACCTCGTCGGCTCGTCGCATTATCCAAATCCAAGAAAATTGTATATTTGTATTGGTTAGTTGGAGGCAGTGGGTAGTGCTGTAGTGGTGGTCGTCATGGTGCACTTGTTTGCCGTTTGGCAGTCTGCCGACCGTGGCATGACATTTACCACGTTCAAACTCCTTAAACTCGATATGCAAATGAAAGTCGTGTGGTTTAGACCAAAAGTTATGACAAGTTTCAAAAGCGTTGCTCCCCATGCAGCAGCAAGCCCCGTCGTTCTCTCCACCAATAAATATAGTACGACCTCGTCATTTCACGCAACTTCCTTTCTCGGACTTCTCGTCGGATTTCACGTTCGATGTAACGCACAACGGTGCACGCTGTATACCATAAATACAAGTTGGTACTATATGTGTGTATACGATCAACAGCTATAGCAAACAATCAATAGACAGAACTAAACACAAGAATGTTAAATCAAACAATTATTTCGCCTTAGTGAAACTAAAGTCATTCCAAACTTACGAAGAACTATGAAACGTCGACGAGTCTCTTATTAGGAATTTTGGATTGACATAAAAAAACAACTTGGAAATGAAATCTTTTGTGTAACTCATTCGAGTAGGTCAATAAAGAAGGCACTGTACATTTATTATGAGACATCAAACAGCTGCAGACAATCAAAATATGGAAGCCTGAACTCGTTGTTTATATGGACGTACTACTGCCGTGCCAAGTGTTTAAGTGAATCTTTTGATTGCGGAAGTACGGACTCAAATTGCGGTGTGCGTGTCTGCCTGGTTATGTGTGTGCGGCGGTGGTGGTGGGCTGAACGGTGTTGAACTTTCACCGCCGCCCCCGCTGCCACCGGCGCGCCACCGAAAGGCTGGGCGGTGTGAAAAGAGGGACGCGCGGCGGCCGGCCGACCAGCCCAAATATTACAAGAGAGCGGAGAGAGGAGAGCATTCAAGCGCGCAACTCAAACCAACGGTTGGCGCGTTCACCCACCCGCCGAATTTTGACATTAGACGTTGCGCTACGTGCGTCTAGAGACTGCTGCTGCTGTAAACCCCGTCTATATAATATGCGTTTGATAATATACTATACAATCCCGACTGATGAGTGTGACCGACATTTCGGCTCGTAAAAAAAAGCGTCCAGCGAACCACAGTCGACGTGTGTGCATAGACGTCAAGTCGCCGCGGTGTGACTCGCACCAATGTCTGACGCGGGTTGATCTAACGCGTTTTGTGTTTTTGGTTTGGCCTCTCGCGAAGGCAGCAGCAAATGCTGCGCCGATGCACTTTGAGTTGTTTATACGCACCGGAATTTCCGCGCCCCCCTCTACCTACTCGACCCGTTATGCGCTCAGCAGCAGCACCAGAGCTTTACAAGAGCGTCTATACACTTTGCTGCGCTGTCTCTACGGTCTAGAGTTTAAAATTAGACGATTAGTAGCGCGTAGCTGTTCATCGATTTGTTTCTGCTGCCAGTCTGTGAGGGACGGAAAGGAGGGGGGAGAGAGACCGGCAATCTGTCAAAAGTGATTCATTAACAATCCACTCATTCGAATTTATGATGAGTGTTTTACGCAGGTATTAATGTTAAGTCCCTTACTAAAACTACGGTTGAATTGTGGGACTATTATTTCTTTCCTATGTTACATCCCATATATTTTTTAAAAAAGTGCGCCAGTATAAAATTTGAGACATTTTTCAAACAAAAATCTGAAAAATTCGAGATAAAACAAACAAATGTACATATAAAACCGTAAGGCCGAGAATTAGCATTGTGCAGTTATTCTTAATCGCGAGTAGAATTCCATTCTTGTTCGATCATTACTTTACCCCAGTTTACACCCCAGGATAAAATGTTTGGCTGGTATGATGAGACCAATTTATCTTTATACTGCCAACATAATCCGTGTAATAATACAATCAAAAAGGCCTGTTCACGAAACCAAAGAGAAGAAAGATCGTCAGATATCCGTTTCCTATCCAATACATTTATCCAATTTATTCCTCCCCCTTTTTTCTTTCTCCGAGAAGATTCAACTTTTGATAAAATGTGGCACACGAAAAAAGGCTGAGTGTTGTCGTCCTCGATTTCTGTTGATCGAATCAGCGAGGCGACGAGGAAAATTCCACGGCAATATTCCAAACTTTAAATCGAACGTCGACGGCGATATCAGCCACAATATGAAGGGAGACGGAAGAGGAGACAATGGAAGCACGAAAATAAAAGGGGCGAGCCCGAAACGGGCGTTTTATTTATTTAAAAAAGAAAAAAAAAGAGTCAATAAATTTGTAAGTAATTCAATATAACGCGGTTAAAGACATTTTTGTTTTGTTTTTTTTCCCAGGGAAATGTTTACTTAGCGTCTAACTTACAACCATTCCCGACCAGCCAGACCCCCCCCCCCAGACAAAAAAGTTGATTGGAAGTTTTGCCTCCATCGTTTTCTGTCACTAAACGGACGACGGTGCGACCTTCCGCACGCGCAATAATATACGTTTAAAAATACGGTGCGCAACGAGAGACCAAACTATAAGGAGCTGCTGGATATATAGCGGCGGCGGAGGTGGAGGCGTGTAGAGGAGGGGGGCGGCGTGTTATCAACGAATGAAATACGGCGGATTGGCCTGTCAGCCCGACTGAAATTTCATTTGACAGTGTTTTATGTGTGTTTAGTCTCTCGCACCCAACAGGAAGGAGAACAACAACAACTACTACTACAACAACAACATACACACTACACCTTATAATATAATAGACAGTATATTATATCGACGTAAACCATTGAGAGTGTGGATCTCGGGGGCGTGTCCGGCACGTCTAAATATCTCCCATCCCCCCGCCCGTCTCTCTAACTCGACAGGAACCAAAACAAAAAAGAAACTCGAATTTATAATGGCGAGGGAAAAAAGCGGAGATGGAGAGAGAGAGAAAAGAGCGTGTAACTTGTTAAAGCGTAGCCTCCGTTGACTGCCTGTGATCTGGCCCGACCGACATGGAACCAGCTCGTCTACAGACAATAAGCAGCCGAATAGATCCACACACACAGGATATAATAGAGAGTGCAACATCTAACATAACCAACACCAAAAAAACAAAACAAAAGGAGAGCAGAGCCCGGGCAGTTAATTCTAGACATAACACAAATAAAAAATAGGAGCTGTTGCTAATGTTGATGACGCTCGTCACATCAAGAGCTGCTGCCTTTTTCCCTCGCAGCCGTTACGGCCCGCAAACCCAAGCCGGAAGTTGTTACAGCAGCTCGACTTACTCCTCGAGTAATTAAAAAAAGAAAGAAAATAAGGCCAACGAGAGATAAAGAAAACGGAGAGCGGCAAATAAATAAATAGAAACAAAAGCTCTTTGCTGCGTTAGAGATGCGTACAAGACGTATATATCCATCCGTAATTGAATGTTGTAATAAGAAGAAAACAAAAGATGGCGATTGCGCTAGATTCTCTCGCTTAATAGAATCAGTTGAAATGCGTGGCGTAACGCATCCTGTTTTCTTTGCTCCGATGAAAGTGAATGCCCTTTTCTCTCTTTCTCTCTGTGTGTCTATACATTTGTTGTGTGTCGTTGCCTATTGTCGTGGGAAGAGTCGATGGTTTTCGTACGTGTGTAATCATAATAGCACGACGTCACGATGATGAACGATAAGGGGGGGAGGGGAGGGCAGGTCGGCGGCACTATCGTCATCGCGTGTCGCATTGACATTCCCTTTTTTTAAATATTTTTTTTTATTTTTATATTTTTGCTATTTGTTCTCGGGACAAACAACGTCGCATCGGCCCACAATCAGCCAGTTTCATCATTGCCGGGTCCTAGATTCTTCGTCTTGTATTCTCCGGCTGATGGTGCGCAAAGAAGAGTCAGCCCAGTCAAGGCATAAGGGCCGTCTATAAAGAGAAGAAGAAGAAGAAGAAGAAGAGGAAAAAATAAGTCGCCCGCTGGGCCGTTCGAACTCCGGCTGACTTGTCACACTTTTTGGAAAATGGTCATCGGGAGGGGGTAGATACGTGTATACATCAACGTGTGGTCGTACCAAGTCCATGAGGGTTAGCTGTGGTCAAAGAAGGGGGAAAATATGTACACATGTCCGCTGTATTATTGTATCCATCTCAATATCGAAATAAAATAAATTAGAAAAGAATTTCCAGAAAAATAACGGAAGAAAAAAATAAAAGGAGCTCCTCCTGCTGATCTAACCTCTGACCCGGGGGTCTCCCAGCATCTAAACGGATACAACAGCAGCTGCTGCTGCTGCTGCTGCTGCTGCTGCTGCTGCTGCTGCATATGCTAATGAGTTCCTGGGCCATAAGAAAAAAAGGGGGAAAAAGTGAGAGAGACGATTGCTGTGGGGGCGTTTTCATTCCTGACCTCCCGGGCCGACTGTTGCTGCTGTTGCTGCTGATATTTTTGGGTGGTGGTCCGCGCTCACCGGCCATTCACCCATCACATTCGAACATTTTTCCTTCGTCTACGTGTGTGTGTGTATAGAGGCCAGCCTCCTATTCCCATACAGCGCCAGTATATATATGATTATATTATACACCTTTGCCATCGTGTGACAATCCGAGTTTTTTCGCTGGGCCTTTTTCTTTTTTCATGGAGGGATCCTGCCGGGAGAGCAGCAGTGCCGGACCGACTGCTGGTGCCCCGGCAATTTGTTATTTGATGGCCAAGTTCGATACCGATAACCTCGCGCGTTGTTGGGGGTGGTGACTCGACACATGTGAGTGCGTGTTTGTCCTGGTTGTGCGTTGAGCCCAAGCAGCGCCTATATACAGACGACGAGGTTGATACAGCACAGGCACAGCCCCCCCATCTCATTCTGTCCTTTTCTCTTTCTTTTTTGGGTGTCCAGCGCAGAGTGAGTAGAGAGAGGCTGAGGCTGGGACACTCACTGGTGACTGCATGAGGCTGATTGCTACCGAGATTGCAGGCGACATTCCACGGCATCATGAATAGCTTATGGGTTGATCGGCCCAGCTGTGCGTGTATGTGCGAGCCCCGGTGATTTGTTGTGTGGCAACCCCCGAGAGAGTCGAACGCTTCCCTTGTGCTGCACTTCGCCTATCACTACCATGACAATGACAGTTTCGCCTTATTGTATCCAGACACCAAAATATTTTAAACATTTCGATAAATCTTTGGCCAAAAAAAGAAAATAATATTTCTCAGCTATTCTTTTTGAGCTGTTTAATATTTTATTTCCTTGGCGTTTGGTTCCCGCAGCGGATTATATGGCAGCAGCAGCAGCAAATAATCAAACGGTTGGAAAATAAAACGTCAAGTCGTTTGAAAAACAACCACGCAGAGTCGATATCAAATCATTGAAAGAGAAAGAATATACGAGCCACAGACGACACCGTCGAAGAGTTGGCAAGTCTTAAAAATCAAAAGTTTCGATTTATTTTTTGAAAGAAAATTGTGCGCAACAAATAAATGGAATAAGGACTTGGAACGACCATCACCAGACTTATCCAGTTGACTTAGCCAGAAGAAAGAAAAAAAAAAAAAAAAACAGTTAATGCACTTCATTTTTTTCTCTCTCTCTTTATGCTCAGTAAAGAAAAAGAAAAATATTTAAATAAAATGGTAGGTATAATAATAAGATACGAGGTACAAGACGAGTTGACTCAAGATGACGAACGAGCAGCCGACGATGAAGGTTCAAAGTGTCCGCGATAAGCCCCGAAAATAAAGTGAAAGAAAAAAGGTCTCGAAAAAGATCAAAAGAAAATATGACAGACACGAAATGCTAATGGGCGTCAAGTGATAGTCATCATCAACCAATCGGACGTCTAGTACGTAGCATATATACATGCACGTCTGAATATATTATCGCTTTAAACTGACGGGGGAAAACGATCGTACATCGCCACACACACACACACACAAAAAGAAAGAAAAGATTACGCGGACGTATAGACTACCTTTAGGTGGTACCTAACGCAGTATACTACATTGTGCTGTATAGTCTCTTGCATAATAATAACAGATAGATGGAGATGGAGAGAGTGTAGCCCTGGCAGAGACCCTTGGGTGGCATCGACGGCCGGGGGGAGGTTGCTAGTTTGCTACACCCCAGCCATATGCATTTTGTATTTGTATAAATCAGTTCTACGAAGAATCTAAAGCTCTTATAATAATATACAAGAAAGAAGTTTTTTTTTTTGCCAATTGTTTGTCACTGGTCTGCGGGGTTCAGGAGCGAAAGCAGTAGGAGCCAACAGCAGGAGCACAAGTCTAGGAGGGGGCAGGAGACAGAGACAGGGGGGCCTCCTCAAAAACCCTCAGCTGGATATGTCACAAGGTGCGGTTTGGTGATCAGCCCACCGTGACAACCCAATGAAGCCAACGTCACTCTCCTCGACTTCTTTCTTGTTTTCCCTCGGCTTCGCCATCTCTCTATATCAACTATTCGTGTATATGCGCGCAGTATTATCATGTTGTTTTTTCACCCTGCTGGGTGTGTGTGTGTGTGTTGTCGTCCTGGGCCTCGCCATGGTCCCTGTGTTATAGTAACTAGTAGATATCGTTTTCTTATCTCTTTATTTCCAGCCAAACACATAACAGTGGGGGGCCCCCAAATGCTGATGGCTGATTTTCTTTCATTTTCCTTTCTTTTTTTCCCCCCTTCTTCTTCTTCTCTTTCTCTTTTTCTATTGGCTGCCATAACGCAGACTGCTGTTGTGTACAATAATATCCATTTGATTCTCCCAATCTTCGACTGTCTCTCGTTTAAAATGCCATTTCTTTATTTTATTTTTTTATTTAGAAAGGGGGGTCGATTGTTATTACGGGACCTTTTATCATTGGCGGGTGGGATTGTATGTGTTCCATACTGTTTTCCTACTGTGTTTAGTAGTGGCATACACGGCCGATGGAGCCCAGTGGGAAATGACCAGCCACAGTTCGGACTACATACCACAATGAGGAGACTGAGACTGAACTACTCCGAACACTAGCCAGTCTATAATAATAATACAATAATAGCCACTGTAGTACGTGGACGTGTGATGTGCAGATGGGCACTCTTTTGCACCCTCAGAACAGTGGCCAGTGGGACTGTATTGGGGATTTTTCATTGTATGGGCAAAAGTTGCCTTTTTACACGGGCCATTGTCCTCGGATAACAACTGTGAGATTAGCCAATTACTTTGGTTGGAAAAGGGGCGCCAGCACGTCGTCCCACAAGTCTTCAGAGGATCATCAGATGTCTGCTGGGTGCGCGCTATTTTTAAAAAGAAGAAGAAGAAGAAAATGGGTTCATAGAGAACCCCTCCATCTACGTATAGAGGCTTACTACTGTGCCATGTTTTGGATAGATACAGTGCGCAATGGAAATAGATATAGAGATAGACAGATAGATATGTTTTGTTTGGGGTATTTTTTCTCCCATTTTACGTAATAATAGAGAGAAGAGAAGAAAGAAGAAGAGCTCGGAGGAGGCCTCTGCTCCTCAAGGGGTTGAGTGGCTTCCATAAGAAAGAAGAGGTGGTCTCTTATAGCCAAGGGTGGTCGCCCCTTTTATCTCTGTTTTCTCTTCTTTATTTGAAAAGTTGTTCAGTTCTAAAGTCTCGCGGTTTCTTTCTTTCTCTGTTTTCCAAAAACTTAAACGGCATAACGTATTTTTTTTTTCCAGGGGTCTACTAGAGTCTATTAGGCCTCGTCTGCCTTGCGTAAAAGCAGGGCCGGTTATGTAATAAGCCATGGAGGGGGGCTGGGAGGGGGCATTATGCGGCACTGCGAGTTAAAAAGACGGGCAGATGTTGATCGTGACGACTCGCTTAAACGGCGGCCTTTTTAGCGCACAGCATCACGTCGTCGGATCGTGAAATCGAGTCTCCCATACCCAAACCGAAATAACCGGCCCGTTAAATAAGCGGCGCGAAATTAGGCACCGCTTTGAATCCCTGAATTTCTCAAAGGTCGATCCTGCGTTGCTGATCTCTTTTGAAATCGAAAATGATTTCCAGCCGAGTGAAACCGAATCTGACCCTGCTGTCTCTCTAAGTCTCACTGATGTATAGGAAACTCCCTTTATTTCCACGAAAGTATATGAGATCCCCCCCGGAGAAAGAAAAGGGCGAGCTGCGCATACACGTCTAATAGAGCTGACTGGTGGAAATTCCATTTTCGTATTGAAAACGGGCCGAGTTATGGGCTGGCTGGCTGGCTCCAATCTAGATTGGAAGTCATGAAAATGGCAGGGCCCTGCCATTTTCCAGTTGCCAATGCCTTGACTTGACGTTTTCCCCAAACAACCAGATGGTGTCCGTATCGTCTAAACACGGAAAGAGAGAGAGAAAAAGAGAGAGAAACGGGCTGCGCTGGCGCTCTTTTATGTGTCCGTGACACACAGAAGTGAACAGTTTGCGTGTTACGATCGAGTCAGCACAAGAAAAAAGACGGACAGTGAGAGCAGCTAGACGAGAGCACAGAGAAAGAGGGGGGAGAAGTGACGTTTCGTCCCGGGAGAATGGCAGAAAGAAGAGAGATCGCTTCGGTCGTTTGACTTGGCTGTTGGCTGTATTACACTACACACGAGTTCCGTGTGTAGTGTGTTTTCTCCACGGGCCTAGTCGCAACAACACGGCAGAGCGCACACCATTCATCTGCATCAGCTGGTCGTGTGCGACAGATGACAACCTCGCACCCGAAAAGCTCAGGGCCGAAATGTTTGGGTGCGGGCGCGTACGTGTGTCAAAACCTCCCGTTTTAATCGAATTACATTTACCGCGACACCAGTCGTCGAAATGGGGGGGGGGAAACGAAATCCATTACAAGGGAAATATTACATCTGTAGCCACAAGAGAGACGCGTGCTCATTTCACACAATCGATGATTGTTTACCCACAGACCAAAAGTTGTCAGGTACAAGACAAAACAAGCCTGATTCGCTGTTGTTCTACAAAATTTGAGTTGTTTAATGAACCCTGACTGAGAAAAACCAAAACGACAAGAGAAAACAGTCGCAGTCAACCGCCGCCTAGCTCTGGACTATTCGTTCTCCCTACTATTTCACGATTTATAATCAACATCAGCAAATAGTCAAAAAGAAAGAATAAGAGATACAGTTTTTCCTACCTTAAAACCTGGGAATTACAGCCAGGCATCCACGAATGCTCCATCCATCCGCAGAAAAGTTGAATCCACCAGGCAGGATAGGAAGAAAGGGATGAAGAGATCCATAATTCGGACCGACGTTGATTGTTTCTCCAATAAGAGGGATGCTGTTTATCGAAAATAACAATTTAAAAGGGGTTACGAACAAATCAAGACAGAGACAACAAGTCTAAGGAAAAGTTGAAAATGAGACAGTGCAGGACTAAATCCTAATTGTTCATAAACAGGAGAATGTAAGGTTTACAAGTAAGACACTGCAATCATGTAATTCATGGATCAATACAATGTCTAGCTAGTGACAAAAATAAAAGCAACGAAAATCATTGTTACCCAAGTGATGATGCTGAGATTATTGCTGATGACAGGTCCAACACCAGAACAATCAAAACTTGCATATAATCTCGTGGTTATGATGGCTGGTCAAGTTCTCAAATCTGCACAAAAGAAAACAAACGAAAATGTAGACAGTGCAAACAAACCGCCATGCATCGACAAGAGGCTTACATAATAAATGCTATAGTCATCTAACAAATTTGGAACAGTTTTTAACTCTTCTTAGTTCTCATCATCATTCAATCGGTATTCTTAGTTTGATATACGTGCAGAAAAGGGATCGTTTCGTTTTCTTTGTAATCTCAAATTTGTCTCTCTATCAAAACGTGTCACCAAAACCGAAGAAAAGTAGACGACACTTTTCTTTCATTATCCAATTACCCATCTTTAAGAAATCAAGAAATCGATAGTTCAAACTATTTTAAATAATCGAGCAGATCGAAAGAGAGAATGTAGCGCAGAGTTATATACAGTGTACTACGCATGTAATAGGCATATCCATGTCTGCCGAAATATGCTGATGGCGGATAATGAAATGGCCGACTAGTACGTGTGAAACATTTTTCGTTTGAATCTTTCAAGATCTTTTATCCCATAGGAGAAATGAAGGAAAAACCCCGAAATTCTTTTCTGCTTTTCTTCTTGCGATGGCTCATCATGAAAAGAAAAGACCCGATAAAAATGAAGCAACACAAGCGCCGAAAAGGAGAGCAAAGGAATTTCCTGGGCATCAAATAAAAAGAGCTCGGAGATGAGGTGTACAAGAAGAAGAAGAAGAACGAAACAATCCAACACTCTATAAATCGAGCAGCTCGTTATAAATATAAATATAACTAATGGGAGCGTTGTTGCGTTGAAGAGATGCGAAGAGGTGAGAGAACGAGGCCCGGCCATCTCTTTTATAGGTACAGTCGCTCTAATACGAGATACAAACATGTTGTGGGTTGTGTGTTGCGCATGAGATAGCCGCAACCGAGAGCGAAAGGCGCCATCGGCTTTGCATGTCAAAGGCGAGAAGAAGAAGAAGACGGTTGTTGCCGGTTGTTGCGGGCGGCACGTAAGAAACAAAAAAGCGAATCACAAGAAGAAGAAGAGAAAAAAGGGGTCGAAAGGGCCGAGATTGTTGCTCATCTATCTGCCGTAAATTAAAAATGCCGCAAGAGAAAAAGAAACCAAAATAAAAGCTCCAGGAGAAAAAGAAAAAAAGAAAGAAAAAAATGGTCTCACACCCGCTGACAAGTGGTTAAGTGTGAAGGGGGCCAGCCTTTGGCGGCTGGTTGGGCGGCTGTACGGCGGCAAGCGGCGGCGGCGGCGGCGGCTCATCTTATGTACCAACAAACGGACCACACCGCGCCGACCGAACCGCGCCAGTAATGAATTGCACCGGCATCATCAGAGCTGGGCGAGATTTATGGATCAAATAAAACGTTGGCTAAAATAAAAGAAGGGAAATAAAAATAACGACAACTACAACAACAACAACAACTAGATACGGAAAACACAAAAATAATAAAGAAGAAAGAATTTCTTCTTCTTTGAAATTCTTTCGAGTTGTTGTTGCTGCTGGTGTGTCCATCAGTCTATACCGCCGGCCGGCCTCTTCTTCATCGGAGAGCTGGATGAGATTGGGCCGTGTTTATATATAATCAGTGCATCATCGCGCGGTCCCAACCTCAATTAACGCAGCAGTCCTGCTGGCCCTGCGGGGGTATAGAACCTCCGCCGCAATATATACCTCATCTATACGTGTGTCTAAACACACACCTTTTGGCGGCGTAAATGCAAGAGAATAAATCATCGGAGGTCGACAGGCGGCGTGACAACACCAACCACTGACGTCATCACCGCCGCTCTGATTTACTAATCGATTTTTGGGATTTTCTTTCTTTTTTAAAAAAATACCCGGAGTGTTCGGGTTTTGTGTTTTATTTCCCCCCTTTTTCTCCGCCTACTTTTCCACCCATTTCACTGGCCACCGGCTCTCTCTCTCTCACTCACTCATCAGATTGCCCTCCCTCTATTTACGGCCCATTGATGGCTCATTGCCTTTTCTTACATCAATCCATCCATCGACACAAAGTCGTCCACAAGGTAGAAAATAATGGTTACAAAGCCACCACCGAAAAACAATAGGTTTAGAGTACATCCAGTCGAAAATGGTGGGTATACCAGCACTTGTACGCAAGTCTTACATCTACTAATATGATGCCAGTAGTTTGATAGTTTAGATGAGTTGGAGTTTTTCTTGTTTTCTCTCTCTAAATAGCTGGCGGTGTGTGTGTGTGTGTGAGCGCGCACAACACACGTACCTACTAATTTGAACAAGCCGCTAACCCGTCATTTGATGAACCGCGCGCCACGGTGCCAAACGGACAAGTGTAAAACGGGTTTCCAATCTTTTTTCTATCCTTTTCTCTTTTTCAGAGATATTACTGATGATGTTAAGACGCGAGTGAAAGAGGCGGAGACGGAGGAGGTGGTAGACACACACACACACAAGTACTTGGACGATAATACACCTTCTGTGATGAGTTGTGCTCGTGTAATTGGCTTTGTTCTTTTGCCAGTTGCATCGGGGCGATTGCGTCACGTTTTCTCCCTTCAATCTTTCAAGAGATAGTGTACGACAACAAGTTTGAACGAGTGTTGGCTAACACAACACATTTGGGGGGAAAAGAATAGAAAAGAAATCAAAAAAGAACCTGACCATCCTTATGTTCATTTCAAACAGAAAACAAAACAACAAGCCGGACGGAATATTGCGGCAACAGCAGCCAGTGTGATGGAATGTAACAGGTAGATAAAATTTTAAAACGCAGATAGCCTTCGGGTGTATAAGACAAGAAGAAGAACCCCCCCTTAAAAAGTAAAAAAGGAATAGATAGGAAGGAAGAAGTGTAGATCGGCAAGTCTAAGAACATGACGAAAATTACAGGACTGGGCGTCATCACTTCACCACACCTCAACTGGCGCAACTTATCGTCGACAGGCCGTTTTTTCCCGTTTTTTTTTTCCTTTTTAGACCCTGCCATGTATATATAAAGGCAGGGCCGGGTGATTGTGCCGTACTAAATTTATATACTCCAAGGGGGGAAGCGATTGTAGTAGATGGAAAGGTGATGTGCTCCGGGGGATTTCAATTTGTCTGTTCACCTGCTAATGACAAGGTAACACACACAGTACACACGGCAGGCAGTCAGTTTGTACGGGTGGTGGTGGTGGATTAGTTGTTGCCGGTTTGCCGGTTTTCTGGTTTGTGGCCGAGATCCACGCCCACTGTTTCATTTTCATTATTCCTCTGCCCCTTTTTTTCTTCTTCTTCTTGATTCTTCTTGATTCTTTTTTCCCGCGTTGCCCACCTTTTCCTCAATCCTTCCGATCGGGCGCACACCTATAATCACAGGGCGCTTCGCACGGGGCACATCCTTACAGCCGCGCGGCCATCCAATCAACCCCTCGCCATTGCGTCGCTGATTATCGATCGTTACGTTCGGATATAAACAACACAACCCGTTGCTGTGCCTTATTACATCTGCTGCTGCTCTCGGCCCTTCTTCTTCTTCTTCTTCTTAGACTACATATCCCGGCCGCCCCTCTTATTCCGCTCAATTTCAACCGCGTCTCATTTCCCTATTTGGTTTAAATTGATTCCTGTACCGAGCCATATAGCCAAAAGAGGCTTCAGACACATCTAACCCATTCGATTGCGGGCTTTTTCTTTTGGTTTTTCGGGGGGGTTTGGCTGCATGTCGAGGCGTTGTAGGAAAAATACGACGACTCCAATCGGCCGATGATCTAGCGGCCCGTAGCGACGAGCTCTCGCGATCGTTCCATGACGACGACCATTTACAAACGATCGACGGAAATGAGCCACAATTTATTTATTTTGGGGTCTTTTCTCTCTCGTCCCAAAAAGAAGAAAAAAAGAAAATAGAGAAGAAACAGGGGAGAGAGAAAGAGACGAGGGAACGATGTGAACCCCAGTCAAATGAACGTCCCGTAAATCAGCGCTAGTTTAGTACCCGCAGTTGACTGCGATGATGTGACACAGCCGAGAGAAAAGAAGAAGAAGAAGAGGAAAAAAACATTGTTGGTTTTTCTTCTTCTTTTTTCTGGTCTCTGCCATCAGACGAGAAACGGGCACACGCCATCACAGCTCTCTCCGTGTGTAAAATATATCGATGCACGCCGACGGTATAGCACCCCACACCTACACACGTAGAGGTGTGTGTGTGTCTCTACCTGGCGTATACAACACCAGTCCTCGTCCTATAAGGAAGAAAAGGATGAAAAGGGGCCTGCGCTGCCAAAGCGACAAATGTTTTTCAAAAATCTATACTATATTCCGGCCGAGTGTGTGTTTCTATATCTGCCGTGCATCAGCAGTTCCAGGTATATACACAACACACACACACTCACCTATAGAGAGAGAGAAGGGGATACAATAATAATACAGCCAACAGTTGTTGTGTATAATATAAACAAATAGCCTTTTCCTTTTTTTTTTCTTCTTTTGGGGTTCCCTTTTCTTTCCCAACTGGGATAAATATATTGCCTTCGAGCGTGTCACATCAGCGAGTGGGCTTGACACTTCAGCAGCCATCAGGACCTTCTCCTTCTTCTCCTATTCCGATTCGTTTCTTACTATATTCTTCCCGTTTTATTCTTTTTTTTTTATCCCGTCATCCTTTTCACGGCGTGAGACCACGCGCCATCAGCATATTGGTTTCGACCGAATAGTAGAAGACGCTATCTCTATAATATGCAACACGCTGTGCTGTGCTGTGCTGGCCCTGTGTGTATGCCTGTTTTGGTGGAGGAGGGGGGGGGGGAATGGGTCATTTGATTTATTCACGTCATTCCCGGGCAACAGATTGAAGTTGAGCTATCTATCCATCATCCAGCCCAGCCAGCCAGCGCTAGAATATGTCCCTCCATCACAATAGAATGAGTACGTGTATTAACATTGACAAGGTATAACCTTTCTTTTTTCTTCTTCTCTCCTTCCCCCAAAAATCAAAAGATGAGATCGCCGGAAAATGTCATCATCGTTCCGACCTCACAAGAGATTCTTATCTGAATGACTTGAAGAGTTCGTATGAGTCGCGGTCGGGATCGCCGACGAGAGAGACGAGAAGGGATCAATAAATGTGCAAACGGAGAAGGAAAGAAAAAAAGAAAGAAAAATGTCAAGACTTTTTTGTTTCCGTTTCGTTTTGATTCTTTTCATCTTTTGTTATATTGGATGCGGTCCAACAGGTAACACTTTTTTTTTTAATTTTATTTTTCCAATATTTGGAACTTGTCTCATTCGTCCCATTTCGTCCCTTTTGGACTTAACGGACACGATTGATACCTTTCCATGTCGACGGTTTGAATTTATATGGCCATCGCATCTATAGAGACACACAACAGGCCAAGAGTTGAGGTGTCAAACCTGAGCCCATCCAGTCATATATAACAGTCAAAGAAGAATTTCCTTTTGGCCAGGGAACGAGCCCTCATCAGTCTGACTGTGTCTGTATACATCAGGTATACGGGTGCTGGGAATTGGGATGTAATAATTGACATTGTGCAGCAGCAGCAGCAGCAACGGTAGAGACGGTCATCCACTGCTGTGCAACCTCCTAGCTACTTTCGTATTGACTATTCAAAAGGGTCTCGCTGTTGGTTGTCCAACAATTTTCCTTCTCTGCTTCATCTGCTTGGATTCTTTTGACCTCTCTATCACCTGGTACCATCTCAAAAAAAAAAAAACAGCATAGCTCTTATAGTCTATCCATTGGCCCTTATATACTACGGTAGATTGTGTGTTCCTACCTTTTGACATCTTACAGTGTTAAATGTGCACAAAGGAGAACTTTATAATAAGAGGGACTCTATAAGAATCTCTCTGTTTCTTTTCTTTTTTCTCTTTTGTAGAAACTTTTTGCACTAGGAGGACAGGGAAAATAATAACAGGAGATCTTCTATTCTCCAAGTTTTGCGCATCGGAACTAAACGATCATTGGAAAATAGGAAAAAAACAAGAAACGACTTTTGGGTCGATTTTCCGCACAAAAAGTGACTCACAAAAGAGTACAAGACTTGAGAGGTTTAAAGTGTACAAGTTCCCTAATAAAGTATGATAAATGGTGAAATAAAGAATGCGTTTGTGTGTACACACACACACACACAAGGGGGGGGGGGGTGAGGTCAAAGAAGGATCTGATGAGTGTGCGCGAAGGAGGTGCCAAAAATGGGAATTATATTTTTCCCTTTTCACTTGACAGCCTCCCGCCGCGCTCGAAAAGCTCCATCTTCTCGTGTGCTGTGTAGATCTGCATTGTACCTGTATACACACTTGATGACCCCCCTGACACCTCGACTGGAGGTTAAACAAAGTGGATACACTATACACTACTAGTCTACCTGTGAATATCCTCCTCAGAGAATCCCCCAAAGAAAAAACGATTAAGAAGAAAGAGACAATGAAAAAGTGGAAAAAGTCAAAAAAAAAAAAAAAAAATAAGAAAATACTTTGGAGGTGTGCCATATGTTGACGTTATAAGAGATGACATCCCGCAGTTTGAACCAGCCCCAGCAGAACTTGATGAGTTGGCATTTAAAATTAATTCCAATCTCAAATAGATACGCGAGGTGGTGGTGGTGGTATAGACGATTTTCTGGCTGTCATTGTCTTTTCTTTTTCTTTTCTTTGCCTGTTTTATTTTTACGGTTTTTACGACTTTGGATGGTGAGCCGAGGAACCGAATAAGAGGTCGTTGGTAGGTGGAGTCGGGATAGAAGATTGTCTCTTCACTCGGGAGGAGGAGGGGGTTATTCGACAGGCACTGGGTGTCGGCCTACCTCGTCGATCGCCAATCGACCCGTAAAACAAAACCATCAACTGCCACAGCACGGCTTTTATGTCCTGACAAATCGACAGGCAAACAAATGAAAGGACCCGTGTTTCCCCCCTTTTGTTTTGTTATCTTGGGCCAAGGTGCGTATATAGGAGCCTGCGCCATGGAAATAACTTCCGTCCAAGTATTTCCCTTCAAGTGTTCAAAAAAGAAAAAAAAGAGTGTGCGCTTTTAAATTCAAGTCAATAGCCGTGAAATTGGGAGGCTTTTCCCTTTCATTGCCAGTTGCAACTGTATGACAAACAAATCATCAAATATGATTGGAATGTGCCTATTGCAAGTGCCAAGGGTCTGCTGTGTCTCTTAACAAGATCGTATTTTTCTAGACTATTAGAAATATGCGCTGAGCCTCTTGAACCTGTAAGCAACCGGCCGGGGCAGAATGCGAGAGAGCTCAATCAACTAGCCCATTGTGTACACAATGCCACCAGTAAAAAAAAAGCATAAATTACACAAGAAGATAAACATTGGTCGAGAGAAGGGCCCACAGGGTTGTCACCATCACACCACAGTCGTCGATGGCTGTGGGACGTGGTCCATACTTAATCCTTTTAGGAAGGAATAGAGCTACAAGAATCTCCCGCGTGCGCCCGCTCTCGGTCGTCCCTCACCCGTTTTGCAGCCCGAAAAAAAAAGAAAAAGAAAAACGAAATATGAAAGGCGATTGTGTCGCAGCGTGTCTCCAAAATTCCAGATGAAACATCGTAAAACTCTCCTCTCTCTCTCTCTCTCTCTCTCTCGGAGAAGAAAACATGAGTTATAGCGATAACCATATAATATGTATACCTGTTTTATCTATGCTCAATTCTTTGATAGGCGAGAAACTATCTACGAGAGATATATTTTTTCTTCTTTCTAAGGGAATTGTATTCAGCAACTACCAAGTGTTGTACGGTGCCAGTGCACGCCACACAATGTACTACTATGAGTAGATAGAAAGGTGCTGGGGAGAAAGAAAAAAGCCAAAAAAGCGTATTCTAGTGCAAATGGACTGTGAAAGTGGAGCTCAAGGAAGCGTATAATTTGTTTCCTTCTTTCTCAAGGAGAAAAAAAGGAATTTTTTCGAAGGACAAGAGTTATTGATAGGTCTTCCATTCAAGGCAATATCTAAGCTCCTTCTCTCTCCTAGCTTGTAAAAATAGACACACAGGCAGACACAGCATCATAGGAGGGAATCATGCAGAGGCTCAAGGAGCTGCTGCTGCTGCCGGGAGATTGTGGGGGGGGGTGCAAGGTGTCCAAGCCTCTAGGTGACAATAGTCTTGATTATGTAGGTATATAGAAAAAGAAGGAGAAGATCACCCCCAGCAGCACTCGAAAGATACACAAGGATGGTTGGGTGCCCTCTTCAGGGTTCTTCTTCTTCATGACTATTTTTTTTTTATTTTACCACATTCAGCAGATCTTCTACCTCTTTTTCCGAACCCTTCACATCCGTCAGTGTCAGCCACGGTGGCCCACCCACAGCACGTCCCCAGGTCCCCTTCCCATTCAAGTAGTTCGGGGTGGCCCAACGTTGAAAGAAAAAATAAGAAAACGAGCACGACAAGAAGAAGAAGAAAAAATATACATCACAAGTTTGTCTATTTATACATATTGACATGCCAAGTCGTGTGGGACGGTGGGGGGAAACTGCAATACGAAGAAAAGGGGGGATCCCCTATTGAGCTATGGAGATATGGAGTCGTTAAAGGGCTACACTAAGACTACGCTATTTGAATGCCCATAGTAGAGCACTCTTCAGGAGCGATTCTCTTCGACTTCTATTCAGCTGCTGAAGTAGTGGGCGCCCCCCCATCACCTTTTTCTTCTGTATATTTTTCTCCTGTATGTGTACAATATGTTTGTGTATTCCCCCCTTATTTTTTGGTGGGGGAGAGAAAAAAATACCTTTTCTTATTCCCTACGTATGTGTGAGAAAAAAAATATAGGGGGGGGATAGACTCTCCTCATCGATGTAGTGTCACACTTTGACCTCCCTCAGTAGTCGTTCTTCTTTTTCTTCTTTTGCATATATACGTACATTTATTTTATTGACTCCATGACCCTCCTCCCCCCCCCCCCCCACTACCCCTGACTGACTGACTGAGCTCATCGGGGTTCCCGAATCAAAAGGCAAAGGATAATATTTATAGGGTCTCCGCCATTGTCAAGCCCTACACACACTATATGCACCGCATCAATGGGGAAATGATATATTTCCAATTCTTTTCTACGTCGTTTTCTCCCTTTTAACCGACTGGAAATTCTTCGAAATCGTCGAAGAAAGTATTTCGTGAAATTACAGCCTTTAGACATTTTTATAATTTCAGGTGTTGCACCACAAAAGATTAAAGAAAAACGCATCTTTTGATCGGCTAATGGTCGTCAAAAGGTGGAGGGAGAAAAATACAATTTTCAAAAAATAAAAGATAACAAAAAAGAAGGTGTTGGGCGACGTAGGGGGTGTGGTCAGAGGGGCGGTTGCGTCGGTGTGTTTATGTCATCACGCTGAACACCCAACCCAATCAAAAGAGAGAGAAAACGGACAGCGCGGAGAGATGTGGAGAGAGGAGGGGGGGATTGAATGTTACGTGACGTGTGTATATCCTTGATGGTTGCCCATGCTCCATCATAATGGGCCAACACGATATAGACCTCCCACCCCCCACCCCCCCCACTCGTTTCTCATATCCCATGTAGTAACGTACGCGTCGCTTTACGCCCTGTCAACTTCCTAATCGATGGACTTGTCCATATGGACATTGGAAATTGAATCACCTTCGTGACTCGTGCCCACTTTAGACACACCACCAGCCATTGCCGCTTGAACCATTACGTCGATATGATCGAGTGGAATGACATTGGCGTAAAAAAAAAGAAGCAAAATGATAGGGGAAAAAAAAACGGAAATCCATTATCCTTTATTACTTATACACACAGATCAAAATGTCTAACTGTATATATGTGGATAAATTTATAAGTACATTAGCCTTGAGTCTAGAGTACCGCGTCATATGTTACTATATCGGGTGTGTGCGCTCTTTTATGTTATTTCGAATAAGTCCTACTGACGTGTTTCCATTAGAAAATTGATTTGTCGAGAATCCAACACTTTACAAGTCGAGTTGTTACATTCCTTCTAAATTTTTGTACGTTAATATTGTGAAATTGTTTCGTTTATTGAAAAAAAAAATAAACGAATTGATACGAAATCTTTTGAAATTTAACGAGGAGGTGCCGGTGTGGTGGCAGGTCCCTCTTGATCATAAAATTTCTAGTTACACTTTGCTTGAAGTGTTTCAAGTTCAAATTTGATCGTTTAACCACTGACACTATTGTGTGGTACAAAAAACAGTCCTGATCGTCAGTCGTTCGACAAATGACTTATTTCAAAATGAACCCTAACTGAGAAAAAACAAAAACGGCAAGAGAAAAAAGTTCCAGTCCAAAGCCTAGCTCTGAAATAATCACACTCCGTACTATCTACCGATTCATAATTATCGCCATCAAAAAGTCAAAAAGGAGATCTTTCCTACCTTAAGCCTGGGAAATACGGCCAGACATCCATCCCCAAGTGCTTCATCCGCAGAAAAGTTGAATGACGGAAAAAGGACGTCCTCGTGAATACACCCACACTCTCATGGGCATACACGAGGACAGAGTTTCTCCAATCAAACTGGATGTGTGTATCTAAATGAAAAATGGAAAATAGGTTACGAATATTGACAGAAACAACAAGCCAGAAAAAAGTTGAAAACGGGACAGTGGCTAAATCCTAATTGATAATAAAAAGAAAAATTAAAGGTTTCCATTTAATACACTACATCTATGCAAGTCTTGCATCATTAAAATAATTTCTAGCAGGTCACAGGAATTAAAGTAACGAAAAATAATTACCCATGTGATGCTGACATTGTTGCTGATGACAGTTCAATCCCAGCACAAGAAAAAGTTGCATAACTTGTGGTTATAATGGCAGGCTCGGGGCTCAAAATCTGTACAAAGCAAAACAAACAAAAATATAGTCAGTGCAAACATTCTGCCATGCTTCGACCGAGGGCTTACATGATAAATGGTGGTCATGAACTAAAACATTCCACAAATTTAAAACAAGGTTAACTCTTTCATTTAAGCTTCATATTCATTCTATAAGTATCCTTAGTTTTATTTACCAGCTGAACAGCATGGAGAAACTTTGTCGCATTTTCGAAACTGACGAAAAAGCAGACGACACTATTCTTCTAGATTAATAAATATGCCAAGATATCGATAGAAATAAGATCGACTTCCAGAGGGAATAATTCCCATAATTTGTTACGTTTCAACACAGATATAACGGATTTTCTTTTATTCGATTATTTTTTACTCCGTTTATCTAATGGAATTTAGGTTAAAAGACAAAATATCGTTCATTGCGACAAGTCTCAGGTGGTGTTAAGACTCGGATAACGGCCGTCATTTTTCCCGCGCTTCGCCATTTGAATGATGTAAATAATACGTCAAGCACGAGTGAACGAGGTCCGGCCTGAGTATCTGCGATTGTTGAGTTGATCTAAAAACTGTATCCTACGATTTCTGATTTGTTAGCCTTCGTCGACTGATTCGCTTTTGATTGTGTGCTGTATAGAAGGGCGGTAAATATAACTGCGGGATCTCTGCGCACATCGGTAAAATACCGCAGCGCTGCTCTGTTGGTTGAGGTACAAGAAGAGGGAAAACCGGCATCACTTTGACCAATTCGTTCTTCTCTTTATTTGGCTCTCTGAACCTCTTCTGATGATCATAAATCACAAGATTATTTCGGGCCCGGCACGGCTTTTGTGTGTGTGTTCCCTCTCTATATACAGTATACTCCCATTGTGACTTTTCGGGGGGGGGGGGGGGGGTTATATCCTCTTGGTTGCTCAACAGTCGGGCGTCTTGTTAGACAGCACACAAACACACAATGGCCCCCACCTTGTATCCACTGAATTCTGTCAAAAGAAGTATGAGGGAAATATGAAAAAGAAAGAAAAGAAAGAAAGAAAAGAAAACATCAATACGAGTATAATCCATAGGAGACTAATTTTGAATAGACTTTACTGCAACCAGACACTCCCCCAACTCTGATGCCAGTAGACAATAAACGCCTAGCTTCTCCGCTGCCCCATTTTTACAGATGCTTCTTTTTTACGATTATTTTTCAAAAAAGAAAAGAAAAGAAAAAAAGAGAGAGATGAATTATGATCGGCGGCGCGAATATCGGTGGCCATGACGAACGATATCGTGCGACACTTGGAGACCGGCCCTATCCCACAGAGTGGATGGGTAAGGGGGGAGATCGTTTCCATGTGTATTACATATCATATCATATCATATATAACTGTAGAGGCTACCTACAACATGTAGCCCAATCTATATTCCATCTCTTCAATGGTGGAGTAAATGGCCATGATCCTGGATGGAGTAGGACTGGGCTGGCAACAGAATTGGTTTCGATTTGAAAGGCTCGATAGGGAAAAAAAGAGCCGAAAAACTTGTCATTCCTTTCCAATTATCGATATGGAAGTTGGACACGCGCCGCCCCGAGTGAGAGACCGACGATGACGACGACACTTTTTCACAGTTGATGGCCGCGACGCACTTGGCTGCCTGTCGCAAATCATCCGCAGAGAGACGGCCGACCAACTCGGTGAACTCCGGTTCACGGAAAGAGGGGGCAGCCTGCGCCGACTGAAAAGTCTTGTACACATATCGGCCAAAAATAATATGAGCACGACGTGGCTGTCGAGCCCGAAAGGAGTGCCAGCCCCGAGGGAACGTGTTGACGGACGGCGCTGGATATAAACACGTAAAAGCGCGGACGTCTCGGATGATTGGATCACCTCCAGGCTGCTTTTACGATCTACTTATGCTGGTTGCGCTCGTTTTATTTATTGATGCTGCATCAGACTGAACTGGCAGATTAGACATTTTTTCCTTTTTCTCTTTTGGGCCATTTGGGAAGTCGCAGCAGAGCCGAGAGAGGGCCGTTATATTATGCGCTTTATTTATCATATTTCCCCTTTCGCCCAATTCGGTCAGTTCAAATTAGAAAATAAGAAAATGTTATTGTATCAATATTATATATTGCTCTCCTATAATTTAGATTATACGGCGGCCATCACGACGACGGAATGGTAGCATCAACAGTTGCGCCCCCTTCGTGACCTTTTACAAGTTACGATAAAACGAACCTTATCCAAATATAGAAAGAAAAAGGAAGAAGAAAAAAAGAAGAATTCAAACTCGATTAAGACCGTCTGTCGACCGTGCGGACTTCTATCAAAGTTATTCGATTTTGGCATAGTTTTGGGGCCCGCCAGCCCGTCTCTCTTCTGTACAGAATGAATAGGAATTTTGATCAAGTCCATTACAGAGTAACAACAAAAATTCCTTCAAAATTCACAGAGGAATAGAAATGAATTTATTTTAAAAATTTTCTCGATGATAATTTGATTACAAGCGCGAATGGGTTTTCATGGTCGGGAAATTTGATTCGAGAAGACGGATGGACATTGCTGGACACAGCCGCTGCTGTGGCATGCTAATGAAGACACGACTCGGTTGACAGCCAGCACGGCAGTTTTCTTTCGACTCTAATCTCTTCACTGTCGGTGGACAAGAGAAGGCTATCTTATACACACGTACGTATGCTAATAATATACTACTTATATCACGAGAACAAAAGTGATTAGTCTTTCGAGCATGAGGAGCGCATGAGAAAACCTTATAAAGGGAGTTCATTGGTGTGAATCGTTATAATGGTCATGAAATGGACTTTCACATATTAAGAGGACCGTCATTTTCTTTCTTTTGGTGTGTCTTTCTCTCCATCTGCTAGATTAGACAAACTCGACGAGAAAAATGGTGTTATATTTCTTCAATTCTAATTCACCGCAGCTCTGATTTCTCGTTGATTGTATAATGAGAAACCAAATTCTTATATAATTCCGAGAAATCTGACAGCGAAAAAATAAAGAGAGTAAAAGAATATTAGCCTAGCTCACAGGAAAAGTCCTCCTCTATAGTCTTATATAAACATCTCAATAGTCGCTATAACATCTCTCCTTGTTTATTTCTCTCGAGCGGCTGGACCCCTGGCCCTCCCCATCGCCTGTTGTAAAACCCAGCCCGAGAAAGAGCTGGGGGAATGAAGGTGTTGTTAAGTTCTTATTGCCGGAAAGTGGTGTGGCATGGCACATGGCAGATATAGTGTCGGTTATATGGAGACGAGGAAGAAGAACAAAAACAACCTTCCTTCTTCCTCCTCAAAAAGTCATATAAGAAAATGACCACCACGCGCGACCCATCGACCATCGCGACCAAGGAGCAGAGACGCTATCTGCTCGACCAGTCGACCACGTAGAGCCAATGTCATTCGGCCGCTGATGATGGTGGCCCGTTCTTGTTGACGCATTTCTACCAGTTGGGTGGGCTCTGATGCCCTGCATCTCCAATAGGTCCGTCTCAACCAGCACCGAGCAGCATCTTATAGACAAAACACACAACTCGATTTGGAGTTTGCTGGGCTATATACGAGACGCAACTTTTACACGGCCATGTCGCCAGTCGTATGGGGGACGCGACAGCGCAGTAGCCAATGCGATTGGCCCCACGTGGAAAGAGGCAAAGAACACGGAGGAATCAAGTGGTGGTGCTGGACGGGTCAACATCTCTCCCATCTTGATAGGGCTATGTATAACTCACCAACTTCCTTCTCTGGGCGTCATCAACGTCAACAGCATTTCAGTTGAAACTATTCTCTCCCCCCCCCCTCTTTTGTTTTGTTTTGTTAAAAAAAAAAGAGAAACCCTATATAGCCTATCTCTCTAACCTTAGCCCGTTGATGTAATTCTTTTAAAGATCATCCAGATGATTATCTCTAGCACAGGCGCGATCCACCCCGAATTTAAAAAAAAAAAAAAACGCCAGACACTATCAAACTGGAATGTGAGCTAACGTTGATATATATTAAGTCCTGGAATACGTACTTCAAGTGTGTCTGCAGTAAATATATCTACCACACACACAACGCCCCTTTTAATTGCGTAACTAGGTACTATATATAATTCTTCTGCAAAGGTGTCCATTATTACCATCTCGTTTTCTGCCGTCCACTTGGAAAAAGAAAAAAAGACCACGACGACTTTAAATGATATTTCCAGGCGATTACTTTTGAATCGGCTCGGCAATTAGATGGTATAATATGTAGAGTATCTTATATATAGTCCCGTAGTATATCTATCCGCTTTGTACATGAAAACACCAAGACCTTTTTGTTCCGTTTAGGCAGAGTGCGGAATGGAGTCGTCTAACGATGTTGAATTTAGGAGCTAGAAGAAAATAAATAATTTGTTTATTTTTTCTTTTTCTTTCTTTAAATAACAACTTGTTTCTTTTTTCAGTGGCAGTTAAAAAAAGGAGGGACGCTGGACGCGCCATATCAAATGGAGGAGACCCTGCGCCCAATTTATATGCCAGCCAGTCTCTGCTGCTGCTGATGGCTGCTGCTCTACACGCGCGCATTCTTGCGTCATAGATCAGAGAGGCTCCTTATATCGCCCGCTATTACGACGACGGCTGCTGCAATAATTGGACCTCACTTTTCTCCTTTTGATTCCCCCCTCAAATGCCTTTTCAGCGTTCGTGTTGATCAATCCGTACGGTGCTGTGCACACGGGAAGAAAAAACACAAAAAGGTATTTATTTTTCCTTTTTCTTCTATCCGTGTGACTTTGAACGACTGCTCATCAACATGTAAATAGGGCCGTATTCTCCCTGTGAATATATTGTGCACGTGCGAAGATTTACAGACTGGGCAGGTCTCTTATATCTTTTTTTTTAATACGTATACATTCACTTTGGGTTGTCTTTTCGGACCATATTTAGAACGAGAGAGAGAGACAGCGCGAAAACGCCTAACGCTCATCATCTCTGCCGAGAGGTGCCAGGTCGTGAAACCGTCCGATGTTTGGCGTTGCGTATGATTGGCCGCGACCTAGATAATATTATCTAATACAAAAACCCGATTTCAATAGTGTCGTTGAATAGAAATCGCCGCTCGTTTTCTTTTTTCCATTCAACGCCTTATAGATATACAAAAGCAAACCCCACAACCCAAAGCAAGATGATATATGGACTGTGTTGCCTTAGCAGCTTTTCCATTTTTTCCCATTTTTTTTTTTTTATTCTCAAACTCATCCAGCGAATGATTCACGAGGTACGGCCCTGCCGGTTCACATTGGTTCGCATTCCTTTCGTGAACCAATCGGAGAACAAGGAAATCTTCCATCCACTCGGAATCTTTCGGATATGGGCGCCATACTAAAAGTCATAAATTACAAGAGAATAAGCGATGGCAGTTTCGGTTTGATCGCGCACGCGGAGGGGATTTTCTCCCCCATTCCAGCAGCCGTACCATCACACTGGCGACGGTGAATCAAATACGACGTCGACATCTCTATTTGATTGCACGTTGCCATCGGGGCTCAATCTAGATCGAGTGGCAGTTTTGGCTTGGTGGTGTTGGGGGCGAGGCGTGTCATTTGGGCACAATGGATCCGTTTCAGCATTACGGCATCTCTACTACCTACTATGTTATATAAGAATAATGAGAGAGAGAATGGCCGAGTCTAACCAAAGAGGGGGTGATGCTGTTGGTTCAGGACAAAAGGGGCCACGACTTTCGACGAAAATGGTGACTATAGTACATATACAGTACATACTAGTACAGTAGACTGCATATATAACACGGCCATTGACTGCGGTGATTGTGGCGATGGCAGTTGACGTCATAAAGTCTTGCGCCCGTCTCTGTGATGCCAAAAAAAAAAGAAGACGAAGAATAAGAGAAGAGAAGAGAAAAAGGGACAACAACCAAAAGGCAACGAAAAAATAGATAAATAATATCGAGTGCCGCGCGCCCAACTATTTATGAGAAAATGAATGAGAAAAAAGCCGAGGGAACAAAAATGGGGAAAAAACGTGTCAAGAGTATGTGTGTACGGTACTATATAGCTGTCACGGACTGTATATATCTACTCTAGCTGGCGAGTGCTGTGTGGATATAGGCGACGCTTATAGGCAGCAGCAGCAGGATGGCTGACGACGGAGTTGCCCAGCTCTTTTGATGGCATAACGAGCTCTATTCAGAGGCGACGGACGGTGGGACAGCACGTTTCGGCGTGATGACGGACACCTTTTGGGCCGGCGTCAACGGAGACTAGCCCAGGTGAGAATATACTGCCGATGAAAAGTGCCCATCAAAAGGCGAAGAAGAATGAATGAATCAAAAAAGAGCCAAGGAATCTGAATGAATGGAACGAAGGAGGAGGTAGGGATGATGTGAATGCCGAATAGAAAAGACGGGGCCCAGCTCTTTTCTTTGCCTCCCATCATACACATGATAACTGGACAATATTCTTAATAAATTGCGCACTCTTTCTGCTTCTGCTGCTCCTGCTGTGGATATCCCACCCCACAACACCCGGAGATGGCTGCAGCGCGTATACGGGCAGTACTAACAGCCGGGACGGAACGAGTCAACGAGTGACAGTCGAAAGAGATTTCACAATAAGAGACTGAGAGAGAGAGAGAGAGGCACGACAGAGAGAAAATCACGTGATTACTGGCCTATTCAGTCGCCACAAAAACATCTTTCACCAAGTTTTGATACGCAGCTTGACACGGACCGGCCACAACAGTCCACCATCACCAGCAATAAGGACAAGGAAAAAAGAAAGATTTTTTTTTTTCCCCAAAAGAAAACGATGATGTTGGTCGTTTATTCTTTTTCTTTGGGTATAGACACCTATAACCCGTTAGTTGATTCGGTCGTTTTATCTCCGTCTCTCAAATGGCTGCCCGTCTTCTTTTTTCTTTCGATCGCAAATAGATTTGTAAATACGAATAAGAAGAAAAACTTCAATCGTGAAATGATGGCGTCATGAATCAGGGAAGATCGCCCACTGGCCAAAGTCTCAATATTGTCCCCAAAAGCCCAAACCGTTTGAGCGCTGCTGATTTGAATGAGGCAGTTAAAGACCCTGCGGTGGATGTCACCACGAAAAATCCAGACGTAAACCCGTGACAGCGCTTACACAACATATGCTGGCCACCAGGTATACATACTACACGCGCATACAGGTTTACAGCCCGGGCAGAAAGGGAAAACAGCAACAACAATGTCACGTATTAACCAGGAATTGATGGATGGTTTTGCTCTCCCTTAAAGAAATCAACCGAAGCGCATTGCCCGGCCATCGAGAGAGAGAGAGAGTAACGTTATTGACTTCATTTTCAATGAAAAGAAGATTTTTTTTATCTTTTTTCAAAAGAAAAGAAGGAGGGAAGCTGAAAGCTTGTTGAAGTCTATGGCTCGAGCGAGTTGGGCGTCTCCGCCCCCTTACGGTCGTGACGTGGGCCAGAAAATAAAAAAAAACAAAACGAATCTTGAAGATGGAAAATGGGGCGAGCGCACGCCAGCACCTTCTTCTTCTCCTTTGACTCAATACTGGGCACACAAGGAGACGAAAAAAAAGAGATTCAAAAGAGACAAGCCAGATAGACAGATAAGACACGAGAGAGAGAGACAAAAAAGCTCAGCGTCCTCCTGCTGTGGATAGTGTGTGCGGTCCTTGAAGTCTGAGATGCTCTTTTCTTATGTATTTATTATCGCAACCAACAGAGGAGGCAGGGCAGCTATATATATATCTATCTATACTAGACTATAGTGCGGATGAGATGGTCGCGCCTCTCGCGCGCGCGCCCATTGCTCGCGTCCGTCGGCTGCCCCGACGAATGGCCGAGTGGAACAGCAAAGGCCCAGGGAAATCTCTTTCTCTCCTCTTTTTCTTTCTCTTTTTTGGCTTTTATTTTACGACGGATGGAGGATGACGCGTAGGGGGGTCCGTGGCGATAATTCCTTCACCTAGTGTCAACCGCTTGTCTTATTTTCTGCAGTTTCTATACCCTCTCGAGAGAGAGAGGAGAGAAAGAGTCTGCTGGACCAGCAAGAGGTTCGCCTTTTTTTCTTTCGGTTAATTGGGTCCTCTTCTTTGCTGGACCTCACAGATCTTTCTTCCCTCTTCAGTTATCTTTCTCTCTCTATTTCCCTTTATTTTTTATTTTTACAACGTGGAGAGGTGAAACATTCGTAGTGGTGGTTCGTTGTCAACCTCTTCTCCAGCAGTTTCTTTTTTTTTCTTACATTTCGTCGGGGGGTTAAAAGAATTTGAAACTAAAAGGGAAAACCAGCGACCGACCGTATGGCCTTTTGGGTTCGTCTCTCTTCTATTCCTTCGTGTTTTCTGTCTCTCTGTGTGCACATAAGGAGAGATAGATCCGACTGGTCAAGCCATTAACGGGTTGTAAATCAACCGACTGTATAACAAACCCATGGCCATCTACAATTTGAAGAGCCCTCAACTGCCTACAGCTAGTCTAGGGTGATCCAAGTACTCCCAATACGTCCCACAGTGTTGCATATATAGACACACGCTATATTATATAATATTGGCCTGCTCTGTACCCTGCTGCCCCGTTGGCCTACATCTCCCCTTGATTGTCACTTGACTCGCGCTCGTCCCTCTTCTTCGGTTTCATCAAAGTGAAACCATCCGACCTCATTGCTCGAACGCGTCTTCATTTCGTACAGTACGACAGCAGGATTTCATCAGGACCAACAGACATCTCACTTGGTGTTCAATATTGACTCCAGACACAAAAAAAAAACGATGGAATAAAAAATAAAATGCCTGTGTAGCGGTAAAAATCCCATCTCTACTCTGGCGGTCAGTTGAATATTTCTTGAAATTTGAAACGAAAAAGGTTCTAAACGATAAAAATGCGACAACTGTTTTCAATACATCACCGGCGGGCCTCCCTTTTTTTTCTTTATTCAATTTCGAATCATAACGCGTGCATGATTTACGAGCGGACCCCAAAAGCAACGCAGCAGTTCAACGACTATTCAGAAAATGCAGTTCCTTCTTCTTTTTCCAGTCCCGACGTTCAATAAAAACAAGAAGAAAAAGAAAAAACAAAACTGTAAGCGGAATGAATTCTTACAAAAAATTGAAACGATCCAATTTGTGTGTGAAATAATTTATATCGTAAAAGAGCTGGACAAGTTGAGAAGCCGTTAAAGTGGCTGGCGGTGTCGGTGCGGCGGCGGCGGCCGAGCCACAAGGGAAAAAGGAAAGAGGAAATGGACTCGTTAATGTTTCATATCTGCGAGCACATATATATACGTAATATATGTATGCACTACATTGATATATATACTGACTAGCTAGTCATATTATTGTATAGCCTATACACCCAACGTGTGGTGTATAAACATTTCCGTAAAGGTACGGGCCCCACGATGAGGGAGGAAAAAGTCACATAAAACGACCGACCACCGGCATCATATACGACGTGGACACAATTTTTCAAGGTGACCGCAACGCATTTCCCATCACGTATTACCGTGGTAAATTCATCATGTTACACTTCATGACTGCCATGTATACGAAGGAAGAATAAAGATATATCTTTCCTACCTTTGAGCCTGGGAATTACAGCCAGACATCCATCCACAAGTCCTTCGTCCGCGGAAAAGTTGAATGACGGAAAAACTGGGAGTCCTCGTGAATACACCCACACTCTCATGGGCATACACGAGGACAAAGTTTTCCCATTCGAACTGGATGCTGTTTATCTAAACAAAAAATAAAAAATGGGTTACGAACAAATAATGACAGAGACAACATGTCTAAGGAAAAGTTGAAATTGAGACAGTGCATAATTAAATCCTAATTGTTGATAAACAGGAAAATTGAAGGTTTCCATTTAATACACTGCTGTTGCTTAATTGTGCAAGTATCATGCTTCTTTAAAAAATGTAACAGGTCGCAAGAATAAAAGTGACACATTATTATCCTAGCGATGATAATCAGATGGTTGCTGACCAGCACAAGCAAAACTTGCATCACTTGTGGTTACGTGGATGGCTCTGGACTCAGATCTGCACAAAGGAGAAGGTTCCAATACAACCAAACTGCCATGATTCGACAAAGGGTTTACATGATGAATGTTAATCAGAAACTAACATTTCACAAATTTGTAACAAGTTTAACTTTTCTGTTTCAGCTCCCATAGTCATTCCATTTGTATGCTTATAGTTCTATTTACCCGCCAAAAACAGCATGGAGTGGATGGAGAGCTGCGACACCAAAGTTGAAACGACGATCACATTTTTGTAATTTTATTTGTTGTGGTTTTTTTTTCGTACAGTGACGTAAGTTTCTAACAAAGTTTTTGTTGCATTTTGTTCGTAATCTCAAACTTTGTCTACTTTGTACTTTGTCCTATTCTAAGTTTCGAACAGCCATAACTGATGGTGAACAAAAGAGCAGCAGACGACATTTATTTTTAATTAGCCATGATTAAGTATCGATAGCAATTATTTAAAAAATCGACCTTCCAAATTTAAATCCAGATCGCTCAACAGCGATAAAAGCAGATTTTTCACCCACGTTCAGCCTTTGCTTATCGAATTGGGATTAGTTTAGTATCTAATAGATTGTCTCCAGGACCCTCTTGAATGTTGGAAACCAAATGGGAATAAACATTTCCGTGTTGGTGACGGCCCAACGACGAGGGAAGAAGTCACAAAAACGTCCGACCACCGGCATCAAACGTGGACAAATTCCAAAGTGACCGCAACGCATTTCCCATCACGTATTACCGGTAAATTCATCATACATTTACATGCTGCCATACCACAGTCCAGCCATTCTCGAAATAAGAAATTAAAGAAACTGAATATTAATATTTTTATTTATTTTTCTCCCCAATTGTACAAGAGTCTGCCATTCAACAATCACAACAGTGGGAGGGGGAAGGGGATTTTTTTTGGTTTCTAAGAAGAACGCGGGATGACTGTCGGCGCTCTAGAAATTCCATCTGGAGCCATTTGCATTGCCAAGATTCATCGTTAGAGGCCATCTATATTACGTGTGTTGCATTATAGCGTGTGCGTGCTGACTCTGAAACTGCTAATGACTCCATTTTTTGGTGGGGGGGATTGCGATGCCCATAACTCGGCGGCTCTTCATGGCTCCGTTGTTCAACAGTTTCGTATTTCCCCGCTGCACTAAATGAGAGAATTTTTTTTCTCATTAAACGTGGCCGAAATGTGTCCGTGTGTGTTTGCGAGATGAGAACTGCGCATGGGAGAGAGCAACCAAAGTAATTAAAGAATATCTATAACAGCTGGAAATGCGAGAAGAATTGGTATTGACGAGAAAACGGAATATTATAGAAAATTATTATGACGAGAAAAAAGAATGAAAAGTCTTTAATAGCTAAAGTGGTTTTGATTTATTGTCACGATGCGCAGGATAAATGGATTTCTCTGGTGTAATAATATTTTGAAAACGAAAACTATTTGGCCAGTCATTTAACTGCATTCTGTAATATTACGACTCATTCTCGTATTTTATATCTGCGCCAAACAATAAAACAAAACAAAAAAACAGAAATTGAACAAGAAAAACCTCAAAAATTACCAAAATGGAATTTTAAAATAATAATAAGAAAAAAAAAATCTTTTGGCATGGTCGAGTTGATGATAATTGGTTTAGCTTAGCGCACAAACGGTTTCCTGTGTTTCCTGGACGCGAAACCACGGACACAGTCTAGCAGATGATTACACACCTAAAAGTTGGTATTTTATTGCGGTTGGGTTCAATAAAGCCATAACGGATTAAAATTAAAAATTTAATTAAATTTAAAAAACAGAAACATTGTTGAAAATGTCATTTTTTTCTCTCCATCTCCTACGAATCGCCTGAATATTTTTAAAAAGGAAAAAAGGTGCGAGATATCACGCCAGAACGAAGGGGAGGATTCTCCAGTTTGAGTCAAAGGCGGTCAAGTCGGGCGGGAATACGTGAGTTCTGCCCTACCTGTCGACTTGTTGTTGTAGAGTAGTTTAATAATCATCACACGCCAAGAAGACGTTGTCGGTTAAAAATTGTAAAAAGGGGAATCAAAAAAAGAAGAAGAAGAAAAAAGAGGAGACGAGAGAGAAATGGTTGATGAGTGATCAAGGAATTTTTCCATTACGTGAACATAAGCGGGAGAGCGGCGTTTTCTTGTTGTTGTTGCCTTTTGTCAGCGCCATGATATATATACACATGTGTGTGTACAGACACCACAGAGACGCGAGCCGCCATCTCTTTTAAAAAGAAGGAGAAAAAAGGGCTGTGCAAGAATTTATTATTACGTGATGGCGCGTATCTAAAAGGCAAGAGAGGAGCGCGCGGGACTGGCGCGGACGAGGTGCGGCGATGAAAAGTCGATTGGGACTCGCCGTTTGACACGCCCATCATCTGATGCGCACGTCACGAAAGAGCCACAGACTTTTCCGCATCTCGCCACCTTTTTCCCAATCTCGGGAAAACGGTGGGCAATCAAAAAACATTTTCCCCCTCTTCCGCTTGCGCACGTGAATAAATTAATGGCACACACTTGAGACTTGGCAAGAGGTGGAAAAAGACACGCGTAGATATATCGCCATGGGTTTCATATTTTCTTTTTTCTTGTTCTCTCTTCGCCAACTTGTTCTCAACTGCGCCTAAAGCGGGAGCGTGAGTTTTTGTATAAGAGCTTCACGCCGAGTGTATTGATCGATGCAAAAAATATTAAAAGGGCGGGGAATATGAGCGGCCGATTCGACTATAGCGACAATAACCGCCAGATTTTTGCATATTATCCCAGGCCGCCGTCGTCCATCTTTTCAACGAGGACCCCATCACAAAAAAATAATAAAAAAAAGAGTCGAGTCGTGGGTATGCAGTCACGCTAATCAAAGCGCCTCTCTCTCTCTCAAAAATAAAAGAAAATAAAAGAAAAAAAAGAAAAGCTCATTTGCCGGACTGGAAGGGAACCTCCCAGCTCACTCCCTCCTGATTCTTAAAAAAAGCCCACACACGCTCATTTTCTCTCGCTCACTCTCTGTCTTCCCTCTTAAAGTATAACCTATATACATAACACACATGTTAACAGAGCATCCATCACCAACTGGGCTGGCCGGACCGCAAGTATCGATAGCTCCAGTCCTCGGGGCATCGTCCTCCTTATTAATATTGCTGGGCAGCAGCAGCATTGTTTTGTTTCTAGCTGCCTTTTTTTTTCTTCTCCCCTTTTTTCTATACACGTACACATACATGAAGCTGATTACCTTGTAGCAAAACATTAATACGGCGGCAGCTGTTTCACCTCTTTCCTTCATTGTTTTGATTTATGCAATTTGGTTCTTTGATTTGACTTTTGACGAAGTTAAAAGATCAATAATAACGCCCCCGACAGCATACATGGACTTTTCTCCGTGTGTGTGTCTATCTGTATGTACCGGCCTTGTGCCCAAATAAAAGGCCAGATCGAACAGAGAGTCGTACATACTTTCAAGTACACCACGTCTTATCCTTGATGACATGGGACTTTTTTCCCAAAGGAAAACATCGTAACGTATAATTGCATTCTGAGGCTGTTACGAGTAGAGTCAAGAGGCCGGTCTATACATCGAATGTCCAAGTACCGTCAATGTAGTATATACTCCATGTTGATGGATTGGCAAAAGTGCCGGCCTCATATACAGCGGCGGTGTATCGTCAGTGTATCGAGTTGCAAACCCAACCAACGAAGAGGAATTGCCGTTCTAAAGTGTCGGAAACATCACAGCTTTTTTGTGTGTGCTTCCTTCATTCTGTCAAAGTGACCGCTCGACCAGTCGATATATACTCAGCAAATGCAGATCTCAAAATACTGCACAGGACATTCGTAGAGTAGAGAGGCAAGTTTGCATGTAGTATATAGGGCCAGGCCACTGCCGTGCGCGCGCATGTATAGTCCAGCTCCACATATTCAAAACAGGTCCGTGAAAGGGCGGCGCACTTTGAGCAAGTCATCCGAAACTCCGGTTCCGTGCTGCTCCTGCGCTGTTAACGTTTCGCCGCCGCCGTCGACGCGCTGCTTTGATTCTTAAAGTCGGCCAGTCTCTTATTCTAACCAACTAGCGCGACACACACACAGAGAGAGAGAGAAAAGGGAAAATATAATACCAGCAAGCACTTGTGTGTGTTGTCAACTCTATATAGAGTTCTCCAATTTCCGAAGAGGTCAAATAACCGACCAGCTCTCTTATAATCTTTCGGGCATCTCTCAAAGTCTAAAGGCTCTTTTCTCATCCTGGTTTCTTGCTGGGCCCCCAGCACTGAAAAAATAAATTGTTTCTTTCTAGTGATTGGGTCTAGCTAGCTTTGTTTCTCCCTTCACTGCATGGCCTTCTTTGGCGACGTGTGAAGTCCTCCTCTCTTTGTCCGGGCCCACTTTTCTCTTTGAGATTTGGATACATCCGCGCGTCTGCTCTCTCTCTCTCTCCAGTCCAGTCCACAAGGACATCGTAGCAGCAGCCACTCTGAGAGCGCAATCACTTGACGAAGATTGACACTTGCGAGTCACCATCTTCTTCTTTTTTTTTTTCTCCTTGGCCAACTTCAAACTAAACATACGACGTCAGCCTTTTTTCCCTTTAGTTATATTTTCAATGGTTATATAGTACAATCACACAAACAGTGCACTGCCCGTTTGGGCGGCTTCCACTTTCCGCCTGACCTGTCCTCACAAGCCGCGCTCATTTGAATTGATTCTTTCATTTCTTCTTCAATTCCGAGTGAGACGATTGTTGAAATCGCGCTAACTGGCGATGGCGATGGCTCAGATTTCCAGTTCTTCTTCTTTCGGTTTGCAGACAGGTCCGATGCGATTTGCTTACCACAGTGTCGTCGTCCGTTTTGTCTTTTTTCCCTTTTTATTCGAATTCTTTGAAACGAAGATAACAGGGAAAACGGTTGTTCTGGCAACACGTTTTCCCCCCTGTTGTTGTTTTATTAATTCGACGAATTAAAAGAAAAACCTTAAAAAGATGGCGCCGTAATAAGGGCTTCCACTTCCAGAATTAGACAAGAGCCTTTTTTTGTTTCGTTTTCTTGCTGGCGTGACGGGAGTCGACGACGTTGACGCCGACGAATAAGCGACAGCCCAACGACGCCTCCTTGATCCATCATTACGACAGCAATATCTTTCTTCGACTCTCCTAAGTCCTGACCATCATCTTCTATATACCTACTATCTGTGCGGCTGAGAGAGTTCTTTTTTTTCCCATTTTCCCTCCTCTTCATCAATTTCTATTCATTATTCATCAAACGGGGCTATATGCCAAGGAAGGCGGGTAACAGAAAGAAAAAAGAAAAAGAAAAGCAATGTTGAGTGCGTAATAATGAACAACTCGTCTGCTGTGCATCGGCGCTGCGCTGCCAGTCGTTTCCCTGGCCTATACACAAACCTACTAGTGTTTTGGGTCTGTTTTCGGTGGGGGGCTGATGCTGGCACACGGTTCGAAAAAAGAAAAGAAAAAAGAAAAAAAGTCTGACGCAAAAAGGGGCGAGAGAAAAAGGAGGAGGCGCCCTCAATTGATAAGATGGAAACTCTCACCTCTGAAAGCTCATCACCTGTAGCACTGAACAACACGGCGAAAAACTCAAATCAAAAAAGGGAGCCAAAGAAAAAAGAAAAGAAAAGAAAAAGAGAAAAGGTCGAAAGAAAACGCACGTACAAACACAAGTCGACGCCGAATCGACTTGTTGGGGAGGTAAAAAATCCAAAAAGAGGAGAGCAGCAGCCCAGCAGATATACAAGACGGAAGATGAACGAGGCTTGTCATTAGCTATGCACCGGCGGCGCCCACATCTCCGCGCGCACTGCCGATCAGACTTGCCTATAATAACAATAATAATGTTAATAACAACTATAGCGCTCGCTTTGAATAGAAGGGGGGAAACACCAAAGAGACAGGCGTAGAGAAAGATAGAAGAAGGCAAGAGGAGAAAAAAGAGAAGGTTACACCCCAGCATCCGCGCGAGATCTCATTTGTCCCAGCTCGCACTCAAATAGGCCAGCAGCAGCAGCAGCACTGCCCAACTGGGAAACACGGAGGTTGTTGTTGTACAGGTAGTAGTACTACCGCACAACGCTGTGTGAAACAGCGTCTGTGTGGGCTTTTCTCGGCACAGCCACTGCTTAATTAAAAAGGCAAATTGACAATCAAGCGCTTGATGATATCAATCAGTCGACGATTCTTTCTTTCTTCTTTTGGGGTTGTTGTTGTTGTTGTTGTTTCGACTAGCAACTGGGAGGATTTTGTGATTCAAAGGCAACTGGAAACTGATGAAAAAGGAAAAGATGTAGAGACTCTGTACATTTGAAGAGTCGACACGTTTTTTCTCTTGTTCTTCTTCTTCCAAGGCGGCCAAACAACACGAGACCACACGTGCTGTAATTATGCACCTAACACCGCGCGCTCATCTACTATATGACCGCAGTACTACATAAATAAATATCCCAAGCCAATTGCGCCCTCGGCTCATCTCTGAGACTCGGCTCGCCGGAGCAGAGATCGTCGATTCCAAAAAACTCGCGCAGCAGCGCCGGCCCAGAAGGCAATTACACACGGAGAAGTGATGATAACAAGTCGTTAAAAGAAAGAAAATATAACAAGAGGAATCTATGTGTATCATGAATAAAAATAGGAGCGAGAGTGAAGAGGCAAACAACCAGCAACTCTCATCTGCTGGCGCTTATTCAGTCCAACACGTTAAGACTCCTTTTTATTTTCTCTCTCTTGCGGGTGGCCTCATCCATTTCTTCTCCCCTTTTTTCCTTCCTCCGCCAACGAGTGTTGCATAGCCCGCCGACTGGCGGAAACATTAATTTCCATCATTTATCTAAAAGCCAAAAAAAAATAAAAATAAAAATAAGTTTTGGGGTTTTTCAACGAAACTATCGAAAATGGGGAAAAACAAAAAGTAACACAAGCCGCTCATTTGTTGCTTCATTGTTTGAACATAAAAAGTTTATTTTGTGCTTTTTTTTTTGTTGTTGTCTTCGTCGCTTTTCCTTTTTTTTTCTCGATACATTTAGCATTATTACTATTTGTTTGGAAATAGAGTTGGATGGCAAAAGAAATGATTGGCAACGTATACTGTACACAGAGTGAGCACACAAGGCGCTACATCGATAATATATATGCGCTAGGCTAATTACGAAGGGAACAAATACTGCCGTGTGTAAAAGAGTTACAATATAAAGACTCGGGATAGGTGAAGTGATGTCATTTAGATCGTGAGGTCTCGTGCTTTGTCGCCTAGAATGTCTATGTACAATCTGACATGGATCGCTTAAAGTTGGATTCGATATGTACAATGGTGAATAGATAAATGTGTGTGTGTGTAGTTCAAGACGCCCAACAAGTTGCAACTGCCCAAATTCATTTGGGAGATGAAGGAACAGACGTAGTGACGTTGACACGCGGCGACGGAGTGCGCAGCTGTTGGCCCTTGACGCCGTTCAACGGGTACGGTGAGTATCGCTGGTGATGCTGTTGGTGCTGGTGGTGGCTGAAGCCGTTGGGGCTGGTAGAAGAGGCCGACGGTGACGGAGGAGATCCGCCGCAAGACGATTCCGGTCCTGCAGCAACGGGAGATGGGAATCCGCCGGCTAGGCCCGACAGCAGACCCAGCTGATGGTTGAGACCATAAAATTGCGACCAAAAGTGGGGAGGTGGAATCATTCCACTGGCGGCGGCTGCAGCTCCGCGCGAGTACAACTGAGACATGGCAGCGGCCGTAGCGGCAGCGGCCGATGGGTTCATGAACGGCTGGAACGAAGATTCCAGAGGATTCCTCATGCGCTGTTGTTGTTGTTGTTGCTGCTGCTGTTGTTGTTGCTGTTGTTGTTGCGACTGGCCGTTGCCGGCCCAGAAAGCCGACGGCGGCAAACCCAAGGCGCTTCGGGCCTTTTCCGTCAGCATAGCAGCGGCCGCAGCCGAGGCCGGATCCATTTCCGACGCATCGGGAAAGAGTCGCAACGGATTGTTGCGCATGTACTGCTGGTGGTGTTCGGCCATGATTCCTTCCATAGAATCCCGACTGCAAAGCAAAAAAAAAAGAGAAAAATGAAACATTAGTCTTGAGTTTCTAGCTTTCAAAAATGTATAGGCCTATAATATAGCGACTACTGGAACATTAAGGGCCTATGGAAGAGCTTAGGATATCGCTGTCGCATATTAACCGTTAAATGCATTTTGTTCTGAACACGGAAAAATACTGCACACGCACTCGATGTGAAATCGTGATTTCCTCCAGTGCTCTCCTGTCGAATATTAAAAGCGTCGAGCTCGAGTCGTCTAAGCTTAATTGCTGTTTTCTATGCAAATAATTATCATCTCCATTATTTGAAAGGGGGAGAGAGAAACGCTCATTTGCCGTCGCTTAGTCCAACACTAATGCCCGGGCATCAGCCCGCTGAATAATTCAGCAACCGGTGCTTCAGAATAAAATAAAGTCGAAATAAAAATATTACATACGCAACGGAACGGAACATTTTCTCGACTATAGACAACAACTTTTCGAGATGGTTTTGATTACCTTTGCGCTCATCTAAAAAGAGGAAAGAAAGGGAGGGAGGCGAGATTGGTGGTGGTGAGAGAGAGGTGCCCGAGGCCTAATTGCTTGGCTCCGTGTTGGCGGCTCAGCAGCGTCATCATCAACGCACGCACAGCCCTCCTATCCTATCCTGGCCGGCCGGCCAGTCAGTCTCATTTGCTTTCCTTTCGTTTAGTTTCTTGAAATAGCGAAACGAGGAGGTAAAAGACAAAGGTGCCTACTCATTGTTGTGTAATCGTTTTGTACAGGTAATATCGCTGCAGCAGGCACCACTTAGGGGCTCCGTAATGGACTCGGGAGTTCCACTCCTATAGCCAGCAGGCCCACCGATGCGGCAAAGCCACAACCCCCCCCCCCCCCCTCCAGCCCTTCTCCTTCCTCCCCCTATATATAAAGTCCTCCTAATCCACTATATATAGATAGATAGGCCTCCTTCCATGGAAAAAAGAATCATAATTTCTTTTTCTGTGGCGGTACTACCTATAGCTCTCCTTTTTCGGGTGGTGCCATAAAATTACAAATTGAATCCCACACCTTTTCTTGTAATATGGATTGCTCATCAACTTGCGGTTGCTCCGATATCTTATACTAAGCCCTGACAGACAAGGAACAAGTTGGTGGAATCATATAATAATGGGAAAAAAGAAACCCCAGCAGTTGGCTGGTTATTGATAACTCACCTTTCAAAGTCGCTGAGCCTGGAAGAGTCACGGAAGCCTTTGGCGAATGGGTTGCTGTCGATCTTCAGCTTTGTAATCTATCAATTTGAAAAAAGAAAAAAAGAAGCGGAGGGCACATATGAGTGGCTTTGTTTTATTTGATTTCGGTAATATTCCGTCAGTTTAAGTCTCGCAGCAGAGTATTCATTGAACTCTACGTGAAAGGCAATCTAACCGGTTGTAAAACTGGAAGGCGTGAGACTTACCAACTGGTTCTGGTAGGCAGTCACGGCGGTGAAAACCGTTTCAGGAAAGACGTAGGTGCGAAATTGTTCACGCTCCAAATCGACGATCGGACGGGTCGTGTCGCCTTCCATCCGCCGGACGATGTGAACTCTGGGCTGGTAGCGATGCATCGAATTCAACACAATCTAAACGACGGGAGAAAAAGAAATTATAGAGACAATTCTCGGTCAAAACCATCTAGGCCTATATTATGCGATTAAAGGGAAGGCCACAGTGTAATTGCTCTGCGTTCGATTCAATTGCGACGGCGGAGATTTCAAACGGACGGAAAGAGGCGACATATGGCGCTACACACTTTGATAAACGAGTCGGCACTGCTGCTGCGGTTACAGCGAGCGAAATGGGGAATAGAAGAAGAAAAAGAGTTGCCGGGTATAATACACTATAGGATGACCATTATGGTTAATTGAAAAACACGGGCTGATGTTATTGGGCATTCGCCTGCTGCTGCTGCCGTTCGTCCCTCGGGAGTCGTCTATACATGCCCCAACAGATTACGCACGAGCCCAGCGATCCCGTACGGACGGTAGGCCTGACTATAAGCACGAGCCGCCGCCGCCGCCGTTGTCGCGTCTATCTGCTGGCGTGATCGGGACGAGTTAGAGACGAGTTTCCGTTGATTGGGGGGGATTTAAACCGCCGACACGGCAAAATCTCATCAACGATCAAAACCATCTGGGACCGTAAGTTCTCGTTAGTTTAAAACGGCGTCGCATGAACAGACTTTCAGCAATTGTCTGCGCACACACACACACAGTCGAGCTGCTCCGGGCTCAATTTCAATTAATTAAAAATGCATCTACTCCACACGAGGAGGAAGAGAGAGAGAGCATTTACATATCAGTAACACGAATGGGTTTGGTAACAAATTGCCCCGTGAACTACGCCGGCGGATACGAAACCGATACTCTACTACTAGGTCGCGCGGATGCTGCACGGCAATTCACGCGGGTCTCAAGAAAAGAAAAAGGAAACAACTTTTGACTGGTTTTTCTGTGTGGTCTTCCTTTCACTAACTAACGATTTCCCCCCCTCGCTTTCCCATCAGAGTCAACTTCGCGGACCTCCAAAGTTGAGCAACAACATGTTTCTTCTTCTTCCTTATTTCTGCCCAGCAAAGCGCAATACTACACGAAGGAGGATACAAAACGTATGGGTCGGTGCTGTGTTGTATGGGTGGGCCGATGTTATTCATAGCGACGGCGGAGAAGAGGATTTGAAGAAGCGAAACGTGAAATGCGACACTCTTGTCTTTTAGTTATGGCATAGCTGAGGGAGAGACGGATGCTCACACATGACACCCACCCTGTACTACACAGTCCTTACTTACTAAGCCAGCCCAAAAGAAAAGAAAAAGAAGATTAGAACGTCCATCTCACCAGCGACTCGCAATCTCCTTTCCAATTTGCCTATAGCCTACTCTAGAGTCCGTTTCATTAATTTTGACAGCTGCAAGTGTTGTGACCTCTTTTTTATTCCCGAATTTCGAAATCGAGAAACTAATTTGATTAACCCCCGCGTCTGTCACGTACGCCACGTCCAGCTGCCGACCATCTCCAACACCACACACATTGCATATCTAATATGCAATTCTCAGTGTTTTCTCGAAATGCAATCAAGAGGATTTCTAATGCTGGTGCTCGGACGTGGCTGGCCAGCTCTTAATTGCTACATAGGCTGCTATATGATTACAGTCGGCGGGTGCCAATTGAAATAGCGCCAAGGATGCTGGAATGCAAAAATGAAAACAAAACCTGCTCGACGCAGTGAAGTGCTAGCTCACCTGTCCTTGTTTGTCCATCTCGTTGTTGGTCAATTTGACTTTCTCGAAGGAGATGACTTGCTTGCGGAGCTGGTCGGGAGTGAAAGGCGAGTCGGGATGAGTGTAGAGACGGGCCGGGGCCGGCGGGTCGGCTTTGCCGGCCACCAACCACGAAGAACGGTGGTAGGCGTAGCGGTAACGCTTGCTGTCCACTGGCACAACGTCCAGCAGGACGTAGTAGCGCACCCGGTTACTCCCGTTGCTGCCCAAGTCCCGGTGATCGCCAAACAGCGAGCCGGAGAAGGTGATTCGAACAGTTGGGAACATGCGTCTATACGCCAACAAATGAGAGCAAAACGATCGGTTAGCTCAATCTGACAGCTCATTAAAAGAAAAAGAAAATTGCCGCGATGACTGACCTGCCAGTTTTGGTGATGATCATTTCGGTGCCCAATTCGTGAAACTTGTCCCACAGCTCTTTAGTCTCCAATTGGCAATCGACGGTGGTGAGCTCGTCGCAATTGCAGCGCGGCTTGATGAGATGATTGACCGGCTCCGAGCGGGATTTCTTCTTGCCGCCGTTGCGGCCTCCGCCGGATGATTTTCCGCCGCCGCTCTTGTTTCCATGGCTGCTGCTCTTACTTTTGGCGTCTTCGTCCTCTTCTTCCTCTTCTTGCTCATCTTCGCACGACAGGGCCGATGGCGAAGAGGCCGAAACGTTTTCAGCGTCGGAGAATTCTTCAACGTCGACATCTTTTTCAATGTCAATGTCTTCCGACTCTTCCGTCTTGCAAGTTTGAACCGTCTCTTGTTTGGGCAAAACGGATTTCACCGGATCTAATGGTCGAGAGACATTATGGCGAATTAAATCAAAATACCGTCGACCAATCAATTTTCCAGATGACTTACCAAAGTGGAAGATGCTGTTGTTGGGTTTGCTGTTGGCCGATTCGGGTGACGAGGGTTTGACGATATACTCGCCATGGTGATGATGCGATGTCGGTCTGCTGCTGCTGCTACTGCCAATGATGGCCGCGATGGAAAAGTCTGTGGCTTTGATGGCCCGAATGGCCGATGCTGGCGGAGCGGCCGCAATGTGCTGGTGGAGGCTGATGCGGCAAGTCTCGTCTTCCATCGTTCCGACAGGCAACATTTGTCTCACTTTGGCGAAGCAGAAAATCGAATCAAATCGAAATAACAAATGAAATAAAGTTGGCACTTTTTGACGACACTTGTGTGCGTGTGTTTTGCTGTCAGTTAAGGACTGTGCAGTGAAGATGATTTGAACGCGCGGAGAAATATGAGCATCGAGCACTGCCTTGTTCGCTCGAGTCGAGAGTAGGCGATCAACTGAAGTTGTTGGAGACTTGGCCAGAGCCTTTTGGGTGTTTTGCTGGCTGCTGCCTGGTCCGTGTCAAAACAGTCGACTCCTCCCCGTTTGGCCCCTCGGAGGCGGAGTCGCTGCTCTCTTCAGTGACGACTGCGGCCAATCCGACCCTCTTCGTGGGCGAGAAAATGGGAGGGAGCTTCTCGTCTCGTCTCTGGCACTCTTTTCCTCGGCACGCATAGTGAAGCTATCTCTCTACCGCGTCGTCGCACATTCCCGGCATTCCACCGAATTGATTTTTTCCTTTTTTCTTTTCCATTTTCCTTAAAAAAAAATATTCCGGAACAGCTGGAAGTAAGAATTTGAAACAAAACTCAAACAGTATACGGTACTCCATTGTCAACTACATGTATATTACATCCGTCGGTATATATATTTAACTGACTATATTTGGGCCTTTATCAAAGATGAGCCTTTCTCTTTTAAAATACAAGGTTAGTAGCGCGCTTCCGGCCAGGGCCTTCAAAACTGTGTTAATGCATAGCGACGTGAAATCTTTATGAATTTAATCCGAGATGGTTTGTTTTCATAAAAGTTTATACAAGCTTTTTCGATTGTGGGGGCGGCAAAACACATTGGATTTAGTGACACTCTTGTGTGTACGTCTACACACAAAAGGGAAAAAGGAACAGATCGACACTACGTGTTGTATAGCCAAGGAACTTTTTTTTTATAAACAATGGAACAATGTTGACTTGATTTTTGACGAGCAGCTGAATATGAAGGCCGGACACTTTGAATGTTGTGTGGTGGCTATCCACCTAGAAAATCTTTTTTTCTTTTCATTTTTTTTTTTTACCTTTTTTGTTTCCACTACAATGAAAATGGAAGACCCAGGAGGGCGGCCAAATATTTCGCCAGGTCACAAAAATTAACCCTATTTCTTTCTTTTTATATCCAGTCGAGTTTTGACTTTGTGGTGAAAAGGCAACGGAATAGAATCCAACTAGAAAGTGAGGAGAGAAAAGAATGTTTTTACCTACCATCAACGGAAAGAGAGGCGACCGAGTTATAACATGTCGACTCATTCAGTTGTATTATTGGCTTGTACACATTGTCAATGTCACAGCAAAACGGTTTGGCTGAACAGCTCGTGATTGACGTGGACATGATTGGAAACAAGTTTGAGATGGAATTCGCTACGCGACGTCCCATCGAGTTTTTACCTTTTTCGTTCCCAATTTTTCTTCATTGTCCGCTCGGCCGGATGAGAAAAAAAACCGCCGTGTGCAACTGCGCATCATCAAAAGGATCGGCCATTCGGAGGCCAACAGCCGCAAGCTGCGCGTTATTATGGCTCGGCCAAAACATTCAACGTTTTGATTGTCTCTTTATTTATATAGAAAAGAGGCGAATGAAATAAAAGTCAACCTCCGATACGCCTCTCTCCATTCGGAATAAATTTTTCAACCGTAAATCGTCAAGATAATACGAAAAACCGAAAGATCATTTCATCCGATTCAACAGTGTAGGTTGAAATACTTTCCAGGGCGAATAGTAGTGCGCACAGGAAACATGTTGAGCAGCACACACACACGCATGCGGCATGTGTTTACCCACTCGCAAAAGAAATAAAAACAAAAGAGAGGCGTGTAGTTTACACTAACGAGAGTCGTGAATCAAAGGCTAACGCCTGACGGCCAACAATCAACGCACCGTGCAGCGTGACATCCGGTGATATTTATAACCTCACATTCGCATCCAATTGAACGGATGGGCCCCAGCACACCGAAATAGAAGGGGGGAGGACGGTTGATTCATGAAACAACCAACAGCAGAAATAAAAAGAAATGAAAAGATCCGTGTGAGGTTCATCACAATCGTCACCAGCAGTCGGCGGCAGCGCGTTGGTTCGTCATCAGCTGCCGCCCGGATTGGATGACGTGTCAAAGGCGGACTTGACAAGCGAGAAAAACTCGGCGCTCTCCTTTTTTTTCTTATTTTTGTGCGCGTGTATAGTTTTGTCCTGTCTATCTGTCTGTCGTTTTTTTTTCCTTCTTTTTCTACCCGACGCTCCAGCGAACAGGATCAAGAGGGAGCGGAAGACTTTGACAGACACTATGCGCGCGCTGCTCTCCGTAAAATAAAATCAAGGAGGTGGTGGCTGCTGTAGGGTGGGGTGGCAAACAAGTCATTGATCCTCTTTTAAGGACTCTTTTTGTCTTCAGCATCTTTTTTCTATGTGTAGGGTAGACTAGTGTATAAATACGGTGAGGAGAGCACACTCCCCCGCCCCCCGTGCCCTGTGTAAACCCCCCCAGTGCGCCATTGTCCGTAATCCCGGTCGCGCTTGTTCTCTCCCATCTTATTCTGACTGGGCCCAATGCCCAGCAGTAGAAGAATAATAAAAAAAGAGACAACAGATACAAATGAAATGTCCCCCCCCCCCCAAAAGAAATGACAATAAAAAGTAGTGAATCCCTATACTTTCCTCCCGGGAGACTCTCGCATCATTCCTTGCTCTCAAAACATTTGGACGAGGATTCTTCTTCGCGGTAAACAACCCTTGGAATGGGCTAGCTCATTCAATGCACCACCCCCACAAACATTCTTAATCGCATTAGAAATCCTTGTAATCCATTCGACGGGTTAGATTCCATTGAGGCGATTGTGGCGTGGAATACAAAAGACGAGGAGGAGGAGGACATTAAGTCGAGGAAGTACACCGCGGCTGTGTCAATGTGAACTAATGCAAGTCTTACAATCTGTATACTTGGGAGCCAAGCCGCCTTCATCTTCAAGAGCAATAACTGGTGACGAATGCCGTTTCCCAGATGGCAGCAATTGCGTAATGCCCTCACAGCTAGCTCTCACATGCAGGGTCCAACACTTCCGCCAGTGTTTTCTCTGGGAACTTGTCTCATTTCTGGGTTAGCTAATTGGGAAACACGACGCGACAGGTTCCGTATGTATCCGTGACATTCTATTTCTGAAAGCGGAGGAAAAGGAGGATCTCTTTGGCTCTTTTTTCTCTCCAAATTGATGAATGAAACTAGCGTGGCGAAAGTCAAGGCGGCACGAGAGTTGATTCCCATCGCTTTTTTGTGTTCAGCCTCGTCGTGATTCTTCTCGGAATCGAACGCTCTCGCCTATAATACAAGAATTGGCCTTTTGATATCGCGTAACGAACCAAAAGATGATGTCAGCCAGTGTTATTTCCTTCTCTAGACACGCTAACGTGTTGTGGCAGTTTGGCAAGCCAAAAAAAAACAAGAAAAACAAAAATAACAAAAAAAGAAACAAATAAATAAATAAACAAAAAGGGGAGAAACGAAAATGTCTCTGGTCAAAGAAAAGAAAGATGACACCGAGTCAAGTCTACGCACTTTTGACTTGTTTTCGGTTTGTTGGTTCGGTTCGGTATTCACAACAAGTCGTCGTTCCGTGTCCCGTCTCTATCTTGATGATTGAAAACAAACCGCTTTTTCTCTCTCTCACAGCTAGGAGGAGGCGAAACCAAACGACGGAGAGAAAGTTATTATAAACGGCTGTGTAAAGAAGAAGAATGAAATGTACAAATCGTGAGAGATGGCAAGGTGGCTGCCGAGGCAGCTCGTCCGTTTTGTTTCTCCGTGTGTTAAAATAAAAAGAAGAATAAGAGGAAAAAAGGAGGAGGGAGTTGACATTCCTGGCGCTGCAAGTGGCCGCTGAGATGCTGGTGAGCTATACGAGCCTCAACGGGTACGTATACACACACAATGTGTGTGTACGTACGGTCAGCGAGAAGTGACTCGGCGGGGAGCTCTGTCTCTTTTCTCTTTCTGTCTCTCTTTCTCTATCTCAACAGTCACCCAAAATAAAATAAAAACCAACCAGCCAGAGATAGAAGAGGAGGAAAGAGAGACATACCATCACTCTATTGCAATATGAACCCCCCGCACTAAAAATAAAAGAAACAGAAAAAAAAAATAATCTAACGATACCACGCACAGCAAATGCTCGGACATTTCCCTCCTTCCGAAGCGGCTCCTCCTCTTGATCCCCTTACCCTTAAAAAAAGTTATTCCACGTCAACTCGTGGGGTTAACGAATTCATTACAAATGAGCCCGACCAGTCAGCCAATTTTCCGTCAACAGCAGTTGGTGAAAATGTCATTTTCTACTAATTATCTCAGCTTACCAGATCATTAATTGGAATTGAAAAATGAAATAAACGATTTCACATCATTTTGCCGACTGTGCTGGAACAAAGTTGACAAATCGTTGATGGCACAACTGAAACAAATCATCAAAAGGAAAAATGTTGGAGACTTGCGTACATTTGCGGCCGAACGACGTGGACAGCGTTCAGCCAGTCAGAGCGAGACACTCGGCTACAAAACATTGATGGAAAAAGATGGATTCCCCAAGATAAGAAAAAAAAGGCTCGACTCTATACGAAAGAGAATAAGAATAGATATATAGAAAAGAGAGGAGGCCTGGACGTCCTGGTGTGTATATTTTTCCGTCTTTTCTTACACATTTCTTCTCTTTTCCCCCTTATTCTTTCTCTCCTCTTTCATATCTATAATATAGTTTTGTCTTGTTCCATCTCTCTCTTCTCTCGTCCTCTAGATGTTCTTCCACAATCTGTTCCCACGTGCAACAGCCCAGCATCCTCCTCAAGAGTTTGCCGCCTCTGCTGCCTTTTTCTTCTCATTGAGAAAGAGCCGCCAGCCGGCCGGTCGGCCGGCACGCCACACCAGGACAGCAACGACATGTTACAGGCGACATCTGATTAGCAATGCCGAGTGATGACAGTCCTTCGGCGCATACTACATCATCATACCTTACAGGCTCTCGCTGCCTTTCCCAACTGACGGGTTTGTGCTGTGCTGGGATGCAGCAGGAGGGACGACGGCCGGGATGGATGGCAAAGGACTCGCTCTCTTATACAGCTGGTTGTCGTGGAGATATGGCAAGTCTCTCTAAACACGCATCGCGACTATATAGGTGCGCTGGCTGGGATTAGTACGTATACCCGGTTGAAGACACACGTCACGCGACTCTTTTTTCCGCAGTGAAGTCTCTTGTTATTCTCCTATTCATACAAAACCGCACCCCCCATCTGTTGACTTTCCCTCTTTTGATTTTTGATTGCGCAGTCTACCCGTTGGCAAGGCAAAAGGCCAATAGGTGCTGTAGGATGAGAATAAGAATATAAAGAAAATGGGAAATTCTGAACGCCGATGATGCGGCTGTAGAAATTCACGAGCTACATAACGAGGAGGCGGCAAACATAAACATTTCTAGCTGCACTTGGCTTGAAGTGTTTAATGTTCAAATATTTACGAATTTGATTGTTTACATATCCAAAGACAAAGTTGTGAGGTAAAACAAAATGGGCCTGATTGTCAGTCGCTCTACGAATGACTTATTTAATGAACTCTATGATGAAACTGAGTAAAACAAAAACGGGAAGATAAAACAGTTGCAGTCAACTTCCTAGCTTTGGAATAATCGAACTCCCTACTATAATCAACACCACCAGAGTAAAAAAGGAAGACTAGATAAATTTTTCCTACCTTTGAGCCTGGGAAATCTACGGCTAGGCAGCCACAATTGCTCCATCCACAGCAGAAAAGAATGCCTTCGTGAATACACCCAAACACACAAGAGTGTACACGAGGACAAAATGGATTTAAAGAAACGAAAGAATTCGACCGATATCGGTAGTTTAACTCCAATGAATAGGGATGCTGTTTATCTAAAATTAAAAAAAAAAATATATTAGTTATGAATGATATTGACAGAAACATCAGATATGTATAAGGAAAGATGATTGAAAATGAGATAGTGGGTAAACCCTATTTCGTAATGAACAGGAGTCAGGAGAATGTAAGATTATGATGGAATACACGGTAAATGCATGCAAGTTGTGCATCATAACAATATTTCGCAATATTTCTAGCAGGCCACAAGAATAAAAGTAACAAAATTTATTATTACCCAAGCGATGATGGAGAGATTGTTGCTGATGACAGGTCAATACCACCAGCACGAGCAAAACTTGCATAACTTGTGGGTACGATGGCTGACTCTGGCCTCAAATCTGCAAAACAAAAAAAGGGTTACATCTAGAGCAAACAAATTGCCATGCATCAACACAGGGGGCTTACAGTATGATAAATGCTAACCAGGAACCAACATTTCAGTTGGAACAGGTTTCTTTTTTATTTAAGCTCCCATATGTACCTGCCAAACAGTTTCATGGAGTGTGTATTTAGCTGTTTTATGAAGAGAAGCGACCAGAGTTGATACGACTATCACATTGTTGTAATTTAATTTGTTGTGTAGCCACGTGGCTGTACGTTAAAAAAAAGTGATCGGTCCGTTTTCTTCAGAACCTTTCAACTTCGTCTCTTTCTCGAAACTGTGAAGCAAATGGAAAGCAGACGACGCTAATATTCTAATTAGTTTAAGATATCGATAGCAATTAAAAATCGACCTTTCACCCTAATTGAAACCAATCAAACGATAAAATCGATTTATTTGCTTAAGCACACTCCCCCCTTCCTACCTCAGCCAAGATAAAAGTAAAAATTTCCATTAAACCCGCAGATGATTTACTTTAAGATTTAAACGACCACAACAAGACCTGCAGGACCCAAGCTTGGTCTATCACTGTTAAATATTGTACGACTTTCTTCTGATAACTTTTCAATCTGCCGGGCATTCGACACTGTTTGCCGGGACTCATCCCACGCGACGTTGGATGATTATCATCCCGGTAATGGCGTCCAAGTCGGAGAAGAAGAAATAGTCGGCTGGCTGGCTGGCATATCGTTATTTAAAGCTATATAGTTGCATGGCTTCTTTCGGTGGTCACGCAACAGCCCAGCGTCAAATGGTTGGTGTTTCCTTTCGCCTGGAAGGGAGGCGGGAAAAAGTTGGAAATCAAAAAAAGAAAATTGTAGCTGAATTATTCATGGAAGAGTCCGGGTCAGATGTTGTTGACAGGATGACGTCATCCGACGATATAAGACATTTTCGTTTCATTTTTATTTCATTTTTCTAGCGTTTTACCTTTTCGGTGAGATTCCAATCCGGCAGCTTTTGGACGCATGCAGACTTTTTTGGTGGGGGATTCGTGGGCATGGCGTAAAGAAAAATTGATGTACGACACATTTTCTTTTCTTTTTTTCCATCTAAAAGTGGAAAGAAGAAACAAGAGAGGCCAGGCCAGCATACGGGACAACATATACGAGATCGACAAGCTTTTATGAGCTCTGACATGAGGTAGTTCTTCTTATTTTTCTTCTTTTCGTCCACCTGAGAGAGATGGGCAGAATAAGAAGAGAAGTTGTTTCGGGGGGGACTTGTGTGTGGTGAAGAGAAGAGATTTGAAGGTGGCAACCATGTGTCGATATAACGGGCTGATAACAACAAACATAGAAAGAAAAAAGAAAAAAGGTATACGAGAAAAAAGAAAAGAACCTGCTCTGTGGAAACAACAACAACATCGAGAGGAGGAAGAATAAAAATAAAAAATAACACCTATACGCACACAGCACAGCCGGAGAAAAGGAAAAACCTTGAATAATGGCGTACAAAGTGCATCCCAGATATATCCCCACCGCAAGAATACGACAGTCGGGCACTATAACACCAGCAACTACACAACAACTACTACTACCATGTCCATGCCACAGGACATTCCTTCGAAATGTTTTCTGTTGATTCTTTTTTCCCCCTTTTCTTTTTTTTATCTTATCGGACCTTTTTGGATGTAGATAAATATGAAAAAATATAGAGACACCTATACGGAGGCCTATAGCTTTACACTTGTACACTGATGGCAGTTGAGGCTGTTGTGAGTGTGTGGAATATAAGAGAGAGAGACTTTGACGTCGCCATGGCAACGACATAAGGTTCATCTCTGTTGGCTGTGAGACTGGCTCTTGTTGCGTCCATCAGATAAAAGAGCAACCACAAGCAACTGCTGCGACTGTCAGGTGATCAAGATGAATCGATTGGAGGCAGCAGCAACAGCAGCGGAGCAAACGAAAATGGAAAAGACATTCCACGGGCCGGAGCGCTCGCTAATTGACATCCATCGAAGAGGAGAGTGAAGGGACCGACTCTACTCTCGGCTCTCTCGGCCATCCACACGACGAGGAGCGCGCGGATATATTTTATGTAGTCAACTCTTATCTTATATAAATATATATAAAGGAGGTTTCGGGTTGTTAAGGACTTGTGGTCGTGTAGGGGTGTGAACTTGACAACTTTGTCAGATCGAACCTTATACTATTTTCTGCCCTTTTCTTTTACGAAATAACACGACGACGACGGACGGACTCTAACTGTCCGTAGACATTTTCAACGGGAGAAAGAGAATTAAAAAAAGAAAAGAAGGAAATAAAAAGAAGACGACAACAGCCCAAAAGGGATCGACCCCAGCAGCAGCAGCAAAAAGAAAGAAAGGCGTCAACTTGTCTCCCTTATTCTACGCGGCTTATATAATGACGGTCACGCCCGTTATTTCCTTATTCTCCACTTTCCCAGCATATACGCTCTCCCCCCTTCATCTGATGTCTGTCGCCGATAAAGTCGCCCTCTTCCACCTCCAATTTATTGTCATTTACTAAGAGAATAGCTTTATTAAGAACCGAATTTGATAAACAAGCCGATTTGTATTATTATTATATGTCGCGCTCGGCCAATAGTCCCCGCCCAACAAATAGTTGGTCGCCGTCGTTACATGAGCGTCAACCGATTGTTACATACACGTGTGCACACGCATCAGATTCACCGCGTACCAATAAGTATGTGCGCCGCTGTTTTGATAAAGGCCAGCACCACCGATGGGGATTTTGCCCGCCGAGCGTGTTGTGTATGTATATGGGCATCACAGACGTAGGAAAAAGTCAGCTGATGGCCATATGCCCGAAAATGGTTGGGCGATGGTGTGGCGGCGTAGCGATCAATATTGTCGGCTGCCCGGAATAAAAAAAAAGCCAAAAAAAAAAGAAAAGAAAAAAAACGTCCGGTTCAATCAAACTTATCTCCATCTTTTTTTCGGTTCCTCGTCGAACGATATGCGGTCGCCCAAGCGGGCCGGCGGACTCTTTTTATTTTTAGATATTTATTCCGTTGGCGGTATACTATTCCGTCTCTGCCGATCCCGGACCGACGAGGATCGAGTTTCAAAGAAAAAGCGAGGGAGAATCTAAAAGAGCGGCAAACTCAAACTGATGTGAGCCGTCGATTTATCAGAGCCCAGAATAACCTGATGCAGACGACCAAGGACCGCTCGCTACCAAACGTATAAGGTTCTATTCTGTAATGTCTAGAACACACATATCATTATACACGCAGCCACAGAGCGCACCGCATCGGTTAATCACGTATGCAAAGTTAAGAATGCTCACGGTGCAGTAATCAACACGTCGCCTTGGACAAAGACCAAAAAAAAGAATCCCGTTCCGCGAGAGTGTAAAAATAAAATAAAAATACAACTGAGCTCAAATTTTATAGATGACGTGTCCCACATATTTATACATTACCCATGCGTTGTTCTATTAGATATTCTTGTGTGGCGTGAATTTATTTATTTTCATTTCCCCTCCGTGTTTGCTTTACACTTTTGTATAGTGCGCGTCCATCTATTTTTAACAAGGCCCTTTTGTGGGCTAGACAAAATAAAAGTCTTGATTAGCCGCGTAGGTAAAATTGAAGATGACGATGAGACACGGCGAGAGATATGAGCGTCGTCACGCTGCCATAATCATAGAGCCAAAGGAGCTAGTGGAGAGAAAAGGTTTAAGGCTGGAAAAGAAAGAAAGAAAGATGTTGATTCAACAACGTTATTTGAATTCCCGCTCGCTGATAGCGAAGAAAGTATATTTGATTATTTAGCGCGCCGAGGACCACCGGGGTAGTAGATACACCACTATATGATGTAATAGGCGCGCTATACATGTGTCTAGAAAGCTCGCTTGTCTTGTATTATTATTGCCTTATTCGCCTCCCCCCCCCCTTTAGCTATATTATGTAGATTATTATTATTACCTGATGTATACGTACGTACCAGCAGCTTTTGTTCATGTCTGGTGGTAGTGTTGATTAACATTCTTCTCGGACGTCATAGACGCGATTGCCCCCCTGTGGTTAATAACAGCAGCTATTTAGTTCAACAAGTTCAACGTGCGCATTTACGGCCTTCACTTGTGTGTTTGTTTGTGAAGAAGCTTTTAATAACATAATAGATCTATTACGGTTTATACGTCCATTATGGATGTATATACCTTAGGTATATCTCGTTGAGCCGAATATTAGTATTACCCTCGACAGAGCTTTTAACTTTTTCCTCTTTATACCAACGGACGACTGTACATATGCGTGTGGGTATCTCATAATAATAAAAGTGGTTTTTCTTTGATGACGAGAATGCGGGGAATAATATTTTGCTGACTGTGCAGTTGATTTTGGGAGAAGAAGAGAGACGGCCTATTGACGTATGTGGAATGCGCCAAGCGTAACCTATACCCAGAAAATCAAAGAAGTGAGAGTCATATGAAAACATTTCTAATTGGCTTCCTTTCACTGGTGTAAGCGTACAGCACAGCGCACAGAGAGTGGCCAGATCCACGGCCCTGTACACATAATAAAAATAGGAGAAGGGTCTCTCTTTGACACTACTGCACAGGCTAGGCTATAAGCTATAGCTCTGTGGGAGTGCAAGGGCTGACGTGGTATGGATAATGGCAGCCCAGCATTGAGCTAATTGACTGTGACGGTGTGTTGTCAGCCGGATTTGCACGCCACCTTGCCCACCGACAGCAGCTAGCAGCGGTCTATTCAAACAGACGATATTCCTCGCGCTCTTTTCATCATTGCCTTTTCGGCTGTGTAGTGGGAGGGAAAATAAAAAAGGATAGTATCCCCCCTCTCTGCTTGGATGTGCACCGCCTCTTGTGTGCTGTGCGGTGAGCGCTGCTGCCTTGTGTGTCCAATTCCGATTTCCATTGATTCGGCGGTTATTCAGAGGAATGAAACGGCAGTCGCACAGCATATCGATCCCACGACAATTATCAACGCTTCCACATCCAACCCCAAATAATATCCCTTTTGCGCCGAGTTAGTAGAAGAAACCGGGGCTCGCTTTAATGGCTATAGCTACTTACACGATACACTATCATTTAGCTGGGCGCGTTTCTGAGTTGAGGCCCATATCACAACACTCTTTGGATATTTGTGTGTAAATTCAATTCTTTTGTCGAAGAAGAAAAATGTCTGGAGCCGCGACTACCGACCTGTTGGTCGACCGCTTTTGTGTCTATTTACATATACTTTTATTTATTTTTTAAAAAATATATATTTGGTTTGGTTGGTGTGTCTGTGGTGGTGGTGGTCGTCGGAACGGTTCTCACACGACGTCGCCGACTTCATTCATCTTGCGCCACCTGTCCCGAGTCCTGACGCTTGTCACGGAGAAAAACAGCGGCCGGGCCATCAGCAGCACAGCGCTCGATGGACTCGGCTGAGACACAAGCCGGCGGGGGGAAGGAAATGGCGACCATCATCCACTTGTCGCGCGGCTGCGAGAGAAGAGAGACACTTCATTTGTCACACGCCGGCAGAACCCTCTAGCGGGTGACGTGAATCGACCGATTCCTCCTCCTCCTCTCTCTTCCCCACCACCACAGAAAAAGAAAAACAAAAATCTCCCCCCCAAAAGAAGAAGAAGAAACGACGAGCGATGGCATTCTTCTTCTGCTTTTTCTTCTATACTTTGACAAAGTGAAGATACCTCGGTGGGGAGTCTCTCTCCACTCCCATGGCAGCTCAAAGTGTACATATACAAGGAAGAAACTCGTCGTCGTCGTTGAATCAAATCTCTTTTTTCTTCTTCTTGTTATTCTTTTACGTCCCGTGATCCTTAACGGGCGCCGCCATTTTCGACGATGAATGAACCGAACGGCGAAAATGAGAAAACCAGCCGGCCGCACAGCACTGTGTGTCAACAATAGGAACACACACACGTACACACGGAGAGAGCTATGGCCTACCAACACGCCAGCAGATACAAAACAAACAAACATGACTTGACATCGTCTATAATCTTAATTAGGTAAACAACTAAACACTCCCTCACGACATACTTCTTATCTACATCATTTCTTATATTAAAACCCGTCTGCATCACAACAGCAGGCCGTAATTATATGTAACACAAACAAATTTATCGGCTTTGATGTATGTTCTCAGGAAATAAGAGGAGAGAGATGATGGTTAGCTGTTTTTGTTATTATTAAGCCATTGTTGATGCAATCCGGGGTATAAATGGCCATTTAAAAATTCAGGCCAATGATGCGTTCCCGCTAATTACCCCCGACCCTTGTGTTGTGTATACGTGTTGGTGTATAACTTTTATAATATGTTGTTGGTTTTTAAAAAAGGAAAAAGATAATGAATGGGGGGTCTATAAGTATCGGTATGAAATACACTTTGGTGAGGTACGGCGAGGAGCCACCGGAGAAGCCGGCCGTTAGACGAGACAAGAATGTGCTCCCATAAGCGCGGAGCCCCCATTTAGAGGGTTGTTGTTTTCTAAATGGCTTTTTATTACAGTGTACACATCGACATTATGATTGGGAAAAAGGAGCCAACAACAAGCAGCTTATAGCCATGCACAACTGCAGTTGTATTTTGTGTTGAATATACTAAGCGAATGGTCTGGTGGTGGATCCGGTATCTCAACTGAATCAACTGGAGAAAAACACGGTCGTTTGGCAGTTTGGCGAATGTCGTGGAAACATGCAAGTATATACAGTCCTCCCCCGTACATTCGCCATTGTTGGACAGTGCGAGCTAAGGTGGGAGGCAATGATGGCCGGGTCTATCGGTTCTGCACCTTCGATCTATTCGGACATAATGGGCAAATGGAAGGACATTATGGGAGGTCTGCCAAGATATGCCAACTTGTGTAGAGTCTAGTATAAGAGAGATAGACCTTTTGTGTTGATTTAGTGTGTTTGTGTACATGTGCCTAGATGTGCTGCTGTGAAATGGCCAGGAAATATAATAAGAGAAGAAGGGTTCTGACTCTTCTCTTTCGCTCCTGTGAGGTCTTGTAATAATATGCGCTTTGAATCTAAACAGAGAAGAAGGAGAAGGGAGAATAGGAGAATTTCAGAGGAGCCCCGGAACAATTAGCGACGGATAACACCTTTTATCCTGCACCACCACCACCACTGAGCCCCATTTAAAAAGAAAAATATTCTTCTATGTGTGATCCAGCAGCGCACAGGTGTTGTGTGTGTGTTGATCTCTGTTGACGCTCGCATATAGTCAACAACACATATCCTCCGTTTGCATTTTATCGTCTTGTCAGGCCATTGATTGAATCAACTTTAAATTCGCTGGAAATAGAATCAAGACGCGGGGATATACGGATGGCACAGCCTGTGGGGGCCCAAATGGCTATACATTGATCATTCCAATTTCTTTTCTTTTCTTTCTCACCTTCTCGTCGAGGAGATCGTGCCAGATTCAGAGTGTGTGGTCCTTGTCCCGCACGAAAAAGGACAGGAATGGAGGAAAGAAGAAAAAGAAAGAAGAAAAAAGGTGTGCGATCGCATTGCCGATTGAACCGTGTTAACATATGCACACACACACGCTAGTGCTAGTGGCTATGGTGGCTAGAGCAGGACCGGTCCTATTCTTTTTTTGATTTTTATTCTCCCAGTTGTTTCAAGTGGTGGACCACAAGGGAAAATAAAGAAGAAAACATTGAAACGTCGTCGCGCTCCGAGTGTTTATCCATCATTGATAACCGCGCGAGCTAGATATCACAAGGTATTTGTCCGCTTCTCCTATCGAAGACGTAAATCTCTGCTGGGCCAGCACAGCAACGAGTGGTGCTGGTGGTGGTGGTGGTATTTCTTTGGGTGTTGGAATGGCCAGCAGGCGACTGTGTCTGTGTCTATCCCCTTCACTTATTATATTCCAGAATTTGTTTAGATGGAGAGCCGCGTTGCTCTTTTTCGGCCCTCATGACCCAATAATCTTTCAACTTGCTCTCACTTCTTCTTTCCTTCAGGTATGATTTCGAGTTTTAGATTGCTGCCTCATTGCTTTCCTATATCCATTCATTTACATAATTCTTCACTTGGATTTTCTAATAATAAACTAATGGCTAATGGCACAATAAAAATACGATAATGTTGATTTCGTATTTATTTGGTTTCAGTCCAGGATAGTTTTATGTAAGCGAAGAAAAATGTGAGAGCGGGAAAGAAAGACGACTGGAAATGATTTGAATAGAATGTTGGATAGAAAAATGGTTGCCGCGTGATGGGTGGCTTTGTCCGATACAAACTGATAACTGTTGAAACTGGTAATAACGAAATAGCAAAACCCGCCTGTCAGAAACCAAAGATATCATAAATAATCGATCTTACGCTTTATTGACTTTGACATTGACTTTCGTTCAACAAAAATGTAACAGTGAAATAAAAAAGAATAAACTTTTGTCGATGACTATAGGCAAAAAGAGACACTTATTCATGTTGAACATGACGCCTTGTAGTAATCTTGCAGTTGTGGTTATTTAGCCGAGTTGCAAGTGACCAAAAGTTATATATACTGGCCGATAGTTCTTGAAGAAAACCCAAACAAATCTAAACAAATTTTATCTGAAATCTCTTAACTACGTCCCCGAGTCTATGCTGTCGAACAATCAGATAACGAGTACGAAAACCGCTTTGTTGACATAGCAGTTGAATTATATACCTATACCTCTTCGCGCATAGGCAGCAGGTGATATCTTGGGAACCAAACAACCTGCTGACCACGTCGACGAGAGGGTCTAGAAAATATAAACGGCAGTTTCCGAAGTTCTATTCCTGTCCGGCTCGACCTGAATATTTTTATGGGGGGGCAGCATCAGCCTCCTTGTGTAAATAAACCCAGGCGTAGTATAGGTCTATACGCGTTTGCTCCTCCTCCACCCCAACCCAAAGGTAAAACAATGACTAATTCATTGCTAATAAATCGCCAAGAGGTCTAGTGCAACTTGCCTGCAAACGGCCAATAAATAAAAGTAAAAAAAAAAGGAAATTGGCAGAATAATGAGCTGTCACCACCATCGTTCGAATGGGGAAAAATGGAAATGGAAACCAAGCAAAGTGAAATAAATGTGAAGGGGAAAGAAGAAAAAGAAAAAGAGAGTCGGCTTGGAATGGATGGGAGAGAGTGCACGACCATTTAACTTGTCTTTTTTTTTTCTGTCCAGTCATTATAGACAAAGCAGATAACCTGCGGAGCTCGTAAATCACCATCGGTGTATCTCATAAGAAGAGACGCGACGACACAGCATCAGAGAAAGAATGAAAGAATACACAACAACAAACAGACTGCTGGCAAACGGAAAAATTGTCAGCGTGATGATTGGAACTCGTGTCGCGTGAGTCCCACAACTTTGCGCGTCACGCACGAGCCTCGGCTCTGTGTCCTGTGTCTCTTATTGTATTTGATTTGTCGTTGTCTTTGTTATTTTTTCTCTTCTCTTCTGCTGTCGATTATTGTGATGGTCGCCCATCAATCCGCGCTCTTGTCACGGACGCCCATCTATCCGGCATAACTCACATCTTCCAAAAGTCTTTTATTATTTTTCAAAAGGTACGTCACTAGCAGTCGAGAGTGTTTCGGCGCCATGGCATTGAGGGGGTTTTCCTTCCTTCCTATAGAATCATCAAAAAAGAGTCGAGAGAGACTATGGATGTGCCGTGAGAAAATCCAACGTCACCTGATCCCAAACCTTCCACATCTCATCCACGCCAACGTAGGGGGCGAGAAGGGAACAACACCGTCGTCTTTTTCTCGGAAAGATGAAAGAAAATGGAAAGAAAAAAAAAGAGATGGAGCGCATCTCTCTCTGTACATGTGTTATATAGGCCTACATATAGCGAGCGTCGCACAACAAGGACACACAACGGACAATTGCGTTGCGTCCATTCAACACCTGAGATTTCCCACTTTTCTTCCCTTTTTTGATTTCATATCCGTCTACAAGTGCCAAGAGAATAGCAAGACGGAACACATTGGAGATTGTCGAGCTTTTCTTATCTCCTGCGCTGGTGAATTCAATGCTGTGTGATGCAATATGTGCCAGGCAGGCTGCGTTGTGTATAGATTCGGAACAAGTCGTGGAAATTTATTGATCTCTTTTGTCAAATTCTTCCACTTGGCTCCGTCTTCTTCTCCATTTTGGCTGGCCCTTTTTCTTTGGGGATTTGGTTTTTCGAAAGTTGGAGTCGAGAAAAGAAGACTGCGTGGCGCCCTCCTGGTGTTGGGTGATGACAGCCCATTCATTCGTCGTCGTCGCATCCCCATATACCAGCGCAGTTCAGGTCTATATGGCTGATGGTCATCAACTCTTTTTTCCTCGGCCCCTTTCTCTCCAGTATCTCTCCCCTGCTCTCATCCCAACACATTTTCTATCTAACTTATTCGCTCGCTTCGGTGAGAAAAACCATAGAAAACATCCTGGGTAATTGTGCGCAGAGAGAACATCGTCCCCACCATCAACGCGCACTCTGATGCTCATCCGTCGTCTTATTCTTATATACAAAAAGGGGAAATTCAAAGGACCAGCCAAGACGACGAATAAGAGGTGATTTCATTTATATGAATATTCTTACCCCTCTTTATCAAATTGTAAAAGAAACTAGGCCTATAGACATTTCCAAAAATTTAAACGCGCCGAGTTGCTTCGCCCTACATTTCAGAGGAAGAAAATCACTTGGCTCGAATTTATGATAGCCGTTAGACCTCCCTCTTATGCGTACAATTCAGATTGATTCATTGTGTGGGATGACATGTGTGGTATGCAATGCACACACACCCCACTTTTATACCCTTCACAAGGGACGGCACATGTTGTAATTTCGAAATTTTTAAAAGTGATAGCGGTGAGCAGCCATTTTGAGTGTAGACTTTGATACCGGGCAGAGTGGGTCCGCCAGTCCGCCTTTAAATAAATACGAGGGAGAGGCAGCAGCAGTTGACGGATGAAAACATCAGCAACAAGCGAGCGCGGGATATCTCCAGCCGACTCCAGTTTGAAACGACGCAAACCCTATAAAAGGAACCAACTATATAAGCCAGGCTATATCATTTTATAAGGGGGAAAAGATGTACCGTGTTCATCCCTTTTCCCCCTGCTGATGTGTTTAATAATTCATTTGCGGGTTGCGACGAGAGAAGAAAATTCAGAAAAGAGAGAAGAGAGGCCTAGAGATAGAAACAGAGTCATTATGTGAGAATACCTGACATATTTCTAGACAATTTCCCCCCCACTCAAATAAACCGCGCGTAAAGGTTGGCCAGGAGGCAATGTTGCTCTCGCCCCAAAACCAGGTATTATATAGCCACAACAGCTATAGAGATAAAGCGCCCAAATGGGTGAGGTTTTGTATACACAATCATTCGTTCCGCTCTATCAAGTCAACTATCGGGTCGTGTTACTGTCATCCACCCATCAATCAGAGGCCATTGAAAAGGAGCTAGGCTTATTTCTTGGGGGGTATATGACTCTGAAATTGAGAATGAACGCGTTAAAAGTTCAGCAGAAAAAAAACAACTTTATTTCTGTCTAAGATATTTGCCGGGATAAAATAGCCGCTGGGTATTTTATTTCTCCCGTTGCCCGAGCGAATAAAATCGAGGGGAAATAGGAAAAAACACGCAACGACTTTTTAAGTTTACCACCACGCCACACACGGCGAATCTCGTCGTCGCTCGTAATGCAATCAAGAACGCAAACCTTTTTTAAATAAAAATAATGACCCGCCGCTCTTAAGTCTAGATAGCAACAGCAGAGAGCGACAACAACAACAACAACAGCATCGCTATATAACAAACTAAAAACAAGCGAGCACATTACGGTGTTTTATATATAGTTTCAAATAGAATGGGTGGCGGCGCCTATTCCAGCTTTCCAAATTCGTATAGAGCTGGAGAGCCTTTTACTGCATTATAGAGTAGTACGATAATATTATATGTATAGGCTATATTATGTATACACACACAAGGCGCGCGGAACCGTTCGGGCGTCTCATTACAGTCATAAATCCTGCCCGTCTCATCCCCACCACCTTCCAGTTCTTGAAAATCTTTTAATTGACTTAATTGAACGGCGCTGTTGGAGGTACACAATTTGTTGTTTTTTTCCTGTCGTTATTTCTTTTTTTTAAAAGGCGAATATATACCCAAGATAAAATACAGCCATCAACTCTTTCTTCAAACAATCATTAACGCGCTTTAAACCCCACAGTGTGTAGTATGTGTGCGGTTAAAAATGAAGACACACACAGATAGAGAGGTTTTCCACGCAACTGCTTTTTATTCCAAATTACATTTAACGACTCGTAATGTTGCATTGCAAATTTTTACAAAATTTTGAGTCAATTTTCGACTCATTTTCGCAATCTGGCAAATGCAAAATTTGGTCCAGCAGATTGCAGACGACAATTTAGCAAAAGACCGCGAAAGACACACATGACGGAATGTGTCTCGTCTTTTCTTTTTTTTCCTTAATAATTGAGAGTTTGATAAAATACTAAAAGCCTAAAAGTCATAGATAAAACCTATAATAGTTCGCAACGGACATTCTACATTTTGGCAAGTATGTTTGTCTTAATTCTGTAAACTAGAGTGTGAATCATTTTGTAGTGTAAAAAGCTGGCAGGGGCAGACACAGATTTCACAGGCTTTCTTCCTTTTCAGAGGCCACGTTGGCCGAATTAGAGGAAAAATTGTATGAAAACGTTGATCATAATTTCAGGCATCTCAGAGTTTCTAGTCAAACACAAGTCACATGTTGGTTTTCGTAGGTGAAGTAACACTCGTGGAAATTCAATAACATTGAGGACTAGGAATCCATTGATTAAATTTTTTATTTGGTTGGAAAACTAGATAAAACTGAATAATAAGCTGAATATTTTCTAGTTTTGTTATCTTGTTCTAAAAAAGAAACCCCTGTTCATTTCATTTTATTACGAAAAACCAAATTATTTAATTCAGTAAAATTTAGTTTTGTTTCAATTAAACTTATAACACTACTCCTACATCCTTTTTTTTCAAAAATACATTATACTTTAATTGATATTTAGAATATGAAATCAACTCAAGATTGATGAACGATATACGAGATTTAATAGGTTGCAAATGTATTCTATTTCAATCCATTCTTCTCAAATCTCTTTATTTGCAGGTCCTTTTAAAAAGAGAAGAAAAAAATGGTGAACGGTTTTCGAGATGAAAGAGAAAATCAGCAAACAGTTTCATTGTTGTGTGTGGTTCTTTTTTTTGAACAGGGCCATTGATGACTGAACTGCCACGAAGCATTTTAAAGCGAGCACAACGCGATGAATAGGAAACTATTGAATTCGAATTTGCTTTTCTTCTTTGAATTTCGGTCGAGGATATGGCGACTGCAGCCTTGGAAGGGGGTGGCCTGCTGCTGCTGTTCCTCTCTCTCATGGCTGCCATCCGACGGGGTGTCATCGGTCATCTGCGATCAAAAGAGCAAGTTGACGGCCGCATTGACATCCAAACGTCAACCGTTTATACATAAACAGACGGACTGAATGAGAACTTTCCTTAGAGGCAGTAATGCGGCGCATAGAACCTCCACCCATCCAAATACCACACACGTTTAGACAGCCAAAACCTACACAAGACACCACCGACCGGCGTACGATGAGGAGAAATCAGCTGCGGTTTTCAATTTCTCGACATTGAAAACGAATCTCCTTTTATGCCTGCGCCAAAACGGTAGAATATTAGATGTCGTCTAAATATATATACCAGCAGCAGCAGCACAAGCCAACGACCATGTTACACCAAGGCACTTGACCCATTCAAACGTCAACGCGCGCCATCTGTTCGCCGCTGTGGAATGTGTCTGCGGCGACGAATAATATAAGAGACGGTGAATATCCACACATGGCCACACGGGACACACACACATGGCCGCAACGGACAAAGGAGCATTATCAGACGCAGAAGAAAAAAGAAGAAGAAGTGTTTGTGTGCAGACATCAACGGAGATGAAGTCTATTCCAGTTGTGTTTATGTGGCGCAGCAGCAGTGGCCGTGCGACGTGTCTCACAAGAGGAGCGATGGTGGGGGCCGATGCGATAATGCGACGAGCATCATCATTCAGCATCAGCTGGAGCGGCGCGTCGGTGGCATCGACCTATCACATCATCACTTACTCGTGTCGGGCTGCCGATTGGTCGACGGTCAAACCCCTCCCATGCCAGTCCCGTGCCCACCTACCGTCCGTCACCTTCCCCCCACCACCGCAGCTCATTTCCTCCTCCCTGTGCCGGCCCCGCCCCATTCTCTAATCTTTTCTCGCTCCCCACCACCACCTCCTCTCCCTCCCTCTTTTCTTCTACGGCAAACCTTACCACCTATTTCCAAAGTCGCACGGACTTGGTCCCGCGGACGGCTCCAGCTCAGCAGTCTCGGCTGCCTCAGTAGCCGCGTCAGTTCTGCACGTCGTTCAATCCCGCTCCCGTTTTTTGGTTTTCTTTTGTTTTTCGTTTTCCTGTCCGGAAATTTCGTTTTCACTCGGCTTTCAACCAGAATTTTGGGTCGCAGTTTCCCATTCAACTTTCGACACCTTCGCTCGCATTTGCCGTTTACAATTCCGCCAGATTTATCGATCCTTTGTTTTCGTGTTTCGTTGCATGTGACGATCGTTTTATTGAAATTGAATTTACAAGTGAAAAGACACGAATTTTCCCCCGCAAAAATTTTGAGCTTACAAGATGCTGCCGGTGAGTGCCAGTGATGATGTTGGTGGCAACGCCATTCAACAGCAACCACTACAACAACAACAACAGTTTATCCATGGCCAGCACTCGAGATCAAAGGGTAATTTCTCCATCGCCGCCATCATGGGACATCACGTGACTCACGAATCCCGACCCTTTGCCATGGAAGAGCTTTCGCCGTCGCCTCCCAGAAGCATCCGCCGCTCCTCCGTCGATCCATCGCCAGGTAAAATCGATCAACATTCATTCCATTTTCTAACGAATACTAACGTCAATATAAATCGTCCAAAACAGATTCAGACAGAGCCATGAAGGAGGACACGGTGGAGGAGGAAGACGTCGAGTCTTCGCTGACGGATCACGAAATCGACGTCGAGGACATTGACGACGACGGGCCTCTTCACTTGACGGGCAAAAGTGGTGGCGCCGTCCATCTGCAGCGTCACCGCCACCAGGGGAGCCATTCGACTCTGCGGTCGTTCAAAGAGGAAGACGACGACGAAGAAGATGAAGTGCTGGACAAAGAAGAGATGGTGGACGAGGAGGACGTCGGTGGGCCGCCGGTGGGTGCAGTCAAGTCGAAGAAAAAGTCTGGCAAGAAATCTGGCGGCAAATCGAGCGGAAGTGGCTCGAGCGGCTCCTCGTCCAGCTCCAATCCGCAAATCAAACCCAAGTGCAACTGCGAGCAGCTGCAACTCGTCGACTGCCACCTGGAGACCAAGGAATTGTGGGATAAGTTCAACGAATTGGGCACCGAGATGATCATCACCAAAACCGGCAGGTCAGTTATATCCTGGTTATAGCCATCCATCACTCTGCAAAACCCCAAGGTCCATACCTTTCAGTCGAACCCCAAAACAAAAGAACATTCCACACTATCACAATTGAGTTGGTTGTTTTGCCCACCAAAACTTTTCCTCCTTCGCACCCTCGTCTGCACACGCCCAGCAATCTCCCAATCCCATTGTCATCTTGTGCTGCGTGCAGCGTGCAAAGCGTCACGGATTTTATTGAGACTGATGGGGGAAATGGTCGGCGAATATCAGATCGATCAAAATGTCGTTAGATGGGCAAACCAAACAAACCGGAATGATATCCGCACTTATCTTCCGCCACGATCCCCCCACGCAGACGACGACTAACCGGTCGGGATAACTACAGAGGGGCAGGCATTTCAAATTACATTTCTTCTTATCTTGTTTTATCAAAACAATTCTTGATATTCTCGGGGTTTTTTATATTTTTGTTTGGATCGAGTTGACTATTGTCTTTCCTTGTTGTTGTTCTCCTTTGATTTGGATGGCGTGGTCGATCGAATAGTTGGCATTTCTACATTGTATTATATGCGCGACCTGACTAGGCGACTATTGCAGCCTGGACGGGCTGGCTGGAGGAAGGTATTCGGGGCCGAGTGCCAGACTGCCAGCACAAGGATCCAACAGCTACGGCGGCGATGATCTATCCATGATTGATAGGCTTCAAAGCGCGTGCTGGTAGGTCTCACACCCAAAGTTCCTAGCGGCTAACGAGTAGACAACGGCGTCGTCTCTGATGTGTGTGCGACTGTCGCCCCCCCATCCAACATTTCGGCGACGGCCCCCAAAAAAGAAAAGAAAAAAAACGATCGTTGTGCACGCAACTCTCGACGCGGGAGCGGGCGTGTTTTCTCTTTGATGACAACAAGTTTAGAGCTGCTGCTGGCGGGCTGCTATACACGCACACAGGCCAGTAGCAGCAACAGCTCAGAGGGCCTCACGGCCTGTGTGCACTAGCTGCTGACTATTTCCGCTTGTTGAAAGATGACTGTCGTTGCCGGGGCCTCTGCCGGATGATGGCATTCCAGCCGATTCCAACAAGCATCCAGGGCCGGTTGGAATGGCTCTCGATGCTTTATGATTCTTTATTGGAGCTTAAATAACTTTCGGGGGGCAGGGAAAACTATGCCCAGTGTGCAACGCTTATGAATAATATCTGCTCGAGTATGCCGAAGCAGCATCAACCCGTCATCTGCTCGTGCCGACATAGAAGAAGAAGAAGAAGCAAAAGTTGCGAGAAAAAACTCGAATCATCTCCAGAGCCAGAGTCGCTTGGCTTTATAATCTACAACCTATTTTGACACGATGCCCAGATCGCACTGTCAACTGCCCGTGTCTATATGGGGGTATTTTTATGTGCACTGACAGCAGGCGCACAGGCATACCTGTTCAGTCCCTTCAGTCCAAGGGACTGAAAACTTTGCCCAGGACTCTTATCGTCGTTTGTTGTGGGTTGCCTCCGTCCGTCTATGCGTTGGCTTCAACGACCGAACACGCAGCGCAGCAGGGCGTGTTAGACGTGTGGGGGCCAACATCTTTTATCGGCCCCCACACCATAAGCTTTTTTTTTGTCTTTTAAAAAATGTTGTTCATCTTCTTGTCATAACTCTCGCTGACTTTTAAACTCTTGGACGATTTCATGACCCAAACAGGCGAATGTTCCCGACGGTTCGAGTCACATTCTCCGGGGCGGTGCTGATGGCTGAGAGTTCGCAGCTCCAGCAGCAGCAGCAGCAACGCACTGCCAGTGATTTGCTGATGACGCATCCGCACCATCCGCTGGCCTACCACCACCACCACCTCCAGCACAACAACAACTTGCATTTGCAGCATCATCAGACTCTTGGTCAGCAGCAGAGCCGAGTGCGCTATTTCGTCATGCTGGACGTTGTGCCGGTGGACAGCAAACGCTACCGCTACGCTTACCATCGTTCTTCGTGGCTGGTGGCCGGCAAAGCCGACCCGCCGGCCCCGGCCCGTCTCTACACTCATCCCGACTCGCCTTTCACTCCCGATCAACTCCGCAAGCAAGTCATCTCCTTCGAGAAAGTCAAATTAACCAACAACGAGATGGACAAACAAGGACAGGTATGCTTAAATCATCATCTTCTGTACATCCAGCATTAACTGAATTATTAGGCCGACAAATCGAAATAATGCTAGTCATAATAATGAAAGAGTCATTTTGAATTTCGCGCTCCGGTATAAAAGTGTCAAGGGCTGGATATGAGGCACGTGCGTCGAGCAGCGCAACTCGAATCCGTTAATGTCAGTCTGGTGCATGACGCTAGAAATGCGAGAAAGGGGAGAAAGCAAATGGGAATTGTCGCTTTGTATTTCATCGAGCGATGAACGTCAGAATGGGAGGGTTGAACAGTCGCAGACTGGCACACTCCGTTTGTATCCCTTTTGTGCATCAGCTAGTAAATATATCATGACGCGGGGTCTATCCTATCCCTACCAACAAGTCTCAACTGTAAACGAATCCTTTGGCGCGGAAACCTAATAGCTTCAATGGACTTTGAAAGAAACGCAGTACTATACACATAACATGTGGGGACTGATGGAAAAGCGACGCCCCTCGTCCGTAAGCCGTGAGTGTATTGCACAGAGAGGAGGTGACGGGAACGGACGGTACGAGTTGTAAGTGTCTCTCACGTCATCCGGAATTGTCTTACCTCCTCCACAAGAGCAGCAGCAGGAGCAAAAGACTCTGTTAGCCCTCCTCCTCCTGGTACAGTGTCACTTTGCTTCCCCCGCGCTCATTTATTCTGTTTCTGTCCGGTAACGGTGAGAGTGTGTCGCGCAGCTCCAAGCCAAAGACGCCGGATGATGAAGTGTCACTTCAGCTCAACGAAGAACCTCATTAGACGTGGGCCTGTACACTCGTTTGTACAGTTCCTACGAAAAAGAAAGAAAAAGAAACAAGAGTCTCGTCGCTTAAGCGTAGCTAAGGAAAGAGAGAGAGAAAAGGAGATAAGTTGATGACCGGACACACATTGCAAAGCAGCAAGTGAGCGGAAAATAACGAGCTAGTCTCTTTAACCGGCCGCACAAGGAGATGTGGTAGATAGTTCCGCACCAGCCCCATGCTCGACACACTCTAGTCTATATATGCATATGGACGATGTGGGTGGATATAAATAGGCCCACCCTGAGCTGCTGCTGGGGCTTCTCCTCGACACGGGTGGTCTCTCTATCCTCTCTCGTGGGTATAGCTTTAACCTTTGAACCCACCCACAGCAGCCCCAATTCTTACAAGACGACATGGGCAGCATCCCTCCATCCTATTCGATGTGACAAATTAGAATTGCAACCTCATCCGCATAGTTGGCCCCCTCCAATTTACGACATCCGCATCGACTTCCGGCGTTGTGCATTATTCCAAATTTCCAAATAAGTCTAACATAACCAAACATCAATTGTTTCTCCCGTCGTTTAGATTGTGTTGAATTCGATGCATCGGTACCAACCGCGAGTGCACCTCGTCCGGCGGATGGAAGGCGACACGACTCGGCCGATCGTCGACTTGGAGCGTGAACAATTCCGCACCTACGTCTTCCCCGAAACGGTTTTCACCGCCGTGACTGCCTATCAAAACCAGCTGGTATGTCCTATTGAAAAACAACTAAAAATGAAAAATCCAAACCGGTTACAAAAATTCCGATTTCGATTCTTTTTCCGCTTGGCTTGTTTACATCATATGATATCTTCACCTTGTTTCACAAAGTGACAAAGTCACCAGCTGTATATTATAACACGTTCATATCTATATTCTCCTCACGCATCTACATTGATTCACGTACATAAATTTTCTGGGGCTGCTCGTTTCAGATAACCAAACTCAAGATTGACAGCAACCCGTTCGCCAAGGGATTTCGCGATTCTTCCAGACTCAGCGATTTCGACCGGTAAGTTTTGAATTGATTTGATTTCCAGGGCGTTTGGGGTCCAGCAACTAGCATTAGACTGGGAATCATCTGCTTGAGCTCATTTTCCAAAAAGTGAATCCAGAAACAACCACGAATTAGACACGCACGGCAGATATATCTGATTAAAGAGAGTGCCGTGAGTGGAATGCTCACGGTCTCTCTACAGAAATTTCATAGGCACAAGTTAACGACCATCCGACACGATAGCAATTCATTATCTGTCGCCGCGTGGGCAGGCCCGGTCGGCCACTCATATAACTGCTGCCCAATAACCACACGGTGGTGGTGCGTTATTACTATACACGGATGCTTGTTAGCATGCAGATCGCCAACGGCCAACGGCCCGTCGTCCAAATAGCTGCCTAGATGATTCCCCCTTCGTCTGTTGTAATAAAGCGGCGGCGGTGGCGACGGACGACGCTTCAACATCTTGGCAATGTGGGCCGGGAGTTTTATCATGAAACGGCACCCACAGCACCTGCCGCCGCTCTGCGTGAAACCTTGCGTCCAGGGCGAGACGAGTTCACAAGTCGACCAACAAATTTTTAACATCCAATTCTTTTTGGGGGGTGTACATAGGCTGGTGGGAAGAAGAACGGCGAGGCTGTGCTCTGCTAATGTCTAATTAATTGGAAAGGCTCGGAGATGGGCTGTTGGGAAGGACGGAACAAAACAGCAATATAAACGCGTTCTTCTTCACATTAGACGTCTGTGTGTGTAATAAAAGTGGAGCTTATAGACTCGAGAAGAAGAAGGGAAAAAAGGGAAGGCGCGGGAGGTCTGGAATGATGTTATATTTAGATAATCGGGCGGCGTGAAGAGAGAGAGGGGAGAAGAAGAAGAGCGTTGGGCCAACAGTGTATTAGCTAGTTTAGAAAACGAAATGAGACGACTATGGCTTTGCAAGTATGCGGGGATGAGTCCTTGTTTGCTGCTGGGCGAGATTGCCGACACACGAAACAGCTCATCAATTTTTCCAGCCAAACCCGAAATCACGGAATGAAAGAGAAAAGACTGGCCAAGACAAGATGAGCAAACTTTTCAATTATTGAAGTTGTGGAGAATAGGATATATAGAAGAGAGACACGCCAAGTCAGTTCATAAGACAGTACCGTACCCCGCTAACCAAGAGCACATATCACCTACGTAGATAGGCGGCAGTCGGTTTCGTTGCGCTCTGTAATTAAGTCGCACATCTTGTGATCATCACACCCAAAAAACACAGCGTCATCCATTTCGGTTGATTCCAGGGCGGCTCGTTTCATTCGTTTCTTCTGCTTCTGGCCCTCATTGAAAAGGCAATCCTATTATTAATTCGTGAATGTAGACGAGTGTATAGTAGTTATCTTTATTTAACACCGTGTGCGTTCAGAAATGCCTGGAAATTGATTGCCATTGTGATTTTGTAAAATGTTGTAGGGACGGAATGGACGGCATGGCGGATTACATTCGAGCGCCGTCGCGGATGTTTCCAGACGTGTCGGATTTCGAAGCGGCCACTGGATTCCTCAACAGCGAAAAAATGCGAAGCCTCGGCCTCCACCATCCGCACAATCAGCATCCGTTCGGGGCGCCTATCCACCCGCAACATTCGAACAATCCTCGGCTGCCGCCCATGCCGCTGGCCACCATCCAGCAGCACTTGTTCGCCATCCAGCAGCGCACCAACAGTTACCCGATGATGCCGTCACCGTCGGCCACTTCCGGATTACCTGCCAACGGTGGCGGAGGTAATAATAATAATAATCAGCAGCAGATGCTGCCAATCCCGTTCCCGCACCATTTGCTGTCGCAGTGGACGCTGGCCGCCGCTGCCGGATTCGGTTTGAATCATCTGGGGCTCTTTGGACTGGGAGGTTTACCCAGTGCCGGATTGACTGGCTTGCAGCAGCAGCAGCAGCAGCAGTCGAGCGTGAATGCAAGTGCGTCGGTCTCGCCTTCACAGTCGACTCGACAGCCGAGTCCAATGACCACCACCAGCACGCCGCCTTCGGTTACGGCGACTGTCACGGGTTCGTCCGTCGCTCACCTGCCTTGCCTGTCCGGCGAGAGGGCTGAGACAGCATCCAACAGCATCTTGAAGGGTCACAATCCATCTCACTCCCGCCACCGATTCAGTCCCTATCCGCCGGCCATCGCCAGCAGTAAGACTCATGGCAGCAGCAGCAGCAACTCGGATGCTGCTGACCCGTCGGAACGCTCACCTGCTCCGGCCGGTTCTAAACTGATTTTCGATAAATGAACGGGATAGGCGACATTAAAAATTAATATCACAGATGGACAAACAAGCTGACATCCGTCTTCTGCACCAGAACATAACGTCACCTGACGCAGATGTGTGGATTGTCGATCGTCTTTTCTCGACCCAGCCGCTTGTGCTCGTCATTGAATTTTTCTTTTGATTTTTGTTTGACTTTTTTTTCTCTCACTCGTTCGGGTGACTTCCACCTGCCGATTATTGGTTGTTTATTTATTTATTTTCCCCATTTCTTATTGGCGTTATTATGATTATCCCGACACTCAATATATTTGCAGTGTTGATTCGTTAATGGTTTCGTCCTTTTCATTTTGTTGTTATAGACAATTCTTCATGTTGATACGTACACAGTTTAACTAAGTATATAAATAGAGAGTTTTTTCTCGTCGCATTTTGATCTTGTTCGTCGGTTTGGCGTATATTTTGTCTCTCCAGAAATGTGGTGCTTCCTCCTACCCTTTTCTTTTCTCCCTTTTCTCTTGTAAAATCAGTTCACATTTGGTTCGTTCTGGTTCGTTCGCCTTCCGCTCGAATTGTTTCGGCTTTTCCCCCCTTGTCGCGCCTGTACAGTCCTTATTATATACTTTATACACACTAAATGGTTCGTTTTAATGTTCTTTCTTCCAATAAAAAAAGAAATCGGAAAACATTTTTCGACAGAAAATTCACCACAGCGCATTAAACAAAAGCTATTTTTATTTTATCAGCCAGGCCTACTATACTTTAGTGTACAGTACACATAACTTTCTATACTGCGGGTGGTTGAATTGTTATTCTTTTCAATAGCTTTGACGTACCAGAACGGCACTTTGGGGGTCGTCAGGTATCAAGCGCCATTAGCCAAGTGAAACCTGGAAATTTTTTCAACCACACGTACTATCGAACGTACTATGCACCATTTTCAGGTGATTGCCGCGTACACTCCCACAACAACGAAAAATGAGATTGTTATTACGAATCCTAAAGGGGATTGAGATGTAATTGTTTCCCATAGTCACGCTGCTGCTCGCGTAAATCGAAATCAAGACATTTTATGGAGTTTGATCCCTATCTGCATTCTGCAATAATAGGCGCTTGATTGTGTAACAAATAAAATACCAGAGACTATAAATAAATCACTTGGATCAAAATGTTTTACCCTGAGAAGTGATGTAATAATAGGAAGTCTCTTTAATTCCAGAAGAAATAAAGGGAGTCGCCGATAGTCTATAAACTACGCATGCAAGCCGATGCTTTAGACATTGCCGTGTGCATTTATTGTGATCTCACAAATTGGGTTGGGTTCGAGATATTACGTCCAGATAGGCGGTGAATGCATGGAATTACACATTTCAAAAGGGAATATACGCCCAGATGACAAAGTCAGACTCGCTTGAATTCAAAATGTAGCTTATAGATTATATCGATGTGTGTACACATAAATGTACACACGTCTGTAGCTATACAGAGCCTAGCTAGCTCTATACGGTAGGGAATGTAAGCGCGATGGCGTATCACAATTAACCCGGCTATTGTGTCGAGTCGCGAGCGCAGCTCAGCAATTGTGATGTGCCGGCATTTCTACGATTTTCCGATGGGCGCTCTTGTGTTGTATATAAATAACAACAACAACAAACCACAAGTATTATTATATATCGAAATAGACTGTCATATGTGGGCGCGAAAAAATTTCCAGCTGATTCACCGCCTAAGCGATATCGCGCGATGAATCCGACACCCCAACTTCTTATATTCCAGCGCCTGCAGCACCCAACCCAGCCGGCGAAAAAACACCTTATTCCCAGCAACCAATCAATTACTTCAATTTCTCTCTCTCTCGTCTCTCGTCTTTTCTTCCGCGTCTAGCTCCGGGTGCCAATTAGAGTGAGTATTGTTATGGAAAGAAATAACACAAGGGGGAAAAGGTATAGAGCTAGAGAGAGAGAGCTCTTGGCTGGGATCGGCTCTCATCCGGTGCAATGGCACACCGTACTATCCAGTAAACACTGACAGGCAGTTTGTATGTACCACACACTCTAAATATAGTCGGTCTATTATATTACAGCAAGCGCATTACAACAGACGCAACAGTCCGCTCTGATCGACAACAACAACAACAAAAGCAGAGACAGTAGAAGAAGAAGAAATGAAAATCTATTAAGTCTATTTAATGGTGTAAACTTTCACCAGAGAACTTTGCGGTATCCATTGACGATGAGTGCGGCCTTTTTCTTCCCCCAGTCTTAATGGTTTCCCCTTTTGCTCTCTCACAACAACAACAACAACAACAAGGGAAACAGCAGACAATCAACTCATCACCACTCAATAAAGCAGCTCGTCCAGTCTCATTACAACTCTTTTGTAGGTACTATTGTAGTTCAGCCTTGTATACAGCCAAGCAGCGTATAGACTAGGATGTATACATAATAGCGATAGATGTGGTGAGATCGACACTGATGCACCCAGTTCTCTCTTATAATATTCTATAGATAATAGCCCGGCCATTTGGTAGACCACACGAATGTCCGTGTGATATTAGATGACTGAGCTGCTGCCAGCGCCGGTGTTGATTGTATTATATACACCTTGGCCATGATTGAGGAGAGTGAAATCATCTCATCTATTGTTATATGTTGCCTTGTCTATTTGTGAGCTTGTTTGTTTCTTTCGGGGGGTGTATGAGCAGCCACTTTGGTTCGTATAGCACACTCGGTCAACCCTCCTTCCAGCACACACACTAATGATCTTTAATAGCGCCAAGGGAGGCGGAAGCTGCTGGCGCTCACAACTCCGGAAGTCATCCGAGCCCGACTTCTTTTTTTAAAAAAAGAAAGAAAAATACAAATGAAAATGCTGTAACAGAAACAAATACACGTATGTATGTAAGCAGCACCGGCAGCAGCAGGAGCAATACACACGCAGTGGTATTCAGACATGAACGCCACGGACGAAAAGCGTTCGTGTCGCGCTCGTTCTGGCTATCGGAATAACCAGAGAATAACTATGTAAATATAGCACCCGTTGTGTGTGTGTGTGTGTGTGGCTTAGACGTCGGCGGTCGGTCGGCGGTCGTCGAGTCTTGACACTCTTTGTCAAGCGTGACGCGCGCATATTTTGTCACGCTCACGCCGTCCCCTCTCATTTTGGCCTGTTCGCTTCCTCCCCACTATGGCCATCCTGCTGATGTATGTTGCATAGCCAGTGTTGCTATATACTATACTAAGTTACATGTATGAGAGGGATAGATATACTATACACTGCGGCATTCAGCATCTCTCTCACGTCTCACATGTGCATGGAAAAGGAAACATGGGGAGAGAGACGACGTCGACAGCCGCCGCCGCCCAAGAAGCGCCACCCACAGCACGGCCCCAGCACCTTGTGATTTTAGAAGAAATCCTTCACCGAAATAAATAAAAAATGATTGAAGGGAAATATGCGGGGATGAATGTGAATTATGGGTCCCGAACAGTGTCGTTCCCCGATTTGGTCCACATCAACGAGTCACGCCGTTCTCTATCTGCTCGTTCCAACTCGGATGGATAATGGCCAAAACCTGCTGCTGGCTGGCCGTATAATAGAATGTCTGGAGATTAGAGACAATCCAACAGATAGGCAAACTGTCGAATGACGTCACATAACACACCGTTCGTGTATATAGATGCGCAAACGACAATTATTAAGCGGAGCGTGTCAAAAATAAAGATTGAGGTATTTCGGGATGTCCAAATATTATTGGTGGTGGTAAGATTGAAGGATGAGCCTAACAATTCCATAGCAAGGCAAGCCGAGACTTTTGCCGAGGGATGAGATGTCATTGATAAAAAAGAAACTGCCAAAGCTGTTGAACGACATCTTCCTGAAACTGGGCCCGTCTTTTCTGTCTTATCTGCTACTAGTCTATATACTCACTCACCCTGTGCTCTGCCGTCGTCGCTAACGAACTCTCTGTATGTTGGCTGATTACGACCTCCTCTCACTATCTCGCTCGTATAGTCGCGCCCACATATAGAAAACAATTCAAGGAAAAGAGAGACAGCAGCTAGTCGAGTTGAGAAGAAACAAAAGTCTCGAGCTGCTGAGACTGGCGTGCGGTCGTTAGTCGCGCGATGACAGACAAACGATTCCTAATTACATATCTCTCTGAAAAGGAAGAAAGAAATCAAGACAGGCAAAAGAGAAAAGGAAATACGAGAAAAGAATGGCGACAGTAGATCTATATATGTGTGGGGTGGATAGATAAGGGGGGACATTCTTCTCTCTCTCTCTCGCCTATATTTATATATGCGCCCCGTGTGTGTGTGGGTGGGTGGTGTGTGCATGCATGTATAAATATAAATGTAGGAGTTTTGGGTGTGCAGCATTGGATATGTGTGACTGGCTGCTGCTGCTGCTGCTGACTTTGGCACGTCGCTGGTCGCATGTCGTCAAACTAGCGCGCCGTCTCACTCTCTCTCGCCTCGGCCCGACGACACCCCCAGCACCGACCGTCATCGAGGCATGTCTCGGTCATTGCCAACACACAGCAGCCCCCAAAAGAATAACCTGTCCAGCACCATCTTCATTGCTAACTCTTCTAGCTCCCATATGTATATATACGTGTCTAATAAATATAAGTGATGGGCAGCTGCTGCTGGCGGGGCCATTATTTAGAATTGCACCGACTCGTTTTCTGCATCTCCTTTTGGGTTTGTTTCCTATAACCATCCCGCTCTCTCTGAAACAATTTTGACGTTCGTTAATCAAAGCCATCGCACTACCACCAGTCACCTTTTTCTTTTTCTCGACTTTTTTGTTTCTTTTTGTTTTTTGGCTCCGGGATGGATACACATCATCCGCTCCTGGAGCAGCGGACGTGTAAATCATCCCATCTGATTTATGTGGGCTAATCTAATATTCCGAAAAACAAAAACCAGCAACAACAACAACAAAATATCAAAGATATATATAAGAGAAACAAACACATACAAGAGACAGTTGGAATATGTAAAAGCGTGAGCGTGTCTTGTATATAGTACACCTTTTGCTTTGACGTCAAAAATTCATTATCTATCAAGAGCGAAGGGTGAAATCAACTGGAAAGTTTCTTCGCGCATCAGGTGAGACCAAAACAAATTCCAACGACAGCAGATTGTCTTTTATTTTTCTATTTTATTTTTTCAATTTAAAATAGAATTGATTTTTCAGCTCCATTTATAGCTCGAAGCTCAAAATTGGAAATGACGCGTTTATTCCCTCCAATCATCCGGGAGATAATTAATCAGCACACGTCGGCTTTGTATTACGCGCGGTCAATTCTAATGATTGATGACGACGACATTTTTTCGAACAGTTTTCAAAAAGTATAAATTTGCAACTTGGTGAAGGTAGATAGAAATGAATAATTACAATGTAATGAATGCGCGTTGTTACTCGTTAAGCTTCGTTGTCTCTTTTGAAAGTGTGTTTGTTTTGACATGCAGCTAGGCGCTTTGCGATATATTTCAAAAGTCAAAAGAACCAAAAGAACTACAGTGGAAAAAAGACTGAGAGCTGCTGGCGCCCATTCAAAAAATGATGAGCGCGTCGCAAGTCTCTCCGCTCTGCACTGCCTCTCGCCACCGCCGCAACTCACGACCGAGTTCCATTCATTCCTGGCGAGAGTTATATATGTATTTATGTCGTCGTCTCTAAAAAGTACAGCAAACAAACCAAAACAAAAAATAAAAAGGGAGATAAACATGTATATACGAACCTAATATAACAAGACAAGAGCCAAGCAAAAAGCAGAAAAAGAATTAAAGAAAGGAAAACACGCAGCAGTCGGGATAAAAAAAGTCTAGCCTATATTCTATAGCGCGCACAAGAGTTGAGAAGTAGCGATGGAGTAAATAGACGAGGCTAAACTCATTTGACAGCGTCGTCACGTGTTGATTTAGGACGCTCCTTTTTTTCCTCTCCACCCTTTCCGAAAAAAAAAAAAAAGTCATTCACAAAAATATTTAAATGTACACATAAGAGAGACGTGAGATGACGGAAGGGCGGACAACACACGAACTTTGGTGTGGCCGGCACGTGCGGCCGTCAGTTACTTCAAAGCCATTTCGCTCGTCCATTTTTTTGTGTTTCCATTTCTCAGCTGCATCCTCCTTTCAGAAAGATGAGCAGCCCTTATTCATTGAGATTATTATGTATCAGAGATTTTTTGGGGACTCATTCATGCCGCTGCTGCTGCTGCTGTGTAGAGGATTCGTTTATATATAAACTATGTTTACACAGTCTCGGTTGATGAATGAACCTGATTGGTTACGGTATAAACCGAATATAAGGGCTGACGTTTGAACTTTGTGTGGGGAAACTTTTAGAAACTCAGCCTACTGCATTTCTTTCTTTTCTCATTCCCAACCGCAGGACACTGACGATACAAAAGTCAAAACAACATTTTTCACACACAAATACGGGATCTCACCGTTAAAGTTCATTATTCCCTTTTGGCTTTCAAGGGGGGTACTGGAGGGTCTTATTGTGGCGAATTCGGTCTTAAAGTAATTATCTGCGGGTTCAATTTTCAATAGTTCAATTTTTTATTATTATTATCGATATCTAAATATTCGTTAATTTGGCGCGCAGCACAAATAAAAGATAGTGTCGTCTGCTTTGGTTTTGTTTCACAGTTTCGTAAAAGAGACAAAGTTGAAGCCTCTTGAAGGTTCTAAAGAAAACGGAAGAATAGTTTTTTGGAAACGTGGCTGCAAGAAAAATAGCAAATTTAAATTATAAAAGTTTGGTCGTCGTGTCAACTCTGCTGGTCGCTTCTCTTCATAGAATATGAGCTAAATACACACTCCATGCTGTTTGGCAGGTAAATATAAAACTAAGAATACAAATAAGGTGATTGTGGGTGCTAAATTAAAAGATAAACCCTGTTACAAAGATGTGAAATGTTAATTCCTATAGCTGACTAGCATTTATCATGTAAGCCCCAATTCAATGCACGGCAGTTTGTTTGCACTAAATGTAACTTTTTCTTTTGTTCAGATCTCAGACGAGAGCCAGTCATCATAACTACAAGATTATATGTATTTTTACTTGTGCTTCATGTCACCAGCACTCTCACAAGTCTTGTCATCAGCAACAATCTCACTATATCATCGGTAAGATTTTCATTACTTTTATTAACCTGTGTCACCTGCTACATATTCTAATGATGCATTGCATTAATGCAGTACATTACATGGACACCTTACATTCTCCTGTTTATTAACAATTATTGTTTACCTACTGTCTCATTTTCAACTTCTTTCCCTTGTTGTTTCTGCAAATAATTTTCGTAACCCATTTTCTATTTTTAATTTAGATAAACAGCATCCCTATTGATTGGCGAAACTACAGATATGTTGGTCGCATTCTTCCCCTTTTCTTTGAATCCCTTAGACTGTCCTCGTGTATACCCATGTGAGTGTGGGTGTATTCATGAAGTCATTCTTTCCCCTATACCCTGCCTGGTGGATTCAACTCTTCTCTTCTACGGCCCAATGAAGCACTTCAGGATGCCTGGCTGTGGATTTCCCAGGCTTAAAGGTAGGACGAATATTTATCTTTATTCTTTCTTTTGGACTGTTTGGTGGAGTTGATTATTAATTGTGAAATAGGAGGGAGTACGATTATTCCAGAGCTAGGCAGTTGTTTTCTCTCGCCCGTTTAATTTTTTTTACTCAGTAAAAGTTCATTAAATAAGTCGTTGGCAGATCAGCTAGCCCGGTTTTGTCAAATTCAAAAGTATTTAACTTTAAACACTTCAAACAAAAAGTACTAGAAAATGTTTTGACCAAGAGGGGCTTGACGACAAAACTCGTATGCCAGACATGTATACAAGTTGTACGCTTATGAAAATGACCTTTTCATGGGCACTAAGGCTTATCAAGGGGAGACAAGTCTCGCAGCTGAAAAGCCAAGGTATTATTACAGCAAAGAGTCCAATAGTACTGAGCATAATAATAGGCGATTTATTGATTTGACCAACTCTTATTACATCCAAGCTATTCAAACACCGCCCAAAACTCAAAGCGATGCATTATACAATTTAGTGAATGGGAGAGGGAAGAATAGGGGAAGACTCGATGCTGTTCAATACTCGACAATAGGAAGCAGACCTATAAACTGATCCATTGCGATGAATGTGTGTATACACAAACTCTTGAGTGGAGTGTCTTTCCCATTCTTTGCTGGCCGATCCTCTTCAGCCACAATAGAGGTTCACCGCCCTCTCAGAAAAGAGCCAAAGCAGCAGCTCATAGTTTAGTTCATGTGCTCCTCTGTTGTGTATATACCGTACGTACGTATATTATACCACGTGTCGTACTATTGCTTCCCCCTTTTTTTTGTTTCTTTACTATGCGATACTTTATTCTACTAGTTTAAGGTTTTCCTTCTTCTTCTTTAAAAAATAAAAAGAGATAAATAGTTGCTGGAGAATGGAGGCCGTGCCGTATGGGCCTCTGCCCACCAACACAATAGAGTGTCACGACGAGGGGGCGTTGTTACTTGTACGTGGCAGCAAACGACGAGGAAGCTGCGTGAGGTCGACCGGCGCCCTCCCAGCAGCTATTCGACGAGAGCCGAGTGAGAAAGAAACAAGACAAGCCAAGCCAAAAAAACGACAGAGAAATGCGCAGCTGGTATGGCGAGGGCTAGGGCAGGCGCGTGACCTTTAACACCGGCCCGTATATGCTGCACCGATATGAATCTACACATCCCTATGTATAGTAGCTCCTAACTCGGCTGATGCCTTCTCTTTTTCATAAATTTTCGATTTCGGTGAGGTATATGCGCGCCACAGAATTTGTTTTCCAAGCCAATCTTCAACGTTAAAAAGCAGCAGATAACTGTTTATATAGGCGGGTTGAGAGCCAGCTCGTGTCAACCATCTATACGACGCCCATTCTTCATTTTAGCCATTTTGATAGACATGTCTATTTTTAGGAAGCGAAATTTTCGGGATCGATTTTATGGGTTTTGGAAGACGATCGATCGGCTGATGGAACACTGGGGGTTACTTATTTCATTCTTATTAGCCGTATAGATTCATGAACTACCAGATTCAAGAGCCTTGTCGAGATCCCACAAGAAGCTTGTTGTTGCCGTGATAACACAATGCGTAGGGGGGGGCATACTTGGGTAGCATGTCGAGACCGTAAATACCTGTGCGGATTTGTTGGAGTTGACTGCCAATCCATCACCGAAGATGGATGGACGTGGATCCGATTGTAAGGGCGTAGGGGAAAAAGAGAGAGGGAGCCTATAACGGGCTGATTGGCCCGACCGCGAAACATCCATTAGCTCCGGCAACGGGCGGCCGAGCCCTCTGCTGCTGCTGCCGTACATTGCCTTGTGTCACACAATCATTGATAAATCAGTGACACGGTGCTACCACGGCCGTTCCATCAGGCCCCGTCCGTGCCACATAATATATATATATCGACGGCGGTGTGTAATGTACTTACACGCTAGACACACACACACACAGTGGCCTCATCCAATAATCATGGAACAATTTCCCCCTTGTCTTGTCGCGGTGTTCACACCATCGCTCTTTCTACCACTTTTTTTCTTTCTACCAAAACCAACCCAAACGAGGAGCTAGGGGGGTTCAGAGCTCGTACCGACTCACCCCCAACCATCATTAAAAGATTGAACGCTGCCCATTTGATATAAATATTTACATGTCTATGCTATTCCAGCACCCTCCTCTTTCCTGGTATTGGTTTCGACTGTCTCGTCAGATCCATATCAAATGCACATCGGATCATTACCAAGAAAGACGACGCCCTTTGTTGGCCGGTTGGTAATATAGCCCAACGTGACCGTCCAAATTCCCCGAGAATGACAAAACTATTTAGACTTGTATTAATCTGTCCGCTGTAAGCAAAATTGTGCGTCACTGCGCTGCGTTGTTGTATAGATGAACCATTTCGCTCAAGTATTCAACTGTGTCGTTTCCTAAATGACCATTCTTGTCTGGATGGATGTGCGTAAATAATGGTATATTTCTAGATGCACTCGGGAAAAAAGTATCTTGGTTTCAATTTGTTTTGATAAACGAGAAAGTTGACTGTTGATGAATTACAGAGTGAGGCGAGCGTGACAGAAAACACTAAGATCGTGCGAGGCGGTAACGTAACACAAAAGGACTGACCATCTTCAGGTCGCCCAGTCCGGCGTGATGTCTGCTATAACTCTCGCGGAGAGTGCTGGTGTTATATAGGAGGACTAAAGTGCCAACTTCTCATTCTTTATGGACAAAAGACAAATACCCCCCCACTTTGATCAACAGATCCGGCCCATATAAAGTGCAGATTGTCATTACCGAAAATATCAAATGATATTTCGATATACCGAACCTTATTGGCCCATCATATCATTTCAATTCCAATTCCCTGCCGTGACTTTTGCCCGTTAACTGGTACTCCCCCGCCCCTCCAAAGTTCTCACTTGAGTGGTATGGCACAACTCATTCATCACAACCATTTTAAAAAAATATACTACCGGTACACATACTTTTCGAGCTAAAAGATAGAGACATGTATGACGGAAAGTGTTATTTTGGCTCTTTTTTAATAAAAATGGAGGCGCGCGTACTGTAAGCACTTGAAACATGTAAGCCTATATCCGATAAGTTCAAGAGTAAAAAGCTTCCGGAACATTAAAAACTACGGGCACAACACACACACACACCGTGGTCCGTGTGTTAGTCGCGGCGCGGAACAACAAGACATAATAGGCGACTCTTCTTTTTCATTTTGTGAATGGCCGTGTTGTGGTGGGTGGAAAAGTAGGAGGGCAGAAAAATATTTTTCTTGAGACACCGAAATAAAGAAAAGCTCAACTCAAAAAAGAGGAAGAAAAGCGGATGGGGGGAAAATAAAAGAGAAGAAGAGAAAGGAGAGAATTCAGACACACAGAAAAAAGGAAAAACAGCTCCGTGAGTCTCTCGATCTATAGTGGATAGTTGATGGAAGTTATTTGCCGGGTTATCGGATTGAAAGATCGGGTGCAGTGCAAGTCGACGCATCGTATCGCCTCTGCTGCACAGAGCAGAGCATCAAGAAAAAGTAGCCAGCAGTCAGAGCCAAGAGGCAAACAGCCGGAATTGACCGTACGCCAAGGCGATAGTCGGCCATTTTCCCCCTGTATATAAGTGTTGTCCCCCCTGCTATACACGTCCGTGGGGCTAACACATGTACATACAAGATGATAAGTTTCTCTTTCTGACAGGTTGACAGTTGACTGACTTGCTCACCGTCAGCAAACGAGAAGGTGCGGAGTCGACAAGGTGAGCTCGCGCGGGCCAAATCTTCGATGAATATCATCGAATGCCGTCCAACTGATGCCAGCAACGGACCTCTTTTTCTTTTTATTATTATCAGTTGTATGTGTGTGTGTGTGTGAATGCGAAAGGAATCAGAAAAACGGAACACAAATCTCTTTCTCTCGTTTAACTCGGATAGATTTTCTCCCTTTCCAATTCGATAATAATACGCGGCAGAGCCGGCCGCAGGCCGTAGATACACACACACACACAGTACGTACGCTATCTAGGGCCCCCTATCTGATGGGATTCCTACGGCTATATGTATATCTTGATGGATGTGTACAACAATCCGATACGTGTTTTTACAGGCTGTGTTCAAGTCACTTTACTTTCTTTGACTTTCTTTTGCTGCTGCTGCCAGACGAGCGCGAGTTTATCACTGGAGCGACCTCCATACAAAACTGTACAGGTGCTGCTCAGACCCCTTTACATGCAACTTGTTTGAACACATAAACATCCTTAGCATGAGATATGTATAGGGATAAATAAGCTCAAAATTCTCTAAACTTTTTTATCGCGTTTCGGCTGTGTGTATCTGTAATTTTTGATTGCGAAAGGAATAACGAACGAGGATCTAGCGGATTCACCATCGACATTTAAATTTAATTTTCGGTACACATTTTTCTTGAGTCGATTTTAGGAAATCGATTGATGGCCATGGCTTAATTGAGTCAAAGTATAACAAGGCTGGGAGAGGATTACGCAACTGTTACATCAGGAAAGTTGTTGCTATGTGGGCAAGAATTGATGGCCTTTCACGGATCTGCTGCTCATGCTGTAAGATGAGAAACTTGGAGAAAATAATCTTACGCAAGCAGTGCGGGGTGTATACAACAAAGACTAGGCTATATATGCCCAGCAAATATACGTAAAAAAGCCTTCGAGTTAGCAAGTGGGAGGATATAAGGCGATCGTGTAACGTGAAATGACCAGCAGATGGGTTTTGGGGGGGTCCAGAAGGAAACCAATCATCGCAGTTCAGCGAACCACGTAATGAAGTTGCTGGCCGGTTTTATGGCGCAGGGCCTCCACCCTCTCCAACCGACTCTATTTAATGCGTTCTTATTTCACGAGTAACCGAGGCGATTTCCACAGTGCTGTCGACTTGCGAAAGATCAGCTGTTGATGGGAGGAGGGGGGGGGGGCGTCGTAACAACATCATAATAACTCTTGAACTGCAAATCTAACGCGCAGCTAGTGCTGGTGATGCGTCAAATATTCAAATACATTCTGTGCGCGGGAATGTCACCCAGCGTTTGAATAAGTGGCGCGTTTATGTTTCCCCTGCTGCACAGGGCACGCATGAATGGAATTCAATTAGAATTGATATAGCCCATAGGCTACAGTATGAAGTATATGGCCCCCGTGAGCAGGAGCAGCGGACTTTTGGCTGCCGAAGTTGGTGTTGCTGGCGGAAAGATGCTGGCGGGTTGACACATCGAAGGGGGGGGGGGGGGGCATTCATCATCGCTAGAGCTCTTTTCGATGGGTCATGTTTTTTTTTTCTCTCCAGAGTTTAGAGAAGGTTTGGCTGCTACATGCTTGCATAGTAGTGTCTGTCTAAAAAAGAGTAGGCTTATCGTATCTGTTCATCAGAATCGACACGTCAGGATTCCACAGGGTTTTTTCTCTTTTTCTTTCTCTGACAATGCACCTATGACCTCCTCCGCAGAGTTTCCGCTCCTCGTCATCCCTATTGCTCACCCTGATAGCCATCAAAAACCCCCTGTATATGGATATTACTAATCGATTTATCTAGTCATACCATCACGAGAATAAGAGTCACAGGCCGGACCGCTCGGCCGGCTCGGCTGAGAATTGTTTCGACGGTAACAGTCGAAGCCTTGACAAATCCCAGCGCTGGAATAAGAATTTAGACAGATTTTGATGTTTACAAGGCTTTTACCGACGACGTGAAGGCGATCATTCAACTTCCGTCACTTTTTTTATTGCGATGAAATCGAAGGAGATTAGATTTTTACGCGCTGACGCCGCTACCCCCCGAGAATATTTGAGACAAATGCTGTGAAATAAGAACAACAGCAAACGCCATGTAGGCTACAGTAGTCTAGAATCATTTGTGATAAAAGCGTTTCCGGAGCCAATTGGCGTGAAATGGACCCGCTGTGTTGCGTGTCGTTTACTTATATTATAACAACACCATAATATGTATCGTCTGTATTCTCGTGAGCTTCGGCACACAGCACCCAAGAGGAGGAGGCTCGTAAAAGTCTCTGCTGATGGAACAAGAGGAGGGAGAAAGCAGCCAGAGAGTGGGGGTCGGATGAAACTAACTGAACAGATTTACCAAGTGAAATTACCCTCGGGGATATATAGATCGTTTCGTTCACTCTGTTGCCTGTTGGGTCCCCTAACTCCCTGGGCTCTTGCGCGTTACTGGGCAGCACAGTAGATCGGAGCCATCTAGCTGTCGAGGGGATGTGTGCACGCGAATATCCTCGCAACGTGAAATCCCGAATAATCCAGCAAAAGTCGACAAGAGAATAAAAAAAGTAAATGGAACCATTTAGATGGGCTATATGGAGAAACACTGCTGCTGCTGCTGCTGGCTGGTCGTGTTTTTCCGTCCCCAGTTTCCTCATCGTCGCTCAAGCAATTTGCATTTCAACTTACCACCGTCAGTTTGATGTAGGCGGGTACGCGGCAGTCATGCTCAACACTTTATTAGCATATATATAGATCAGTGAAACTCTCGTTGATCCCCCCACTGCTCTGCTCTGCTCTTCTATAGTATATACGTAGCTACCGCCTTTGCTGATACTCGTCTCTCCAATGACTTTCTTGCGCATAATATACTGGAACGAGAAGATCCTCCGCTCCGGCTGACTACGTGACGCTTGGATTCAATCAAAACTCTCCACATAAATGCGAAACTGTTTTCAACCTCGCCTTACTACTTGTACTATCCTGATTTGATTATTCGAGGAGATACTACATATGGCCACTTCCTTGGTCTTATTTCTTTTACCAGTTGGAGTTGGAAAAGTAAAATCTGCAATGTAATTCACATTTTCTTCTTCCTAAATCAAAGCGCTAGGACCTTTTATTGGACTACATTTTCGAACAACAATCTTGTTTTTAAATTAATAAGAAAAAATAGAAATCAGAAAATTGTATTGTATTGTATAGGCCTATATGCTTTGTGATGTGTGTGTAGGAGAAAAACAGTTGGAACAAAACGAAATGATTATTTACTATTTAGGCCTCATTGTTTGATCGAAAATTAAGATAGCCCAGTTAATCAAGTCAATTTTTTTAAAAGAAAAACTGGAATAATAAATACATTTCTTTCGGTTCCTTCAGCTTGAACGGCAGGCAGACTGTTGGATTTGGTGGTTTTGAATGCATTGGATCTGAAAGCATAGCGAATTGTAGCGTTGGCAGTGGTGATCGTTATTTGCGGCCCCCAACAACTGACAAAACGTGACCCATGCAATCGTGTTGACTTAGCTTTTGGAGCTAATGCAGCAAAGGGAAATGGGGACTGATTGCATGATATCCTCTCACAGTGCCTGGCTTTCCCCTTTTGTCTCCTGCCCGACTGTATAGGCCCCTATACCCTTCACGCTATAATTTGGTCGGTAGGCGTTGGCGCTTGGCGGTATAAGTATAATACGGCGGAAATCCTATCAGGAGCCTATATTGACCACGAGAAAAACAGTCAACATAAATTTGACGCATTTACAAGTTGTAGTTTGTCCAGATATTGTTTTGTCGTTATCGTGAACAGTCCGCGTCAGTAACTAGCCAAGAAATGAACGGCAAAAATTGGTTTCATTCACATAACAGTCAATTAACGAACCAAAACTGTTTAATAACTTTGTTTCTAAACATTCCTATTTCTAAACTTACTGAAACTTTGATTTTGCTCGTAGTTATGTTTGTAACTTTATATGGGCCTAACTCCTAAGTATTGAACATAATAATGGCGTTAAGATGTCGAGATCCAAAATAGTTTTTTTTTTTTGGGGGGGGGGGGGGGGACTGCTGTTGATTTGAATGGTTTGACTAGGTCATCTGGTAAATCCAGCTTGCCCATAGTCCATACTACTGAAAAACAAGTTTACAGTTGAGATGAATATCTGCCGGCGGCCTGGCGCATTGATGGCGTCAAATAAAATAACGCGCACGCACGTCCAAGTGAGCGTTCGAGAAATGAGAGATGGGAGTAAGAGCCACGTGCTGCACTTGAGAAGAAACTCTGCCGGAATCGGATGCTGGGTTCTTTTGTCTTCTATTTCATTAGGATGATATTGAACAGACGGGAAATCTTGAAAAGATTGGACAGGGGGGTTAAAGAGTTGGGCGCTGAGTACGCCAACGTCCTCTTCTTATTCCATTTCATGAAAAACAGTTGCGCCCAGGCACACGCCGTCGGCTTTCGGTGGATAACAATGGCACCGCCGATGCTCGAAAGCGCACAACGCCGACGATAAGAAAATCGCTTCGTAAATATCAGGTCAAGTTTCATTCTTTTTCCTTTAGTTCATGGATGGAAGTTGCGAGAACTGTATATCTGGCATGTCTGCAGCCATAGACTCGTTATGTAGTGTGCAATTAAGAGGAACGCGATTTAATCGACTAGGTACTACTTTTTTCTGTTTTAAATAATATGTGTTTTGTGTTAACATGTAATCAACCCACTCGATTTTTTGTCCGTTGTTGTTTTTGCAGGCAAAAGGAAATATTCGAAACTCTTGTTTGTCTGACATTATGAGGTTTCACTTTCCTTCCAGAAATGCAATAGTAACAAAGCTGGGTAGCGACCGAGAACATGAAAACCAAAGTTTGGAAGTTACTGAAAGAGTTTACTTTTTTTACGTGAATTTTACGAGGTAATAGTAAAAAAAAACCTTTCTTAAAGTGCTGAACGTAGAGTTCAACGAATGTAGTATAAGAAGCATCGACTAATGTAGCGAATGCGATTTCATATTATGCCCAAAAGAAAGAATGATTAAGATTGGACCACGTGAATTACATGCAAGAAAAGTTAAGCAAGAGGTTTATTTTTTAGAATTACATACGCCTCCCTCAAAAAATAATCAGTAAGACATGTCTTAGATGATAGTCATTGTACACACACCCTACTCTCGTGAAACTCTGCGTCGAGTTGGTCGTTTTGCTGGGAAACTGGAATATCCGAAAGTATGTTTATAGGGCAAACTAATCTGATTCAAACTTGTTCTTTACGCTTGTCTTTCTCTCCCCGTCTGACAAACTTCCTAGCTATCCCATGTTATAGTGATCTCAATGGGTTTCACTACACACTTCCAGCTCAACTTGCAGAGAAGACAAGTTGAAGCGAGACCTATAGCTCCATCCTCAACCGCCTCCCCCATTTTCGGGCCTGACGTTTGGCATTTCAACCGGAACAAATCATCTCTCCCTCTTCTCTGCTTCTTCTTCATCTTATTCTTCGTCTACTCTTAACTCGACTTCCTAATCTTGCGCGTTGTCACGCGGGTCGTCGCCTCTTTGCGTTTTATGCGTAGTGTCGTTCGTCATACGACAAGCTTTTCAGCCATCCAATTTCAAGATTTCGATTAGCGAGCCTCTGTCACTGGTGGGTCACCAGATTTATATCACTGATTCTGGCTATAGTGTCTATAGCACGTAGAAAAATTACACTGTTATAAAGTATATCGTATTTCATAAACATTTACCTCTTAAAATAATTTGTGTAGTGTTTATTGCTATATTTCTATTCATCTTCATCATTAAAAGAAAGTAAACTGGATTTTTTTGCAGTATCTTTACTACTTTCGCTTTTGGTGCTGGAGCCAGAATCTTCTTTTTTCACTTTTTTGACATTCGCTATTTCACTACCATTAGGCTCGTCTGAAATCTGAGTTCTTTTTTTCTGTGGCTTGAAAACAATTTTGCCTTTTTCAATAAGCTCTCTTTCTTCTTTTTCCTTTAGCTCAACTTCTTCTTTTGTTGCTTCTTCGGCAGTTAGGTCACCAGATCGTAAAACTACCACAATTGGCTTTTCATCCTCCTTCTCCTCTGCATATTCGTCATTATCACTGTCACCTTGATATTGTTCTCTCTAAACAAAATATTGTGAAATTAAAATCAAGAAATACAAAGACAAAATAGATAATGGAAACATAATAATGAAACAGACTATCAAACATAAAAAATTACTTTTGTGTCAACATCTGGTCCTTCCTTGTATCCGGCTTGTTGTTTTATACGCCTTAGAAAAGCTGGTTCATTCGGTTTAATATAAGATACCTGATTTCTTTTAGGTCCCATATTTTACGTTTATGAAAGCAGAATATAAATTTGAACAAGTTAGAATTTTGAAGTGTCAAAATACCAACGCACAACAAATAAAGAGTGGAATGTTGTCATCTAGCGGTAGTCTATTGTACCTTGTTAGAGAAATTATTACCCTCTAGAATCTAGATGGCAGCAGCATTACAGTGTTTTCTAATCGCAGTGAGTCTTCGAGCGTCGAGCCTGATGTGCATTGCAACATTATACCATAGTTTCATACATTAAAAAGCTTTATTGTTGTGAGCATTTATCAATCATGGCCGTTTCAATCATCTGCTGTATTGGCATGGTATTAGCTGTAGGTGTGACGTGATAGCGTAAATTTAGGTCACTAAACTAGACTTTTGCCGGTTAGGTATTTTCATCTCTTTCCAAATCCATAGGTAATGAAATTTTATTGAGATGTACAGCTATGATAACACAAAGATGAAGAATTTAGCCCTAACTGCTGGTGTGGAGTTGGCGCCAATTTGCTGCTAGCCCCTTTTGTGATGTGTTCAATGTCAAGTAATGCAGCTGGGCCCTGCCAAATTATTAATTTTGCAATTGACTGTTGTGGTGAGTATCAGTGAATATTTTTCCATCAATGTCTTAGAACAGGCTGGTGAATTCTGAGCTTCTGTTTGTCAGTCCAATGTGCTATGTGCCGATTGTTTTGTTGCAGCCATCATGCAGCTGGTGATAGGTGTTTGTCTTGCTATCTTTACCAGCTGTATGTTTCATATCATACAGAAACACTTGACACTTTAACAGAATGAATGACACTTCAGAACAATGAAAGTAATTATGTTGATAAACTTTCTAACTTGAATGTAACAGATGTTGTCAATTGATGACTAGTTCTTTGTTCATCTGTTGTAGAATTTTCCAAAATGATGATCTTTGGTCATCTATAATTCTATTTCTCTAGTTTGGTGTAAATTTAAAGTAAATCATTATTGGCATTTTTTTTTCACATTTCAAAATGTTTTTGGTTTATTAATGTTTTTTTACTGTGTAGGTGATCATGGGGTTTTGCAGTCATTTTCCAGTTTAAAGATGTGCTGAAATCGATCTTAAGCATCATCTTATTGAAATAGATCTATGCATCACACAGGGTAATCAAGAGTTTGCAGTCAGCATACTCAGTACTCCTGGAAGATGCATGAAATCCTGGAAGATGTCTTTACTTTTGTTATCACTTTGCCCAACAGCGTCCTGGAAGAACTGCTACTTTGCATCACCACAATTTAAAACATTTCAGCCACAGAGTTCCAGCACAGCATATCCTTTACAGATGTAAGCTAACTACATGTGATATGAATTCACACTTCACAGATACAGGTTGTAGATTGGCTCTAGTACTGCTACTCATTCACCTTAGGGGCCTTAGGGATTAATAATTCAGTAATTTTTCCGCAATTATGTAAAATTATGTAAGATTTGCTAAATTGATTTTAAAGTAGTTTTGAAAAAAAAAATTTTACTTCCATTCCGTCCAGTCTTCCGAGTGCCTAAGGAATATATTGGATATCACTAGGTGGCTAAAATTATGTCTGCTAGATGGCGCGAGTGTCTTCGTTACTCAAGACGAAATTCCGCCAAAACACTGATTGGAAACCACATGTTGAAAACGTATCGTTGGATTGGATACTTAATACGGCGTACTTTTCTTTCTTGACATTTTTCGTAATAATGGTAATTTCTCTTAAGATTCTTGGATGTGACTGTGATAATTAGTTTTGTGTGAATTTAGGTATCTGGTAACAGCCTATAATTTCTACATGGCAATTTCATCTGATCATGTGGCCTGTGCAGCTGAACATTTTGCCAAAATGTCTCTTTTTCCTGTACCAGCTTCACGTTTGTCAGAAACACTTCAGAACAATTCAGGTAAATATAATGTTCAACTTTCTAACTGTGAGACTACAGATTTAGTTAGTGCCTATCTCTTCAACCTATTTCAGTTGTGGAAATTGAACCTTTGAAAAGCTTGCCAACTGTACATTCCTTTGCAACATTTATTCTGAAGGATTTCGTAGTTTAACTTAACTTCGATCAAAATGTTTTTTCATTTGAGAAGTTGTTGCTTGATAGTAATTGAGTTGGTTGTTTGTTTTTTTAAATAGGATTATTAACACCCTGGTATCTGGTAACAGCCTATAATTTCTACATGGCAATTTCATCTGATCATGTGGCCTGAGCAGCTGAACATTTTGCCAAAATGTCTCTTTCCTGTACCAGCTTCATGTTTGTCAGAAACACTTCAGAACAATTCAAGTAAATATAATGTTCAACTTTCTGACTGTGAGACTACAGATTTAGTTAGTGCCTATCTCTTCAACCTATTTCAGTTGTGGAAATTGAACCTTTGAAAAGCTTGCCAACTGTACATTCCTTTGCAACATTTATTCTGAAGGATTTTGTAGTTTAACTTAACTTCGATCAAAATGTTTTTTCATTTGAGAAGTTGTTGTTTGATAGTAATTGAGTTGGTTGTTTGTTTTTTTAAATAGGATTATTAACACCCTGGTATCTGGTAACAGCCTATAATTTCTACATGGCAATTTCATCTGATCATGTGGCCTGAGCAGCTGAACATTTTGCCAAAATGTCTCTTTCCTGTACCAGCTTCATGTTTGTCAGAAACACTTCAGAACAATTCAGGTAAATATAATGTTCAACTTTCTGACTGTGAGACTACAGATTTAGTTAGTGCCTATCTCTTCAACCTATTTCAGTTGTGGAAATTGAACCTTTGAAAAGCTTGCCAACTGTACATTCCTTTGCAACATTTATTCTGAAGGATTTTGTAGTTTAACTTAACTTCGATCAAAATGTTTTTTCATTTGAGAAGTTGTTGCTTGATAGTAATTGAGTTGGTTGTTTGTTTTTTTAAATAGGATTATTAACACCCTGGTATCTGGTAACAGCCTATAATTTCTACATGGCAATTTCATCTGATCATGTGGCCTGAGCAGCTGAACATTTTGCCAAAATGTCTCTTTCCTGTACCAGCTTCACGTTTGTCAGAAACACTTCAGAACAATTCAGGTAAATATAATGTTCAACTTTCTGACTGTGAGACTACAGATTTAGTTAGTGCCTATCTCTTCAACCTATTTCAGTTGTGGAAATTGAACCTTTGAAAAGCTTGCCAACTGTACATTCCTTTGCAACATTTATTCTGAAGGATTTTGTAGTTCAACTTAACTTCGTTCAAATTGTTTTGTCATTTGAGAAATTGTTGCTTGATAGTAATTGAGTTGTTTGTTTTTTTTTTTTAATAGGATTAACACCCTGGGGGAGTTTGAGCTTCTTTGTTGCTGCCCAACTTACACATGGATTTGACGCAGCCAGCTGAGGGCTTTAATTCTTGTAAATAACATAAAGTGACATTTATTTGTCTTTTAATTGACAGCATTTCCATTGATGCTGAAGATTATTTAATTCATTTCATTTCGGTTATAGGTTGATCATGTATGTTCGTGTAGTTGCTGTCCGATGTGGCACGTTGTTGCAGCCTATGATGGTGAAAGATCTTTCTACATCAAGTTCAATTGGCCGTTCCTTGGTGCTGATGTTGTGTTACCGAAGTTGCATCATATTTTGTTAAATTGTCATCGCGACTATTGCAGTTTACCGTTTATAAGTTCAGAAGCAACAAAAAAAATTTTGGATGTTTATGTCAACAAATAATAAACATGTTTCCGGGATTGGGAAAGGAAAGTGGAGGATGTTGGAGGGGGGAGGGAGGATATTTCAAGTTTGGATAAAAATTCAGTTAATCTATAACCCTACGAATTTTGCCCTACCAATTAATCTCCAAACCCCACAAACCTTCCAATGCTTCAAACCCCGAAAACATACACCTACTAACCCTTAAATTTATACCCTTAACCCTAAAAACCAATGTTAAACCTTAACCATGTAATATCTATAATAAATCAAAATAAATATATTGCATGAACCAATTTGTTTTATTTTCAAATGTTCAAAAAATTCAATAAACACAGCGTCCGGTTCAAGACGTTTTTCTTCTGTACGAGTTAAACGCAACCCGCCACCACCGCTGCGGCAATGAGACAAAAAGCGATGGTTTAGTTTTACGGAAATCTGGGTCAGTCAAGTTACAAATTTTTCAAACTCAACAACTTCTGTCGAATTTTGCATCTAATTTACTGGTTCAAATAGCGATCCTATGTGATTGGTAGTTAAGAAGATGGTTGTTTAAAAAAACAAACAATGGTGAGTTTTTTTGGCACACAGAACACCCCCTTGTTTGTTTTTTAAACGACCATTTTCTTAACTACCAAACACATGGAATCGCGATTTGCACTAATAGACTAGATGCAAAATTCTACGCGAGTTGTTGAATTAGAAAAATGTGTAACTTGACTGACGGAGATTTGCGCAAGTAATAAACCATGGCTTTTTGTTTCATTGGGTAGTGGGTTGCATTGTTTAACTCGCACATGCTGTTATAGGATATGTCTACGGCCCCCAGAGATATTTATCTGGACCGAGAAGAAGAGAGAAGTACGAGGCAAGTTTTACTGGGGAGATGTAGTCATACTAGGCTTCCGGGTTAGACTCATGACCCTCCAAAAGTTTTCATCGGATCATGCGCCTTCCAAGTCCCCGTTCGACCAGAGCCCTCCCCTCCTCCTGGTTTCACAGCGGGCGAGTGACCACCGGCGGGCGTTGGTTAGTGGTTAGTTAGGGAAACGGGGCCACAGAAAAGAAGGGAGCCCAGATATGCACTTGTAATTGAATCTAACTACACAATTTATCAGTCTTCAATTACAGCATTCTCGCGTCGGTTTTCACCAATGGACGAAGTCCATGATCAGTAGCGAAGGATTACTCTGTAAGCAGAATGAACATTTATTTGGATGGCAAAATAATATTCAAGCAAGATTGTAGCGACAGAAAGCAATACCTCAAATCAGGAGGGCCTGTGTAAAGAAGTCAATAAGGAGGATTCAAGGGTAGCAGCCAACGGGTCAGCAAACAACGGACCTTGTTGACTTTCTTGAAATGACAGGACTTTTCATAAAGTCTGCCAGCATGCAAATTTAGAAACCTGGAGTTTAGAACCTGTAAATAAAAAAATAAAGACAAACAAGTTACCTTGTTTATAATTTGTGTCCTCAATGTGCTTGACGTCTATGATGTAATTAAGAATAATTAAACAGTTATCAGTATGCACTTGAAATTGTCTCTGAAACATTAGACGGAGTGGAGATCAAAACTTAAAATACATATCAGACTGTAAGGGAAAAAGTTCAGTGACATGAGAAGTGAACTTACACATGAACCCACTGATCAGTTATTCAGATGATAAGGTTCTCTAGATGAGAGATTGTTCCATGCTGGGGTTGGTGATCTAGCAAGTCCAATACACACAGCAGATAATTATGTTGAATCCTAATAAAAGATGAGAAGAATATGTTCCAGCAATTCTGTAATAAAGCTAGTGTTGGTTATTACCTGTATCATTTTGATGGCACATTCAGTAAAATACAATGATTTTGAACAAAATAGTTGACAGTAGGCTGCACGACTCTTTTACGTTTCCTCCTGTAATAAGTTGATGAGAAACGTTAAGGTTATCCAACATATACACGGAAAAGAACACATCACCGACAAGTTACAAAAAAAATCACTCGAATTTACCTATGAATTCATTGGTATTTGTTTATTTTCGAAGAAAAACTAGCGTAACTTTTGACAACAAACCGATTAGCCCGTGACTGACACAATCAACACGCCATCTATTTGACACGTCCCAAACTCAGTATTTGAAGGAAGGACTGGTCTTAAGATACTCACAAAACTTGAAAAGGGCATTTTTGTTTGCTAAAACTTAGCACTCAATCCTTAGAACTATACATAGAACAAAGCTCACTTGCTAGTTTCATGCAAATTTTCCGGAAGTAAACCGGAAGTGCGCGATAGCGCCTCAACCATTGAGCTGACGTCAAATTAAACCAAAATTCGTAATCTCCATAAAATTTGGGGTCGATTGACTATACTTTTAACAAAATCCAAAATTTAGTCAAAATCGAGAATTTTCCTGAACTAGTCAGGAAAATTTACGATTTTGGACGATTTTCCGATATTTTGAACTGATACTTAAAATGGACCTCAAATTTGATGAGAATCACGAATATTTGGATCGTTTTGGCGTCACGCGAATATTTACACAACTATTAACGAATTTAGAAACCGGAAGTAGACACAAAAGCTGTTATCGAAAATTTAACAAGTGAGCTTTGTTGGTGGAATAGTTATCGTCAGTTATCACTAAAAAATTACCACACAACCGTCAAACGTTTACAATGATGTGCAAAGTAACTGAAACTGACTAATTTGACAGCTGAAGATTGTCAAAGGCGTTGATAGAATAAAGAAACGTTTAAGTAATACTTCGCTTGCGACTCGCAAGAAGGGCCTGATTTTGGAATTATTACGCAGACACAAAGTTTGAAGATTATATAAGAAGATATTACATAAATATTACAAAGTAGTCACAGTTGGCAAACTTTTCGAATATTACAAAAATGTAGTTCTAACTTCCAACCAATGGAAAATTAACTAATTTAAACCACATTTCTAGTGTAGACTTAACTGAAAATTCTACAACAGAGAGGTCAAGTGTTTAATGCGTCAGAAGCAAGTTTTAGTCACAGGATTTCTTGCATATTTACTTCATCTACAACAGCATATTTCAATTTGTCACACCTGAAGAGTGAAGACAAATTATAAACAAAAGATGTGAACAAAGTAGTTGATTTGGATTCTTAGCTAGAAGTTTCCTGTCCTCACATGATCTTTATTACACAATCAGTCTTGGAACACACACAAACAGCCAGTCCCGATTTGTAGGATGCCACTGGTTTCCTTTTCCAGCAGTGACTGGTTACATTAAAATTCTTTCTTTGGGTTCACAAGCTCTTATTACCTGTTTAAATGAGAAAAATCCAAATCTTGACGCGTGAAGTAACCAAAGTACAGCTCAGGTGGGCAACCGAGAAACAAGAGAAAACTTAATGAGAACGGGCATTTTCGCAATTACCGATTTAGTTTCTTTCACTCTTTAGCACATGCAGAAATAACATCTATTAACCAACTTGTCTATAACTATAACTAACGATGAAGGTGAACGAACGAAAATTCTGACGTTTTGGGGAACAAGCGAGCAGACGTACTTTCGGGGAAACTGTAAAGCAGCGTTGCCATTTTATGAAAATCGGCAGCCAAATAAAATGTGTTTTCAAAACACCAAAACACGATTAACACGTTAACAGAACACGAATTCAAAGAGAAATAAATTCACAGTCTTTATCTGTGATACGAATATAAATTATATAATCAATTAAAAATGCAAAGTAATACCCGAATATTTCCATATTTATTTAACAAACGGTAAAAACTATGAAAATAAAAAACGATGAAGAAATCAGGACAAGCAGCAAAACAGCTTAGGGAATGCAGTTAGTCTTGGCGAGTGAATTTGTCGAACGACGTGTCATTATCGATCGATCCATGTAAGTGATGAGTGCGTTTCTGAATTCCTCATGTCCAACGAAATTGCGTAACATCAGGAATAAACCACTTCCTACGACAAGATTAGATTTTGAGTATTTTTGTGTGTCAGAAAAAAAAACTAAATTAATTTCCTATTACTGTAGGAAAGTGGATCAAACATCTTTTCAGCTTCTTCGGCCGTCTCCACTTGTCGGATGACCGTCAGCGGTTCTGTTCGCTCCTCTTCGAATTTCATGGCGGATCGAATGGATTTGTGGCGTTCGGCTTCACAACGATACGTGTCGTTTGGCATTGCCTAAACAGCAAATTGTAGTTGAAGTTCAAATTATTACGGTATTTGATTTTGAAAATTATTCAGACATAATCGGTTAATTACATCTCGAAGAGTGAACTCATGCCTTCGTTAAACCAAATGTCACTCCACCAATTTGAAGTAACCTTTTAATTAAAAAAAAAATTAATTAATTTCTCATTGGAAAATTATAAATTTCAATCAATTTGTCACCAAATTGCCGAAAAACTGATGCGCCAATTCCTGCGCCATTATTTGAATGAGAGTAAAACGGTCGTCCTCGCTGTCAGTTTCCTTGTTGTGATAAAGTCGGTTTTCCCTATTTAAAGTTCAATTTAATTAGATTTATAATAAAATTTATATCAATCAATTGATTATACCGAAAGAGGATGAGACCTCAGTTCTCCATGGCCTCAAAATGGAGTTGAATTGGCGCGGTAATAAAATCAATTTTGGGTTAAGTGAACGGCTGACGGACCTATTTCACCAAATAGTTGAGCAGGTCGCCGGCGACCGCCATGGATTCCTTGAGATGGGGCAGCTGGTCCGGCCGTCTCCAGAAGCACAACTTGACGGACCGGTCGCCGTCCAACTGATAAATCGTCTCCAAACTCTCGTAGTCCGTAACGAACATGGCCAATAAATAGGTGGGCATGGGCGGCGACCGTGAAAATGTCATCCACATCCAATCGCGCGTGGTGGTCCTTTTGTAACATCAAAGTTAACACACACTTTAACGCGCAACTTTTCACCGTTATATAGGACCATCGATGTATAAGGAGAAAAGGTCAATTTTGGCATGACAAATCGCCAGGGACTTACATGGCACGGCTGGAAATTTCGGGCATGTTGGACAGGGCCGTCATGGCGTTGCTGTGACCGACAACCACGTCAAAAGTCATTTTTAATCCCGGCTCGTCCAGGCAGGGAAGAACTCGACGGGCGTCGGTCGCTTGCATTTGCGTTCCACCGAACCAACTAAAAATCCAATCATTTAAAATTTTAAAATTCAAAAGTCAATTCAAGGAATTATTTTCTTACCCTTGGTGGCAGCAGGAAGTGACGTCATTCTTGTAACTGGCTCTGTAAAATCCTCTGGAATCCTCTCTAACCTTGCCCAGGTAATAAAAACCGATGCGGTACTTGTGACCCTTGAGCAAAACCTGTTTGAGAACGATGCTCATTTGCTCCCACTCCGGCACCTCCTGGATTGTCTGAAATTCCATGGAGGTTTGAACGAAAAGACCTGAGAAGCAGAGATCCTCCAGCTGGAGAAATCGGTCGTCGATGGCCGAATTGACAGCGGCCGTTTCGTTCCCGACACTCCGCACGCTGACGTCGATGATGGTGAGCTCGACTGCGTGGAACGTGATCAAATTGGTCGTCCTGGTTGGCTGGACGTCGATGTAAACGTGGCCGCACAAGCGCGGGCTGCCGCCACTGATGACGGGCAACAGGTAAATACAGGGGTATGTCCGTATGTGTGTGACAAGACTACAGTTACAGAATTGCTACCATACCAAAATTGAGGTTGAATGTAGTCCAAAAATAGTTAAAAATAACAAAAAAAAAAAACAAAAAAACTCGAACACAAAAGCAAACATGTGATATGATTTTGTCCGATCCGAATTCGTCAGCATGGAGGATGTTATTATGGCATAGGCAACCAGCAGGCCATGGGTTGTTAAACAATGGATCTCTGCAAAAAAAAAATCCTTCTTGGTTGTTCTCCGTATTCAAACAAGGCTGTGGAAACATTAAGATCATCTGTTATAGTCCTTCCCGATAGTTTGCACTTAAATTGACATTACCATCAAGGGGACACGAAGATATTCCTTCTCGCAAGCCAAAGAGGTGTGTTTACCAACGCCATCAACACTACTGAATTCCTCCGTGCATTCAGCATGAGACGGAACTGGAGGACCTGGAATAGTGCTACAACTCAAACAAATTGTTAATTTTGTAATCTTTAATTTTCTCAGGTGATTTAGTTTTTAAAATTTTACTTTGTCTCCTGGCTCTGAGATGCTTGTTATTGAGGTTGAAAAGCAGATAAAGCTTGTGAACAGCTAGGTATGCAGGGCGGGCAGGTTGCTGGGCCGGAGTCACTTGACGAGCCGTGGTAGGTTTTTGTGCAGGTGGTGGTAGATAGGATTGCGATGGTAATTGGTAAGCAGGAAAAGCGATCGGTTCATTTACAGCGGATTGATGGGCGATCGGTCTGCGATCGAACGGATGTTGTGGCTGTAACAATTGGGCCATTGTCGTTTGCTACAAAGTAGTTAAATGGCGAAACTGAACAATCGATCAATGGAACGCGAAGGTATTCCTTCTCGTAAGGAGATAATCTCACAGGAGTGCTAACCACGACACCATCGACATTTCAGAATTCTTCCGTAACACATTTTAGGGCGGCAGTGCAACCGGCAAATGGTGGAGGACCTTGAACAATGCTGCTCATTATAAAAATTCACGAATTAATAGGTATCGCCATAGAAAATTATAAGTAATTATTCGTATGATATTTACTTAGTCTGTTTCTCAGTCTGAGAACCTTGTGACGCAGGAGGAGAAGGTGGTAGGTAGAACGGACGAGAAGGTTGCTGGACCAAAAGAGCCTGTTGAATAGGTCTCTGTGTTGGTGCTGGAGTTGGTTGATAGGCCGGAGCGGAAGGTTGATAAGCCGGAGTGGGAGGATGACAGAAGCCGGTTGCAGGTTAATGATTAATGACCGGTCGCTGTGTTTAAACCGTAGTAGACCTGTGGAAGGTAATTTTTATATGGTTGCTGGGCTTGTAATGTTTGGTGGAATGACGAAGCTCCGGCTACTACAGAAGACACTGATGGTCTTCCGTTGCTTCTTGAAGACACGGCAACTGTGGTTGTAACAGTTGGACGATTGCCATTTGCTGCAATGTTGTTAAAGGTAGAAACCGCTGGTGGGCGGATGACCGCGAACGTATTTGGATGTCGACACGGTAGGGCGATTCAAATGAGCCGGACCTGAAGGTGCTGGAATTTCGTTATCATTCCTGGCATGGGCATACCAGAAGGCCATATGGGTCTTCGCAAAGGCAGCAGAATCCAAATTGATTTGTTTCCGGATTGGTGCACTCCTTTTGAATCGAACAAAGAAATACATTTAAAAACAATTCTAATAATATTAAAAGCAAACCAATCGTACCATCAACGGAACGCGAAGGTATTCCTTTTCATAGTCATAATAACATTAAGAGCTATTCAATAATTCAACAGTAAAAGCTAGTGCATGAATCCAGACTTCATGACCAGGGACTTTCATTGTTCTTAAACAAAGCATTTCTCCATTTGATTATTGAAAGTTGAATAATTGAAAGGATCCACCATCTCCAGCACATGCAAGGAGAGGAACTTATAGCAGCCTGACCATAAATGAATTACAAAGTGAAACACCAAGACATTTGATGAAACTTCTGCAAAACCCTCCATTCACCTGTGAGATGTTGAAAATGAGAAGCAATCTGAATTAAATTGAGAATATTGAAAGATCTATACCATTGAAATAATGTGTATGACGACAACTCCTTCCACTTATACAATACAAGTGACAATCAGTAGCAATATTGTCTTTGTATTTCTAATAGAATACATCCACTTTATTAAAACTGGTTTCCAAGCCTAAACAAATGTCAGGAAAATTATGAATACTGCTTGAATAGACTGAAAAAAAGTTATCTTTACCCAATAACTCAGAGACTCATGAACGGTTAACTCCAGGAGTTTTGCTTCAAGCACCAACAATTCGTTGCTGGTGCTCACAGGGAGTGTACAAAACGGTACAAAACATGGTGGTACAAAATCTTTCCATGATTTTAAGCAAACTAGAAAAAAAAATGCAATCCAGAACGTGTCGTCAACGTAAAAAAAAACGCGTGTAGTAAATATTCAGTACAAGACACATAGCTTTGGATCATAGACAGCAAAGATATGATAGGAAGCAAAACAGGAAAATAAATCATTATTTCCCTAATAAAAATTAAAAAGCGTGTGAGGAGTTCAATTACAACCTACACTTATGCAGACGCGAAGACAACCACGTTGTTCAAGGAGGCAGCCATTTTAATGTTTACGTCCAGACGCCAGATTCCCATTTCGTTGTCATGACAATCCGAACGCAGCGAAGAAATTCTGAACCAAAGTGGCGCGATTTTTAAATCGCACTGAATTAATCCAAAATAGGAAATTAAATATATAAAATAGCAACGCTATTATTCAAAAAGATAGTAAGATAAAGTACCAAAGCTATTATTCAAAAAATTTGTAAGATGAAATATCTATCTCATTCTCATCTCATCTCGGCTTATTACCACCTGCGGTGATCCACCAATCTAAGATCATGCGCGTTTCTTTATCAGAAATTTCTTTACGTTAACAAGTAGTGTATAAGTTACCCAACAAAAAGGTTTGAGAATCCGAAATAGACCGCTACTATTGATTCCCAAGAAACTTTAGTAAACTACATTTGCGCAAGGAAGAATTCCGGAATGGATTGAGATGTAATGTTTGTAATTACGAATACTTGGAGGAAAAGGCGTGACATCTTCACGGTAGACTTGATGGCCTAATCTTGTTATTTCGTTTTATTATTTGACTGTTTACCGTTAGAGGAGCGACGTGAACGACTGACTATGAAAATAAGTGAAGTGCTTGTGATTCTACTTTTATCAACCGACATCCAGTCTTACGTCTTATTCGCGGGACATATGGATGTGCAAATTCGCGGTAGGTATTTGTTCCTTACCTGAAAACTTAAGAATTTTCTCAGCTTAAGTCATTTGTGGTAAAAATCAGCCGATTGGTCGGTACCGCGTGGTATTACCGGTATTACATTAAGTCTACAATTCATTTTTCTTTTCCGTTTTGTATGTTTTAAAATCTTTCATTCATTTCGTTGTTTCTGTGGTGCCAGTCAGACCGCTGCCGTTCGCCAAATAAAAAGTCATCGTCATGCATAACGGTAGCAGTGTCCTTGTTGCATGCATTATCTATCCTTTTTTTGTGTTAAAATATTCGACAAAGAGAAAACAAACAAAAAACAAACAAAAAACAAGAAAAAAACATCCAAAAGACAATAGACAAACACTCGCAAAAAGTCAGCCCGTGCCCGGTTAAATAGCATTATTACTTCAACATTGGTAACTTTGTTTGTCGAAAATTCCAGAAACGGTTTTCCAGCTGCTGTTTTTGTTTACTTTCCAGCAGGAAATGAGCATAGTAATATGAAATTTCTATTTACCGCAAACCTTATTTAACTGGCCTTAGTCAGAAAAAGAATTTCAAGATTTCTGAGACATTAGAACAAATAAGAAATTATTTTTAACATGCGGAATCGAACTGCACTCTGCTGCACTTACAAACTTATTCTTTAATAAGGGAATGAGGCTATAATATAAACACTAGTGCAAATAATGTGCTGTAGTGATTTTCCGGATCGATGTAATCAAAATTATGCTATAAATGATGAATAACTTACAGCTATATATTACATGTATGATCGAGTTCAACAGAAAAACCACCAGCCCCCACCCGCATGTACTTATTTTCGTTCGTCAATCATACTAATAACGGTAGGAGCCAACAGCTGTTCAATGAGACGTGAAAAATGTCGATGTATCGTGTGTCTGAAATATGAATCCCACGGGCTTTTTCGCTCTTCCTTAGCCCACCCTCATCAATGATTATTAGTTTGACTACGTATACTGCAACACATGTGTTGTGTATACTTTCGTGCGTGCGCACAGCAGTCAAAACTGTGGTTATAGCATTTTCCGTCGTGTTCGTTTCTCCAGTGCCTGACGAATGATAAGATGTACTTCATTTTACTTGGGAAAATAACAATAAAAAGAAAAACGCTTAACTCTCAATGTAATTATGTTTTCCCCCAATTGAGTCACGACTCGTTTAAGCCGAGAACAGCAGCCGCACCAGAGCTTAGAATATCTCCGAGTGTTACTTCGTTTATGAGTTTTATAAAATTTATTAAAATTGTACGCTATAAAATTAAATCAAAATGCGATGGGGCGTCCCGTTGACCCACATATCTCCCAATTTAACTTCGTTCTAAAAATATCACAAATGATCAAAAGACGTGTGATGGGGAGTTTATTGTGTTCTGCGTCATATCCCTTCATCTCTGTCATCGCACAACGGTGAAGTGTGAAATTCAAAGAAGCGGATGAGGACAGAAGGATGGCACAGCTGCAATGCGGACGATTCGCCCAGTCGAGAGCAAAGCGATGACAAGCCCGTTATTATCATTATACTGTTCGGCGTGTTCATTTGAACAGCATTTAACGCCAATAACGAATGACGTCACAAAATGGTTAGAACCACCATTATAGGCATCGAACAGCAATTAATTTGCAGACAATCGTCTGCAATCGTCTGTTACATCTCGTATTACGCGCTTGTGCTGTAGGCAAACGTAGGTTAATACGCAGCGGGCTTCGTTATCACGAGACAACACATAGGTGCGATAGTCCCGTTATATTGACTAGTGAAGTCCCACTACCCTATAGCTGTGAGGCTGCGTTAGTCATACCAGATAGGATTCGATAACTGCATCCAAGCTTCACATGTATACACATACAAGATGTTACCGAAGTTAGGAGTTCTTCTCGTCCTCCATCGTCTGTTCTGTTGATGCGGAACAATTAACGGAGATGCAACACCTTCGATCGGCAACTTGAAAATCGTCTCCAGCCTCAAGTAACATAGTATAGCCTAGGCCAATTTGGTTTTCTTGTTAAAACCATTCCTAAAAATTCGGTGAGACCGAGACATTTGGACGACCTAACAGTACATATATGGTTTAATCTCTTACTGTGCAATTATGATGGTTTCACCTGATCACCATTAATACTTGAGGTCTCTACAGAGGTTTATTTGGCGTGGGATCCCAATTTTTTAAGACTCCGTCTAATGGAATGTTTGGCCTAGCTGCAGTGTAGATCTATATTTATCTTGTCACCAGTATAGAATGAGGACGGCAATTAATGAAGCGAATATTCCAAGAATCAATTTACCCCACCATCATTGATGCGTGCCAAAGTCACATTTTATTTGGTGAATACGTTTCCCGCACCTGGTCGTATTGTGACCATAAATGTAGTTAAATATGTACACATTTCTATTGGTGTATCGGTATTTTTGAAGTAACCGCCACGCAATTATTATACAGCTACCAACAAATTCCCCCCCCCCCCTCTCTTCCAGGAACAAGACGAAAAGAGTCAGAATATGAACGTGCATCAGGGTAGAACGAAACAACCGAGGATAAGGTGGAGGCCGGTTTTGGGTGTTTGGATCCGCGCTTATTGTTGTTGTTGTTCCGCAATGCGATGTCATTTTCATCAGCGGTCTGTCGTATATACCATCGACCTATACTGTTATATATTACTTTCACGTCATGTTTGGGTGACTGATGGGAAAAGCAGCAAAAGAACGATGACTTTCACCCGCACACCTGTCCAGATAAGAGCGATTGAAACAAAACACGTACTGCTATTCCTCTTCCAAATGTTTAGTGAGTATCTTTCTGGAATATTCTTTAGAGTTGATAAAGGAAAACTGGAAAACTTGTCCTCGTACTCTGGCAAAGTGTAATATAGTCCATGACGCAGCACTGTCGCCTATACGTCAATTGCAACAGGTAAAAAAAAAGACGTACATATATAAAAACAAATACTCGGGAAATCGATGTGACAGATGGCCTTGTAGCCTGTACGTATTACCGTCCGGGATAACGGTACAAGTGTATGCTACAACCTCACTGATGCTATACAGCCGTGATATTATTATACGAAGCTTGGATGGAATGTTGCACAGCTTGCAGCTGCTGGACGCAGTCGAGTCTGTAAGCCAGCAGCCAACACCCCGAGTGCTGGCCGACTGACACTGTGTTACATCTATTATGGCACTTTGAACAGGATATAAAGAGTTGTAGCTGCTGGAACGAGAGAATTTTCCATAAATTTAATGGCAGTACATGAAATAATGGCATACTCAAAAGATTTTGGGGTCGTTACTCGGTGAAATTGATTCGCATTTAATGATGTTCCTATTACAAGTGATGTTCTCGTTCAGCACGAACTCTGCGTCTGCATGGAACAGTATACCGTTCAAATTTCTGAACGCTCCATTTTTTATTCCCGCACCGATCCGCGTGGGGAGGGGGGGAGGCGTATTCTCACAGAAAGTCAGAGTGCATTCGCCGCCTTTAACCGATGAAAAATAGTCGGTAATAATGGCAATCGAAAAACAATTTCTTTCCTAGCAATTTCCCAAACGATTTTTTAAAAAATCAAAAGAGATTACAAAAAGCGGAGAATATAGTCAAGAATATAGTCAAAGTAAGTGCCTGACATTTTAAGGGGAATGGTTTGGAGTCGAAATTCGTTGGTTAAATGGAATGTTTGCGCTAGAGAAACGGGTTTGAGCACCCTGAAGCGCATCGTCATCACAGCCGCATATAGGTAGTTCACGGCCACCTGATACTCTCCTCTCGGTATATGTTTACTGCCGTCTTTTTGCCTCGATAGCCTATATAGTAGTACAGTTTTGATTGTGTGTATACATAGTCTGGCTCCACCTACCACTGGAGGCATCGTCATCTTGCAAACTATATCTTTAGCTCTCGGCGTGAATCTCGTGTTCAGTAGTTGAATTCAATTCCGACAGATCGGATCGCATACAAGTTCTTCTTTCATCTCGAGTGTGTCTCACATTTCAACAGCCGACCGCGCTTGCCGACGTATATACAGCAGGTGAACATATTATTATTCAACCAAAGGGAAAAGACAAAAAATCAAAAGACCGTGAAGTTTCTTTCGCTAGTGTCTTCCGACACGACAACGTCATTTATTTTTGTTTGTTTTGTTTGTTTTTTGGTTTTCTCGGGACCGTTAAAGAGCTCATCGCCAGATATACCTTAGACTTTTCTTTGAGCTGCTTTCAAGGCACAATCCTTGTTTGTCCCATTGTTTAAACGGTAAGTCACTTTCAATCACGCTTGTTGTTGTTTTTTCTTTTCTTTTTTGTCACGGCGTATAGACTATACTGCACATGTAGGACATCTAACGCGCAAGGAGAAGCGGAAACCTGTCGCGCTTCCGTGAATTTTTGTAACTCTTAGTCGGATGACCGCTCGTTGGTTTTTAAGCGCTCTCTACGCGCGCTATCGTTTACGGCAGCGGTCTCTGCTATATTAACGAGGACTGTTATAGATTTTTAGCCTGCCTATAGCTGGCTGGTTTTGACAACAATAAAAAATTTTTGCGGTCGTTATTTGAAGTTGACAACCCACAAAAGCGGAGAGGGAAGCCGAGTGCACGGTTGAATTTGGAGTCAATGGAAACAGCTCGTCTATTGAATTGTCTTTTCTTCTGTGTGAAAGACACTGCACCTGATTGAAACCGAAAAGACAATGCATTTGCCCGTAGCGCTCTCTCTCTACACCATCCATAATTCTAACTGTATCTCTATATAGACTCGTTCACTTGCACGCCGACATTGTGGGAAAAAAATGGAAAACTTTTGGTGGCGGTTGTCGGAAATGATTTCTGAACAGCGAACTTGTTCCCAAGTGACGGCTGATAGCAAACGTAAAAAAAGAAACGGACGGCCAAAGGAAAGGGAAATATAACGCAGTATACATGAAGGTAATGAGACAGGTACGGCATGAACAATAGTTGATATAGTGTAGCTATAATTTATGCCGAGTGTAGAATTGTTAGCCTAGCTTTGGTGTGCAATATAACGGTGCTCTATACAACACGAGTATTGTTCAAACTGTCAAGACACATTGCTTTCGCCATCGTTCATTGAAGCCGAGCCTTTTTTGTTCCTTGATTGGCAGGTCTGTCACCGAACGACAATCCACTAAGGAAATGTTATCATCGTTATAACTCCTTTCCCTGTACTCTTATCACTTATAAGAGAACTGTACGCTAGTAAACGACCCAATTGTTTCTTATGTATCCAGCATTCTTGATAAAATAAGATAATAGCCTCAGACACTACAGAGCAAGGCACACTCAATTCGTAACGCATACACTTTTTAAACATATGAAACATGTCCAACATCTGTAACAATGTGTATAATACAGTCTTGCTGCACGTAGACGCAGCTCTGGACTCTGCTGTAGTACGGTTATAGTTGCAGGTGCAACAGGTGGTTGGAAAAAAAAAATCATGCGGCTTTCGGCTTTGTCTTTCGTGTGTCAGATGTCTGTCCCTCTTGTGTTGTGGGTTTCCTTTTCGTCTAATTTTCCTTTCTTTCTTCTTTCCCTCTCTGTTAGTTGTCGGAAGCACGCGGCAGCACACCGGATGGAAGTGAATGAGACCGCGGAAAGTTAAGTCAAATAAACTTAAGAATTAGAGAGTGAACTTGTTGGCTTATAGCTGGGAATCCTGATGGTCATTTCAAGTTCAAGTTTACTCGGGAAAAGAAAACGTCATTTTACGCTGAGACTCTTCTTCGTGTACGTTCCGCAAATGCCAAGAATATTTATTATGATATTACAGCGACTACATTAGTGTGTCGGTTGTCATGCGGTGGACTTTAAGGTCCCCCCCCCAATTTCCACCTTCTTCCGGAATGAATATCTGCTGCCATTGCTTCTTTAGTGATCATCATCAGCGGCATACTCGTACATAACGGAACCGGACTGTCTTCCTATACATCCTAATGGTTTTTGCGATTCCCTGGTCTATGACTGCATAATAAGTGGCGGTCGGACGCGCATCTCATTTTGGCATTTTTCTCGTCTTTGACTGCACGATACGAGTCCTGTTATTTGAAAAGAAAAAACTTCACTTTGCAGCATAATGGTCTTAAACACGTACTCATTTTTAGACTTTGTACGAGCGCTTGGAGACTAGATAAAGAGTGAAAATCCGCAGCTGGGCAATAAAGCGTGCACACTGCATGTTTAACTGTGAGTCTATATGGAGAGGTTGTAACGGTATTGAGCTAAATCATCGGTTGCACGATGACGAAGCCTCAACGAGAAACAGATTTAAGTCGCTGATCAATGGAGCGCTGCTTCCGTCTGGTATTTAGGCTGTTGAAAACAAGCGCTCGACAAAACGTACCCAAAATTTACAAACGTGGCAGTACAAAAGTGACATAATAACCTTTGAATAAACCAATAGCCTGGAGAAAGGCAATTAACCTCCAAGCAACTCAGCAAAGGTCGGTCGGTTATTATCACGGAAGATTTTTCTCGGGAATTCGAGAGCCAGCTTGGCGATATGTTCATAGACAAAAGATATAGGTTTTATTTGGGTTGCACGTGTATAGCTGCACGCAGACGCGTATGAGTACGAAATCTAACGGATTTCTTTTCTGTTATTATTGTTCAACTATAAAATACTGCTACCTGTTATTGTTGCTTCTTATTATTGCATCTTTCCAATGTGAGAACGAAAAATCGCGCCGTCCGTCAAACAAAAGTCAAATGCGACGAAAAAAAAAATGAATATTTTGGAAGTGTGAGATTTTTTCCCCCCTCTGCCTTTTTTATTGACGGAGATATTTCGACTGGAACGATGAGCGATTAACATCTATGTACTATCTACGCACGGCTGATGTTCAGCGTCGATGTAGTACTTACGTATAGTATTCCCACTCGGCAACAGGCGGTGGGCTTCATTGAAGATGGCCCAGGATATACTGTACCGTACGCGCAGAGATGCATAGGTATTTGTTCGAACATCCAGACTGACGATTGAAAATATTTTTCTCTGGGTTTATTGTGGACGAATCGAACAGCGTCAGAAATTGCGGGAATAAAAATCAAGAAAGTACTATAGTGGCTGTTTAAGTGAACGGATTCATTCAGCTCCCAGTGTTCTCATTCTCATGAGGAACATTGTGGGTAAAACGCATTGATTGTGGGTATGTTGCATTCTGTTTTCCCTTTCCCTTACAGCGTATAAATTCTGCCACCAAACAGACATCTTTTTTTAGCGGTTCATTGCGACATTGACACCTATTTCACATTAAATTCTACCCGGAAAACAGTAATTATGCTAACAATAATACACTGTTATAGCGTTTTCAAACTGATTCTACTCTTGTTATTCAAATCTGTTGCTAATAAATTTCCACCTCATTTTCTTTTTGCTTTATTCCTGCTTTTTCTTACGCTTTGAATGACGTCACTATATTTAAAATTTTACGTAGTCCATTTTCAAATTTTCAAATTCTTAAATTAGTGTATTTTCTTACATCTATTCGGTTTGGCGCATGAATAAACTGTGAGATGTCCAGCACGAAAGTGGGCGGATTTTTTCCAGAAGAGAAAAAAAACCCGCCCAGTTACTGCCACTGTGCATACGGGATATACCCCAACTATATGCGCTCACGCCTCACGGCGTGTAGCGTGAATATCGAGACAGAAGTATCTCTATATAAGTGTCTAGCTGCTCGCTGGCCTCTTCAGTCTCTCATCTCTGAGCTTCCCTGGCTCATTGCTGTTGTTTTTCCTCCTGAAATTATACCCACTCTCGTTTCCTAGCCGACAAAGTGGCCAGTCAAAGTGCGAGTATATATTTAGCCATCCGAAAAAAAACAGTGTCGAAAACAATCTGAAAGTTGTTTCTGAAACTCTGCGTCTGAAACTTTACACCACCAACAGCAGAAGGGTGCCGGGTGTTGGTAAAAACACGACAAAATAGTCAAGAGAAAAGAAAACGAAAGGAGAAAGCAATCGGAAATTCGAGAAAGAGATTCAATCGGGATTTGGAATTCGTCAACAGGTGGTGGCGCATAGCGTTGGGGGGTAAGTTTGAATCAAATAAACAGTTATGTCCTTAAGGGAAGAAATCATTCATTTAAAAAAGAAAAATGGCCACACACAAAAAAAAAAGAAGAATAGTGTTGCGTCACTGTCTGCCTGCCTGCTGTAGCACGTAAAGAAACTACGTAATTCTCTAACCCAGCCCGCTGGTTTTAGCACGATAAAAGACTAAAAACCTTCTGGACATACCAGGAAACAGAAAATAAAAGGAAGAAAAATCAACTTTCGGCTAAAAAAAAACAAACAAACAAACAAAAAGAGAAACATCAGCTGTTTCGTGTACAGATGACAAGTAATAATTATTATCCGCCATTCTTTCACTCACCCGCAATTAAGAACTGAGCCGAATTAAGGGGTTTTGCGCGCCCGCTATACGCGTTTCCTTCTTTTTCTCTTTGCTCGTCTCGATGACCGGTTGCGCATTTACTCTCGCCCCGAGTTACTAGTCTACACACCCCATAGCCTGAGCGCCTGTTGTGAATATTAGTGTATGCATCATTGCGTCCGTTCGTACCTTGTTTCGTTCACCAGCGGTCGTTGATTTTTCTTTTCTTTCCCTGAGATAGAGAGAGAAGATGCCCAGATTTTTATCGAGAAACCAGTGAAGCCGTTACAGCCCAAAGAGGCAAAGAACCTTCATCCTGTTCTTCTTCTTTTCTTCTCTTTTTTCCTGGTTAATTCACGCCGTAAGTGTAGGGTGACCAGTCGGAAGATTACTGATGCAGCATCTCTAATTACGGCAACTAACCATCTGGCAATCAAGACAATACCGTATACCTTATAAAGCCACAAATCCGTGGTTTTGAAAAGTCTGTGTAAATGAATACTAGTTTCGTTACGAGCGCCATCGATGCTGAATAATTGTTTTTCTAATAACTTTCTTTTATTGTCTTTGGGGATTTTCCAACCATTTTCTTTTATAGTTTTACTGTTGGAATGAATTCAAATGACGAAGCAGCGGTAAGAGGAACAAAATCTTCATCAACTGGTACAAGTCGAACAAGGATGCCGTACTCAAAGACGTTAGCTCTGATCCTCCTGGTGTCTAGCTTCTGGCAGATGGCCCACTCGGCCCCAACACCTCAACAAAAAGATGGTACAGTATTTAAACTTCAAAAGACTTATAGACCATCTTTTACATTTCAAAATGTAGGAAGGAAATCAAATGTTTATTGTACTACTGGCCGTCAGCCAACAAAATGGAAATTCTTTATCGAAAAAAAAAAAAAAATATTCCTGAAGCTAAAGTGCTGCGAGGAATTAACCGCCAAATTGCCTACATCGCTCAAAGTCATTTACCGTTAAATTTCAGCAATGAGCGCCACCAACAGCCGCCAGCGCATTTATCGAAGCTTGTAAGAAACGGAATGAATAAAAGACAAAAGATCTTCTTTCGTCACGCTATAGTGTTATTTTGGAGAAACATGCCGGTTGCTTTAGTATACCCGAACTAAAGCGTCTCGTATTTTAGAATGAAATATTTTGGTGTTGGTAGTTCTTACATTTTTACTTTGTTTTTTAATTAGCAGCTGCTGGACAGAGCGACGACGACGATTCGGTATTAGGTGCTGAAAGTTCGATGGAGGCCGGAAGAGATTACGACGACGCAACAACTGAATTAAGGTACGGAGGAATGTGGGAAGAACCCGTGGAGCCGCCCGATATCCGTAACCCAAACGGCCCCCAATCATCACCTGAAATTGATCCCGCTCTCTCCTCACACCAAGAAAACGCACAGCATGCCACCACCTCGATCAACACCAATCCTTCACTCCCATCGATGGTGATGGCGCAACGAATCCTGGAACAGGAAGACCAGCCCGATTGGGTATTCAACATCGTCATCCAGAAGGAGAAAGCTTTAAAGTCGGCCTTTATCGCGCCGGACGTCAACTGGCTAAGAGATTTGGTGCCCAAAGTGGTCGACGTTGCCGACAAACCTGACACGTTGATCAAGGAAACCATATTCAACGCCATAGACAAGCAGGACGTCGTCGTCAAAGCCGATCACATCGAAGACAGTCAAATCTTCATCAACGTCGTCAAGTCACAGGTCGGCTCGCAGGACGAAGTGCCTGAAATCCTCGCCCGTCTTCGAAATCTGATGCAAACTGGCGGCCCAGCTGTCGATTCGCTGTTCCAAAGGCAAAACAACGGCAGTGAGCCATCGAGAAATCGAGCCGTCGTCATCAACGTGTTAATTGTCAACGTGTTAAACGTTAATATCCTCAACGTGATCCTGCCACATAGTAAAGCCGTTATTCCCATTGTTGACGAAAAGACTGCAACAACCGACTCTGTTGTCGAAGAAGATTCCTACATCGTTGCTCTGAAAGAATCTCAAAAGAATCGGAATAAAGCAGCCGCTCCAAGAGACGTCGATCCTCATCACGAGAAAAAACTTGAACATGTTCCGCATTCAATTGCCGGCAGCCCTGCGGCCCAGCAACAAGTCAACGGACGTTACTTGACTGAAGAAGAACATTCGTATGAACCTTCTTCGACGGCTAGACCTTTGATGGCCATGGAAAAAGACTATTTGAGAAGTCACGACATCCAGCCAACACTGCAACAGCTGGTGGATGATAAAAAGCCATTGAAAGAAAAATCTCCCCAGATCGATCCTAATGCTAGCCTCGAATTCGTTAATTTGCCAAGTGGACCGTATTTTACCAGTTCAGTTGAAAAACCCTTAGAGCTCGAGGTCCTTATTGTAGAAAAGAGCAACAAAAGTCAAACTCCTGGAGTCAAAATCCCTGGAGTAAAAATCGAGAAAGTAAAAGTCCCCGAAATTAAAGTCCCTGGAGTAAAAGCCGCGGAAGTAAAAGTCCCTGGAGTAAAACTTCCGGAAGTAAAAGTCCCAGCAGCGTCTCCAAAACCGAACAACAATCCGAGTAAAGTGCAAAAGGTAGGAATGGTGAGTTCTATGACAAACAGGGCCACCAATGTCATCAGAAATCAAATCAGAACGATTGGCTTCTTCGGCATTCCACTGTTGGCCGGTCTGGCCGGCACAGCGAACGCTTGGCTGCCGGCCATGAGTGCGCTCGGGCGTCGCAGAAAGAAGAGATCCACCCTGGGATACGAGGAATACGATGAATGGCAGCCCAACCGTAAAGTGGTTAATATTGATGACCGCAGACGGGCTATAGAAGACGCCCAAGTGCTAGCCCTATTGATGGGCAAGCGTTACATGAACGTCAGCAAAGAATCGCTGCAAGATTCCATAGACAACTGGAAGAATCGCGATCAGGAAGCCAACGCTGCCGTTGCGCTTCATACAACCGAAGCCAACAAATTGGCCAGCACCAACAAACCGCTTTGGTTTCAATTCAACCGGCCCGGAAGCGCTCAAAGCAGGGAGACTACAACCTCAACTACCACCACAGCGCCATCTACCATCAAAAGAGCAAACTACAATGAAGATGAGAACTACGAGACCAACACAAATCAGTACTACAGTAAACCTTCGCCCTTGTTTTATTCGGCAGCCGGCTCGACAGGAGACTCCATGGAACACAGAGAAATTGTCGACTACGACGAAGCCGAGACTGCTGGACCTTCGACCTACTCGACGGGCAACGCGCTAACGGAATCCGGCGACTACGAAATGGAAGACAATAATAAACCAGTGACGCAATCAGAAGAAAATACGGCGACAACTCATTCAGAATCGGTGACGCCGCACATTCACATCATTCCGTCAACTTCGCCGTCCGGCTATGATTTCGATATTGTAGCCAATTTCGTCCAAGCCATGATGATGAACAGCAACAGCAAAATGAAAGAAAATCCCGTCGTCGATGGACCGGAGAATAGGGAAGACGTAGACGGTGGCCCGGAGAATAGAGAAGACATGATGGACGGTGGCCCGGAGCACAGGGAAGATGTGGACGGGCCGGAGCACAGGGAAGAGTATTATTTAGTCAAATCACCCTCAATCGTCAACAGCTCGTATCCGGGTGGACTTCGAGTCCCAACTACTGGTACGACTGTTAGTCTCTTCGCGGCCGATCCCATCATGCCCAACTGGGGTGTTAAAAGCGAGAACGTCACCAACAGTCCAGTCACTTACGTTTCGCTCAAAGCGCCACCTAACGTTATGACTAGACCGTTCAAGACGACGACCAGTACGCAGCCAGCCTCATCGTCTGCGGATTACGACGACACTGATCTCATTGACGCTAGCGACTTACCCGACACCTACGATAATATCGGAGCGCCTCTTCAGTTTCACGAAGATGAAACGGGCATTACTTTTTTCGTCTCCAAAGAGGTTCCTGGGAAAACCACCACTCCTATTTCGTCGACTGCCGGATTGACGGAAAAATACGCGACCACCAACAAGCCCTTACCGCATTGGTTCAGCGACCCGTTCGAGGATGGACTTTTTGTCGGATCGAGTACTGCCAGCACGTCCAGACCTTCAGTTCCGCCAACTTCAAGCGTCTCAACTACAACTTCAAACACTCCACTTCCCAGCACTCAGTCTGGAACTAAACCAACTGTCCCGGCAACACGACCATCCGGTCTCAGACCCAACGTGCAATTCGGAAACCGACCATCGTCTCCACTTCCAAACTTTCAGCCTGCAAACCAACCAGTGTTACAACCGTCCAATAGTAAACCCAATTCTCAACCTGGAAATCGGCCGTCAGCACCTTTTTTCAACACACAGTCCAATTTCCAGGCTGGAACTCGACCGCCTGCACCGGTAACCCCTCCTTTGCAGTTTAATCGGCCGCCTAAACCGATATCAACTCCACCAAAAGTTCAGTCCAGTCGACCATCTTCATTGCTGACTATGGCCAGCTTTGCGGCGCCCAATCGGCTGAAACCGACGGTTCCCCCACCTGTCGATGTCTCGTCCATCGGAGGATCTCAGAACGTCAAAGTCACCGTGACGAATCCGCCGACGTTGGATTTGAGCACATTAAGTGGAGACTCGTCGCTGGTGTCAGCCACTGTCGACAAGCACAACGTCTTGTCCAGCATAATCAAAGGAGCTGCAAGCAGCCCGTTACCGTCCAACGATCAATCAACTACCGGACCTAGTTTGGTGGATAGCAGTAGCGAGATGAACAACGCGTTTGGAATGTACAGCAGCGCTGCATCGCCCAGCACCAACCGCCCGATTACAACAACGACCAGCGTTGAAGAAGTGGTGGGCTCGACAGTGGATAATTTGGCGACCCAATTGGAGATGAATCGCACTAGCTATGTATCGACCAAACGGCCGATTGGAGGACTTCATTTTATCAACACGTCAACGGACGTTGTCATCCTCAGTCAATTCGATGTCACGCCCAGTTCAATATTTTCTACGCCTGATGAAGAGTCCATGGAAGCTGAAGAAGACTACTCCATCGAACCCTCTGACTCAATAGTCGTCGATGCAGCCGAAGGGAATCAACCGGACTCGGTGCCGGTCGTTTCTAATTTGGCAAACCTTTTCATCGCATCGTCCGGGAGCAGCGACTCCAGCTCTTCTTCTTCTTCCGGCTCATCTTCATCCGGTGATGTTAGCAGCGGAGGTGTCACCACTTCAACAACTGCAGCGTCATTCGACCCCTTCGCCATGTTCTACACTCTCGGCTTGGCTTCGGCCGGCATTTTCGCCCTGACTTTGCCCATTTGGGTTCCGATTGTAGTCGCCAAGAAGCGGAGACGTACGGGCAGTTACGGGCCAACGAAAAACAAGGTGGATAAGAAAAAGAAGAAGAAATATCCGGCCAAGAAAAAGAAGAATTATGCCTCAATTAAAGGGACATACGGAGAACCTCCACCGAATCATTACAAAGACCTCGACGAGGATTTAAATTACAACGATGAAGATTATTACCCTGCCGGTCCGGTGAATAAACATCATCAGTATCAAAGCACCACCATTGACGATTTGTATCGAGGCAACAGCCACGACGATTACCAAGACACGGACGCTGAACGCTATTCTCCTTTATTCCGTGATCTGTTCTCGTCCAACTCGGACGACGTGCTCAGCGATCCTGGGCCGCTCAGTTCCGAAGACATTTACGGACCTTCTTCGCCAGCGACATATTACGACGATCGGAAAGCAGCGCGGCGTCGACTCCCCAGCAAATAGTTCAAGCAACCACCAACTTCATTCAATTCCGAATTTCAATCACACCTTTGCCTGTAAACCAGACGTCACCTTTTTTTTTTAAAGAAAGAGTTTGCCGGCCCTTTTAACCCAATAACATATCTTTAAAAGCACAAACCCTCGTTAAAAAAAAACTGTTGTGCCTATATCTTTATTGGAAATTCTCATTTATTTATTACTTGTAAATTATTAACCGTTAATCTCATTCACTTATACTCGAAATCATCCCACTTCATTCGTGATATTTGTTCAGCATTTAGATTAACTACTACATTTTTTGGAGGCGATCGACTGCTATGAAATGTTGATGCATGTGTTATCATTTCCATTACCAAAATAAACCCCATCATATTTCGAATTCATTTGATTTTTCATTCCAAAATTTTCCAACCCCATTTTTGGCGCAATAATATTTGAATGCTAATAATTTTTTTTCTCGAATTATTAGTGACACCAATCTCCTGTCCGATGTCGGAGCGACAGAAAAAGAATCCAATAGCTTGGAGGAAATTTCGATAACCCAACAATTGACCAATCTCTCACTTATTCAATCAACTACTCCTTCCTTGCCTTCACCTCTCCCACAGGTTTTGACGGCCTCCTCCCCTTCCGTCACCTACACCCTGCTGAATCGCAACAAGCCGCCGATGCTGTTCTCTCCGGTATTGGCGTCGTCGCCATCGCTATCGACGCCTAGCAATTTATTATTACGTCAGCGCCCAGTGGCAGTTCCGGCAGCTGTCAATATCATCCGGACGTCTTCCACAACAACGACAACACCTCGACCGCCCAGACCCATCGCCAACAATAACACCGCTGTCATAACTAATAGCAACTCGTTGCCAAAACCGCCCAGCACCAATAACGGACTGAAATCGCCCAGCAACGTAACATGGGTAGCCACTACCACCGCACCGATATCACGACCAACAGTCAGTACTACCACCACCACTTTTGATTATAATTATGATTATTACGAGGATGAAGAGACAACAGTATCACCAGTAAGAAATACCACCCAAACTACTAATGCAACTAACCCAGGGAAATCAGGATCGTCGACTCTTAGTAGTAGTACGTCTACTCCTAGTAGTAGTACTACTGCTGCTACTATTCCAACTTTGCTGAGCACAACGAAGCTGATTTTGGCAACAGAGGCTATCCAACGTCAAGTTACAACCACCACTACCACCACGACAACAACAACAACAACTCCGAGACCGAACCCGGTTTACATTCCGCCGCCGCAGAATGTTGGAATTTTGAACGGACTCACACGGGCCGGTGGAGCTGGCCTGAGTATTGGAGTCGCTTCGGCCGCCTATGCTGTAATCGCCCTTTTCGGGATTCCTTTCTTAGGAAGAAGGAAAAAGAGATCAACAAGCTTTCAAGATCGTTTAGTCGTTACATCCGAGTATGATTCCGATTACCCTCACCCATGGTTGACTACTGAAGATTATTGAATTCATTGAAAAAGATCAATACGATTCGACAATCTCTCATTAAAAATTACTGTTATTGGATTTGTTTTAAAAGAAGTAAATGCATATATTGAAATTCTTCTTGTTATACTCATTGCGAAATTAAAGTAGTGAAAATTCTGAAAAATTATAATTTAAGCAAAACAACAGAAAAACTCGATTTCAAGAGGCCTATTCCCAGACAATTGTGATGAAAAAAACGTTGGAGGCTTGGTAAAAAAAAAATTTCAAGCTGCACTTTGCTTGAAGTGTTTAAGTTAAACTGTGTTTCAATTTGATTGTTTACCCACAGACAAAATTGTGAGGTATACAATACTGGGCCTGTTCTGCAGTCGTTAGGTTATTAAACACCCTTACTGAGTAAAAACAAAACCGGCAAATTCCCAGTCAAGAGCCTAGCTGTGGAATAAATATACTATGTCGCGATTTTCAATTAACGGAAAAAAGAAGAATAGAGAAACATTTGTCCTACCTTTCAGCCTGGGAAATACAGCCAGGCATCCGTTCAAGTGCTCATCCATACGTAGAAAAGTTGAATCCAGTACCAGGCAGGATAGGAAAAAGGGGGGTCCTCGTGAATACCCCCTCACTCGCATGGGTGTACACGTTACAGAAAGGGGAAGAAGTCGAGTCGACCGACATCAGTAGTTTCTCCAAACAAACGGGAATAAGCTGCTGTTTATCTAAATAAAAAATATAAATGGATTACGAAAAATATTTATAGAAACAACAACTCAACAAGTAAGGAAAAACTAAAAATGAAACAGTGGGTAAATCCAAATTCTTAGTAAATGGGGAGAATTTAAGGTTCCATGTAATAGTAATACACTGAATGTATTCAAATCATGAATCATTCAAATATCTGGCAGGACGTAGGAATAAAAGTATCACAAATCATTATCCTAGTAGTGCTGATACTGAGATTGTTGATGACAATATCAGGACAAGTAAAACTTGCATAATTATCTTTTTAAAATGGCTGGCTCAGCCCCAAGTCTACTACATTTGTGATTAGTGCAAACAGACTGAAACTGCCATGAATCAACAAGGGACTTGCATGATAAAATGTGGTCAGAAATTTAAAAAAAAACACGTTTAATTCTTCTATTCAAGTCCCGATTATCATTCCATTTTTATTCTTAGTTATTTTTACCTGCCAAACAGCATAGATTGGAGAGAATGAACAGCAGCGACACCAGATTTCACACGAGGTCCACATTTTTGTAATTTTATCAAACAGAGAGCAGACGACACTAATATTCAAATTAGTCAGCCATGTTTGTTTAAGATATCGATAGAGGGAATATGATCAATCAATAGATTAGTATTAGTCATTGAATAAAATTTGTTTAAGTTTAAGAATCAATTTAACTCTAAGTAGCGAAAATTTTCTCTGCCTCCAACTATTTACAGCTATATTTATTTGTTGTTTTATTGATTCTCGTAAAAACGAAAACAAGTAAATAAAAACACTGTTTTGTGACCAATAAATTGACGAGACGGTGAGAGAAAACGGTCTATCTGGCTGCTACGTAGCTGATTATATTTATAGTCTACATTCTTATTCCACGCCCCGATGATCTTACCTACCGCGTCACTCGTCACTTATGGCCAATAATAACTATGCGGAGCGTGGAAATATTAACCCTTGGAACATTCAAAGAAATGATTACCTCAAATTATTATTCTGCGAATTCAGAAACTCACTTTACTGTTACATAACGTACTACACAAAACAGGACTTTTACCTTTGTCCTCGTGAGATATTTGCAAATTACTGCGCCACCTGCACGATATTTTTTTTTACATATTTATAGATATAAAAACGAGAGGAAAATATTCTTTCGGCGTGAGTGAAGCTAATTTAATCGTGATTCACGTTAGAGTCATCAAGAACACGAGAAAGAGGAGATGCAAGATCTGAAATCAGCGGGAGCAACAGCAGGTATTAATATAGCGCACCGGTAATTTGGGCAACACCACAGCTTCGGATGGTCACGGACGATTGATCTCAGTGATCAAGAGGAAAAAGAAACATCTATATATCAACAGTTTATTGGATAAAGTCCGCTTATCCTATACATCCCGCTGAATATGTACTGTACAGTGTGCACATTTATGCATATCCTTCTCCTGGTTTATCAAGTCTACACATATACAACCCGTCTCCGGCATATTACCGTCAAATAACAACAGGTGGTTCACTGTTAGAATCAAACACATCTCTTAGCTGTGTATTGTAGTCCGGAAATGAATCCTTTTTTTTTATCCATTAACCCGTTATTATTATTAAACTATACACACAAGAAATCACGAGCGGGAAAGAGCATAGCAGCAGCCATATACACACACACACACATGTCTAGCGGTTTTGATTGCTTTCTCTCTCACTGGCTATATTATACATGCTGGTTATATGGATTCTAGCATATTATCGCCACAGCCGCCACTATCCCCACAACATTAATTCGCGCATCGTCGCCGGTATTTCATCGACTAAGAAGTAAGAAAAAAAAAACCCAAGCGCGTGAATTCAGGCGTGTCTTTTACCATATCACGGGGACAAACCGTTCGTTTTGTTGGGAGCTGCTGTGGGGCTTGTACATATCCTCTTATCGCTAATAATATTACCGAGAAAGAGCGGTGGGGTGCGCGCGCGCAGTCACCGAGCGTGGCAGTTGTCGCCGCGTCATTGAAACATTGAGAAAATGAACGGATGCGGCTCTCTCTCACCCTCTTATTCTGTGAGAGATTTTCTTGTAACTTTCAGTTTTTTTTTTTTCAATGTTGGTCCCATCGTCCGTTAGGTTCTTATGTATACCTGGGCAGGTGAATTCAGGCGCGTGGCGTTCCCTAACCGCGTCGACGACACAATCTTAATTCATTTTTGTCTTTCTTCTTTTGTATCTTCCTTCTTTGTTTTTTTTTGGTTTTTGTTGTTTCCCCCTTTCGCTGCTGTTGCCGATTATAACCACCACCACCACCAACCCGGAGGAGGCAAACTGATAAAAAGCGAAGTGATTCTCTGATCGCCCGTTTAGTCGTGCCGATGATCAAGCCGGTTGTCCGTGTATGTTATTGTTGAGTTTAGCCGGTGGTGCTCGTCTACAATCAAATTTGAAGGAAAAAACTAGTGACCCTGTACAAAAGTGCGGATGATTGCGAGTTGTGGCGTGGCGAGTGAATCAATCGATGAACGAGAATTGATAATCCACCTGCTCAAAGTGTCGTATTAAAACGCGCAACTAGTTTGATCTTTCGATAGCTATACAGACAGCAGTGCGATGATGCTGGCACGGCCATTCGTTGTGTTTCTGACGATGGTCGCCATCGTTTTCTTGTGCGCGATTTTAGATCCGACATCCGCGGCGGCTTTGGCAAAGATCGCATCGCTAAATGACAAGCCCATCAGCCCAGCAGCTAAAGAGAAAATGAATAACCCGAGTAGTACAAAGGCACCCGCAACTTGGGCGACACGTCCTAATAACGCCACGACTACTCGTCATTACTTGCCGACGCTCAATTTGTTTTTAAGCGACGGCTCGTCGTCGGAATCGCGGGATTTTTCGACTCGGCGGACGTCCTTCCGTCCGACCGGCTCACCGGCATCCAGCAAGTCGCCACTCAAAGGCTTCAACTTGATCATGGACGAAATATCTTCCCAAATCTTGTCCAACACGAGGCCGCCGGCGACTAGGACGACCGAGCCATTGAAAGGCGACGCTTATTACGAAAACAAAGAACGCACCACAAATCTAGCCGATCCAACGCGAGATGGCGTCCAAATGACCAAAGGTCCATTTTTCACCAGCAATCCCAAAATCGAGCACCATCACTTTCAGAACGTCGATCACCTGCCGGAGAACACGCCTCCAATCAAAGATTTGCCAATTCCGACGACGATCCGCCCAAATGGCCCGACGTTGAATTTGGTGTTGGACGGGCCAACAACAACAACAACAACAACCACCACCACTCGAAGGCCACCTCTTCGGCCGATCGATTCCCTATTGATGCAATACCAACAACGAGAGGACGACCAGCAATCAAACAAAAAGAAGAGACCGCAAGATAATCTGCTGGAATGGCTGGTGATGATGCAACAGCCAATAACGGGACCAGTTGAGCCGGTCAAGAGTTTCCCCATTGAAGAAGTGAAGAAATCCGTTCAGCCGGTAAAGCCTTTATCGGTTGAAACGATACTAACGCCGCCAGTCCAGCCCGTCAAGAGCGTTCCTCTTCACGAACTAATGCCACCGGTTATTGAAAATTTGCATCAGGAGAAATCGAATCAACCGAGCGAGGAATATGAATACGAAGAAGAATATGAGCTAACTGGATCGGGCGAAAGAATGAGTCTGGGACAGCCGCAAGTGCCCGTCAATCTGCCCAACAGACTTAGTAACGAGGTGGAACAGTCCAGCAACGATTGGAAACGTCCTCATTTAACGCCAGGGAAAATGGACCAAGAGGATTTCATTGGACCTATTGTGACACATCTCTTCAAGCCCAACCCATTTTCTTCGTCATCTTTGAACAAGAAATCAGGAACCGCTCCACCGGCGACGACTTCGTTCGGAACTAAGCGGCCCATCAGCAGCAGGCCGACTATCACGGTTGGTATGAGAGATTGGCCCGTCCAGGTAGGACTGCAAAAACCTTCTCCACCTGTACAAGTTGGGCTGAAAGAGTGGCCCGTTCAAGGGCTTCAGTCACGGCCCAAACCGACCAAACCGACTGTCAAGCCGGGCGAATATCAAATGGGCAACGTTCACGTGAATTCCGTGACAACTCCGGGCGGTCAACTGCCAAAAAGGAAACCGATCATGGGGAACGAATTTCAAATGAACAGCGGGACCGACACTATCATGGAACGTTTCAATTTCACCCCAGTCGCTACTCGACGGCCATTCGTCAGTTCTCCGGCTCCTGCTCGCCTTCCTCCCAGTCCTTACAAAAATCAACTAATCAATCCGCCATCAGCTCCGTTATTACTCACCGTGTCGGACAACGACAATCAGAGAGAAAGAAACGACAATAATCAAAGGAAAACGGCCAATTCCTATCAAACTCAATCTCGAGCTCCATCATACGGCCAGTCGTCGTATTACATGAATAACAATTCTCCGTACGAGCAAATCAACATGTACGCACAGCAAAAACCGCCGGCAATCGACATGAGCAGCTATTACGGGTACCCAAGTAGCAACAGTGGTGGTTATCCGAGTAGCGGTGGAGGCTATCCGAGTAGTGGTGGAGGCTATAAACCTATGAAGCCGGTGATTGATCCAGAAGATTATAATTACCAGAGCGGCGAAACAGACCAGGATCTCGACTACGATTATCCTACAAATGAAGAAGTCAAACCGCCACCAAATCCGTTTATTCCCGGACTAGGATTATTTGGTAATGAGGCGAATATCATATTAATCCCCAAACCCATCACCAGTAGCACCGCCAGGCCGCCGTTTTTCAGTTCTAGTAGTACGACGTTACGACCGAGCGGCCAATTTAGTACGAGCGAGCCTATTACGAATGAAGTAACGACGTCTCGTCCGTTTAGTCCGGGGCAACAAATGGGAATCATTGAAGTTGTCACTCCTGGGCCCTTGTGGCCTCCATTCGCTAGTAGTAGCACTACAACTCCTTCGATTCCACAATTCAGCACTAATAAACCCACTTTCAGGCCTACGAGACCTACGAGGCCAACTAAACGACCCACTAGACCAAGGCCAACCATAACATCCACAACACAGACACCAATAACAACAGGTACGAGTACACAAATGGGAATCATTGGAGGTGTCACTCCTGGTCCACTGTGGCCACCATTCGGCAGTAGTAGCACTACAACTCCTTCGACTCCAGTCGAACAGTTTAGCAGCAACAGACCAACTTTGAGGCCTACGAGACCTACGAGACCTACAAGACCCACTAAACGTCCCACTAGACCAAGGCCAATGAGCCCAACGACAACACCAACGACAACAACACCATCAACAACCACACCCACAACGACACCCACAACGACAACACCAACGACACCAACGACAACACCAACAACGACACCAACAACTACAACTACTACTACGGAAGGGCCCTTCGACCCGACCGATGACTACTATGATGAGGTAACAGATTTCAGTACCGGGAATCCAACAACTCAACAGGAAATGGTGAATATTCCCGGACTCGTTCCCAATCCTATCGGCATCACTAACATGAGCAATATAATTGTGGTACCGAAGCCAACAACAGTAGCGCCAACTATTGAGACGACGACGACGGTTCTCATTCCACAGATGATGAATTCGAATATGGACACGACAAATAGGCCGCTGGATGGAATCATCGACATTACACTGGGCATCACGACACCACCCAGCATCACAACAACGGCGCTACCGACAGAGTCGCCGATCACATCAGTTATTATTCCGATCACACAAGCACCTAGCGCGGGGTCCACTACAATTACTCCTACAACGCAACCGACAGTTACTGACGCCACTTTAGATCCGTCCGATTACATCTTTGTGGATCCATTCCCGGATTTCGGGATCGATTACCCGGAAGAAATGGCCGTAGATATTCCCGGAGTCATGATGCAGATTCCGATTGGAATCAGCAATGGGACAAACGTCATTTTGATCCCGAAACCAAATATTACATCAACCACATCCACCACATCCACCACATCGACTACACCGAGTCCTTTCCAGCCACTCGATAATTCCACCAATAACGAAATGGACATGTTCATGAATGCAGTCGGAATGCTGGAAGAGCAACTGGACATTGGTTTGCAGAATGTCGATTTCATGGAGAATTTTAACTTTGTTGGCACGCGCCCAACCATCCGTCCATCCAGTAGTACTACGCCTAGTTCAAATTTTCCAACCGTCCGTCCATCCAGTAGTACTACGCCTAGTTCAAATTTTCCAACCGTCCGTCCTTCCAGCAGTACGACTAGTTCAAATTTTCCAACCGTTCGTCCTTCCAGTACTACATCAACTAGTCCAAACTTTCCATCCAATCCAACAGCAGGCTTTCCAAGCGCTATGCATATGGATCCAAATCACCAACAGTCGACGACCCCCATTCCATTCCGTCCGCCAAGCTCGTTCGTAACATCCGGACCGTTGAATAATAACATGTTCCCTAATAGACCTCCTCTGCGACCTATTAGACCTACAGCTGGGCCCATAGTATATCCCAGTAATCAATTCGTTGATCCCAGTAATCAATTCGTTAATCCCAGTAACCAATTCGTTAATCCCAGTAATCAATTCGTTAATCCCAGTAACCAATTCGTTAATCCCAGTAATCAATTCGTTTATCCTAGTAATCAATTCGTTTATCCCAGTAATCAATTCGTTTATCCCAGTAATCAATTCGGATATCCCAGCCAACCTGTTTATTATCCAGAAGAATTTACAAAGCCCAAACCTGATTACGGGTCAATTAAACCCAGTTACGGCGCTCCGCCTCTCCGACCAACGTACGGAGTCCCTCCCCCGTCGTATTACGGCAGCGTTCCGCCAGTGGGTCCAACCTGGCCGACAAAACCGACCGACGGAATGTTCCAGCAGGGGACATCGACTATGGGACCGTCGATTGGAATCTTCCAGCCTCCAATCCAAGATCCGATAGGCATCAGCAATCCAGGAAACGTCGTCAAACCTTCGGGTGGCCGGCCACCGTTTTTCGTGTCAAGCAGCAGCACTACAACTGCGCCGGTGAGTTTCCAGCCAATCAATTTGGCCCAGCCCACACAGCAGCCGAGCGGCATCTTTGAGAGTCAAATGGGCAACTTTAACGGAAGTTCAGTTCCAAGTGGTGGAGGCGGTGATCCATTTGTGGTCGTTCAACCGCCGTTCGTCAGTCCGTTTTTCCCCGATCAGTTCATCACAAACAGACCTGCAACAACTCCTTCAACCACGACAACAACGACAACACCGACGACAACAACAACTCCGACGACAACGACAACACCGACGACAACTACAACTCCGACGACAACAACAACACCCACTACAACGACAGTCAGAACAACAACAACGACAGCAACTGAACGGCCGATAACAATTAAACCCCCGACAACAAGTGACACAACATCTTCAACAACAACAGCAGTTTCGACTTTGCTTCCTACCAGCACCGAAGCCCCCTTCGACTTGTTCCAGCAACAAATCAAACCCATTATCCCGTCCCAAATGGGAAACGGTTTCATCCCGCATCGTCCCCCATTTAACCAGTCGACACCTTCCACTGCTTTTAACCTAACAGCATTCCTCGATTCTTTCGCGACCTACTACGGAATCCCTTCGTTCTTATTCCCCGGCTATTACCAAATGGGCAACTTTTATCAGCTCTCAACCACCACCACCACCACCACGACGGTGGCGTCGACGGGCGATGCGATTGCGGGCGTCGTTGCGTCATCAACCGCTTCCCCTTCGTCAACCGACAATCAGCCGTGCAACCAGTTGTCAGCGGCAGAACTGACAACACCAAGCTCTTACACCGGTCCACCACCAACGACCACCAACGAGTTTGATGACATTTTGGTGACAGATTCGCCATCAATCCAACCATCTAATAAACCGTCTAATAATAAACCAACGCCTCCAATAGGGCTTCCACTGCCACCCAACCCAATATCTACCATCTTCTTCCCTAGTGTGTCTTCCGGTTCATCATCATCATCTTCTTCTTCTTCATCCGACGGATCCGTTTCCTCGGGTGGAATCACTGGTGGCAGTGTGACTTCATCCGGCAGCACAATCAGCGTCACGGGCTTCTTGTTGTTCTTTTTCTTTATCGCTTTGCCCATCATCTTTGGCTGTTTGACTCTTTTGGAAATCCCGTTCATCGTCAGCGGTGTCTTGGTGCTGGCCGTCGTTCCGCTGACCCTCATCCTTTTCCTCAAAGTCTCGGGCGCCTTCCACGGACGGAAGCACCGGAACTGGAACATCGACTGGAAGCGCATCCTGTCGGAACCCGACGACGAAATGCGGCGGCTCGAACAAGACGTCTGGGCCCTGCTGGACAGTTTTCCTTATCGGGAGATGGAAGTGACAACAACGGAGGTTACCTGGAATCATCTCGACGATGATTATTACAGCCGTTAAATAAATAAGAACGGGGAAAAAAAAAAAGGAAAACTATTGAGAACACACACTCATTGTGCTGGGAACTAGTCAGCTTTGAAGTGAAAACAACACACACACACACAGAAAACAACATAGATTACATAAATGGGTGGATGCATTTTCAGGTGGTTGCATTTTGGGGGTATTTAAAAAACTTTTTTGCTTGACTATAACATTTTCGCTTTTGGGGTATGCACGCACGATTTCCTATTAGTTTTGTTGTAGAATCTGGGGAGAATTGCACATCAAGTCACATTTTGTATTATAATCATCACTCATCGCACAAAGTTTTTTTGGGTTTTTTTTCTTCTTCTTCTCCAAACAAGTAAAAGTTTAGATAATGTATTAGGATATTGTATACACACAGCATTTTTAAAAATATAGACCAACAGATATTATACTACTGTTCCGGATCCACACCTAAATTATATAACCTCTCTTATAATACCACGCGAGCTAATGAGAACATTTATGATACGCACGACAATGATACGAAATAAAAACATTTGAAGTAGGTTACCCAAGGTTTTCATTCCAGATCTACATATAAAATAATACAATGTAATGGTCAATTCTCTATTGTATGCTAGCTGCACTCTCTCTCGTTTGTTGTGTTCGTTAAAACATATATAGATATATGCTGCTATATTACATCCCTGTTGTTTTCTATACGTTATTACATGCAGCGGGAGACTTTGCTGGTATATATCTATCGACTCCGCTTTCCCCCCCCTAAGTATCCCATTTCACTATATCTATCCGCGTGTGTGTGTATTGACTGTCCACTGTGTAATTGCGTCTGGCGGCCATTTACCTCGACACGACTCACCAATCACACAACGGAACAAACCACCACCAACATGTAATGGCTACAAAATGCGACACAATGTGAACATATTGAACAATGACTATACCGTGGCAATAAATGAAATATAATATTTAAAAAAGAAAAATCCGATATGTTTTTTTTGTTTGTTTTTGTGAAAAAGTGCAACTCTCTCTCATTGGTGAAAAGACACGGAAAGTATTAAATGCGATTAAATGACATTCGCCATTTCCGCGATATCTGTGTTGTGCGAAAATGATTATCGCGAACGGAGAAACAATAGGAAAAGAGAAAACGAAAGATTTCCCCACGGTAGCGTGAAGCGCGGAGAAACATTACGTACGAATGGCAGATTAAATAGCTTTTTAATGATGCAGAGTATAACGTGTTGTTTTATGGCAGCCTATACACATTTGATGCCGGTTATTAGGTTCGCGATTCAATTAACCTGATAACAAAACGGATCTCATCTCCTTTTTTGAAATCAATTTTTTCTCTTGTGGCCTTCTTTCATAACTCAACAATGGATATCGTGATATGGTAAAGTAGACTGTGAACGGTCTCTCTCAGTTCTCGAAAAGTCGTTTCTCTTTCTGATTCGGTATAATTACCATTTTAAAGTGTATAATTTTATTTCTGAACGCATCTGATTCAATCCTGTTTCATTTAGACCTGTATTTCTTGAAATGAGTCCACCGTTTATGCATTCAAATAAAGACGATTCAAATGGTCATTTAGAATATAAGCCAACAGGCTGCTCATTGTATAAGTTTGATGGCTTACGACTTGCTTTATTATATCCCAACTGCATTAACCGCAAGAATTTTTTTTCCCGCTCATAACTCATCACTTTGCGTCATCGCCACACCACTGCTGTGATTGTTAGACTATACGTGTTATTACTGTGGTGTCCCAACGCCCGTTGTGGAATAATTTATTTCGTTCGGTTTCTATAGTGTGAATCGACATCGTAGGGGCCTATGTATAGAGTTACAATCAGTTGGATCATTGACGTTTAAAAAGATATTGACGGTTTAGCAGTTAGACTTGTTATAGGCCCAAAAGCAACTTGTATAAGTGTTTTTCAAGTGTTATTTTCGACATTATTATTCGGTCGACTGACTTTATATACACGCGCGGTAGAAGTACTTTTTTTAAGCTGTTACTGCTGCCCTAATCTCCAGTCTGTGCATCACATCTCACATTGACCATTGTTATTGCTCGTTAACGCGGAACATGTTGGAGAAAAAAAATGCCAATTGCGCAATTCCGGAGCAACAACCAACCGGAAGGTAAAATTCATATCGCCAGGCGTTCATTCATCCATCCTTCTTCTTCTATCGTCCCTTTAGTGGTATGCATCCAACCGCAGCAGCCATAGCTCTCCTCTAGAGCTCTTTGACGTCTATTTATTATTACAGCATTGCGGTCTATATAACGTATTACGTACAGCCAGCAGCCCAAGAAGCGTCAAACACTTCTTGTCCGGCACGCTCAAATATATTTTCAAACGGATTCGGTGGTTGCCCTTTTTCTGCTGGGTCTCCTCCCCTTATCTCTATAGTCCATATACCTTTAATATCTTTTCTCTCCTCTCTAGCTGCTGCTGCTGCTGTGTTATTATTCACGCTATTCAGTCGTTTTACTCTTTATATTGCTGTCGCGGTATTAGTCGACGTCGTGATGCGGCAGATCCCATTTGTTGTATTTTCTTCTCCTCAACTTCGTTCAACATCGTTACGTTGTGGTCGTCACGCTCGGTCTCCTCCTCCTTTTTTTTCTGACAAGCAAACAAATCACTTTGCATTTTTCCAGCTGCAAAGGAGGGGGGGGGGGAGCGGAGGAAAGAATATAATGACGGTCAAATGTTGCAACACCTTATTCGATGACGCTGCTGATATGTACCGGAATTTCAATGACATTTTTGTTTTTTTAAATGTTGTCAGGGGATTTATATTCAGATCACCCGTTTATTAGTCGAACAAATAGGAGGAAGATTTCGGTATTTTTCCTGTCGAAATTTCTCGTGTGTTCTCGTTCCATTTAGACTTTCCCTTCGTTTATTTTGTGTCAGTGAACAAAAATTCCGCAGAGGAGTCGCCTACGACAACACTATCAGTGGAACATGGAAAAACGACCAAAAGGAAATAATAAGACAACTGATACACACGGTCCCTCCCTCAGCTTTTGTACTCTGTGCTGGACGTATTAAAAAAACACGCATGTGGTTTCCCCGAAGGAAAACGGCCGGATGGGATAGGGTCAAACACCGACCGGAATGGTGTCGTCGTCGTCTTCAGCATTATTATTATTATTATTATTATCCCGAGCTTGGGGAATGTGTGAATTAGGCCGTCGTATTAGAATGCTGACCAAAAAACTGACCGCGCGCCATTTCCGATCACTTGGCTGCACGAGCTTCACCACCACCCAACAAGTTATTTGGCCGCGCTAGCTGTGCTGGCCGAGCTTTTTTGAGTCGCAAAGTTAACAACTCGACTTTGAGCTCAAATGCTCAACGAGGTCTTTTGTCTCTCATAGCCACACGCGTTTTCTTTTTTATTTATATATTAACAAATATAACTAAAAAAAAAAAACCCTTTTCTTTCGTAACTTTTTCCCGCGGGTCCTCCGAGAGCCGAGTTCCTCTCTCGTGTACAGTGGAATTATTATTTATTTTTTTCCGCTCGCGGGAATTATTATTTGCCGATACTAAAAAGAACTGCGACTCTAAGCGTGCGGTGGTAAAACGAGGAAAAACGATAAAAGAAGAAGAATATTAACGACCTGAGCTCTTGGACTCTCTCGCGGGCATGTATATCGAGTTGTTGGGCTAATGCTATAGTTATATGCGCTATACGGCTTATTTAACTATAGACTATATGGAATACGGAGAAATAGCCATATAATAGTATCTATCTCGTTCGGGACGGGGTTTAGCTGCTTGAGGTCCTTTACGCTAGTGGATATGATATAGCCAGCACAGAGACGCATCGCGGGCGCAAAGTCTCGGCAGAGTCGTCACAGTGCGCTTTCCCGTCACGGTCCACTATTTTTTTGGCTGCTTCTCTTAACTATATTTCTCCCGTCATCCCGCCGAGCGCGGCGCGTTTAAATGTCCATACAGATCTAGAGAGAGAGAGAGAGAGAGCAACAACAGAAACTAGCCGTCAGTTTATTCCTCAGAGAAGCGGAGCAATAGGCAAATAACAGCGGGGAGTCTGCGCACAAGTGCATTTTTTTCTGTGTGTGGAGAGCTTGAGGGCCGTCCAGTCCTAGTGAGCGCCGCCCGCCACCATCGCCGCCGCTGCTGCGTTCAAGAAATTGTTTTTTAATATTATTTCGTGACTGTGTGAAAGAGAGATCGAGAAATCGAGATCACAAAAGCAGAGAAAGCTGGATAGACCCCTCGGTAGAAGTAGAGGGCAGACTTCAGTCACGATGGATCTGCACTGGTGAGAAGACACTCGAACGTCTCCTGGCCGTCCACCTCCAGAAAAGCCCTTGTAGCTTGTCTAACTGTCTAACTGTACACCCCCCAACCGCCGCTACTAGTGATAATCGTGAAAAAAACATTCGTAACTGTTTTCGCTTGGTTTTTTGTTGTACGTTGTTTTTGTTGTTGTTGTTGTTATCATTTCCATCCACCCCATTTTACTTAATCCACACCTGTCGGGAGTTTAATCTAACCACACTCTTAAGCAACCATGAAAGACAAGAGATTGATGCTCGTGTTCTTCTTCTTGGCCGTCGTCGCTGGCCGCTTCGTCTCGGCTAATACCGAATCCGCACTGGTGGAGAATTCCACCGACGACGACTACCATGTCGTCCTGGTCGAAGACGAAAATTCAACCGAAGGACGGGAGGATCCAGGAGACGAAACGCTGGAAGATCCGATGACGGTCATCGACAACGACAAGTTTCTGAGGCGATTGATTCGAGTCCAGACCTTCTCCCGGCCCATTCGCACCAAAACCCGCCCGGTTTGGTACAACGGCCAGTCGCCGGTCTCTTTCAAATCTTCGACGACGACCCAATCGCCGTCGACCAAAAAGGCGACGCCGATTAGTCTGGAGACGACGCCGGAAAAGATGATGGACGTCACCACAGTCCCGCCGACCATCGAAACGGAAGATGTCGTCAAGACGGACGTGACGACTCCGGTTGGCGAAACGACCAGCGACGGCGAGAGGACTACGTCGCAGGAAGAAAGGTGGTTGCTGGACACACTGGAAGAAGTGGCCCAAACCGTCCAGGATTCCGATTTGCCGTCCATCGACGCCATTGAGCAAATGCTGGAGACGGAAGCGCCCAAGGTTCACGATGACAACCGGAATAGTCTCTCGTCATTCCCGACCAACGCGGCCGAGATTGTCGTTCACGACAGCAGCGTTTCCAGCACGCCGAGTCCGGCCAGCATCTCGTCGGCCCCCGTTTGGATCTACCGTCCGACCTCGTCGGCAGCAGTGAGCAACGAAGCGGCCCAGCAGCCCAGCAACGCGGTCAAGCGCGGAGGAACGCCGTCCAACAGCAACGGATTGAGCCGATGGGGCGTAACGGTGAAGCCCGGCACCATCTCGACGACGGTGCGCAGTTTCAAAATGCCCAACGGCTTAGTCACGGCATCGAAACCCACGGCCGACATTGAACGACTGACGACCACCGCCCATCACAAAGTGGCCAGGTCGACGCTGGCCAGCCAAATGCTAGGTAAAACGTCCATTCCTTCCACTCAACAAACCACTGAATGGTGGATCACTAAACCCAATTATCAATTTGACAACCTGGACGATGAAGCTGAGGCCGATTACGTCAGCAGCGACGGCAGCAGCAGCAACCAGGCAACGGCGACGTCGGCCGAATCCCCCGATGCTGCTGGACTAGCGCCACCCAAATCTCCTCCGCATTTCAACATTTTTTACGACGACGGCCAGGAAGCTCCGACCGGTTTAAAGAATCGACCGGCCAGTTTTTACCAATCGACACCTCGACTTCCGCTTTCGGCTAACCCGCTGATTATCAAAGGGCCTCTGGTCACCCGGCCGTCCACTGCTAGGCCCAAAACGACGGAGAAATCAGCGACCACAACTCGACGGCCATCAACGACGAAAAGAGCTGCAACCACAACTACGACCACCACCACAACAACGCCGAAACCCAGGACGTCACGGCCGAAAACAACCACGACAACAACAACGACCAGAAAACCTAAAACCAATCCCAGCACCACCACCGCTTCCACTCGAAAACCACCGGCCACCATTCCCATTAAACAAACCAACAAAAGGCCGGACAGTGTCCAATTTGTCCGCGTCCCACTGCCCAACCTTCGCCCACCTTTTCCAGTCGATTCGGGAGTGACGGACGAACCTGGAAATTTCCAGGAATTTGTTCGCACTACAACCGAATTCCCGGACTCTGATGCCACAGACGACTTGGAAATTGATCTGGGAGGCACCGAAATTCGCCCGGTATTCCCGGCAGAATTTGAAGCAGCCGAAGAATTGTTCGCTAATGGCGAATTCACCGACAGCCCCGATAGTTCATCCAACTCGTCGACCGACAGCACCGGAAGCGGCGGCGGAACGAGCGGCACTGGCAGCAACGGATTGATTGACGAACAGCAAATTCCCATCAATTTCGTCGTTGTCAATATCTGGAATTATGTCGGAGGTCAATTGACTTTGGTTGGCCAGCAAGTGGTACCCGCTCAAGTCCTGGCCGGCATCAACATCACCAACGGAGCCACCATCCAGTCATCCAGTTTGCCCGAGACGATTTTGAATCAGCTGACCAGTCTCCTGGGATCTACGACGTTAAGTACAACATCGACCACGACAACAACAACAACTCCTAAACCCACTTTGCCACCACGTCCTTACGGCGGAGTAGGTAATCCAGCGCTAGTCGGAGTCGGCCCTTCGGTTGTCAAAGGGCAAGACTACGGGAAACCTTCCCAGACGTACGGCCCACCCAAAGCTCCTTCAACATCTTACGGCCCACCCAAAGCTCCTTCGACATCTTACGGGCCACCTAAAGCTCCATCTACTTCTTATGGGCCTCCTCCAGCTTCTTCTTATGGACCTCCACCAGCTGATTCATATGGCCCACCGCCAGCTTCTTCCTACGGACCTCCACCAGTTGACTCGTATGGCCCACCGCCAGCATCTTCTTATGGTCCACCTCCTACATCTTACGGTCCACCTCCTACATCTTACGGACCCCCACCGCCTACATCCTATGGGCCTCCACCACAGCCAGCTATATCCCTTCCTGCTCCTCAGTATTATGCGCCGACTACGTCAGTCCCGTCTTATGCAGTTTCCGACTCTTACGGATTACCGACTCCGACACCTTTAGACTTGGAAGCCATCCAGTATCCTTCCACGTCATACGGCCCTCCGCCAACCACACAGGCCCCGACTTATGTCGCTCCCAGCATTTCACTTCCAACATCCTACCTGCCTCCTAAAGCTCCTTCCACTTCATATGGACCCCCTCCCAAAGCTCCTTCCACTTCTTACGGGCCTCCTCCCAAGGCTCCTTCCACATCCTACGGCCAGCCGATCCAATCGTACGGCCCTCCACCCACACCGAAGCCCATCGATTTAGAGTCTTACGCTGAGAAACATCACCACCACCACCACGATTACAATCAATCTCCGAATGCATCCAACATGGACTACCATCCGGATCACCGCACGACGACGACGACAACCACGACGACGCCAGCCCCACCGTCCGTTTCCGCTCATCACGCCGTTCACCATCACAACCACAACCACAACAGCAACAACAAATTTTCGTCCTTTTCCCAGTTGCAGGTGAAAGCGCCACTGAGTCCTCCGAGCCCACCTGAAATCAATCACAACTTGGTCGTCAAAGGAGTGGTTAACGCCAATCAAATCAACACCAACACCAATAAAAACGTCGCCAAAGGTCCCGCTCGAAGGCCGTCCAATAAGAAGAGGCCGCAAAATGGCGGGGTCAAGTCTGTCAGCACGACTCTGCGGACTCCGCAAGGCAATTTGAACTTTGTCGACATCAACAACGGGCAAAGCCCAGGGCCGTTCGTCAAGGGAGGCAACCCGTTGGGAGCTCTTTTGCCCGATTTCATTCTAGAGAGTCTCGGACATCCGATGTCGTTCTTGCCGCACGAATTCTCTCAGAGATCCGGACAATTCGATCCGCGTTTCGACGATGCTCCATCACAACGTAAGTTTAACTACTTTTCCTGTTTGATAACTTTCCCCCTCAGTGGTTTTCCCACTTGAACTAGAATACTAGTACACGTCGTATTGGCGTTTTTCGGAAATTATATGGTGGCCAGTCAATAATTTATCGATTATTACTATTTTCTTCCTACGTATAGCGGTCCAAAAGTTGCACCAGTCCAATTCCCGCACTAACGTCGCATCAAGCCGCACCGGAGATGACGGAGAGTCGACTGGCGACCGCAATAGAGCAGCTCATCCGGCTCCTACCACTCAAGGTTAGACCAGTCCCATATATTTGAGTCTTACGCGCTATTGATTCAATAACAACCTAAAAAAAATGAAAAAAGAAATAACGATCATAAGGAAAAAAAGGAAGACACAGAAAAATAAGCGGGAAAAGAAAAGAAAAAGAAAACTTTCATGATAAATATCTTTGTACACATTTACTGTATAATCGCCTTGCAGGTACCAGAAGCGATAACAAGAGTCCCGTTAGCGACAGCGTCATCATCAACAGCCCGGCCAACAAACAACCCAAACATCCGCTCGACCCGCGACCATCGTTTACTCGACCATCACCGTCTGCCATGGGTATATAAGGATAATTTCATTTCACCCGTGTATGGGAAACATATTGGATAAATGTAGAGCGAAAAACCCTCCGCCAGCAGGCAGTCACGAATTATTCAATTATTTAGATCACTGAGCTGTGTCAAATTATTTACAGTTAGCTAACTACATTTGCACCTCCACAATCAAAAGTCGTTGATTGGACAATCACAGAAATATTTAAGTCGCTATAGAAAAATATAAAACCGGTTGTTGTGTTTAGGTTTAATTCTACGGACTGGAAAAATGTTCTAGTATTTTTAAAAGTTGATTATAACAACATTCATCTTGGAACTATGTAACAGAAATCGCTTTCGGTGATGCTGTCGGGAAGAGGTTAACTCCAGTCGCTTACTATCCGTCTCTTGGACATCCGTTAGAAGTGGCCCATGGCAATCAACAAAGTACGTTTGACGTTTTACCAAATCGAAAAATGATGAATGAGCGTTTTTTCATTGCTATTTTTATTTCTTTATTTGATTCATTTCATTTAAAATTTAGGATCTGACGATGGCTCGGAGGTAGTTGACTTATCGTCGACTTCAACGACTACGGCAACGACACCCAAATCGGACCGCGGACGATTCCACATGCAGGGAGTCAAGTTCAACCTCCCGGCGGCCGCGATTTCTGCCGCCGCCTTTTCCCTGCCCATTCTGGTCGGACGCAAGAAGCGTGAGGCCAGAAGAGGTCCTTATTGGCAGTTGAAGGAGAAGCAAGAAGAAGTTGAACACAATCACGAAGCGGAGGAAGCATTTGTCAGACACTTCACGGCGGAAAACGAGCGAGAGATGCGCCAAAAGAACATTGCTTCGTACAATTGCCGACAGCTATCGGTGAACGACGAAAGTGCCGAGGAAGTTGGCCGCAGCAGTGCCGTCACCACTCTCCACCATCTGCTCGTCTGCCCGGGTCGCCAATCCCGAACGCTCAACATGATTTTGCTGGACGGCTTAGCCGTCCGCTGAGCGCGCACGCGTTATACGAGGTTATAAAAATGCGCTTCAACAATTTTTCCGTTAAACTATAGACTGTATCTCTGGCCATAAGCTTCTTTTTTATCTTTGAAAATCTCTTTGAGCCGGCCCTCGAGAGAGAGAGAAAGAGCGAAAAGAAGAAGAAGAAGTTGAAGAAGAGATTTACTCCTTATTACATAGAACATCCTCCAGCATTTCCCTACCATTTTCATACGTTATTTTTAAAAGATTTTTTTTTCTAAAAAAAACTACTCAAACCAACCAAGGAGAAAAAAAAAAATAATTCGTTACTTTTTTATATCATTATTTTCTTTTCACGCTATTATTTGTTAATTTTATTTTTTTTAAGCCCTAGGGCCTCATGTTTTATATATTATTTAAATATATATACATATATATTTTATTATCTAAATTGCCCTCCTTGATTTCGTTACACATATGAGGTCCAGCAATTGATTTGCGGTCCCAACAAAGTTATTATAATTTAGTACACCAAATAAAAACCGAATTCATCCATTTTGTTATACTTAACGTGACGTTACATCAATTTTAAATATGATTGCTCTCCGCGGTTGCTTATGCATCATGCTGTTTCATGTTGTTGCTTTCATTCTTCTTCTTCTTCTTGGAAAGAGTAAAAATAAACACGACATAACAACAAACGAGCCTTATATACTGTTATTGCTACAACTGCTAGAAAGGTTCCATCTCTAGCTGTGGTATATTACACTTTTCTTTTATCTTGTCGCTTCGTCGCCTCGTCGCTTAGCTTAGGCGATAGACCGTGTGAAATTTTTTTTTTTAAAGGACCCCGGCACAAAGTTCCAAGTATTTTTATTATTTATTCTCAGACCATTGAAGATGATGACGGAGGTTTCGCTGCGTTGCACGGGAAGAATTGCGAAGACCAACGAGATGATATCGGACTCTAACGGGACTCGGCGAAGAAAAAGAGTGGAATTTCTTTTGACTAAGATGCAAGACTAAAAGATGAGGACGTTCACATCAATTTATCGGCAATTTTCAAAAAGGCAGATGCACATGAAGGAACAGTCCCAGAGATCACCGGCACTTTCCCTGCTTAATTTACAAAAGTAACAGGCAAAGCAATCATTAAACACCCTCTGAGTTAATACCACCGAATTGCATTTTGCTTTATACCCACGTAACATATTCGTATACTCTCTTTTATCGCGAGTTTCAATTTTTTGCGGAAATTTGAAATTTCTTACACGATTCGCCGCGAATTGTTTTCTTCCAAATGTCCAGTCGAAGACTTTTTATTTAACGGTGAGAAAAAATGTGATTAAAAGATAACCTAGTTGTTGCTTATAGTTTCACATTCTGCCGGACGACGACACGAACGTTACGTCTGTCGTGCCATTTCCTTTAAAAATTTGTCTCTTTTGAGCCGGGTGATGATATTATTCCTTTTTAGTTTTCTGTTAAGAAGTTATCCCACGGCTTATTCGGCTCGATTCGGCCCAGTGCACCCGAGACAGAAGCAGGTGACACACGGGCTTAAAAAGGGACACAGGATAACTAGGCATTTGTATCCAAATATGTGTGTATATCTTTCGCACCGGGCCTACACAGCACGTTATCTGCGGTCAACACCGTTGAAATGACTCGGATGGCGGCAATATCAGGCAATTATTGCGGTGACGAACAAATGCTACATACCTCCGGAATGCTACCAATGTATGTATAGCATTAAAAGTACCATATAGCCCCCCTAAGGTATATACACCCGCAAGACAATGGAAGACCTTGTCATTAGCTGTTTGGTAATTCTCGTGTGTGGTAGTAGAGTGTTTTTTTTAATATCGAGATTATGACGTGGTGTGAAATACCGTTTATCGCCCGCAGTTCGCCTATTCTGATTTTGTCAACCGTTTCGTGTTTACTGTTTCCTAATTACTATACGAAAAATTAACGCTTCCGATCGAATAAAATCTTTTTTTCTTCTGCCGGGAACTTCCTTATCTGTTTCTATAATTACATACGAATCGGATTACGTGATAACGGGAAATAATAGTGGTACATTTCCCGATTACAAAGGTTGTTCAACATACGTATGCATGCGCTTTTGCGTCATTGCACTTTGGCGTTCCAGCGGGAAAATGGAATCTATTCTTTATTAGATTATTATGACTATTTTAAGGTTTCCACAACATTCTTACCAATACCATAGGGACTGGATATTTGGAATTCAATTATCTCCATCACAACATTTTTTAAGGATCATATCGTTAAAACAATAACATGATTTCCAGTGGAGAAAGAGAAAATCTGCTGCAACTTTATTATTTTAACAATAACAAAAACCCCATTGGAATACAGAGAACAACAAACTTATATGGCAAAACAAAAGATATTCCATTTTTTTAGAGCCCATAATTTCCACTTGGAGGTTTTGGATGAACTGATACAAAGCTCACAAACAATCACCGAGATTATTGTAACTCTCCTTATTTTTGTAACAATCATTTTCGCCAACGCGGCCTGAGGGTAACTACATGTTGTAGGTATCTATTGCATTGTTGGCATTGCGACCGCTGCCTGTGTGTGGGTGACATCTTGCTCGCGCCACATCTGCGTCACTGTTTTCAATTGAGTGTAGAAGTTGATTCCCTACAAAAATTGGTGAGAAGAATAAAACAAAAGATGTGTGTGAAACAACTGGATCAACGTTCGATTAAACCTTTAAACTAAATCTTACTTGTTTGCCGTAAAAATTGGTATCACCACGGAAAGATCCACGTGAGCCGGTGAAGGAAAACATCGGAAGGGGAACAGGAATCGGCACGTTAACTCCAACCTGTTACGGAAAAAGATCAAACTTTATAAAATCTTTCCTTGTTTAGTTAGGAAGAAGGCAGAATGGGTTCAGCGGTTGTACCACAACTGATGTGAACATTTACCTGACCAACGTCAATTTCCTGAGTAAATTTCCTGGCCGTGGCTCCGTTGGTGGTAAAAATGGCCGTGCCGTTGCCATACATGTTAGAGTTGATTGTATTAATGGCATCATCCAAAGTGTTCACCTTAAGGATAACCAAAACGGGGCCAAAGATTTCTTCGCGATAACACTCCATAGAAGGCTAAAAACAATTTAATAGTGTAAGTTAGAATTCTTTGGAAACAATAAGTTATGTAATATTTACCGTGACGTCAGTCAAAATGGTTGGGCCAACAAAATTGCCCTTTTCGAATCCAGGAACGACAATCTTACGACCATCCAAAATACAATGGGCTCCTTCATCGATGCCTGATTGAACCAACTTATGGATACGGTTTTTGGCTTCGGGAGAAATGACGGGACCGAGATCGGCATCAGCAATGTGACCTTGAGAAAGGAAAACAAAAGAATTATAAGTACTTGATACAGAATTAAGGGATTTCAGTTATGAATAATTCATCTAGGTAGAAGGTACACACAATCCCTTGTCTAGTGTTTCACTTCGTTTCCCAAATATTCTAGAACATACCTGCGTTCACTTTGAGTTTCTTGGCCCTCTCAACCAGATCAGGAATCCAGTTGGCAGCCTCGCCAACAAAGAGAGCAGTGCTCAGAGCCATGCAACGTTGACCAGCAGCGCCAAAAGCGGCACCAACCTACAATGATCATCAACAATCTGTTGAATATTTGCTTATGTAAGGACTATTAGCCAATTAAATTACCAGTTGATTGAGGGTATTTTCTTTATTAGCATCGGGCATGATGACTCCGTGATTTTTGGCTCCCATATTGGCTTGAACACGCTTGCCGTGACGTGATCCTCGCTCGTAAATGTATTGGCCCTGACCAATGAAAGCGATTAGTTAGTTGTAAGATTTTACTCAGAATTGCTGATTTACGGCTTGATCGGATCCCACAAAGGAAATGGCTTTAATGTCAGGGTGATCGCAAATGAAGTTCACGGAATCGTGAGCTCCGTGGATTACGTTTACTACACCGTCAGGTGCACCAGCTTCACGGAGCATATCAACGAGCATCATGCAAGCGCCAGGATCTCTCTCCGAAGGTTTGACGATGTATGTATTACCGCAAACGAGGGCCACCGGAAACATCTATTAAACACGACACTTTAGAAAATTATTTTCATAGTATATTTAGGAAATTTTTACCCAAAGTGGAATCATGGCTGGGAAGTTGAAGGGCGTGATTCCCGCACAAACACCCAAGGGAGTTCGGAACGATAACGTATCCATATCCTTGGCAATGTTTGGCATAGTCTCTCCCAACTGAAGACTTGTCACACTGCAGCAATGTTCAACAACCTGGAGACCTCTAAGTACATCACCCTCAGCATCCACCAAGGTCTTACCTTGTTCAGAAGTGATGCTTTTAGCCAGCTCTTTCTGAAACATCCAAGAAACAATAGGAAATTAGATTTCAAATTTGAGATAGCAATCAACTTCATATACCATGTTGTTTCTAATAATGTGTTGATATCTCAACATGACTTGCTGCCTTGTAAGAATGGATGTTTTGGACCATGTTTTGTAAGCTGCTTTGGCTGATTCAACAGCATTTTCCATCTCTTCCCGAGTTGATTTGGGAACTTTTGTAATTACCTTGAAATCATAGGGAAAACATGTTGGGAAAGGAAACATATTTGAAAAATGGGCAATTTAATACTTCATTGGTAGCTGGGTCACAAAGATCAATCCATTCATTTGTCTTTGATTCAACCATTTTGTTGTTGATGAAAAGCTTTGTTGTGGGGATGGCACAGTGGTTTCCACGCAGACTGGCATGTTGGAAAGACTTTGGGATCTAAAGTAAAACATGAAAACAATTTTTAGACACACCATATAAAAAAAAACATCCCGATATCAGCCGATATGATCCAGCAAGCAACTTTCGCACATAGGATATTACATAACACGATTTTATGATTTAAGATAAGAATAACTTTTTAAATAATTAAAGCTTTGAAATAACTTACAAGAGACACGGTGCGCAGCATGATAGCAGCCATGTTTAGAATACAAAATTCGTACGATCACGTTCCCGAACTGCTACTCGAAAAAGGATAAACGAATTATAGGAAAAAAATCTAATGCGATTAAAACAACACAAACGGATTCACGACATCTAGTATTGAAAGAAAATGAAGGATTAGTATTGAAGTTCTACTATAGATGGCTAGTGAAATTGCGCCTTTTTCAAAAGTGAAACTAAAGTAATTTAAATTTCCCTGATTAGTGATTTCCAAACCAAATATGTTATACTTTTTATTTTTACACTATACTTTTATGAGATTGGGTGCAGAATAAATACTTGATATTAACAGGCAATTAGGAAAATGTCGAAATTTCTGCGCTGATAATTTGCTATCGAACTGGCAACGCAACTCCATAAATTAAACATTTTTCAGTCGTCATTCTCAGATTTAGTAGGGGTTAAGTTTAAAACTTGTTTACTCACACTATTATGCAGTGCACTGTGAAATGGCGAATTTACTGACCATTTCACCTTTTTCGTGCTTCTCTGATGAAGTTTTATGTCTGATTTTTGAGTTCATTACCTCCACATACGATTTGAAAAATATTATGTTAGCATGCCGAAGGTTCCATAACTTAATAAGAAAACGCAACAAGTTGTGGAAGTTAAGGCTCAATGTCGAAAAAGAAGTTCTAGATACTTTGGTAAGTATCTCCTCATTAAGTTTCCCAAATGGCAAACCACCTCTAAAAGTGATGGACAACTTCATTGTTGGTAAACATCCCCTTGAATTATTTGAAGATGAGATTTCAAAGCATTTATTTCACCCCCAATCGTGAGCACTCAAGTTTTTCATAAATTTTCTGTGTAGATGACCTAATATTCTGTTTATTCAGAAAGGAAAATTTGACTTTCAAATTTTATGCAGAGAAACTACTGGAACATACACGAATACACATTGCAAAGAGAATGTGGAAACAAGTAGATTCTCTGTTGCATGGAGCCGTACTTATCTCTCAGTGGGGTTTAATGGAAGAGCAATATCTAATTAGTTATGATGATGTTGTTCAAGTCCTAGAAAACATCACTGATCGAGTCAGACAGATTATTGCTGAAGAGAGCCTAAACCCTGATACAAGTACTGACAAGAACAAAACAGCAATGGAGATGTTGAATGTCATAAACCAAGTGTTATACAAAGAGCTGGGTTTACAGAAGTATGTCCTCCATAAAAATTCTGTAAATTTTGCAACTGTTATGTTTTGCATTGAAAAGGTAAAATGTATTCTTGATATCCTTTGTTTTTAAGCAATTTGTTATATCTTTAAATTTGAAGGTTCTTGAGATGAGAGTGGGAGTACCACTCATCCTGGCCATCATCTACTATGAGGTGGCAAAGAGAATGGGAATTCTGTGCGAACTTGTTTACTCCCCTAAAATATTCCGCTCGTTTAAGGAATTTTCGTCCACTCCTCATTCATTTCTTCTCAGATGGAATGAGTTTTCTGAGTAATTAAAATGGCTTACCTATTGTAAACCTTTTATTAAAATTTGTCGTTATTCTTCAAGAGATGACGATCTAAATTGCACTTACTACTACAACGATCCTTGTAATGGGGGTGCTTCACATCGACCGCCTGGAAATTACTCGACCGTTCCAGTGAAAAACGTTTGCATGGGTTTGGTGGAGAATTTGCTATCAGTTAATGTTCTGGATTGGCAAAATCAACTCCATTTTTATCGATTGGCTTGCATAATTGATCCCAATCAGGCTAGCTTAGTCCAAAAATACGCCAAATTAAGCAAACTTCACGGTGAACAACTGGAAGAGGCAATTCAGCTTCTCAAGAAAGTAATTAAATTTTATAATATGTGTTGATGATTTTTATTTCTGGTGGTTTGTTTTGCATAGGTTGACGGGTTTATGAATAATCAAGCTATTCAGTCATTAATAAGAGATTGCAGCGCAAAGTTAAACAAGGCTCAAGCCCAGAACGCCAAGGAAAAGGTATTCTTTATTTGATATTTATGACTAAGACTTTGAATTGTTTTATTTTCGTTTATTATTTTCAGGAAAATATCAAACGGAGATTTCCGCTAGTTAAATATGCTGTCGGACTAATCATGATGCACAAAAAAATAAACGTGAATGGGCTACAAATGGATCGGTTGGTCGTTATTCACGCGTGGTACTACCGTCCTCGTCAACCAGTCATCTACAATGTCTTGTTTAACAATGGAAACATTTGCGATGTTAAAGAAGGTAATTTTTTCTATAGTGAGAGATTAGCTTTAATGAGTTTTCTTCTCAAGTAAATGTATAAGATCTCGTTCTCTTTGTTTAATAACATTTGTGTCTTACGTCTGCGCAAACATTAAGGCGAATTGGAACTTCATCCTGCTCCTGCTGCCATCAAACATCCGGAAATTGGCAAATACTTTGAACGTTTCGACGGCCGAAGGTACATCCCGAACGCCGAAATGAAAGTACAATATCCAGAGGACGATTCTGTTGCTCTATCTTTGCTTCAGAAAGGGGACGAAAGTACCAATCAAGTAACTGTTTGCTCTTCTACTAATTTTCCTAGTGAAGACAATGCTAAGTTAGACAAAACGGAAGGAAGAAAAATTAAGAAATCCGTATCATTTAATTTACCCTTACATTAAATTGCAAGTAAGCATTGAAATTAAGATATTAACCCTGAGAGTATCGATCTCCTATCATTATGGGTTAGCAATATTAGTTTTTACTACAACAGTCTTGTTTGACTTTTTTTGAATCACAAATAGAAGGGAAAGTGATCGTTAACGGGGTAGATGAATGACTTGTGTTAAAACAAAATACGCTTAACCAAGAAACTATATAACCTGGAAACCAAGAACTATATGTGAAATACTATGCCTCCCGTCTTGACTAGCCACTCCATGATATCTATGTCACTATGTAAGTAAACATTCCTGCCTGAATTCGATGACAAAAAACAACAATAAAGAAAGAAAGTGAGCAGAAATGGTGAATTTAAAAAAAACTTCTTCCCTATTTTAAGAAGTTGTTCATATTATGGGACTGATTACTAAGCGTTAAAAGAGGACAGGAAAAAATGCGGTGCATCTATGCATTTAACTTCGTGTTGTCTAAATTGAGAGATACCTTTGCATCCTGAACGAAAATTTTTAGGTCGAAGCTGCAGTCCATTATCTCATATGGTTGTCATATGTCATGTCATACTGTATGTTGTCGTCAAGGTAAATAATTATTCTTGACCAGTCGTCTCAATTCAAATGCAATATATTTTTCTTTTTTATTACGTAGGCAGTATGCAGTATTATCCAAACGAAAAACCGACTTCTTCATATGCAAGTTAAAATTAGGTAAGTCATTCCTTCAATCACCTTTCTTTAGTGTGGGTTGAATTATTGGACTTGAGGCTAGACAGCTGCTAGACGGGCAAAGGGTACGTCAATTGCATTTAACGCGGATGCGCACGACTTTTTTTTAGACAAAGCTATCGGGTAAAGGAAGCCATACTATTCTGTACAGTACCTTTGAAATTTTAAGTAATAGGTTTTTCAACAGAAACCACCAAGTAAAAATTATTGAAATAGGAAACAACATGGTTTCGCAACTTTAGCGCGCCAATAACTGAAGTAATGATAGGCGTCACTCTCGTTAGTGTACAGGCGTAAGACAAGTGTACATGTTACCATGTCTGCATAACTAATTTACCTTGCTTTGCTAAATTCCCAGTTCACTGATTGCGTAAAGCCAAGAATCAATATTAACCAGCTGACGGGATTTACGACTAGCTTTTCTTTTGAGTTCCCTTTCGTAATTTAAGATTTTCGATTTTTGAGGCCATATCTACAGGAAAATTTGAGAAACGACACCTATCCAAATCTAAGTCCTCTGTTTTTAATATTCCCCGTGTGTTGATGTAAAGCGAAACAAAGTTATGAAAGGAAAAACAAATGATGTCGTGGATGTGCATCCAACTGTGAGGAATGGCTGATTGAAAGACAGTTATCGGGATGCATAAGAAAGTACTTATTCACAGAACCTTATATTTATTAACTTAAAAACAGTTGGAGTGGACCGCTGACACATAGACGTGTCTCGTTCCAAGTTAGATGGATAGCGCGTCTTAGTTTATATTTCGTCGCACGTTGCAGATTGCATTCCGGTGCTATGATCAATATGCGCAGTGGATGGAATGGAGAACTATATCACCGAGGACTGATAAGTGTTATATCATTAACAAGTAAGCTACGGTACATCATATTATATTTTACGAGTTATTTGTGTCAATTTCGTTTTGACATTTATTAATATTGGTTATGTCATCCAACATGTCATCCAACATGGGAACGGGTTGGGCTATATTGGGTTCTGAAGGCAGTATTATTACTCCTTGTCCGTGCGTCAGTAAAAGGTGTGCCTCGTCACTCTGTTGGGTTCTCGGCAGCAACGATAGTTGACCGAATGACTGCTGATACATAAGCCAATTACGTTCGTTCCCTCTGCATCGCCCCTGCATTTCCAGTGTGATTATTCAGTTTGCACTTGTACGACGACGTGCAGCTAGTCTGCTTGGTCAAGAAAACCAGCCTGTGCAGCGCCGACAGAATTTTCGGCAAAAATTCATCAGTTGAGCTTGGACCGGTTGGACAGCGCATTGACAAATCGAGACCTCTATTTTATCTTCGATAAAGTATTGTACTTACACTAAACTGAAATGGTGTTTTTTTTTCCTCTCTAATTTCTCACTTCCTAATAATAAGTTATTTCTTTCACAGCGCATCAAATTTTGATTTCAAACAAAAATGGTGAAACGTCAACCAAGTACCGGAAATTTATTGCCTAATCGGTCAAAACCCTTCGATCATGGAATCACAGCCATCCTCATCATCATTTTCAGTTCTTTTGGCGTGTTTCTTGGAGGAACTATGACAGGATTGGCTTTCGGATACGAAAAAAGAGAAGGATTTACGTCAGTGGTATGTATTCATCTTCAATGTTTAATACTTCCCCATCCAATTTATTCAACTACCCTTTTTGGCGTAGGCCGAAGGATACAATTTACGATGTGACATTGCCGGGATTATCTTATTGGCTACCGGTGGAATCGGCCTGCTTGTGGCTCTTGTTCTCGTCTCTGTTTTTGGTGTCTGTTCTGAACCGGAATGGTCTACTTGTGAAATTTCTCCGATAGTACCCAGCGTATCGCACGGCGTCGAAGTCGTCGTTGATGGAAATAATAGCACATCTGGCGGACGCCGAAACTACTGAAAAATGTGTTCTTGTTACCGTTCAATCGTGACCGTTATCGCAAAAATGCTTGCCTATGTTTAAAAAAAAACATCCCAATAATTTAATTAATTTAATTATACCATCTTATTTCTTACTGCCACCAAATGTAGCGCAAGAAATGTTAAATTTCGAAATTTAAATAAAATAAATGTGAATGAATATTGGTGGGATGAAAGCGAGCGAATGATTGTCCATTAAACGACAGAAATAAAGTGAGAACTGGTGTATTGATGACAAATGTACTTCAACAATAACAGTATAGCTATGTATAGTGGGAATGAGCTGCAACTGGGAGGGAGGTGTATGATATTTTATAACATCGGTTATTATGATCCTCTTTCAATCGAAATATTGGTAGAAAAAGACTGTTGAGCTAACAACTAAGTACATATGATAAGAATTTGCAGAAAGGTCCTGTTGGTGAGATTATTAGTTAATATATAAGTACACACACCGCACTGGACAAAATATCTAAACAAAACCGCCGAAACTAGTATTTTCTGTTCGATTGACTTGGAGAATAAACAAGTACAAAACTTCGTTGCTACTCGTTTTCAATGAGTTAAACTAAACCGAATCCTTCGCTGCCTTCATTTATAGCTATCAACAAGGCCTTTTCAAATTGTTCGTAGTTTTCGTAGTCAGGCAGACATAACTGATTGAAACTGAATGATTCAAACAAGAAAACGTTAAGACTCAACGTCAGTTTTAAACTAATAAAATATTACCAAGTATGTGCGGTGGGAAGGGTGCCAAAGCACGGAGAAGCCGCGATTTGAAGTTTGGGTTGAAGTTCACTCAATCCCCCGGGTGGTAGCTGCGACGATCCAGTGGTGAACTGGAGTAGGCGAGACATTTCTTCTGATCCGAAATTTGTGACGGCTGTCCAAAACCAAGATAATACTTTCTGGAATTCCGGAGAAGAACCAATGGCAGCATGGTGCGCCTTCATCTCGGCAACGCTATAATCGCTTGTGCCGCAAACGAGCAGCTGATATGAAGCAATCATCAGCAACTAATTTAATTTTGTAAGACTATCTGACATTACCTCGAGTTCGTTTTCGTCAAAGATGCTAAGAAGATTATCGGGGACCAATTCACCTAATCCACGGATAAACGCATCGACTTGATCTCTGACGGAGTTTACTAACCGATGCTGGGCTAAAGCATCTAGATATCGGTATTTGTTGACGTTGTCAACTGCTATCCGAGTTCCGGCTGGGATCAATTCCACAGTCTAAGAAGACATAAATTGTTAATCAGAAGTAAAACGAAGATTACAAAATCAAAAGCGTACCCGAAATAGTTTTCCTTGTTCGTCGTATTCATCTTCTGTGAACGTCAGTTCCATATCCGAAACGTCGTTCTCTTCAATGTATTTGATTTTCGATAGAAATAGTGGAGGATCGTCGTGTTCAAAGTACTTGTAATTAATACGAAGTCCTATCAACTGGGCGAGAAACGATCGAGTGAAACGCGCTTTTATCAACTGCCGGTAAGTGGCTCCCTATTAACAATGTTTGATAACATTCAACTTTCAAGATAATTCAAATATTTGAAGTTATTTTACCAGTGAAGACTCGTAGAGACATTTACCGACCAATTTACCGGCAAATTCATAGTGTTTTAGCTTACAAGATGCAGGCATCTTGGGATTTGGATGGACTAACGCCTGGCCGTCCTCAGAGAAACTGGTAAACAAACCACTGTGTCTCCGGTCGAAAATGGCAACGCAAAGTAACTCGATCCATTCACGACGCAATCCTCCCCAATCAAGGCCTAAATTCAAATGCGAATTGTGAAGTAAAGCGACAAAACATTGAATAACTTGTAATCTGTTTACCTTGTTCACCGATAAAACTTATTTCATAATTTCTGCACCAATCGGTGGTACTGAAAGACTTTGTCAATTTCATTGACTGCATAGAGGAAAAAATAATGATTATTATAGCGATCCGGGCTAGGATTCAACTTTGAATTGACTACCGATTCCAAGATTTTGTCACGTTCGACGCGAAGCAATAATTTCTCGTGCGGCTTTTTCTGATGAAATTTTCGAATTTCTTGATAAAAAAATCCTTGCTTGTCGGTAAAAGTTTCCGAGCCACCTGAGAGCGAAAGAGAAAATTATACAAATTGATTTTTTACTTTTAAAAGTAAAGAAAAATGTACAATACCAATATTTTTTAGTAGATAATGCGCAAAAGATGCGGCCATAAGGTGCGCTTCTTTGCTGGACAACTCTACGGTGAACTGCGCGCCATCTTCAATAACCAAAACAGGGAATTCCTGTTTATTGGTATTTTTAAGAAATGTAACCTAGTAAAAAAATCAGATGATTATAGATTCATTGCCACGTTGAACAGGGAAAATGTTATACTTTGGTTGCTGGACACAAGCGGAAAGTCGCCAAACGTTTGGGAATGATTCCAAGAATATATTCTTTCAAGGCGATTTGTTTTGGTGAAATGGAGAAAAACACTTTTTTGTTCTTATTCCACTTCTCTCCATTGATCGTCAGCAGTTTTGTTTCGTACGTTGCCGTTCTTGTTACAAGGGCCTTCTCGACTTGAACGGCTTCGCTTCTCGACAGTGCAATCATGTTGAATTCGCCTTTGTTAATTATGCTATCATCAAGTTTAAGACGAACTCCGTAAATGCCTTCTTCGTTGAATGTTACGTTGATGATGAGTCGGTGCATCAACTCCACCCAAAGCCACTGAACAAGAGGTCTTACTATGTCGGATGACCCTATTGCATACGCTTCGCAGGAAAATGCATCAAGGGCTTTTTGCTGTCCTGGGGCATCATGGTTCCATGAACAATAGTTGCCGTATTCATCACGAGGTTCCAGAAGCAACTGATGAGAGATACCAGCCGTACAGACCACCATCGATGTTGGACGAACAAGCGTAGTTTTGGAAGGATCGGGTGGACCCGGTCGGAAGTATTTGACAAATGGACTGCCCCGGATGGGAATGGACCCCAAATTAATATCAATATGATACTGGCCGGCTCTGCGAACAGTAAAGGTTGCCTTCACCAAATTCGCTTCGGTTGCCATTGAGCTACCAATTTGTACAGCTGCAGCTATTTTGTTGGCTCCTTGCCTAATGTTGATACGGATCGAATCGGCGTCGCTTACTGGATATGGTCTTCTACTCCACCGTTGAAAAAACTGAATTCGAAAGTTATTATTTTAAGCAGTGGAAAATGTAGATGAATTGAATCAATGATTACTTGAACAGTAAAGGATACAGTGTTTCCAACCATCAGAGGTTCTTCCCAATGGAAATCGACTTGAGCGTTTTTAGCTAGTGCCCTGTTTCCACTTAACCAGTGCAAAAAAGTTTGTTTAATATCAGCATCGACGAAAAAGTCAATGATCCCAAGGGAAACAGGGCCGTTTGCAGAAATTGGACAAAAAGACCGAATCAAGCCACAGCTGATAGCTAGACGACTTATTCCCCAGACAATAAGTAGCAAAACGGCGATTTCTTTCACTAAATTCAAATCAACGATTTTTAATGAGTCAAATTTTGAAAAATTGTGTCTCTAAAATTACCCCATTTCCAAGCTGCCTGTTGAGCTGAGTCAATCAAAAACTTTTCCTTTAGACCGGGCAACTTGCTTGGATCTAAGGGAAGCGATCGGCGAGCCGATAACCATCTTTGTGCTTCATCTGGACCAAGCAGTGTCTTGATTTTGAGATCTTCCAAATTATAGACATCTTCTAAATTTTTCACACCTAATTCTGGTAACCTAATAGAAAAGAACAAACAATTTTGCTAATCATACATCTGGTAACTCAAGGTTACGTCAGGCAACTTGCTTTACCTCCCGGCAAGATCAAGAATTTTTGAATCTTTTAGCCATAAACAGAGTATATTTGTATCTTCGTTACTGGTCCCTTTGGAAAAGAAAGAAAGAAATTAAGTGTTTGGAAAATTGTTTTAAAGTTAATAGTAATGAAACAGTCCAAAACTTGCCTTTATTTTCAGAGCACTTTTGAAATAAGTTATCCAGGGCATTTCTTGGGTTTTTATTTGATCCAAAATAAACTATAACTGCAACTGTGAAAGCCACTAACACCCACCAAGCAATACAGCGACTAGCGAGCGGCATATTATTTTCTTATCTAGTTGGGAATTTCAATCAGGATATCAACTTCTTTGACTGTCCATGTTACACCTAACCTTGAACACATTCGTCATGCACGACTGTAACGAATTCTCTTTAACATTGGCTACTTTATCAACAAGAGCAGAAGGCACACAGTAAGTTTAAATTATTCTATTTTTTCCTCTTCTCAAAATCAAAGATTCAGACATTCAGAAAAGCAAATTGTACATGGAATGACTTGTTTTCGGGAATAATCAAGTAAAATCGCGTAGCCCTATTTTACTCTACCAGACGACTACTGCGGATGTTTTTTTTGTTTGTTGTCAAGTGTAGTTCAACAGACAGCCGGTAGGAGAAACCCTCTGGATCAAATAACGGCATGTACAAAACGACCGTCTTTTACAATAACTAAAAATTACAAGTAATAACACAATAAGAATTTTTGTCACGTGACAGTTACCCGAATTAAAAATAAATACATTAACTAATTATTTAGACGCTATGTCTTAATATGCGTAAGAATTTAGACGTATCAAGTATCCGTGTTTCGTCCGACAAATTTTATTACATTAACGTCGAAAGATAATATAAAATTATTTAAGAGTATTTAATTTCATTATCGTTAATGAAATGACGATAAAAATACTCATGCGTATTTCTATGTTTAATCCACCAGCGCCATGCAAAGAACTAGTCAAGTCAAGGCGCATCGGACACTTTCTCTTAAATTGGCTTCAGCAAATTAAAAACTCAATAAAAATTTTACCTTACGTTTCGTTCGGGACTATTTGTCCTCCATTTATTTCCGTTAACTTAACGGGAATCTTGCCCAGCGATTGTTGTTTTTTGTATTCGTATATTTTACTTGACGAAACTAACAGACAGAGGTAACATATTTGCTTTAACCTTTAAAATTAACATGAGGAAAAATGTGGAAAAGTCACAAGTTTGTGGCCTCAATCGGGAGCTTGGCGATTACACTTGTCCAAACGAATTTTAAAATTCTTTAAGGATTAAAAGCGGCTAAGTCGTGTACACTTTACTCAAAGCAACATTGCCGATTACTCCATTGACCATCTTGATTTGTTATGGGACAAACACGAAACACACAACTCCGACAACTAAAGTTGCGTTTTATACTTTAAGTGTTACTCAATTTTCAAATTCAACAAAAACAAAATTTTCTCTCGGCAAATCGAATTCGATTACTTTTTTTATTAGTCTGTTGTTGTCCAGCTTTATCGTCAGTAGCAGTCGTGTGTCGTTGTGAACGAATAGTGATGAACTTGGAAATGAGAGGTGTGGCTATTTCTTGTCATTAACATCACATTATCCATGTATAATAATTGCAGAGAATTTTATTTTTAGCTTGCTATTAGCTGTCTGGCTGGTTAAACAATTTGGTTGCTGTCCAGCATGTGCCTGATAATCAAACAAAATGAATAAACTTCTTTTTGTGCCTTGAATGATCAGCAACTGTCATCTGATGGCAAGAATTCTCTACAGTATTTGGTGCTTGTGTTATTCATGATTCTGGATACATATTGAAGTTTACAAAGGAAGATGTTTAGTAAGAAGGCTAGCATTGATGTTAAGAAATCTACACAAAAATTCTTGGATGGAAAACGTGACATTCCTACAAGGTTTAGGCATCTAAAAATTGTTTTGGGTGAGTTTCTTTCATTATTTCCAAACCAAAACTAAATTAACCAACTACATTTTCTTATTAGATCATGCTGAACCTAATGACGCTAAGTCGTTACTTGAGACCTACTACAGTCCAGTTTTCCACATATTTTATGATTCTTTTACCACAACAGAATCAACACTTAAGCAAAAAAGTGCATTCATCATACTCACACACCAAAATCCATTTTCTAACCCCTTTTTTTTCTAACAGGCCACCGAGTACAAAGAGAGGAGTTGGATGCAGTGCTTGTCTTGCTAGAAAAGATTTTGCTACTTCTTCCTGAACTCCTCCAGAAAAGATGGCAAAAACATGCCCTTACTCGTTTGTTCAAGCGACTGTTGCATCCTGCCAACAATACAAAGCTCAGGAAAGATTCCATGAAGTAATTATTTGAGTTGAGCTATATATTTTGAGTTTGTTAACCATATTTCTATATTTCTACCTAGATTGTTTATTTTGTGGTATCAAATCCTTGGTGAACAAGCAGATAGTGGAATTCACTCCATGTTTGCTTGTTTAGTTCCAGGATTTCCAAATCAGCCTGCTATCGTTTACCCCAGTACTGGTCTCAGTGAGTTTCTTCATGGTTTTCTTCTCGTTCTTTAAAGGTTTAAGAAACTGTTTTTCTAATTTGTGTTTTTATTGTTTTATTTTTTTTATTACTGGAAACTCAGATGTTGCTACTCCAACAGAGCTCTTACCGCTTATTCCACCACAAGCGGGTGAAAAAGGGATTGACGATTCTTGCCGATTCTTTTTGGACTCGTTGATGGAGTTTATGATTACCCAGGTAAACTTTTATCTCATCGTTTAACAAGCAGTTTACTGAGAAAACTGTATTTTTTAGGTGATGCGGATCGAATGGAGGGATAAACATTTGGGTCGTCCACAGCGTTGTTTCTCATTTCTGCTTCAGAAATTTCAAACATTCTTCTTACCACACATATTTCCGGAAATTTCCGAACGTACTAACGTCTATAGACCTGATTTGGGTAAGTCTGCTGCTTTGATTCCATGTTTCCACTTATCAACTAATATCTTTATAATTGTTCCTCCAGACATCTCAGACCTTCGGCGCCTTGGTCCTAACGACCCTAGCAGCAATGCCAAACAGCCTTTCATTTGCTGTCGAGTTGTTGTGTTAAAATGGTTAGCGAATCTCACCCATGTCCCCCAATCTACCCATCATCACGATGTCAACTTTGCAACTTGTGCCGCAGTTCTTCCGCAGCATATTGGGTCCCCTGCTATGGAGTCCTCTTTCTACAGTCAAATATCAGAAAGGGAAGCCCCGACGTACATTAGGTATAGATTTCATTTTACGATTGCCGTTCTAATCTTACGAATGCGTGATGAATAAATACGATTTTTTTTAAATCAGCGAACAACACCGTAATGAAGTAACCGTTGTCCAAGACGTGCTCTTCGGAACCAGAGAGAACGTTAACCTTGTGGTAGAATTGTACCGCCAGGCATTTTTGTTGCCTTTACAGCAATCGCCGAGTATTCGGAAAATTCTGTCACTGTATCGGGATTGGATACACAGAAAAGTTTGAATTAAAAATTAAATTAAATATTTATGATTTCATTATTTTGACAGTCGTGATTATGTGTCGTTTTAGGTTGATGCTCCTCCTTTCATGCATGAGCCAATAGAAGATTCGGTTTCACAGCGAAATGCTTCCAGAGAACACACTAATGTTTATGCTGGAATGCAGGTACATAATTTGATCAAAACTTGGTTTGGGTTATTAGTTTTGTCATTAAACCTTTTCCTTCATGTATTGATGATTTAGAATGTTTTGCAAATCTTCATCACACAAGTGGCCAGTGTTTTTATGAGTTGGGTACCGCCGGGGTCATTGGTCTTTCTGGAAGAACAGGTTGACATATGTAAACGAGTTTTGAATATTTATCGCTACATGGTCATGAATTCACCGATGGAACAAAAAACTTGGTATGCATTAACTTAAAATCAAATTAAAATAATTCCATATACATATTTTGGTTTTTGTTCTATACAGGGAGCAATTACTGTTAGTGTTGTTGCAAGTCACTTCACAAGTTCTGGGTAACAAAGTACCTGACAAGAAAGAGGATACACTGGGTAACCGTCTAGCCCCCGCTTTGTTCCAGACTCTTATTGTTACTTGGATACGAGCAAATCTTAATGTTGTAATCACGGTGGATCTCTGGGATCAGTTTGTCCTAACTCTATCAGGATTGACAGTTTGGGAAGAGTTGATTCGAGAATGGGCGGTAAATAGTTTATTGTTTATTGAATTGAGAATTGAAGTTGGTCTTATTTATGTCGATGTGTTTGTCATTTAGAAAACGATGGATATACTTACTAGAGTTTTGGCCAAGAACCTGTATCATTTGGACTTGAGTGACCTTCCATTGGATCGATTGAGTGAACAGAAGGCCAAAAAAAGAAGAGCTGGTCGCGTAGAACTGCTGTCTAGTTTAGGTCCGTTCCCGCAGAACATCCAGCCACGCAGCGGTCAAATCAATACACCAGCCACTACTCCAGTATCTTCGCCAGCCGTGACGAACCTTGATGCAACTGGGCATCATTCCGGCAATTCCAATCCTGCCCAAGACGAGACCCGATCAGCTAGTGGTTCTGTGAGATCACGAAATTCTGTCATGACTCCTGGTCACCTCGTTCATCCTCAACGCACTCGACATAGCAGCTCCGGTGACACCTCGTTAAAAACTACAGAGATGTGGAATATTCCTCGCACTAAGAAAGTGGAACGGAGTCGCAGCGAGGGTAACTTTGCGCGCAAATACCGTATCAACGGTCCCAGAAATCAAGCCAAACGCTACGGTCACATCACTGTTCCAAGTAAGGAGATCCATGTTTTAAAAAAAATCGTTAATCAAGTCGGTGATGTTCTATTTAAAGCGTCGTAATGCCAAGAAATTGATTGCGTTGTAACGGAACATCACCAATAATAAGGTGTTGAAGCTACCGATTTGTTTTCAAGATCTAAAGCAATTTGGGCCGAGAGCAACCGACAATTTTATAAAGCTATGTCATGACCTTTATTTGATTTCTCTTTTTTTCTTTCCAATTTTAAGCTTTGCCGACTTCGGTGGAGAACAAAATTACACGTATGCTAACAACCGAGAGTCCATCCACTGCGCAACTTTTGCGACGTCCGCTACAGCCTCGAAAGCAGTTTTTTAGAAAGCGTTCTCGTTCTATGAATTCTATCAAGCACTTAAAAGGTAGTATCATTCGAAAAAATAACGTTCGTTATTTAGTTTATTTACATGTAAATTTTTTTTTTAGGATTGGAGGAGAGTAATCGTTATTCCGATTCTGAAACTGAATCTCGTTCCCCATCACCATCGAGTGGCGTCGAAACAAATTCGTTTAAAGATTCGCCAATGCAAATTGATGTTATGGGTTTGGATCAGGGATATGGTAAGTTCGTTTTAATTTGTTTTTGACGTAACCATTTATTCTTTTATTTGTTTTCTGTTTGCAATTAGATGCTGTTGATGGTGATGCTTCGCACAATCGATCTGTTATGTTTGGAGGAAAGGCAAAAGGTTGGCTTCCAGATGTGGCTGTTGTGATGTGGCGTCGGATGCTTGGGGCTTTGGGCGATCCAAATGAAGTTCGCAACCCTCAGATCCATGCTGCAATTTTCGATTATTTAGTCGAATTGGGTTCTATATTAATTAAGGTAAAAAAATAAAATTTTTGTTTTTAATATTCATGTGGTTAAAATAATTCCCCACATCTCACAGATTCGTCAAAATCAAGGAGTTAGCTTGGATAATGTGTCCACACCACCTCTTCCGGCTTTCGTCCCCCCCATTCTGATTCTTGTTCCATGGTGTCAAAAGGTACCCTAAATGCATTTTTTTAACGCTTTAGTTCAACTGTTAAATACATACCGATTTATTTGCTACAGGCGTTGGCATTACCTAATTCTTACCACAAAGGGAAAATAATGGCGCTGCGTCTACTTTGCACAGTAGTAGTCCGGCCCCATGATATTCCCTTACCACGAAATCAACTTTTGCTCTTCTTTCGGGCTATCCATCACGCCCTAGTCGGGCAAGATCAAGTAAATCCAAGCATAATTAATAATCCACACTTTATTACATTGCTCATTTGTGGTGTAAACAATTTTTTTTTTTTTCTATTCCACAGGATGCTATCAATACCGTCATCAAATATTGTGGTGCACGCTTCTTTTCCCTCCAACAACCCGGTTATTCTTTGTTAATGTTAGATTTCCTTCATGCAGCAAATACTATAATATCCAACAATGATCTAAAAGGAGTAATTTTTCATACAGTTTTCAATGTAGACCTGTTTACTAACATCCGATTTTTTTTAAATTTCAGAGCTCACGAGTGGAGGCTATTTCTGTAGTTGGATCATTGCTTTTCTTTCCCGAAAGTCTTCCTAATTCGCCTGTACTTCAGCCAGTACCCAACGAGTACAACCTTATCAACTGTAACGACATCAAAGTATAAAATTGTCTTAAATTCGAAAAAAGCAATTTCCCGTTTATTTGCAATTGTTCGTTTTTTCGCTTACAGGAACATATCGTGGCCTTGGTATTAAAATCGGCCAAACGTGAAGCCACCAGTGTTGGCCGTTGCGTTGCCATTTCCAGTCTGGCCGTTTATGTTTACTGCCAATTGGCTCACGGCACAAAGCACTCTAAAGTCAAGGAAGCTATTGCCGTCCTTTTGGCTGTGCTCAAGGTAATTCAATTCTCGTGTCCATTTTTAACGTTCGTTCACCGTTGTAGTGCTTTATTTACACGGGAGTTTAAAATATGGGGCGAGTCAATGTTTCACACTGCCTTCGTTTTGTTTGTTCATTTTGGCTTGCTTTCTGCTACACACATTAATGCTTGACTTATTGTGTTTGTCTTCTTGTGGCTTTGATTGATGACTTTTTTGTTTTGTATCTTTGCGCGCGTGTGTGTTTGTGTATTTGTCGGTCGCCGTACATGCGCAGCAGTGCATTCCCACCACCCAACCAAAGTCCTCCTCAAATTCGGAGGTTCGTTAATTTTTTCACACATAAGCCATCACTTAATTTTTATTTACGTTGTTTTTATTAATTATTTTAACATCAAATAATCTCGTCGAAATAATTTTGCAAATTTATTTCACTTGTGCTTGCCTTTGTGCTATTGTAAACGTAGTTTAATAGTGTAGCGTGTGTTGGTGTTTTCACGTAACTTTTTACGATTTACAATGCGACAGCTAATGTTAGTTGTGTGCTATTAACGTTTCTCAACTAAGATTTACCAATGTTTTAATAACCCAATTTTGTGAATTGGATTTTTTTTTAAATCCTAGACCTTTGTTTTAGTGTTAAATATTAATTTTCTGTTTTTGGATAGTTCAAAAACCGTCTAATTGGACAAGTGGCGTGTGATATGCTCCTTCTCCTTTGCGACCACGCGGATTACCTTCTCGAACACTATCCAGACGTTCCCCAAGCAATAGTTGAAGTAACATAAATTCATCTTTTCGTTCGACTGAAATTAATTTTTTGTTTCTCAAAAGGACTTGTCTCATACGCTTTCGGCTCTGACATCGAATCACGGCTGCAACGATCAAACGAAACGTTTGCTCCTGTCGTTGTCCATCTGCCTGGGAGAATGGTGCATGCGGGTGCCATACGAAGTTCTGTTGAAGCCCTTGGCTCAAGCAAAATCACCACCTCTGTTAGAAACTGTTTTCCGCGTTCTGAAATCAGTAGCTACTGGAAGTAACATTGGCGGAACAGGACATGTGGCAGGGAGTCGACCATTAGACATTGAAGATGCAGACCCTAGTGTTGATAATGTTGGAGAGCATCTATCCACTCTGAGCCCGCCACACTCACCTCTCTCTAGTCCAACCAAGGATGGCTACAATCAGAGATCGCCCCATGCCAAGGTGGCACCTGCCCCTGGCGAGAACGAAGCTAATATACGATCTGTTCGATTGGCTGCTCGAATGGTTGGTGATTGGGATGAAAATATCTATTTGTTACAGTTGATTTATTTGATTATCTGATGGATAGGTAATGGAACATTTGATCATCCATCTCGGTCATTTCCCTATGGGAATTGGTGCTGCCCGATTAAGCTCAATGGTCTGTGAACACGATGACCTTCCCCACTTTCAGGGCGATGAACTCTCGGCCGAACTCTTTCACTCTCCGTCAGTCCAGTTCTTTATGTTAAATAAGGATACTTTGATGTCGTTGGTGGAATTGCCAACCTTAGAAGCGCCTCCAGGGAGTGCATTGTCCGGCCTTCAAACCGCTCGTTCTCAGGTAGTCAATTTGAAAGGTGTTTCTTGAATTCATTTTCCTAATCTCGGTCGATTTCATCCAGGTACGAATCATTTTGAGAAACCTCGGCGGGAAATTCTGTTGGGATTCGTCGATATTATATTCACTCAAGGATGATTCGACCCTCACACGCCCAGTAAAACCACCGCCGCCATTAATAAACACTCGCGCTTTCCAACACGAAGAGTTGATGACATCTTCGTTCATTGGCGGAGACGGAGCCATTATCCAGCCGTCTCCTCCGCGGCTTTCGGTGCGTCATCGGCCTCCTAATTCCATGCCCAGATGGGAGGACACGGCCGAAGATATGGATAATCTTGAGGATCTTCTGTTGTTCATTGGACACACAAGTCCTGAATGCATTCCTGCTGGAAGACAAGCTGATACATTGACTACACCACCTCCGCCTCCACCGACAATGTTGCCCGAACAAGAAGAGGAAGCCCTCAATGCTTTGCTCCACCAGAAACACATTGAACTCGATTTTTATCAAAAGCATTCTAACGATCAGTGGTAATGGATTTTTAGTTTTTCTGTGGGGAAAAGAGTGGTACACTGATATATTTATTTTGTCTAGGATGAGAGGACGTCCGGCTGAAGAACCCATTCCGGAAGATCCACAGTCTCCCTTCCAGTTTAGCCGTATGCTCTTTTCTCAACTAGGGTTAACTTCATGGGATAAACGAGGCCAAGTGCAATTGTTGAAGAAATGCGACAAACTTCTCCGGGAGTTGAAAAATCTGGACAGTCAAGTAAATTCGATTTTAATGACAACACTTTCATTCAGTATGCTCTATGTTGCCATTTCCCCTATAGAAATGTCGAGAGACGCACAAAATCGCCGTCATCTACGTTGGAGCGGGTCAAGAGGATAAAAATTCCATTCTTACCAATTCTGGCGGAAGTCAGGCTTTCGAAGACTTTGTCGCTGGATTAGCATGGGAGGTAAATTGCGGAGGTAAATTGCAAGTTTTTAATAAATAAGAATTCGTCTATTCGGTTGGGTTAGGTTGAACTGGAAACGCACACTGGCTTTCTTGGTGGTTTGCAGCGGAACCGTTCTACCGGTGAAACGGCCCCTTACTTTGCCACTTCTTTGACGGAAGTGATCTTTCACGTATCGACTAGAATGCCTTCGCACAATCAAGATGCTCTCCTTCAAAAAGTATAATTTGGCATGCATTAGTTGTTGATGCACCTGTCGTTTACTAATTATTTTTTGTTTTATTCCTTTGGATTTGTACAGACGCGTCATTTGGGTAACGATGAAGTTCACATTGTCTGGTCGGAACACAGCCGAGATTATCGAAGAGGAATAATACCAACCGAGTTTTGCGATGTTCTCATCACTATCTATCCACTGCCGAATCAATTGTTCCGTATTCAGATTTCCCGCAAACCAGATGTCAGTAGCAAAACACCATTTGTGTGAAAGCAAAATTAATTAAACCTTGTGACTTTTTTTTTCTTTTAAATTTAGGTTCCATTTGTTGGCCCCCTGTTCAACGAGTGCATAATAGACAAACGAGTTCTTCCAGGGCTGGTACGCGCTACGGCACTGAATGCATCAAGGGCCACACGTTCCACTATTCCATACTTCCACACTTTGTAATAATTCTTTATCTGTAACAGTCATTTTGTGAAAGAATTTTAGCCTATAATGTGTGATACTTTCGTTTAGTTATGAAGAAAGATACAAGGCGTTGGAAACGATTACGCAAAACCTTCAAGAGCCAGCGACGTTCGAGGATTTCTGTGCGCAACTTTGTTGCCCAGGTGTACCGGTGCCCACAGGTGGATCATCCGGCAACCTATCAGGTAAGCCGAAATGTCTTATGTTGAAACACAAGCAGATTTTGAAGTGAAAACTGCTCCGTTTAATAAATTTAGGCTCGTTCTTCAATACCATGGATTTGCCTGCGAATCCTTCCTCAGGTCCTCCTTCAAGTTCGGGTGGACACGTAACTTTCTCGTCTGACACGTCTTACGGCTTTCCGGCATCCATCTTCCGTCACAATTCTGGCCAAGACAAACAAAGAGGTATGTCGTTTTTCCGCCACAGTTTGTTGAACTGGTTCTGATTTAGTTTGTTCTTCCTTATAAGGATTCGAAGGCGCCACCAGCAGTGCTGATATTGAGGAACCACACTACGCTTCGCCCAAAGCAAATAAACGGCTTTCGTTCAAACACACATCACGTAAAATTTCAGGCTTTGGTAATCCAGATTCTTAAAGAGTGAAAATAACTGAAACAAAAAGTGTCTTGATGATCGACGAGTGATTTGACATTCCACACACATTTCGACGAAGTAAATTATACTTGTACAGTATATTATGCAATTTTTCAATAGCTTCAACGCTCCCCAGTTCACGTCTTTCATCACTTAATTAAACTGAATAAGATTTATGAAAACGCTAAATGGAAAGAAAAAAAATACGAAACAGACGTGCATTCAGGTGTATCGCGAGCTCGCTTCACATGACAAGTCCCCCCATCGCAGATCACAAGCTCAAAAACATATATACACACACACACATTCAGACAACTCGTCAAAATTCGCTTCATTTGATTTTTGATTCTTTTGTTGTTCATTATTTTCTGTTTTGTTTGCGGAGCGGAATGTTTTGTAGTGTTAAATAATCAATCCAGCTACCTCTCGTTCTTCCCTTATTGTTGTTAGCATCGCGTGTTGTTACTTTGCCAGCGCGATTCTTTGAACAACAGTACTTTCTTTTCAGCTCCTTTGATTCACTTTCACTCTTCCTTTTCTCTCCACTTCCAAACTCTCTTGATTTTCTACCGCTCACTTGTTTATTTGTTTGTGTTTTGTGCCCATATTTATATAAAGAAAAACCATTACGGTGTGTTGTTTCTCTTATTGTTTACCTTTAATAAACAACAAATCCGTGGCGACATCGCCATGGGAACATTTGTTTGATCGTTATTGGAGTCGAATGTTCTTTCGGCTGGAACTTAGCAACTAGTGTTGAGACCCTTTTCATTGTGTTATTTAAAATTGTCAAAGATTGTTTTAATAATGCCTAGCGTTTTCAGAAGAAATGACACTTCAGCTGCCTCAACACGTTCGCAGTCCAAAACCGCCCAATCCCGATTTCCCGGTGCCAGAGGCAATACCAAAGGGTCTGGTAACGATGCCAAAAATCAAGTGGACGACACTAAGAGTGACGTACCTTCAAATCATCTTACGGAGGTGGACAGGGAGTGGTTCAACATTCGAATCCGGGACCTTGAGGAGAAATTGTCAAGGTGAGACCAGTTTTTTGTTTAATTAATTTGAGCTTATATAATCAAACTTTTTTTTTTTAAATTTCCGGAGACAGGGCTCTTGATGAGCGTCAAAAGTTCGAGAGGGAAACCGTTGCGGCTACGGATATTCTCGACAAGTTGCGAACAGACAACGAAGACATCATTCAATATCTGCATCGTAAGTTGCAATCAAGAGATGATCAATGTGCAGAGCTCAAGGAGAGACTCAAAGGGCTGCAAATGGCAAGTGTTATTTTTATTCACTTTTTCTGGACAACGTTTATTTCTTTTTAAAATCAGGCCCGTGAGAAAGAAAGTGAAGACTACGAACGAGAATTGGAAGTTTCCAAACGGATGTACGGCAATATGGAACAGCGTCTTACAAGTGAAATCAAACTGTTGCGTAAGTTAAATTAACATTTTCAATAAATCAGAAGAGCAGCTCATCAGATTGGAATGTTGACAGAGGGAAAACTAACGTCTTTGGAGGAATTTCGAATTCAAAAAGATCTTTTCGAAAACCAAATCAAAGAGGCCCATGATAGTCTCAAAAGAAAAGACGAGGAATTGCCAATGCACCTGGAACGGATGGAGAGGCAGACCGTTTTGCGCATCGAGACGTTAGCCCGATTACTTTACGCAATTTATTTCGATTTTGGCTCTTGATTTTTGAACGCACTCTTCAGCGATCGATTTTTGAATGCAGGATGAAAGAGGAACACGCCAATGCCATCAAAGAAATCGCCAAGGAAATGGAGAAGAAAGCCATAACCAAGCTGAATGAGACATCGCGTAGAGCCCTGGAAGAAAACACTATGCTACTGCGCCAAGTACTATAATTAACATGAAGTAATTAAATATTGGTTTCTACAGTGAATCATATTCTAGGTGGCTGCAGTCGGGAGCAAACTTGTGACCATTGAATCGCAACTGGCCACGTCTAGATATCAGAATCAGGGGCTGAAAGCCCTGCTCAGCCGAATCGAAGGCAAACATGAAGAAGCAACTAAACAATTGGCGAAGGAGAGAAGTGTAAGTTTATTTCTAAAGAATAATGATAAGACGTCTGAATGTTCTTTGATTCGCATCATTTTCCAGAAACGAAAGACGCAAATGGACATTGAAGCCCTTCTTCAAAGGAAAATCGTACAATGCGAAGAGCTTGAGAAAGCCGAGTCGGAATTGCGCACTGAGAATGTCAGTATGCAAAAGCGAATTATCCAATATGAGCAAGAACGGTCGAGACAGCAGGAAACGCTGGCCGAGATCAGTCACGCAAGCGAAAAGACACGTGACTACCTTTCTAAAAACAAGAAGAAATGCGAAGCTCTTTCGCAAGGCATTCAGTCTGCCAAGCGAATTATGGCTGCAGTTTTGGCGGTATTTCTGATTCACTATATTCTTCAATGTTGATTAGCTTTGATTCTTTTCTTCAATTCATACAGGCTGACAAAGAAGACATTACTGCAGCTATGTCTCAAGTGGTTGATTTTATCAACGAAGATTTCAGTTCCTAATGAAACGAATTCAATTGCTTTTAGATGATCTGATTTTACAATAACCGAGCACTAATGTACGCTGATCATTAATTTCAATTCATGTAGCCTGGATTGTGTACCAATGTGAACCATATACGGCAATTTCAAAGCTATCATCAGGTGCCATCTAGAAATCGACGCCAAAGTCGAATGGGCAAGTTTCAGGTTTCGAAGCACGTGTAGTCCATATTCGGATGGCATTGGGTAAACATCTGGGGGGGAACGAAGAAGAAGCAACTCTCAAACGCAATAAACAACTAATCAGCTATTCCGAAAGAAAAAAAAACAAGCACGGATTCTATAACCTGCCCAGCTATCTGTCGACCTTGATTTTATTAACTGGTAGCTCTAAACGAAACGCGCACTGTAAGTATTGTGATCATTCTGATCGTCGATAACAAATCGTAGTAAAAAAAAAAAATTCCCCGTTCAACTCAGACAACAGACACTAATAATTTATACCAAAAATCCCCTATGATGTCTACAAGAGAAATTATTGGTGAATAACTTGCCAAACAAGGAAAATCCAATGTCATAGAAATTATTTTTTTAACTACTTGGTACTTGCTATACTTTTGATATACTGTGGATTTACCGGGTTGTTGCCGGGTATTTACCAACACGGTTTTTGCACTCATTGTTGAGGACCGTAGCTTACGTCAACAGATTTCTCTTGAAAGGGAGAAAACTGTGCTCCCAAATTGAAAACTAGAACAACTGAGGCGAATAACCCCGCCAATTACTTATAGAGATCTTGCCAAGCTAAAAAAACGTGGCTCAACGTGGCTAAAATCACGTTTTCTTTGCGGTCTATAGTTGATCAAGACATAATATGGCAAGTTGACACAGAAAAAAAAAGTTTCGTGGGTCTCTTATAATTATTTCGTAAACCGGAATGATCAGATCGTTGGCCAATATATAGGTTACTACTACTACTATTGCTTTGCTGAATTAAGCCAGCTTACATTAAGGTAGGATTGTTCTGGAGAGCCTGCAGACATGAGAAATATTCCAAAATTCCATTTATGAAATTGAGTTTTTTTCTTTCTGCATGACGTCTGCGTGATCAAGCTCGTGCCTTTTCCTCCTGACCTTATCCGCTGCTGTTGTAGAACAAGATTTTTATTTCTGTCCTTTTTTCTATCTTATATTCACCGTCGTCACTTTCTTCTTTTCTCCGGATTGGCGAGCTGTTGGCAAGTGTCGATCACAGCAACAGCAGCAGAGATCAACGAATCGAGCGGCCTTATAAACCACCGGCATTCGTCTCACTTCCACACCAGTCGATAACGGAACACAACCGCGAGAAAATCAGCGAATAGAATCTGACTAAAATGCTGGCTATTAGATCACTATTCGTCTTCGTCTTGTTGGCGTGTATCGCTTCCTCTTTGGTCTCGGCCGCACCACGTAAGTTCCTTCAAATTTACCAAATCGAAATAAATAACTAGTATCTCGTAGATTGCATCAATTTAATGAAATATGTTTTCACATGCAGAGAACCGAGTTTCGCGTGCTGCCAGCGGATGTTTCCTTCCATTATCGAGAGGTATCTGCAGAGCGCATTGGGTTCGATATTATTTCGATCCATCCAGCAGATCGTGCCAGTCTTTTGTCTACAGTGGATGCGGTGAAAATGGCAACAATTTCCACTCGCTCAACGAATGCAGATTAGCTTGTCTAAACTAAATGTGAAAAACGTTTCATTTTTTGTTTTGTCCAAATTTATTCCTTTCTTTAACTTGTTAATTTGATGACAACTCGAGACATTTTAATCTGTAAGTTTATTTATTCCATCCACACTACAAATAAAGATTGTTTTTCACAAAAAAGGGATACACCCATTTTATTTTTACAGTGACAACTGCGTGCGTCCCCAAAGACAAACTAACAAGCAAATAAATTAAAAACACGCATCTTTGAATGCCGGTTTTTACTTCGTTGAATTCAAATGGCATGGATGGTAATGTAACAACAGGTTCAGTATTAAGGTGTGGTCGGTGGTGTCTTCATCAAGGATGAGCTGGGAAAAACCCTGAGCAAAATTTGGGCGTATTATGTAAAATCGAATTGCGAAAAGTTTTTTTTTTTAATTAATTACTTTATTTATTTATGTAGTGCTCTGTCTTATTTAATTCAATCTAATTAGATTTCCTAAAAGAAATATTCTGTTTTTTGGACAGATCATGTTTCGTACAGTTTCCTATTAATTATAGTCGAGTCAGTCTATACATCGTGACGTTGTGAAAATTCAAGTACTGTTATTGATCATAGTTGATTATCGTTCTGTAAAAGATGAATAATCGTGCGTTCATACCTTGTGGCTTCTAAGCTTGCTTCTACGTCTTTACAGTGTATTGACCCTTTAGACATTTGGGCGTTTTCTCTGCCAAGTTTTCAAGGCCCCCCCTTTTTTTTCATCAAAAAAGGGGCCGACGGCCGAGACGGCGGTTCGTAGAGAACAAGTTTTTACCGCAATTTCCAAATCTGTAAAACAATAACTTTTTTTAAAAAACTGGAAGTTTGTTTTTAGAAAGGTAATTTGATTTTTTACTTTACTGAGGGGGGTGGGATGAATTTAGCTTTAAAGTACCTAAGTATTACTTAGGTACTGGTGACTAAATATAATTTCACCTTGAAAGTGTTTCAATGTGAGAAATTACCAAAACTGTAGCGAGTCACCTGATCAGCAACAGAAAATGAATTGGGCAATTGAATGACAAATTTCAAGGGCGTCGTGACTTAACGATTCACAAAATTATTCGCTGGAAAATTATTCGCGTTCCTTGCATTTGACTTTTGACAGATATTTATTGTGCAACGTATGGAAATGTTTCTTTGAAAACAGCATTTGACTAGCGGCGAAAGAGTTTAACCGTGTCTGATTCCAGGATATTGAAGGCAGCAGGCAGCTAAACCAGTCCTTCACACAAGGCAGAAAAAACGTATTTTTCGGGACCTTTTTCCCACCTCGTCCTAGTGCGTCTTACATTTTGATTAATCAAAGGCCATCCACACCAAAAAGCCTTTTTTTCTTTTCTCGTTTGGGCATATTACATATATAGACTGTGTTCAGGCAAATTAAATGACTGGTCCTTTTCTGGCTTTCAGCCAACTAAGAACCAAGCATCACCTAGCAGAAACTGTTATCAGATACGAAATTAATGATTTTTAAATGTAACATAAGACAATCTTATTTAAATATTTTTACCTATGCACTAAAGTTAACAGTAGAGTCAACTGATGATACAGCGAATAATGCTGCACAATAGAAATTATTCGGTACTTTAACTGAACATAAGTTTCTATGTTTTCCGATTTCGCCCAGTAAAAATAACATAGCGAATAAGAAAAATGTGCGGAACCTGTTCTTTCTCTCTTGAATCGAAGACGCCGAAAAATTTTGAGAACATGTAAACCAGTTTGCTGTTTATGCGCTTCGTTTTTAGATGTATCTAAAATCGTGATGTTGCTTATTCTCCACCCTGTGGACAACTTGTTGATGATCAAGCTTGATAATTTTTTTTTTCAAGGATGACTTGCTGGCGAAGACTTCTGGAATTTGCCAGTTACGGAAAAGGTGTGACCAGTCGCAGACCCGACCTATAAAAACCCGCCATCCGACACATCTTCCTCAGTCGAACGCAGATATTGCTCAGTACAACCACTTATTACTCGCAATATCCAGTAATTTTCAAACTGAAAATGTCATTCATTATCCTGCTCTGTCTTGTTGCCTTCGCTTCGGCTGCTCCCCGTAAGTTAAATCATTAAAATATTATTAGAACATAAAATCTAGCTGTTTAATTGAAATTGGCTTTTCATTTTTTAAATTTTGACAGAACGAGCTGCCGTTCCAGTCCTTCAATTAGACCCCGTTTGCCTATTGCCTCCAGTTGCTGATTCTACACAAAACTGCAATAACTACTCCGTCAAGTACTATTTCGATCCGGTCGATGGCGACTGCGAAGATTTCCTTTATTCCGGATGCGGCGCCACTGAAAATGTTTTCAACTCCGAATTGGCCTGCGAACTCCGCTGCGAAAATGTCCACGATCAATTGAACAGTCACGAGAGCATCGAGGTCTTCGGGCGCTATTGGGATTAATTGCAACGCACATCTTTTTTCATGCTCTGTTTCAATCGTGCAATAATTTTTTTTCAGTTTGATGTGTTTGTTGAATTTCAATCCAGGTTATACTGTACCAACTTATTATTGTTGACATTTTTCTCAATCCGCAGTTATCTTTTTTTGTTAACTTCCCATGTAATCCGATATAAATACAGTTGAAGTTTGATTAGAATACATTTTTTCAGTTTTAATATAATCAAGTTGGTTTACAATTAAAATTTAATTTAATTCAATAAATGAATCAAATCAATATAAATTATACAAATAAAACGGAAAACATAAAATTCGAAGCCAATTCGAATTCTCTCTATAATTCCGAGCTTATGTTTAAGTAAGTACATTTGAAATTCTGATATAAAGAGCCCGGAGCTAAATAAATAATTGTGCAATCATGTCGTGCATATATTTTTCAAAGGAAGACAATGATCAAGATGATGAACTGTACAAACCGGTTATCGATATGTGTGTGTTTAATTCTTTTGCGATGCGCGCTTTTCTCTTTTCTCTTCCTTTAGGGGTGAATGATTAAGCGGTTATTTTTATTTTGGTTACATCGCGAAAGGTCAAATTCATGTTTTTTCCAGCTATAATGCCCGATTGCAGGGCTGTAATTATCTCTAGCGGGACTATAAGTACCAGCCGGTCGACTCCTTCCTTCTTCAGTCGAAAGCAGAAGAAGGTTTTTCCCATTTGCTCCATTCAACTCCATAAACTTCAACCGGAAAATGTCGGCTACGTTCGTCGTTATGCTCTGCCTCGTCGCTTTCTCCTCTGCTGCTCCTCGTAAGTGATTTTTTAAATCTAAAATTTTAGTTTTATGTAACATGGGCTTTTTCAAGCAATGCTCTTTTACGATTTATGAATATATTTGAATAGAATTGGCGGTCCCAGTACCGGTATTTGCTCAACGACCATTGGATCCGGTTTGTCTCTTGCCACCACTCAACCCCAAAGTGCGTTGCAATCAATTTTCCATCAAGTGGTACTACGACTCTGCTACCAGGGATTGTGAAAAGATTTTCTACACTGGCTGTGGAGGATCTGAAAATCTATTCGCCAGCGAAGACCTTTGCGAATTGCGCTGTGATCAAGATAATTTCGACAGCTACGAGAGCGTTGAGGACTTCCAGCAATATCCCTCGTTGCAGAAATTCAGATATTTCGTTCTTGGCAAGTAATCAATTGATGTAAAATGCTTTTCTCTAGCACAACGTTGTTATTCTTTTATTTTAAAAAGTAATTTAAAGAATTGTTCTTACATTGATCACATGGATTGTCTTTCAATGTAATCTATATTATTCAGTTAAAATTAATTTTGAATACACTTCTTATTTACTCACACAATACGAGTTGTTTCGTGTTTTAAAGAAAATATTTTTTTACCGACTTTTAAATAAACCGGCGAAATTAAAATATATCCGGCAACGCCACCTTGCGTCTCATTTTCGATTTGGCCGGCAGATGTCGAAATTGAGTTTTTCCGACAAGTGCGACAACAGTGAACGAAAGTCGACTGCCGGCTGCAAAGGCCAACGAATCTTTACATTGCAGTCGTTTTCTAATTCATAATTAATTTGTCGATTCGTATAATAACACAATGTACGATCAAGACGAAGGTAACATCAAAATATGATGATATTCATACATTTTTTTCTCATTCTAACGTGTCTTTTACTTAAGATCCGATCGAGGATGAAGATGGCGAGGAAATCTCTTCAGAGCTTTGGCAAGAAGCCTGTTGGATTGTCATCAACGCATATTTCGATGAAAAAGGTCTTGTGCGACAACAGCTTGATTCGTTTGATGAATTTATTCAGATGTCTGTACAAAGAATTGTTGAAGATTCACCTGCCATTGACCTTCAGGCAGAAGCCCAGCATTCTTCGGGGGAAGTAGAAAACCCTCCGAGATATGTCCTAAAATTTGAGCAGATTTACCTCTCGAAACCTACACATTGGGAGAAAGATGGTGCTCCGACAGCCATGATGCCTAATGAAGCAAGACTAAGAAATCTCACCTACTCTGCCCCGTTGTATGTTGATATCACGAAAACTGTGCACAAAGAAGGGGAAGAGCAGGTCGAGACACAGCATCAGAAAACATTCATTGGCAAAATTCCTATCATGTTGAGATCCACTTATTGCCTGCTGAATGGAATGAATGATCGTGATTTGTGTGAATTGAATGAATGCCCTCTCGATCCTGGTGGATATTTTATCATCAACGGCTCAGAAAAAGTATTGATTGCTCAAGAGAAGATGGCCACAAATACAGTGTATGTCTTCAGCATGAAGGACGGCAAATTCGCTTACAAGACAGAAATTCGTTCCTGCTTGGAACACTCGTCACGTCCAACCTCCACCTTGTACGTCAACATGTTGGCACGTGGTGGTCAGGGCATCAAGAAATCCGCCATCGGCCAGCGTATCATTGCCATTCTGCCCTACATTAAGCAAGAAATTCCCATTATGATTGTGTTCCGAGCCTTAGGTTTCGTGGCCGATCGAGATATTCTCGAGCACATCATCTACGACTTTGAAGACCCCGAAATGATGGAAATGGTGAAACCTTCGCTGGACGAAGCCTTCGTCATCCAGGAGCAGAATGTTGCCTTGAATTTCATCGGTGCTCGCGGTGCCAGGCCTGGTGTCACCAAAGAGAAGCGTATCAAGTACGCCCGTGAGATTCTCCAAAAGGAAATGTTGCCTCACGTTGGTGTGTCCGACTTTTGCGAGACGAAGAAAGCCTATTTCCTCGGCTACATGGTCCATCGCTTGCTGCTGGCTGCCTTGGGACGCCGTGAGCTGGACGATCGTGATCACTACGGCAACAAACGTCTGGATCTCGCCGGACCGTTGATGGCTTTCCTCTTCCGAGCCCTTTTCAAAACTCTCATGAAAGAAGTCCGAATGTACGCACAGAAATTCATCGATCGAGGAAAAGATTTCAATTTGGAACTGGCCATTAAGACCCGCATCATCACCGACGGACTCCGTTACTCGTTGGCCACAGGAAATTGGGGAGACCAGAAAAAAGCCCATCAGGCCCGCGCTGGTGTCTCTCAGGTGTTGAACCGATTGACTTTCGCTTCGACCTTGTCACATTTGCGTCGCCTCAATTCGCCCATTGGTCGTGACGGTAAACTGGCCAAACCTCGTCAGCTCCAGTAAGTCATTGATTTCAAATTATTTTCATCGGCTTTTGTTTATTACATAACATTTTTTAAAACTATTTTAGCAACACGCTGTGGGGAATGGTTTGTCCAGCCGAAACGCCCGAAGGAGCTGCTGTCGGTCTCGTCAAGAATTTGGCTTTGATGGCCTACATTTCAGTCGGTTCCCAACCGTCGCCCATCCTCGAGTTTTTGGAAGAGTGGTCCATGGAGAACTTGGAAGAAATCGCTCCGTCTGCCATTGCGGATGCCACCAAGATTTTCGTCAACGGTTGCTGGGTGGGTATCCATCGCGACCCGGAGCAGTTGATGGCCACCCTGCGCAAACTGCGTCGTCAGATGGACATTATCGTGTCTGAAGTATCGATGGTGCGCGACATCCAGGACCGTGAAATTCGAATTTACACGGACGCCGGCCGTATTTGTCGTCCATTGTTGATCGTCGAGAACTGCAAATTGTTGCTGAAGAAGCGCCACGTTGACATGCTCAAACAGCGCGAGTACATCAATTTCAGCTGGCAGGAACTGGTGGCCACTGGTGTAGTCGAGTACATTGACACTTTGGAGGAGGAGACGGCCATGATTGCCATGTCGCCCGAGGACTTGCGCCAGGTAAATTTTCTGCATTGATTTTTTCTTTCCCTACCCCACCCCATCCAGCCGTTGAATGTTTTGCTTTGTTTATCCAGGGTAAAGACGCCTACTGTACGACGTACACGCATTGCGAGATTCATCCGGCCATGATTTTGGGAGTTTGCGCCTCGATTATTCCGTTTCCCGATCACAACCAGTCGCCTCGTAACACTTACCAAAGCGCCATGGGTAAACAAGCCATGGGAGTGTACATTACTAACTTCCACGTCCGGATGGACACTCTGGCCCACGTCCTGCAGTACCCTCAGAAACCTTTGGTCACGACACGCTCCATGGAGTACCTGCGCTTCAGAGAGTTGCCCGCCGGCATCAATTCGATTGTTGCCATTCTCAGCTACACCGGATACAACCAGGAGGATTCCGTCATCATAAACGCTTCCGCCGTCGAACGAGGATTCTTCCGCTCCGTCTTTTTCCGATCCTACAAAGATCAAGAGTCTAAACGATCGGCCGATCAGGAGGAAACGTTCGAGAAGCCTTTCCGCGATCATTGCCAGGTAACCGATCAGAATTCCGGAATTTTTTAACTTCTTCGGTAATCACATTTTGTTTTCGTCTAGGGAATGAGAAATGCCATTTACGACAAGTTAGACGACGACGGCATCATTGCACCTGGACTTCGTGTGTCTGGCGATGACGTGGTTATTGGCAAAACGATCACTCTTCCGGAGAACGACGACGACCTGGAGAGCACCACTAAAAAGTTCTCGAAACGGGACGCCTCCACTTTCCTGCGTCACTCGGAGACGGGCATTGTGGACCAGGTGATGCTGACGTTGAACGCCGAAGGCAACAAGTTTTGCAAGATTCGCGTCCGCTCGGTCCGCATCCCGCAGATTGGCGACAAATTCGCCTCCCGTCACGGTCAGAAGGGTACGTGTGGAATTCAGTACCGCCAGGAGGATATGCCGTTCACTTGCGAGGGCCTGACTCCCGACATCATCATTAACCCGCACGCCATTCCGTCTCGTATGACAATTGGTCACTTGATCGAATGCCTTCAGGGCAAAGTGTCGGCCAACAAGGGCGAAATCGGCGACGCCACTCCGTTCAACGACGCCGTCAACGTCCAAAAGATCTCGAACCTCTTGCAAGAGTACGGCTATCACCTGAGAGGCAACGAAGTGCTCTACAACGGCCACACTGGTCGCAAGCTCAGCGCTCAAGTCTTTCTCGGCCCGACCTACTACCAGCGTCTCAAGCACATGGTGGACGACAAGATCCACTCTCGAGCCCGAGGTCCGGTCCAGATCCTCGTCCGCCAGCCCATGGAAGGTCGTGCCCGCGACGGCGGTCTCCGATTCGGAGAGATGGAACGAGATTGTCAAATCGCCCACGGAGCGGCTCAGTTCCTGCGCGAGCGTCTCTTTGAAGTTTCCGATCCTTACCGCATCCACGTTTGCAACCTCTGCGGAATCATCGCCGTGGCCAATTTGCGCAACAACACGTTCGAGTGCAAGGGCTGCAAGAACAAGACGCAAATCTCCCAAGTTCGGCTCCCCTACGCTGCAAAGCTCCTATTCCAGGAGCTCATGTCGATGAACATTGCACCCCGTTTGATGGTCATCTAATCTCCCCATTTTCTTTTCTTCTTCTTCTTTTTTTCTCCCGGGGTTCCTTTTCATCCGTTTCGATTAAATCCTACCCCCTTCTTGTGTTTGCCCGCCGGGTTTTTCTGAAATTACGTGTCGACTCGAAAAGTTGCCGAATTAAACGGTGGAAAGATAAAAAGACGAGAAAAATTCAAACTTGTTTTATCGACCCTGTCGTTATTTAAATCTTTTTTTTTTTGTTTCTTTCCTTTTTCGCCAGAATCCTTCCAACAATGACAGATGGAGAAATAAAAAGGAAGTAGCCAGGACAAAGGGAAAAAAGTGAAGCAGATAGACAAAGTCAAAGTCTCTTTCTCTAACTCTAACCCCCCCCCCCCCCATCCCAGCTCTTCCTCCTTCATCTTATTGCATCGCCGAAAAAAAGGGGACGGAAACAATAATGATGTTTGCACTGGAGGAGAAGGAGTTGGGCAGAATTCCGCTCCGAAGAAACTATCGATCCATCACGTTGAAGAGAGTAAGTGACTTTGTGTGTTTCTTTGCTCAAGTATGTAGTAGAGAGTCCCGGCAGTGTACAGGAGTTGGAACAAATTGGCGCCTTGTTTGTTTGTCGCCGCTGTCAATCCGTGATTGATCGATACTTTTTTTTACGCGCAGATAAAAATCTGCACGAAACGCGAAACGACGAGTCAGCCAAAGGAATTCCGGGAGGGAGCAATTGTTAACCCAACGCGCATTTGTTGTTGTTGTTCGTAGTGGTAGTTTAAAAAGAGGGCATTTAAAATACAAATGTCGAGAATACCTAAACGCGGAGGGGAGTCGTCGGTGGAGGACGTGACGACCGACGCGTAAGCTCCTCCGGAAGAAGAACCCAGAAGTGGAGCTATTTTTCTCTCTCTTGCGAGTGTGGGTGGGTGGGTGGGACGACTCGAAAACTTTGGAATGCCAATGTTGTGTTTCTTTGTCGCCTTTTACTCCCGCCGTCGACGCCTTTCGCTCCCGTTTGTGTGTTTTTATCCATCGACTTACACACAAACACGTCGGTGCGATGTGTGTGTGTGTGATGATGGCGGATCGGGTTGGGTTGGGTTGGGGGGGCTCCTGTTTATTGTCTCCTCTGCGCCTCCGGCCCCGTGTTGATTGAAAACTTTTTGAATTGGCCAGTCAGGAATGGCGCGAGAATGGACTGCTGATGGACGGATGTTTTTGTAAACGATGTGTGTGCCCGTCATCCAGGTATACATAGACTTACGTACACTAGTCTGGCGACTGTTCAGCGCATTGTAAATATATATATATACGTACCTGGAAACTGGGAAAGGCGTGGAGCTGAAAAGTTGAAAGACGAAGTCAAAGTGATTGCACCAGACACAATAAGTCGGTCCAGTCGCCGCTGCCGTCGCCGAGTTTGGCCGCCGCAATTTCGTCCCACGGTCCAATGACTTATTGTGTTTGTGCCGTGTCCAGGAGAGACGCTAGAGGGACGTGCAACGGGGGGGCGAGGTAGAGAGGAGACCATAAATCTTGGGATGCCGCCGACAGACGATCGATGCTCAAAATACTAAAAAACCAACCACCAAACGAGAAATTCACGAAAAAAGAAATTTTGTTTTTCTTGGTTCTGTTATTTTTGACGGAATTTTTTGGCGCCGTCCAAAGTTGGTCGCCACCCGTTGAAACGGTCAGAAAAATGACGTTGAAAAGTTGTTCGGGGTCCGTTCCAGCTCTGGCGCGTCGTCTCGCCGCTGCCAAATCTCATCAGCTCCACGAGGGGCTTCTTGACTCCCATTTCGCTCCCGAATTTAGCCGGCCACACCCCTCTCTCTTTTTGAATCTTTCGCCTCCGCCCGATGGAAGATTTTCTGGATGGCGGAGAAAAGAAATGGGAGCAGCGTACAGCCAAGCCAGGCCCCAATATATCTAGGTCAACAGTTGTCAAGTCAATCTGACGTGTCTACGTGTGTGCGTGTGTCAATCTAAATACGTCAAGGAGTCGGCGCGTGAACGGGAGTGGGGGAGAAAGGAAGAAAAAAGAGGATCGTGCGTTCGTTCCAATTCTAAACGAACGTGAAGGAAGCGAAACGACGACGACGACAACGGGACAGGATAATAGAAACTCGTCGCACGGGGTACAGGAGTAGCAGCAGCAGCAGCCCGCCCTTATAATATGCACTGCGTGACGCTGATGCCAGCTGATGCGCCCCGTCAATGTGACACACACGACAAGGCAATCCCGAAGAATCTTCCAACCCCGACGACTCCATCCCTTCTTCTTCTGCTGGCCTCGGTGACATTCATTGCCGGGCCGTGTGGGCGGATGATAACAATGGCGAGTATATTATAATAATCCCCTTTTTTCTTTTATTTCTTTTGTCGACAAATACTTTTTCCTTTCTTTTTATTGGTTCTTATTCATGTTGTTTCCAGGGTCCAGCAGCTGCCGGGACCAAAAGGACCCAATTGATGAGACGTTTATTTGATGGGCCGTCTCCTTTTGGAATCGACGTGTTCCCAGCTATGCAAATTGTGGCGCAAGTGTAGGCGAGAGTCAACAACAAGAGAGGAGCACACGACTCGCGAGATGTGAGGTCCGGCCCAAATGCAGCAGTCGACAGGACAGTCGAGTCGACGGGATTCCGCCTGACGTCATCACTGGGCGTCAATGTCAATTTGTTGTTTGCGTGCCAACTGAAGCGGACTGCTCTGTGCACGGGACAGCAGCAGCAGCAGAATCAGAGTTGAGAGGATGAGAGCTCACAGCTGTGAAATAAATGTAAACTGATAGAAGAAGATAAAAGGGACGATAGATCCTTGGTGGAACGGTTTAAAATTAGCGCCAACCAACGACCCACGGGATCCCGAGAAAAGCGCCCATCCGGTTGCCCCATCCAGCATGAATGGAGATGATTGAAAACGCACGTCGCTCACCCCACTCACCCACCCATCCCAGTCGTCATTGCAATAACCAAAGTGCTCCAGCGCGGATGATGAAGGCAACAACTTATATAATTCATCCTCCTGGAACTGCCGTACTCTCCGCCCTCCTCTGGCTGCTGGGCTGCCGGCCCTTTCAATCGGAACGACGACGTCGCATTTATTTTTATATTCTCGTCTCGCAGAGTGCGGGAGGGCCGCAACCGCCGCCGCCGCCGGCGGGAAATTGAATCATTTTTAAGTAAATCACCGGGTTTCTAACTTTTTGTGCATTCAGGTCAATGTCGATGGGGGCTTTTTTGTTTTTCAAGGCGAAGAATAGAACCATCGCTGGACACACAAATGGGCAAGATGGCGGTAAAATTTGAAATTCGAACAAGTCGCCAAATGATGTCTGCAGGACGATGGATGATGTGCCCAAGAGTTGCCAAACGAATTAGTCGAAAAATAATGTCATTTATTTGAAACGGGGAGAGGCTGGCTGCCACTCCCCTTTGTTCCGAACGGCCAAGTGACGTCATCGCCGAGAGATGTTTCCTTTCGAAACCAAATTGAAACCCGTCTCGGAAATAAAAATCAAAAAAGAAGAAAACCGAATGAGTAAACGGGAGAAGATGCGGCCAAATTCCCTCCTACCCTCCCCTCCATTTCTTTTACAAGTTCCGCCCACCTCTGGCGCCCAGCAAAAACAAGAAAAAAAGGAACCCGGCCCGGTCCGTCCCCTAGCGGGCATATCCTATTGGCTGGTGTGTGACTCTCCACAAGTAACAGATAGGAACCAAGAGTTCCTTTTTGGCCGCTCTTAAAACGGGAGAAAAAAAAACACAAAATGAAATCCCCTCACACCGGGCAGAAGAAAAAAAAAGACAAAACAAATCAGAGGAGCGACGGGCGAAAAAACCCCCACGAGTGTGGCAAGGCAACAGCAGTTGATCCTCATTCAGTTGGTTCCAACCGCGGAGACTCGAATGTGCAACTCTTTTTCTCCTCTTCCACTGGGTTCAAACTTTTCCCAACTTGCAACAGCTTGTCCAGTTGTTCTTCTAGTTGGTGTTTGATCATCTCTCTCTCTCTCTCGCAAAGTGTTTATTTATTAGGCCGTGCCATCGCAATTCAGACAGACAGACACACGATTGAATAATGAAAAACAATAAAAGTTGAAAGCTGCTGCTGGTAGTTTATCCAATTTGATTAAACTAAAAAAAAGGTACGCACAAACAAATTGATGCAGACACGATCTGGGCGGCCGGCTACTTGTTTTGTTTTAGTTGTTGCTGGGAGAACTCGACTCGGAGCGGATCACGCGATTAAGACGCGCAAAGCCCAATCTCATCAGTCAACTTGCCGGGCCGGCGCATTTATCGGGTCCTGTTTCAACCTTTTTGTTTGATTGCTCTCCTTCTCCCCACTTTTTTTGTTTTGTCGCCCCAGTGGCGTGTGGCCCAGTTGAGCCCCACCAAATAGGCTTGCTCTTGCTCCAGGGGTCATTGACGGATTGAAAGGACGGGCGATCCATTTCGTTGCGTGCGGTCGCCATCAAAAGTGTTTCCATTTCGATTGGACGGGCCATTTGGGACAGCCGAAAGAAAAGAAATGATGAAGACAATGGCCGGCCAATGGAGCAGCAGCAGCAGCAGCAGCAGCCAAAGGTGCTGGTGGAAATGGCTCATGTACCTCTCCATTTTGTTGGCCATCCTGGCCGAATGCGAGGGCCAGCAACAACAAGAGCAATTACAACGGCGACAGCAGAGACAACCACAACAACAACAAAGGCAACGTCCCACCCGGGAAGGGACTCGCCGCCAGCGCAGACACCGAACGGACAAGGCCAAACTGATCCAGCACTACCTGAAGAAGAACGGCCGGCTGGAAGGCATGGTCCGCATCGTCGACGGCCTCCGTGAAAACGAAGGTTTTTCATTTTTCATTTAATTTTCAATTGATTCCATCCAATTTCGAATTGATTCATTCAGGCAACGTGGAGATTTACCATTCGGGCAAGTGGGGCTCGATCTGCGACGACGAATGGGACATCCGCGAGGCGACGGTGGTCTGCCGCGAGCTGGGCTACTCGGACGTGGTCCAGGAGACGCACAACTCCATGTACGGGCCTGCCAGATGTAAGAGAGCGCAACGTTCGTTCAATATTTTTTGTCTGCGTATATAATCGCGGTATAGTAGTGGTAGTGGTGGTGGTGGCGGTGGTAGCGGGCCGTCCTGTTGTTCCAACTATCCCCGCCGCGTTTAAAAATAAACAACAAACGCAGGACGAGAGACGGCCCTGCCCTGCCCTGCCCAACTTTAGCCGCCCCTCTTGTTCTATTCTCTTCTTCTTCTTCTTGTGCAATTGGGGCGGGGTGGGGGGCATTTATTATCTCTGTCCGTCCGGCTGACTAATGTGTGATGATGATGATGACGTCAATTGACGTCGTCATCGTTGGTTGTAATAATAGACCCATTTTGGATGGACAATCTCTACTGCGTCGGCGGTGAAAATAACTTGACGGATTGCCGGTTCGACGGCTGGGGCATCAGCGATTGCGAAGAGTCGGAAGCCGCCGGAGTTATCTGCAAACCGGGGCCTTTGTCCAGGCTGACGGCCCAAACAACGACCACCACTACAACAACAACAACATCGACGACGATGAGTCCCTTGACTACGACGACGACAAGGGCGATAAGGACCACATTGTCTGTTGGACAAACAGCCAAACCGGAAAATAGTTCCGCTATTCCGGCCGACGCGTCATCAGCCGCCACCAAAAGAGTCCAGCAGGACATGGCACCCGCTATGCGCATCAAGGTATTAATATTTTGTAATTTTGAAACATTTGAAAAACAAAAAAAAACTAAAAATTGGCGCGGGAAATTTAAAAATAAAAACTCGTCCCACTCAAAACTATGCCCCGACCTACTTGGCACGATCCTTCATCCGTTGACCTTATTTTTGTCGTGTGTGTGTCCGTCTGGTCTTTTGTAAATATATTTAACTCGAGTTAACTTCAATTTGTGTATGGACGAGTGCAGGACATAATCGGGAGCAAAGGAAAGATCCGGTTACGTGGCGGTCGATCCAAGGAGGAGGGGCGTGTGGAAGTCAAGATCGGCAACAGTGAGTCCGTCCACCTTTTTTTCTCCTTTCTCTTATTTATCCGTTTGTTTGTTTCTATTCCCATCTCGACTGACGTCCCCTCCCTCCTGTAATAATGATAATAATACGCAATTAAGCGTCCGTCGTCTTTTTTATAGCTGGATTCTGTGACGTAAGACGATCTCGCTCCTAATTGGCTCAAACATCAACAGGACTCGTGAAAATAATAAAAAAATAAGTCCAGCAGCGCTCCTGGCTAAAATCCTATTGATTCGATTGGCTTTTTGTTTCCCCCTCTTCCACATGTAGTTGGGAGCCATTATCGAGCAGATCCTTTTATCTCGATCCCTTTCTTCTTTTTTTTTTTTTTTTGGGGGGGGGGGAGTCTGTTTGAAGACAAACATCATCGATCCAGCTCACAGCAAATGGTGCAAAAAGCCCGTCTCTATTTTCCGCCCACCCAAGAATCGAATTTCAGTTGTCGGGATTGATCCTGTCGTTTGAAAAGAAAAAGGTTCGGGATTATGATTTCTCTTTTCGGTACAGACGCCAATGATTGGGGACTGATTTGCGGAGACGGATGGAGTCTGTTTGAGGCCGGCGTCGTGTGTCGCGAGCTGAAACTCGGCTACGCTCAGAACGCCCTGCAGACGGACTTTTTCGGCGGCAATCGCAGCTCGTTGGCGTTGAGCGGAGTCAAATGTCACGGGTCGGAGAAATCGCTCATGGATTGTCTGCACGACCGGTTCGGCGCCGTCAGCTGCCCGGGCAACGCCAACAACATCGCCACCGTCGTCTGCGCTTCAGGTTTTGTCTTATTTTTCTGATTTTATTTTATTCTGGACGGCCGGAGTAGGTCAAATGTCATTTTATTTGTTTTTGTTTGTGTCTGGGAACCAAAATTGGCAACAGAAATGGCGGATTTGGTCCCGGATCACCAGGAAATGATGCGGACGGCCCATCTGGAGGATCGCCAGTTGTTCTTTTTGCAGTGCGCCATGGAGGAGAATTGCCTGGCCGCTTCGGCCTACCAAGTGCAAAAGGACGACCCGTACGGATGGCACCTGGAAACGCGTCGTCTGCTCCGCTTCACGGCCAGGATCGCCAACATGGGCACGGCCGATTTTAAGCCCTTTATTCCCAAGCACATGTGGGAATGGCACGCCTGTCACATGTAAGTGTGTCCAGCATCCTCAGCTTCTCTCTCTGTCTCTCTACACGGCGATTTCCGGCTCAGTCCAGGGGTGGGGGGATTCACCGAGACGAGTCTTGGGAAGATTTTCACTTTGATGGGAGGATCGAAACTTGGTCATTACAGCACTTTGCTGCTCATCTACTCCCATCGTCATTGTTTCGACGTAATGAGAGTCCAGCACTTTGGCGCGGGAGTTGCTCCTTGGCCCGTCTGCTCTACAATTGTTACAATAGTCGCCTGCGCAACTCTCTCTATTACCACCACCACACATTGGATGTGATATAATAGCAGCTCCTGATGAGAAAATCCCCCAACAACAGAAAAGGTCAAAGTTGCCTGGACCATTATTATCACCATTGTTTCAAAGCCCCCCCGCTCCTCAAACAAAGTTTCCACTTCCCCCCCTTCCAAAGTTGAAACTAAATTGCCCGGCACACACCTGTGCAAATTCGAGTCAATGCTAAAGCTATTAAATTTCTCTTTTTATCTCTAATTGTTTTTGAATTGCAATTAGATGAAGGGTTTTTGGGGGGCAGGATCAGGATCGTTTTAAATATTTTTTGGAAGGTCGAAATCTTTTTTGATGGCGTATTGATCGCCCAGTTTGTTTCCCCTTATTGCGCTGCTCGAGTGGCTAATGTAATAGACGACGAGTCTCTCTGGTTGTGTGTGCGTGTACGTGTGTGGGTTAGAAACGTCGAAGCTCCTTCGCCTTGGCATTGCCCAACTGGAGTGCTGCGGATTGGCGAAGAAAAGAAGCTCTCCGGATGATTTAAAAGGAAAAAGGATCGAGAGGGGAACGTGCCGTTTCTCTTATTTGAACTGGCTGGCGTCGCCTGTCGTCGTCGTCATTCACAACGCGTTCAAAAGCTCGGCCCCCCCCCCCTTCCCCCTTTTAGGTCGGCCTATTTGATGGCCGGCTCGTTATTATGTTGGTCGTCCTCATCAAAATGTGAGCTGCTGATGGACGGAGAGAGAGCGCGCGGACCCAGCGGCGCTCATTGAAAATAGCCGACCACTTAGATTTGTCCTTCTGTGTGCAGAAATGGCGGGTCATTCAGGAGCTGGGCGGCTCCTTATTTACAAGTCATATTAACTCGACTTTGAGTTGTGAGCGGTGCGTCCTCTCCGAGGTTGCGGGTTCTTGATTGACTCAACTCTCCGTTTGACGGCCTCGTTGGGGGGATCGAGAGACGTCGCTCAAATTGCCAATTGCCAAAATGGAGACGACGTCGTCCAATTGCGTCATCACGGCCCAATCTCTTTAATCTTCATTTTTTCCCTATACGTCGTGACCTACATCAAGACGGGCGAGAGTCGAAGACCACCCCCAAAAAATGAAATAAAATGAAAAATTCCGGCGGACGTAAAGGCAAACGATCGATGGGCGAACAATCGAGAGAGGGCCGTCCACTCACGATCTATTGACTCGTTGATTTTTGTGGGGTTTCTCCGGACAACAACAAGTCGGTTGTTATACATATATCTTTTTCTTTTGTGTTTTGTGTTTTGTTTGGTGTATAGGCACTACCACAGTATGGAGGTGTTTGCCCATTTCGACATCATCAATTCGCTGGGCGTGAAAGTGGCCGAGGGCCACAAGGCCTCCTTCTGCCTCGAGGACAACCAGTGCACCCACAACACGGAGCCCGTCTACAAGTGCGCCAACTACGGCGACCAGGGCATCTCCGTCAACTGCACCGACACTTATCATCACAACATCGATTGCCAGTGGATCGATATCACCGACATTGATCCCGGCATCTACACCTTCAAGGTAAAATATTTTTTATCCAAAATCCAACCCTTTTTGTCTTCTTCTTCTTCTCTACAAATGTAATCGAGTTCTGAGACTGGTTATATTATGTACTACTATGGCCATTGTGTGATTTGACCGCCAAGAGTTTTTTTTTACAAGGAGCCGGCCCTGCCCGGCCCCCGCTAATAGTAATCAAAGGGTGGGCCAACTATACCTACTATAGTCGCCACCACACACACACACACAAACACACAAGTGGGAGAAGTTGCTTGTGTGTGATTGAGTGGCGAGAGAGAGCTTATATCCAGACCAGCGTTTGCTTTTACTCCGGCTGAATGGCAGCAGCAGGGAGAGCTCACCCCCGTCCCTCGTCTTTATATGTCTGGGACGTGAGAGAGAGTGAGGGGAGTTATAGGAGAGCCGCCAATGTGTTTGGTTGCTGGATCGATCTGGCCCGCACTCGGCGGTGGCGGCGGCGGCCGGAGCTACATGCAACTGTGCGCCCACATCATCTTGTGTGTCTACACTTTTGAGCTGCTCTTTGTTATGTATAGGGTCCTCCTCCGTTTTCTCATTTGGAGGAGGCGGACAAAAGAAGAAGAAGAAGAGGATCGAGCTTTCTCTCTCTTCTTGTTCGTTGTAGGTAAAATCTACACGACACACGTTGACACAAGTGACGAGGAGACGGCCAGGAGCTCTCGTCAAAGGCTTTTCCACGGTCCCCGAAAAGCACTTGAGCAAAAGCGCCCAGCTGCTGGCGTGATGATGATAATAATCGAACGTTGGCGCTAGGATTTCGAGATCCCCTGGGCGACAACAAAATAATTGATTTTTATTTTTTTTTAAATTGTGATTTTGCAGGTGGTGATCAATCCTGATTTCAAGGTGGCTGAAATGTCGTTCGACAACAACGCAGTCGTCTGCACGCTCTACTACGGCCAGCAGTACGCCACCCTGTTCAATTGTTCGCTCCAGCGCCCTTGAATTTTGACGAGGAGGAGGACAAATGTCGTCGTCGCCCCAACAATTTCTGTTTCGTTTCTTTTCTTTCAATTTGATTTCGTGCAGAGATGGCGTATGTAATAATGTGCAAGTTTGTGTCATCTGAGCTGCTTTTCATCTTGTATCCCCCGTCGATCGCTCGTCCGCCATCCGCCAACAACAACAACAACAACTAAACCCCCTTCCCTGAAAAAACGATAAACTCGACGGCACGTGTCGTGTCATTTCAACAAAACTCGGCATCTCTTTTCGTCCTTGGAAAGGATCTTTGGGTGTCTGCGCAAATGACCGGACAATAAAACAAAAGCAAATCATAAAAAAAAGTTGTTGGAAAAAAGGATCGGCGTGACAAATCAAACGGGCGCCTGTTTCCTTTGATGATTGGCATATGCGCCGCCGCGTTGGGTGGCGCTGGACGACGCGCTTATTTTTTTAAATTTTTGATTTTCATTTTTCTCTTGGAAAATGTGTCGATTATATTTCTCATCATTGTTGGGCTGGCAGTTGATCGTCGATGAATTACCATGTGACGTGTCTACTCTCTCTCTCTATCTGTGTGTGTGTGTCTATTATTGTTTCGCCGCAATGTGTTCCCAGCCCCGCCCCCTTATTGACTGTGTTGGTTGGTTGGTTGGTCTTGATGAGTATTTTATCGACGTGATTTCCCGATTTTCTCTGTCACCGACGACCATTTGATTATTGTGACCCGATATCGATCGAGCGAGCGCCATGCAAATATGCCAGAAAGAAGAAGAAGAACATGAAAAAATGTTTTTCTTCTTTTGGTTTCTTTTTGGTTTCCTTGTCTCATCTCTCCACCCCACGGCCCCACCCAAATGATAAACATGCGCCAATCGATTTCTTTCCTTCACCTTTTTTTTTTGGGATATTTAGGAGAAGACGAGCTCCTTTGTAGGAGGAGAAAAACAAAACAGTTGGAACGTGTCAAACTGGCGGACGTGTCTTTTTTCTTTTATTTTTATTTTTCAAAAAATCTAAAAATCCCGCCAAGTTTGTTTCCTCCTTTTTAAAAAAAGCCCCGCCTTCAACATTTCTCAAGTGAACTGGATTTTGTCGATTGTCTTTTCCTCCTGCCTTCCGAGAAAAATCCCCTTCCAATTAGAAAGCCAATAACAAAAAAGAAAAAACGAAAAATCTGTTAAACTGAAAGTCAAACGAATTTTGTTGTCACACGCCGTTTGATAATCGATCGATCGAAATGATGGGGGGGGTCTACTGTCTTTTTGTTTTGTTTCTCTATTGCGTATAACTCTTCGCCAATCTATTTGTTTTTTATTTTCAAATCAGCGTCTTTTTGTTGTAGAGAGGACAAACCAAATACAAGACGGATCGTGTTGTTCTCTACGCAACTCTTTAATGATTTCGCACGAGAAGAAAAAGAAGATAAGAAAGTGAAAAAAAGATTTGGTCGTCGTTTGGATTGAAATGGTGATGGCCATATCAAAGTTGGATGGATTCCCGGTAGACACGGCGTGTGTAGTATAGTAGTTGCTCTCTCTCCCTAGATGGACATGCATAAAAGAATTCCGTGTACAGGCCCACCATGTCCAGTGTCCACTACTCCACACGAGTGTACGTGTGTGTTGTGTCGACTGTATATTTGATGGGTTGTATATAGACAAGGGCGGGGTTTTCTCTGTCTATTATCTTTTCATGTCTAATCAGAAACGATCGCGAGGGGGAGAAAAGGAAATCGATCACGTTCAAACAATTTCCCAAATTCATCAAATGAAAAATAATCATCATAATAAAAAAATTCATGTAATTTGATTTTTTTCTTTGATTTCCGGAATAAGAAAAATTCGTTTATTCAATATTATAAATATATCCGTCCATAAAATAAAAATTGCTGATGGGATGCCAACTCGAGTGTGAACCGTATTTTGTGTATCCTGCGATCGCATTTTGTTTGCCCGGCTTCTTCTTCTCAAGACGTGCATATATTCTCGGAACTATGGAAACGTTGAGATTGAAACGGCCCGCGATATCAAAGGCCAGCCGCGAATATGATATATGCACTCACGGCGCCGCGGATCAATATTAATATTTATTATCTCCATCGACTGAATTTTGTCTGGGCCTCTGAGTCAAGAGTGCCATTTGATTGGAACTGACTCGACTGAAAGGTAATCAGAATCAAAAGGCAATTGCACCTGGTGAATAAAAAAATAAATAAATACAAATGATGAATGAGAAACATTTTACGGTTAATATAATCTAATCTAAAACATGGTCGAGATGGAAGTAATCCAGCCGGAAAGGAAATCCCAGTAGAAAGAAGAAGAAGAAGAAGCTGATGATGATAATAATAATAACGCTCGGCTGGATTTAATGAGATGACACACACAGCACAGCACACGAGAGAAGAGGGGAGAGGTACGGCTACGAGCACACACGTGTATTCCATCAAGACCATATAATGTATAATATATAATACACTGTGGTCTGGCTGGCCAACTAAATAACCACCAGCCCCCTCCCCCCAACCATCTAGCCAGTCTCTGCTCTGATGTGTTTATAGGCCTGCCTGCCTATCATATCACATCATATAACATATCATGTTGTTCGTGTGTGTGTGTGTGTGTGTATTTTCTTCCATTTTTCTCTGGCCGGCTATTGCTGCTGCGTTGGAGACGGGCGGATCCGCGCTCCGCTGACTTATTTTCTTTTTCTTATTTCAGTCCGTCTGATCCTATTAGCCTCTTCTTTTCCCATTCTTCTTCAAGGAAGAAAAGAAGACGAAAAATATACAAATAAAAAAGAAAACGACGCCGCCGCCGGGCGGGATGAGTCGGGCGGGGATTTAATATATATCTGGGAAAAGGTAAATATATCCCATCGATTTAGTCTGATATTTAAAAAGAGAGTGTGTTGCCGTCGACGGAATATCTAATGATCCAATCATCGATTCACCCCCCACCCCCCCCCCCCCCAATTTTCTATTTGAATTATTCATTCATTTTTTGTGACACGAAAAGGCAAAAAGGGGAGAGATAGAAAAAAGAAAATGAACTACTAGACAGCGCCATCTCTTCTCAATCAAATCAAAAAGTCGAAACGGATCACAAAATGCGACATTTGGCGTCGGCGCAGTTCAACCCCGGGCTGGCCGGCCCAACACACACAATGGGGGTGTATGCTGGACTAGTAAGGGGAAAGTGTGTGACGTCTTAGACGTGGCATGGACTTTGACGGCAGCAGTTGCTTATACCGACACTCGTCCACATTTGCGCCGCGCGCGCGCTCATTTGACATTTCGCTCGGACTTTTCCGGTTTTTTGTAACTTCAATTCGCCCAGTGTGTGTGTCTGTGTGGGTGTGTGTGTGTCCGGATGACAATTTTGTTTGGTTTTTTTCTAGCCGAATTTTGGTTACGGATGTGTGTGTGTGTGTGTGCCGCCCGCGCCGCCAGTGGATGCTGTGAATGCGTGTGATCGTGTGTGAGCGATGATCGATTGTGTTGTGCCTGAGTGGTTTGATCGTTGTTTTTCTTAAATTTGATTCATCAAAAGGAGAGAAAAAGGAGAGAAAAAGAAAGTCTGAGTTCTCGTTTCTATTAATCGAGTGAGAGAAGAGCTGCTGGCCCACCGATCGCCAGTCATTACCGGCTACTAATTAGCCCAGGAAAAACCTCCACACCCAGACGACACATCACCGAAATCTGTAAGTTTTTATTCGTCACATTCAAAATCGATTTGAGTTTGGTTTTTTGGTTTTTAATTCTTATTGCATAACTTTTCGTTTCGGTTTGGTGGTTGCGTAATCAAAAAAAGCAAAATAGAGTGAGGGTAATCAAAACACGAAGAAAAAGTTTTGTTTTTTTTGGAAGGGGGGACGGCCATAAAAGAAAAATAAACGCCCGCGTCTCAACATTTATATTCCCGTCCCCTATTTCCAGGAAATGTCGCCGCCTATTGTCTAATAAGATTCCGATTATTATTTCACCCCTTCCCGTCTTTTGGATTCACTTTTGATACAACCCAACGGCCATTTTCTTTCTAAAACGACATTTAAAGGTTGAATTCTTTTTTGATTGATTTAGATTTTTTAAATTTGATCTTACTGCAATGATTTTGCCTACAACTAAATACCAAGGACAATTTTTTTATTTCTGTCCGTCTCCTCCGCCCGGAATGGTCGCCTTCACTTGGGGGAGGTCGTCAAGGGGACGATTCTTCTTCTTTTCTCATTTTCTCTCTTTTTAGCTGGCCGGTGATGTATATTTATTGCCCGGCTGGGGGAAGAAGAAGAAGAAGATGTGCATAGAACCTTCTCTCACTACTATTCAGTCCGTTTTTTATAGCCGCAGAGACAATATGTATGCAGCTCGAGCAAAAAACACACACAACTGGACACACTTTGGGCCGACTGGCTGGCCCAGAGGTCAACGTGTCCATTTCGTTTTCCTTTTTTTATTTCTTTTATTTTTTGTGTATGTCCGGTGGTCCAGCTCTCGAGCTGCCCGCCTAGCTACTGAGACGACAGTTTGAATGGATGCGCCAGGAAGTAAAAATATATGTACCTTTTTCTTTGTTTTGTTTCTACCCACGCCCGTCCGTATTGCTGGCCTGTTTCAAATTTGTTAATTTTTCCAGGCCGTCGACTTATTTTACAGTCATTTGCCACTTAAGGTTTGATTTGACGTCTAAAGTTAATGAAAGATTTATCGTTTTTTGGCCCGTTTGATTTCCTTCCGGCCATTGGACACCCGTCCGGCGACATTTACAACGCCGTCAAATGTCAGCCCTTTGAACTTGCCCAACACGGCCAGCAGCCAAGCTCTAATGACAAATAAGTCATTAAACGGAGCTGTTGTTGTCATCATCATCAGGCCACTCTTTAGCCCGTCTCTATTAATAGCCCCTTTTTGCTGGCCCGTCTGGATTGAATCATCACATGTCACCAGATCGATGACATGGTCGTCGTCGGCCATTTCTGCGAAACGCTTTTCAAAATGTTGCACGTTGCAGTATAAGACACACGTCCGTTCGTCCGTCCATCGACGGCCCTTTTTTTTTTTATTTTTCCCTCCACTGTTATTGATGTTCTTGTATCTGGACGGGCAAGGTTAGATGGGACTACACACACATCTATTCCGCCTCGGTTCTTGATGGATTCCCCTCCCCCGTTGTTTTGTTATATTCGACGACATCAATCGACCCAGCAACAGCAGAGAGAAAACGGCGCAGGACGTCCAACCGCCCGCCCGCCCGGTTCGATCGTCTTTTTTTTTGCCCAGCAGTCCTTGGGAAAATATAACCACCCCCTCCAAACAAGAAAAAATACTGGCCTTTTGCTGCTGGCCTATATAGGTGGGACGACACGTACATATTTCTTTCTATAGTCGACGAGGCTGTTGGACGTCCGGTTTTTTTCTTTTCTATCCAGCCGGACCGTGTAGTGAACCGCGTCCAGCGTCCGATGGCGATGCTAAAGGAATCATAACGAAGAAAAGCGAAGCTCTACAGCCTAAAAAAAATGTCTATAACTTTGGGCGCAATTGCACGAGATTGCTGGTCAGCGGCCACTTTATTGACTGACGTCTAGACGGGTCGGCTGCTCTCGTTTGTCCGTCTTCCCCCCCCCCTTTTCTCGATGACACAAGATGCTGAAAATCTAATTAGATTGCCCTCCCCACCACCATCACCACCACTTTTCTTTTAAAATGAAACAAATAAAAGAAAACTCTGATTATAGACGGAGAGAGCATTTTGATGGGCTGGCCGGCTGCTGGCCTAGGAGGGTTCTTTTTTCTTTTTTTGTTTTAAATTGCTTTTTCTCTTTGGGTTGGAAGCCGGCCCTTTATTTTTTTTATTTTTGTGATTTTGTGTTTATCTCCGTGATTTCCGCTCCTTCGATTCCCGCTTTGATTTGGTCCGTTCTCTATAGACGACAGGGCCGTCGTCCCTTTTCTATATAAGCAACTCTCTCCATCCATCCCCGCCTTGATGTCTATAGTGCATTGCTGGAATAGATAGAGCTGTGCCATGATGCACCACTGTCTGTATATACATCTAAACACAGAGGGAGCGTGCAGCTCTCTCTGTGTCGCTGGGCCGAGTTCACGCGGGATCGAATCTGATGGCGGCCCACTGCTTTTCCTATACTCTGCCCGTATCGATTTTGAATTGCCCATTTATTTCAAACGGGGGCCGGCACAGGGCCAGCAGCCGAGTTTGATCACAAGTTGGGATAATGCTGTGTATGTGTAACGTAAGTAGGTTCAACTTGGAGAGACTAGACGGGCTGGCCCGGCAAGTCTGATTTAATTGAACAACACACAAACAGTCTCTCTCTTTCGGTGAATAGAAAAAGGCGCGAAATTTGATTTCGAAATTTGATTTCGTCTCCCAGTGTGAAACAAACAAAAAAAAAAGCCGGGCGAGAACCGTCCGTCCAAATCCTTGTTTTTTATTTCCGTCTAAGCCTTTTTCTCTCGGATAGCCGCACAGATGTCTAGCAGACGAACTGGGTAACACACACACTCTCAATCTATCCATCATTTTCTCTGCCCGTCTCTCTTCTCTACTTTTAGGCCGTCCTTTTTTCTTTGTTGGAATTGAGAAAGGAAAGAAAAAAAAACTAATTCTTTGCCCGTTCCCGCGGAGCTGTCGAGGGCTAATCTCTTGTGATTCGGCGGGAAAATTTAAAGAAAAAACATGCAACCCATTCCAGCTGCGATCCAGCTGACTCTTTGACACACATTGCTATAGAACTTGTCAACCAGCCGGCCTCCACCCTTTTTTTTAAACTCACGACGAGATTTTGCTTTTGTCTGATTTGATCCCGGCCATTATTGCGTTTGTTTTGATTTAAACAGAAAATTAAATCTTTTATGACATCATCCGAAAAAAAAGAAGGTGGGATATATATTTTGAAATGGACGGACGTGATCCAGCTGTAGCTGAAATAATTGCTGCTCACGGATGGATGGACAAACTAAAAAGAGGAAAAATCAAGAGAGCCCGGGCTATTATAATAATATAAATATATATTTTCTAGAAAGAACAAAAAGTCTGTGGAGATGGCCGTCTCTCCTTCCTCCTTCCAGTCTAAAATCAACATTTGATGTGTGCGGCTTTTTGATGTGTTTTTATTTCCACATAATGAGGCAGGAGGAGGAGGAGAAAGAAGCTCACACAGCGACGGGCGAAAGAGTATAGTATCAAGACGGGAAAAAGTTTGTTACATCCAAAATAAAAAAGGGGGGACCCTTTTCCCCCACCCAACCGAAACGGACGTCGTTGAGCACGCGCCATCTTCGCTTCCTTCCTTCCTTCCTTCCTTCCAAGCCGGGCCAGCACGTCAATAATAATCTCAGACCAACAACACACAACGTCTCTACCCTCCTCTAACAAAAGACTCTTGTGTAAGTCTGAAATAAAAAGAGAAAAAAAAAGAGATATCCATCTGGAAAGAGAGAGAGGGGAGCAGGGTCCAGCATCAGCTCTCGCTGGAAAAATAAAAATATAAGGAGAAAAATCTGAACTCAAAGTCTGAAGGGTGAAAGAGAAAATAAAAGTCTATGCGAGTCTACATGACATCTTCAATATCATCTACACACGTATCTACACACGTCGTGTTATTATCAAGGCCCAGCTGTATATAGACCTTCTAATATATATATTGATTGATGTTTTCAAACGGGCCAAAAATTGTATTATAAATATTAAGACATAACCCGATTCGATTTGAATAAATATTTGAAAAAGGCGCTTATTTCTAGTTGGGGAGGGTCTTGCGCACTCACGGTTGATTGATCAGACGGGAAATTTCCACTTATTTTGATTCGATTGGATTGTTTTTTCCTCCAAGCAATTCGATTCGGCAGGCTGGAAAGGCCAATCAAAGTTCTAAAGTCATGGCAAAGGCATCCCACTTGTGTATTCATTAATGATTTAGGCCACTCATGTCCAGCAGGTCATTAGTTATGGCGGGAGTTTGTTCGTAGTCGAGAGGTTTGGGCCGGCAACTTTCTGGATCCGACCGATCTAGAGGAGATCCATATTGAGCATCAACAGCGTGTACATATATGCATATATATTCAGATAGGGTCTTGTTTATAGGGCCGCGACCAGGTGCCCGGCTTTGCGACAAGTTTGGATGATTTCGCGTACGGGTGCCACTTTGGCAACTACTCTCGTCTCGATGCCCAGCAGCAGCAGCTTATTAGACACACAAGTTGTATCATGTTATAGACGGCCAATAAACTTGTGTGTGTGTGTGTCCCGTCCCGGTATATAGTTTTCCGCGCCCGTCCATATTTCAGTCCTTTGCTGATGGATGGCCAAAGATCGTGCCGACGCCTTGCTGGCCCAGCTCGAGTTTGCAACTCTCACACATTTGTTTGTGCGATTTGATTGATTTTTAAGATGGGCCAGCTGAAATAATTAACCCCATTAAGTCTATATAGACGGCCCTAATGAGACAGGTATTATAGCCTGGTGCTGGACATTGATTTAGTATTTTTGTCTCTTGTCAGCTGGGCGAATGGGAAATGTAGCGGTGTTGACGTTTCATGAGGAACATTGGCGAGTAAGAGACTGAGGCTGGTCTATGATATCGACCAGTGAGTCGAATCAAAAGGGGCCACAAGTCGACGAGAGAGAGACGGGCGCAAGAGAGATAATGGTCTATATAATATCCATCTAATATGAAACGAGCTGTATAAAAGGGGGAAAGTGAGCAACTTCTAGACAACTTTGAATCTTTGATCTCGTGGATAGTATATATATTTCCACCTCCGCCGCTGCTGCTGCCGCTCGTAAGACGCCATCGAAAGATATTAGAGCCTCTCTCTTTCTGTTTCGATATTATATTAGCATGACTGGATATGATGGAGCGAGAGAGAGCCTGCCATTTCTTTTCCTTTTAACTTATGAATAACCAATGTCTACTAGTCTAGATATATATATATATTCTCAGCTACTATAGAGATATCAAATTGGGGGGTTTTTGTTTCTTTTCTTTCCCATCACCGACTCCATTAAGAGTGTGTGCTGGGCGTGCATGAATTGATTTTCTCTCTTTTTTTTCTGATTTATTCTACCCTCAACATCACTCACGTCAGTTTGTTGTTTTGTTTTATTTTTTATTTCTCTACTCGCGGCTTTTCGTGCAGTTGCTCTGCTGTTTCACGGCAGCCTGGCCGGCGCACAATGAAAAGTCGATTCTTTTTTCTTATTATTTCTTGTCCGGTCGGTTATATATCTAAATAGAATAAAATCGCTGCGGAATATTATAGAGAGACTAAAGACAAACGTGTGTCTCGTTTTTTACACGGAATTTGTGCGGATGTTTGTTTTTTCCCGGTGACGGACGGGATTTTTTTATTTTGTTTTTCGTTCGACGGGATTGAGATGTGTTTAGATCGTTTTATTGATTTTGGATCTTGGCCCAGTTTGGGGCGACAGTTAACCCTCCCCCCGTGAAAAAATCGCCCACCGGATATTATATATATATATTGGCGGATGTGTAATATAGTTTTTTTTTTTAAAAAGGGAGGGGAAGATATTAGCCGGGCGTGACTGGATGCTGCTGCTGCTGCTGCTGAGGCTGCGCTTTTTCTTTTTCAATATCCCTTCGCTCAAAGTTGATGGCCAGCTCTCCTTCCCGATGTTGGAAACTTTTTTAGAAATATTCCCCCCTTCCCCTTTTTCGTGCGCTGGTTGTATATAATACGTCAGAGTTTTGGCCTTTATTTAATTTTTTGATTTGATTGTGTCCTCGCTGACTTGATTGGATAATCTGATTATTATAGAGAATAAAAAAGAGAAAAAAGGTTATAGAAAATTGCGCGCTCTAATACGAAGGAGGAGCGGCCACGAATTGATTGCATTAGATTTAGGCTATAAATATAACGGCCCGGGGTCCGTGCATGGGCAGCAGATGGGGAGGGAAAAAAGTGGTCCAGCAGCTCTCTACCACCACAAAAGCATCAGACAAAAGGATCACGTCCAGGCCGTCTTGTATATATCCAAAAAGAGCAACAGCCCAGTCGGTGGCTCTTGTATGTTGTACACTATTGTCCGTCTATTATGATGAAGGTTATCTCTAATAGAGATTTTCCAGCCCAAAAATAAGACCATCAGGGAGCTGGGCACAATTGCACATATTCTTGTATGGATGAAACTCTCTCAAACAATCAAAAAGAATAGCAACTGCTGGATCTTGGTAGTTTAATAGAATAGGATTTTTGCTGGACTTTTATTTGGTTTATTTGTTTGGTTTGGGGGTGGGCTCGTTCGTCTTCCATCACCGGCAGCTGCTGGATTAGACACAATGAAATAAAAGAAAGAAAAAATTATTTTGTTTTTAAAATTGAAATATTGTAATGAAATGAATTAGAACAATAGAAAAAGCTGCAATGAGGTATTAATTCAGATGAATTTGTTCGTCTGATTGATTTCCCCTCGATTGGCCCGGGCGGAAGCGTTGATGAACAATTCGTGACCGGAATCGACGGGTGGGGGAAGCTCCTAATAAAATGCGCACACGATCGATTGGGGCTGATGGAATTTCTTTTTCTTTTCTATCCGGGACCAAATCCAATCGAAATGTGACTAAATAACACTTGATTCAAAGTCTATTTTCTCACTTTTGGGTAGTACATGTCATAACACTTGGTTTTCTTTGGTGGGGGAGGGGGGTTCGTTATATCCATCGATGCAGTCGGGGGGTAGAATATAAAGATTGACACAATCGAGAGTGTCGATTACATCACGTCTTGGATGTCACGAGCTATTATCTCTCTCCCTATTAGGATGATGGTAATAATAATAATAATAACTTGCTTTTTATTTTGGGCTCTCGGTTGTTCTATAGTATATTACCGTTCAGGAGCTGAACGTATAAGATTGTGTTCCCTATTTGTCGTCGTCCGGGTAAGGTAATCGACCTCCCTTTTATTTTGGGGTGGGGGTTGATTCCATCGAGATCCTTCCACCCTCTTGATGATGTTCTTGGATTACACACCAGGAGCTGATCTCTACTATACTCTTTTTCTTTAAAAGAGATATTTACCCCATCAAGTGTTGTGTGCGTATAATATGTGTATAGACAGGGCTCTCTTATTTCACGTATTATCGATCCCCCCACCCATCCATATATATATCTAAATAAATATATATATATATCTACCCAACAGCTCCCGATTTTGATTCCATTTGGGCGCCGAATACAAATGTCGACATTTGGTCGACGCGTTTTCTTATAAATCTATCGAAGGGGGGGGGGATATAAAGGCGTTGGCTCACATCCCAAAATGACTTTTCTTTTGCGTCTCATCTTTTTTCCTGTGGGGGGAGGTTGAATAATAATATCGCCCCTAGCGACACATTTTGTACTACCTTTTTTCCCTGGATGATGTACGCACCCCAATTTGTTGTTGGCGACATGAGGGGTGTGACGGTTGCGGAATATAAGGCTCCCGACCGTCTTGCGTGAATGAATCTCCATCTGATGAGAGTTGACTCAACTAAAATTGAATTTTGTCTTTCGACAGGATCATTTTGGCGAATCGAAGAGAAAAAGAAGAAGAAAAATGTGAAAAATTGGGAAAAAATAAAAGAAAATAAAAAGCGGAGATGACGTCAGACTGGTGTGGTGGATTTACATCCGGTCGATGGCCAATGATGAGCAACATATTAGCGATCGCAGCCGAGTTGATTGAGCAGGATCGATCCTGTTTGTCCAGCAGCAGCTACACAACACAGCCGGCCGCCATTGTGTCGAATGAATGAACGGACCACAAGCCAATCACAGCAGCAGCAGCAGTGGCCACGGTTGTTGCATCACGACAGCAACCACAACAACAACAACGACGACGACGGGCAGGGCCAGCAAGGAGAGTCTGCTGGGCCGGCGTCGTCAGATCCAGCAGCAGCAACGGGAGGATGAGGGCCGCCATCCATCCAAGATGATGACGACGCTGACAATGCGACAGCAGCAACGCGCCAAAGCCAACGCCTCCTCCTCGTCCGTCCTCCACCCGCCGGCCCGCAACAATTACGTCGAGCGACTCAGCGTCCAGCTGCCGTCGCCCGTCCAGCAGCAGCAGCCACAACCCGACGACGGGCAGACGGACAGCAACGACGACGATGTTTTGCGACTAGTCATCCACGTCGAAGAGACCCAGCCGGACGAGGAGGAAGAGGAAGAAGAGGAGGAAGTGATCCAGCAGCAGCCACAAGTTTCACTCCGCCGGAAGACGAGCGGCTCCTCTTCTTCGTGGAGTCAGGAGAATCGACGGACGCTCAAACACATTGGCCGGCAGCGATCAGCTTCGCTGGAATTGAAGGCCGGAATCATCACGACCACTCCGCCGCCCAGGGGCGGTCCTCCTCCGCCGGATTCTTCGCATTTGTTGGAAGAGTACGCGAAAAAGATTCCGGCCAGTTCCAGCCTTCCATCACCTCCGCCGCCGCCTCCGCCGCCGTCGTTGGCCGATCGATTGAGCCCGACGTCCTCGCTGTCGTCGCATCCGCACTGTCGCATCCGCACCGCCGCCGGCGCCGGTGGCCGCTCGAACGCCGTCGTCAAGGAATTCCGGCGCAGCTCTGAATTGTTGCGTAACATTTTGCTGAGCCTCTCGGCCTCGACGGCCGGCAGCCGACGCTCGTCGGACGGGTCCACTGTCAGCAGTCTCAGCACGGCCGCCCATTCTCCTTCCGGGCCGCCTCAACAACCACCACAACAACAGCAACAACAACAGCAGACGACGTTTTACTCGGCCGCCGAATCGACGTCTTATTATTCCAGCGCTTTGCAGGCCCACCGGAAGCGTCGGTGGACGGCCAGTGGCCCTCAGGATCCGGCGGATGCAACCACAACAACATCCGTCAGTGGTGGTAGTGGTTCCGGGTTGTTGATGTTGTTTGAGGCCATCGCTTCGTCCAACTGGACGTTGACGTCGCAGTTGCTGGACAGCGGGTCGGTGACGGACGTGAACGCTCCGCTGAGCGACTCGAACGGCTACACGGCCCTGCACTGGTGCGCCGTCCAGACGCCTGTCCCCTGGCCGGGCGTCTTCCTCCTGCTGGAACACGGATGCCGGGTGGAGCAGCGGGACAAGGACGGGACTCAGCCCGTCTTCCTCGTGCCCAACCTGCCCAGGATCCAGCAGCAGCTGGTCAACGATGCGGTCGACTACCTGGTCCGCGGCGGAGTCGACCTGCCCCATCATCCGCCTCCGTCCTCGACCTTCCATCCGGCATCCGCCGGCGGCGGTGGCGACCGGATGCGCTGCGACGATGGAGAGGAGGCCGATCCTGACGAGGCCGATCCCGTCCACGCCAAATCCAGCGGAATGGCTGGTGGTGGTGGTGTGTCCGGCCTGCTGGGCGCCCCCGGTGGAGGTGGAGCGGTCAACAACATATTCCGTCGGTTGCAGCAAAGCGCCATCATCAACCAGGCCGGCCATTACCTCCACCAGCACTACCACCCCAATGTCCTCCTGCCGGGCGGAGTCAACAAGAAATCGCCCGATCCCAACAACATTTCACCGGCCTCTTCCGGCCCGACGTCTACCAGCATCGACTACGACTCGTTTGAATTCACTTCCATCAAAGTAACAATTCAATCAAATTCTAATTTTTAATTCAATTGCATTTAATTATTCATTTCAAAATGGAGTTGGCGGAATTGACGGCCAATCAGACGGCCCTGACGATTGGCGCCTTGACCAGCAGCGACGGAATCCATCCGGATGCGCCCACCCATTCGTCCTCGTCGACCTCATCGACCGAACAACAACAGCAACAACAACAACACTCTGGATCAAAGTCGACGACAACAACAGCTGGAAGTAAAAGGGAAGAATGGGCCCAGCGTCTGACTCGCTCGCTGTCCGTCCTGGTGAGGATGGCGGCCAACGCCGAGTGTTTGCACTTGATCCTTCCGTCGCTGTCGGAACACGTCGGCGTCTTTGTGCGGGCCCTGCAGGAGACCAACCACCTGCCCTGCCACTCCATGATGGCCACCTTCCTCCACAATCTCCTCAAGGTATTTATTGCCAGCCCAGTCCAGTCCATTTCATTCCCATTTCATTCAATTATGGCCGTCTTGCAAAAGTATTTACTTTAGCGAGGTGAAAAATGAAACGTTGACATCAAACTAAATTGGGATTTCAACTGACATTAGCCAATCAAAAATTGATTGGATACAAATTCTGATGAGACTAACATAACATGTGCCATTGTGCCAAATTAATCAGATTTTGACGAAATACTCAAAGTTATTTTTTAACTTTAACCTAACCTTGAACAGGATTTGCCTTTATTAAAAGCAAAATATTCAAATTTTTCTCCCCCAGCCTCTTTTTTCACAACTAGCAAATCAACTTCTTCCGTCACTAACAGCGTTGCCTAGTTTACAATGTATTTGTTCCCATTTACAATTTGACTTGGAAATAACGAACATTTTTTACTTCCCTCGGAATTTTCTTTTTCACATTTTGGATTTTTATTTTAATAAATGTACATTATGTGACTGGAATTTTAAAGAGGAAAAAGTCAAATGTGAAATTTCGCCATGGTCAACATGGCAACACTGCAAATCGTCTGCTGCAGTAAATCTCCCATTTGATTTTTACCATTAGCGAGATTAAGAACACCTCGTGTCTCTCGAATTGTTCGAAAGTTGAATTCTAATTCTAATCTTCTGACTTTTTCGTTTGCTACACTAGTTAAATTATTAGCTACACTAGTTTTGTTCGTGAGATTTTTTTAGTATAGTAACAAAGAGGGTCGTTACTAGGAGTTTATCGAAATAAAGTGTGGTGGATAGCTTGCAGAGATCCTAGATTTCAAGTGGCGAATTGTTATTTTTTAAAATTTGCGTCGTGGTGTTGAGTGATTAGGTAGTCTTGTGTAGTGTGTTGTGACAGCGTTAAAATGTCATGTAGTACTGTCAAAACAGTAGTGCTGTGCTGTGTGGCAAAAGGGTGTAAAACTGTAGATGTAACCCGCTCAAGTGGTATGCCATTGCCTCATTCTTTTGTCTTGTCTGTGATGGCCAGCTCTTAATTAATGTATGCAGATGAATAGTAATAATAATGACTAGAGGAAAGGGGGATATCTAATGATGAAAGGGGCCACGCCTTATTTAGAATGTCTAAGCCTCGCCCACTTTTATACGTGTGACATCAAATCCCGGCGAGCTGTTTGTGAGGAGCACAGCAAAGTCTCTGCAGTTAGGAGCCGGGCAGGAGCTCAGCAGCAGCACTCCAATTATTACCAAGAACCAACGTGCTGCAGCAGCAGCAGCAATCGTCTCTCATTATAACCGACTCTCATTATCAATTCCGGCGTTTAGAGCAATTCCGCCAAAGCCCCCCGACGACGACTATGAATGGTCCGGCTTATAATTATATTAATGTGTGAAGGAATGGATGATGATGATTCATTTTTCACATGTCCGTCCTTTTTCTTTTTTAGTCGGCCCTGGAAACGTCGCTGAGTCCGTCAGGAACGGCCAGCCCGTCGACGATGGACTCTGCGCTCAGCAAATTACTTCAAGTGGGCGTCGAGTTTCTGGCCGGATCGCACAGTGTCCAATTCACCGGGCTGGTCCTCATTAACAAAATCATCGACGTCTCCATGGCCAGCACGTCCAGCACAACAACTACCACCACCAATACCACGTCCCGGCAACAACAGCAGCAACAACAACAACAGCACCACGGCCTCAGTGATAAGCGGCCGAAACGGCCCAGGAAAACCCACAAATATAAATTGACTAGTGCCGGCCCGTCTCAATCCTCGACGGCCCTTCTTCGATCGAAGAAAACGACGTGCAAAAGTTATTCCTACTGGAAGGAAATGATCCAGCAGCAGCAGCCGGCCAGCGGTGGCGCCCAGCAAATGGACTCTGGCGTAGATTCCAGTTCCAGTTCCGACTGTGCCAACAACGGGGTGACCCGTCTGCTGTCGGACAAGGTCCACGCCGGGACGGTGTTGAGTTTGGTGTTGAACGCCATCACTCTGCACCGACGGGTGGTGGTTGGCCAGCACCAGCACCAGAGCAGCCGCTTCCGCTGCACGCCCAGCCTGCGCATCCGCCAGTGCAGCTACCACTGCCTGCAGATCCTCAGCGCCCGGCTCCTGCTCTACATGGCCGGCTCGTCGGCCCTGTCCAGGGACCAGCTCATGAAGGAGGCCCAGCTGCGCATGATGGTCGAGGCCCTGGACTACACGCTGGACCCTCAACTCCTCTGCCTCGTCATCCAGACGGTGGCCCTGCTGGCCCTCCACTACCCCTACCAGCCGCTCCTGCTGGACTCTGGCATCCCGGACGCTCTGACGCAGCTGATTCTGCCGTCGGACGAGTGGTACTACACCAACCACACGACCAGATTCTCCAGGATCGTCAAACATCACGCGGCCAGGGCCCTGGTCTACTTGGGGCTGGCCCGCTGTCTCGGCCCGCGCGTTTCCCTCTTTGAATTTCAAGGTAAAAATGATCCATCCAGCTGCTGGATCGATTTTTTTTTCAAAGTTTACATTTTTCCCGTTGTGCTGTGGGGTGAGAAAAAAGGACGGCCTGTCCGTCTTATTTTTTAAAATTTTCATTTTTGGGAAACGGGCGGTTTTTAGATAATAATCAAAAAGGTGGCCCGTCTGTCAAACCAATTCAACTGATGAGGTTTTTCACGTCCTGCTGGATATGGCCAGCAAAATGCCGGGCGTCGTATATTTATAGTCCGTCTTTCTATTGATTGCCAACTGCCAGCTGATCTCTCTCCCCCCGCCACCCCATGTCGCTATTGATTCCCGTCTGTTTTCGCCCGTCTTTTCTTTTTTTTTTTGCCCGTCGTGACAGTTACGGGAGGGATATCGGGATTTCTTGTATTCCACGTGAACTGGATTGATCATCTCAGCTCCTCCTTTTTTATTCTTTCTTTCCTAAAAGTCGTAGATCAAATGGATTCCTCTCGTGAAATGTTTTTTTTTTCTTCATCCAGCGGAAGCGGACGGACTGGGGGGGGGGGACTGGTCGATAAATATTCCAGGCAACTGTAGACAGACACACACAGTATACAAGTTGATATACATAATGGAATAGATACCGGCCCGCGCGTAGTAAGTCTAGTCGTAGTAGTAGGACACGGGCGGGACGGCCAAGGATTTTTGTGGCTGGTACACAATGAATCATGGAGCAGCAGGAGCGATATCGTTGGCATCCATCGGGTCACGAACGGCTGTCCTCGGGAATTTTTTAAAATTTTCCTTTTTTTATTTTTTTGGTCCAGTCAAAAAGAAAAGATGTACATGTTTGTGCCCAGTCTTCTTGTTGTATATATATTCAGGTCCTTTTGATGCATGGGCTTTGATTATTGAAGCCGGGCCAAAACAAAAAAAAACAGACGACGTTGAGACATTTGCATTTTGATTCCCGGCTCCTTTTGATTAACGAATCGATAATGAAATGGGGTTGGGGCCGGGCGGTGTGTCATCTGGGCAGAAATGATGGATCGGGATCGATCGATCGATCGATAGGAACCGGCAATCAATCGCCATCCAGCGCTCAACACGAATCGATGGGCCAAAATTAAAAAGAGAAAAAATTCGATTTTTTCGATTATTTGGGGAACGACAACAGGATCGGGCGGATGGGAAATGTGGGCGGAGCCTTCGCCGTCGCCGTGCTCTCTGACCCACCAGCCCAACAGCGTCAACGAGTCGAGCGAGGACAGTTACGTCATGCAAATGCTGACCAGTCCGGCGTCGGTTGTCCAGCAGCAGCAGCAGGCCGCCGCCGCCAGTTCGTCGTCGCCCGTCACGTCGCTCAATCATCCGACGGGCCATCGGCATCTGACGCCGTCGTCGGCTGGACCCGTCACGGTGGCCATCAGCCCGGAAGAAGTTGCCATGCGAATGCTCGACTATTACACGGTATGTGTATATGCTGCTCATTTTTTTATTTCAAAATTTATTCCATGACGCAATTTGATTGATTTATTCAAAATTCACTGTCGGGATGATGGGCGTGGTCGACGATGATGGGCAACGGCCCCCTTTTTTGAATTATGATTTTTCAAATTTCCCGCCATTTTCTTGACACAGGGCGGAGACGACGAGGAAGTGGCCAAAGTGATGACTTTGAACAGCCTGCCCGTCCTGATCGATCCCATTATCGTGCTGAGGTTGTTGCATCACTGGATCCTGTCACGCAAGGTTGTCCATCAAGTGCAACCATCCAAACAACAACAACAACAACAGAAGACAACCACCACCGCCGCCACCACCAGCCAAAAGAGGCCGGTGCTAGTCCGACGGGAACTTTCGCTGCCGGCCGACGAGCGAGTCATCTCCCGACTGGAAGCCCAGCTACTCCCTCACGTAATTTGAATTTTTCGTTTTTTTTTGGCGGGAATTTTTAAAAAAATGTTTTATTTTGATTTGATGGCGACGGCCAATAGGTGGACATTTCGTTTGCCGATGACGACGACGGATCGATGGAAGAGGTCCGGCTGGCCCAGCAGCAGCCCGATAAGGAATCGATGAAAAAGGAGGAAGAGAAGGAATGCCAGCGGCCATCAACAGATGATGCCGGGCAACAAGAAGAAATGGCGGCCACGGCCACCACGGCAAGCGGTGGCCGTTTCAATCCGACCGAGGCCATTTTGGCCACGATGCAATTGTTGCCGCTACCCTGTGCCAAAGTCATGGCCGCCCGCTCTGGCCAGTCACTGGCCACTTTTATGACGGCCGGCGAGATTGAGCGCAACGTCTCGCTGGTCCGCTCCTACGCCGGCGGCGGCCATAAGAAGACGGACAGCAATTTGGCCGTTTTGGCGTTGCGACGCAAATCCAAGTCTCAGATGGGCCTCAACGACGCTCACGGGCGAGGATCGCCGGCGGCGGCGGCGGCGGCCACAAACCTGTCGGTCCGCGGTGGTGGTGGCCGTCCGGCAGCGGCGGCCGTGCCGCTCTGCGACCAGCTGGACGAGCTGCGCTCGTTTCAGCGTCAATTGCAGAATTTCCCGTCGCTGAGCGAATTGCAACGCCACCCGCTGGTGCCGCCCAGCAGCAGTCAGCACCAGAATTATTGGCTGGCCACCGGCACTTCCTCCTACTCGAATAACCGGCGCTCCCTGTCGCCGGCCACGTCCAGGCGTTGGCTACTGACGGACCAGCAGTGCCAGCAAGGTCTGTCGCTGGCCAACGTGATGATCCAGCAGCCGTCCCGCCAGTCGCCCATTAGTCGCTCAACTTCCCATTCCAGCAGCGACGAGAGCCGATCGGCCGGCGCCACCACCACCAACGGCCGCCACCAGCACAACACCGAGTCCTACGCCCTGGCCATCCTTCAAATTGTCCAGGTAAAAATGAATCCACCAACTGTCCTATTGGCTGGCCAGTTGAACGGTGTTGTGACAAGAGACGGGCCAGTTGTTGGGGCCGCGACATGTTGCCCAATTATTTATCGACTTTTTCGGTGGGGGGTGGCGTGGTCTAATGATATCTCTCCCATTTTTTATTCCGGTTTTGTATCGACGGACGGAATATTGGATGGCAGGAATCGATGGAGCAGGGCATTGTCAGCGTCCGTGGCAGCGAATCGACGTGCCGGGAATTGGACGAGATGCTGGAATCGATCAGAACGGCGGCAGCGGTGGCGGCGACGGCCAATCAGAATATGAACGGTGGCGGTGGCGCCAGCAGCAGCAGCGACTCTGCTCCGGCCGGTTCTCATTGCGTCGTCGGCCGTCAAGTCGACGATATCCGAAACCGATTCATCTCCCCCGTAATTCTCGTTCGGAATTTCATTGAATTTTTAATTTCTTCCTTCAAAAAAAATTTAATTAATTCAATTAAAATTTATTTCAATTGCAATGCAATTCCATCCAGTGGCTCGACGGGAATAAAGGAGCGGAGAGCGCCGAGATTGTCCTGGACGCCGAATACCATCAGGTAAAGCCAATTACAAAATGTTGATCCAATTTGATTTGATTGACAAAATTGCGGTCGGGTCCGTTCAACCCGCCGTGAAAAGAAACGGGACGAGCGGGTCGGATGAGCTGATGGCGTTTTGGTTTACATTTTGAAAATGAAGGGAGGAAGACATTGGGTTGAGTCGAATGTCTGTGTGTCGGGAATGTGTCGATCTTGCAGCAACCGAGTCATCCGATCCCCCCCGCCGACCAGCCGTGAGCGACCCGCCCCACTCACGAAAAGTGGAATCGCCGTGCGACGTGAGCTGCGAAAAAGTGGAACGCTCAGTTTTGGGTTGTGTCATTTTTCATTTCAACGGACGCTGATGGTGGTGTATCGTCGCAACCGATTGCGACACATTTTCTCCCGATATTTCGGCCGGCAGTCAGTTGAAGGAGTTGAGAGACCCAAACTATTTCCCGCCCGGCAGCAGCTCATTTGTTGTGGGTCCTCCGTTTTGGAACTCGACTGATTGAAGCGATTGATTGCTCATTTGAATGTGTGACACGAGCGGAAGCCGAGTGAAACCAACTTTTGTCACGCGGGACTCACGTTCGTTTTTTTTTGTTGTTTTTTTTGTGAGCGGCGAATTGCGTCAAGAAAATTCCTCCCAACTGGCGGGAATTTTTGTTTTCATTTTATTTCGGTCCCGCCAAAAGTCCGCGAATTATTATTTTTATTTTTAAAATTTTCAAATAATTTATTTATAAATTGTGCCGATTGCCAAGTTGCTCGACTTGGCCATTTCGCTGTGTGTCTTACGTTACGCGTCCGCCGCTTTTTTTAAAATTCCCTTTTCGGAATGTTTTCCCTTTATTTTTTTGTGATTGATTTAAATTTTTTGAAATTCCCGCTCGCTGTTGGAATGCGTCCAGCCGTTGGGAAACGTCATAGTCGCAAGTAACATGACGTTTAAACCGACATTCCCCGCCGACTGATTTTTGATTTAGGAACTTTTTTTTTGGTGTTTCTTTTTTCCTTGACGGGTAACGATTGCCATCTAGCGGTGAGAATTAAAACCCTGGTGGGAATTTCCCAATCAGGTAAAAGGTGTTTTATTTGATTAAATCCCCTTTCTTTTTTCTTTTCCTTTCTACCTGAACAGGTACAAGAGAGAGAGACCTAGAAAGTCTTGTGAAAAATCGAAACGGTAAAAAGGTTGGCCACACAGTCGACCTCGCATTCTATCCAGCCAAAGCACTCCTCCCCTACCACCCCCCACCATAATTCCCCCCTCACCTGGAATGACATTTTTGTTTCCCTTCCATTTCTCAAGTTGAATCGCAGAAAAGACAAAATTTTAGCGACACGAAAACGTTTAATAATTTATCACGTAACGGTACACACACACACACAGGTAATATAAACCAACTGAGAGGGTGGGGCTGTACATCAGGTGGGAGAGTGTGGGTGGGGTTGGAGAAACCGGGCCAATGAAAGTCTTAATCCTCGTCTCTTTGGGTTGAAGAAAGAAAGAGATATTTATATATAAATATACATGTACACACGATGGTGTCGCCAGCCAAGAAAAAAAAATCAACATTCCCCCATACCCCCCCCCCCCCCCTTCTCTTTTATCTTTTTGGAAGCGACTGGAGCGCCCCCATTGGCTCGGAATATTTTTTCTTTTATTTTTATATTTTTTTTCTCTTTTGGGTACGTTGATGATGACACAGGGTTTGGGTTGTTCCCAGTCAAACGCCAAGAGCGGAGCCAGCGGCTTCGCGTGGCACTTTATTCTTCCCAGTCGTCGTTGTCGTCGTCGTCTCTGGTTGTCGATCCATTTGGCCGTGGCTGGCCGTCGATTGTTGTTGTTGTTTGTCTTGTCGTCGACGACACCAGATATTTCAAAAAAAAATTCATAATTCCGGATATATCTTCATCCATCAATTCTTTCAACCACCCCAAAAGTGTTTGCCAGTTATTTCTCTCGGATTATCGACCACCAATTCGTTTTTCTGTTGTTTCAACCGGACACATTGACGTGTGAGTATATCTGTGGGGACCCACAATTTTTGAATTTCGATTGACTGTTGGTTTACTGGTGGTGGTATAGACGCAAGTTGTTGTTGTTAACCAGAAACTGGTTTGGGTTTTTTGGCTAACAAAATTGTTGTCACAATTTTTTGGTCTTTTTTTAAAAAATCCAATTTGGGGAATTCGAATGGCCAATTGGGCCGAACGTCACACACGGTTGGATGGGCCTTGCATATTTGATTAATTTCGTCTGCTAGAGCTGCTATGAATATAAAGGGCGTGTGTTTGTATTTTAATTTTAAATTTCGGATTTCCCCCCTCCCCACGACTGTGGATGACTCACTCATTAGCCGAGGGGAGGTGGTAACCAGAGATAATCTGACCTTTGAAATGGGATGACGTTCGACTAGTTTATCAAATTCTTTTTTCCGGTTTTTTTTTGGGACTACATCGAAACGTTTGATGCCAGTCCGGCTCCCCCTCCTAAAGTCTAAAGTCCGTCCATTTCCAGCAAATTTTTGAGATTTTCCTTGTTGCATCGATTGAGTTGTTGAAAACATTTCGGGAAATGTTTTTTTCCTTGTCTAGTTTTCCCGTCCGTCGCGTTTTGCTCCGACTGTATTTTTATGATTTATTCAAAACTATGCAGTTACCAAATAGTTTGGTGCTGCGGCGCCGCTTGTGTCCGTCCGTCCGTTCTCCTTTAGCCGGCCCATCCATCAATCGCATCCGTGGAAACCGTTACGAGTTCAGCAGGTTGAAAAAGAAAACAAATGCCGATCGGGCCGAAATGCGAGCAAGGAATGTGATTCATTTGTCCGGTTTTGTCTGGCCGGCTCCTATCGAACCTTTTTTTTTTGCCCAGCTCCTTCTAAAAACTCCACACGTGTCGTTAGATAAAATATGAAAAATTAAGAATTAATTAACCCGACTCCTTTTTTAGTTTCCTTCTCTCTCTACTCACGAACGGCCGGCCAAGGGAAAATCCAAAAAAAATCACGTACCTGAAAAAAAACCCAAAACTTTTGACGTCCACACGATCCGGTCCGTCAATGTCGGACACGAGAGAGAAAGAACAAAATGAACAAACACGAAAACCCAAAGCCCCCCCAAAAAAAACCTAAAAAAGAGAACTGGGCAAGATAATAAAAAAACAAAATAAATAAAATGGAAGAGAGAGAGAGAGAAAAACCAGAACAACAATTCAGAAAAGGTTTGAAAGAGAAAGGTTTTATTTTCTTACTCATTTTATTTTTTTCCCGTTTTTTCTCTCTCTCTCTCTGATGCGATGTGGAAAAACACAAAACTGGTTTCATTATTTTTATTTTTTCATTTATTTTTTTTCGGTTGGTCCGTCGAGTGATTGGGCCGGGCCGGCTCCCCCCCCTTCACTCTCGAGACTCTGCGTTGATGCTGACGGTCGATTTTTAGTGAGTCGAGTTGCGTCGTGTCGTTGGGTTCACCCCTCGTTTCCTTGGTGTTTTTGCCATTTGAGAAATGAGCGGAATTTTTCTGGCCAGCCGCTAGTGTGTCCAGCTCGAGCCGATGTGTCGTCGGCTGCGACACCGGAATTTTTTTTCCCGTCTCGAAACCGACGGACGGACAACATTTTTTCCCCGTCTTGTCCAGCTGGTGCTTTTTTTGTCGGTTGTCCAGTTTTTTTTTTTTCTCTTTTCCCAGTCGTTGGCCGTGTAAAAATCAAATCAAAAACTGGGTTAATGATAAGCAAGAAAATACCGCGCGGGACCAGCATCTCAGCCGAAACGATTTCTCTTTTTTTTTCTCTTTTTCTTTTTTTTCCACCGCAAAATAAATCTGGACGGACGGATCATTTTCTTCAAACGACAAACCTTAGATCCGGCCCAGTGTGTGTCTCTGTGTTGTGTGTGTATTTAACAAGCGGATGTGTTTGAATTTTTTTCCCGTCGAGTTTCGGATTTCAAAGCGACACGCCCACCTGCACCTGCCCATTTTTTCTGAAATTTAAAAAAACAATTTTGTTTGGGGGGGAAATTCCGAAGAAAAAATTTTGTTGATTTTCCATTTCGAGACAAAATCGATGGGCCAAACGAAGAAGAAAGAAAAAGGAAAGAGGAGAATAATGAAATAATCGCCTCCGCCTCGGGCTGCTCTGCGTGTTAGTGAAAAAGAAAAGAAAAAAGAAGTTGTATAAATATCTAAAAAGGATCTGAAAGTGGATCACGTTGAACGGGAGAGAGAGAGAGAAAGAGACGGACATGTATTGGCCCAGCAAATGAAGGACAGCAAATGAACTATATATTTTCTCTGAGACTGTTACGTCGTAGTAGTATCATTTGATTATTGCCTTGGCTGGATACAACAACAACCCACACAATAATAGTAACGGACGGTGGAGAACAACAAATAAATGGAATCGTGAACTGCTGGACAAGACAAAAAAAAAATGACGGCCAGTGAATTAGTGACGTCATTTTAGTTTTCTTTCAAAAGAAACAAATTAAATTTTTTTAAAAAATGGGCGAAAGCAAAACAGTTGCTGGCCAATCTCCCGGCGTATTGGGAGGTAAAGTGCGCGTCCAGCAGCAGCCAGCAGGGGGAGGAGGAGGCAGATCACGACGTCTGGGCATTTGTCACCATTCCGGCTCCATATTGCCGGCCCCTTTGCGACTCCTGCAGGATCTGGCCAAAGTGGGAGGAGGTCATCTTTCGCCTCCGTCTATCGTCATCTCGTCGACGACGGCCCAGTCGCCGGCCCTGCAGCGACGCAACGCCATCATCCGTAAAAATAGCGCGCCAGCCAGAGCCAAGCCGTGGATTGAAATAGCCGGCCAGCAGGCCGCCATCAATGCCACTGGCAATTACGTCAATCAACTGCTGGACGTGACGGAAGCCAAACTGAAACAGCACCAGCAGCGATGCTCTTTGACGGCCGTCTCGCAAGGATTGTCCATCATTTCCACGCCGGCCGTTGTGGTCCTCTACGTCTCGGATCGACGCCCGTCTTTGTTATCCCGCCCGGCCTCTTATCGCAGAAACTCTCAGCCGCGCCGGCCATCGGCTGTCGATTGTCGTCCGGCATCTGCTGTCGACATCCGACCTCAGATTCCGTCGTCTCATCACCGACGTGGTGGTGGAGACGGGCCGAGTCGCCACGTTTCTTATCCGGCGACTCGTCGCGGAGTCCGTCGCTCCTCTTCGCTGTGGCGAGGACAACGCAGACGCTGGTCCTTGGGGCCGGCCACGTCTTGGATCCAGCCCAGCGGGGTACAAAATAACCTAAAAACCAACAACCAAAATATTTGTGATTGACTGGGCAACAAAATAACAGGGAAAAATCATCATCAGAAATGATGACATAGATGATCTGCGATTTAATTCATTAATCATTAAGTTTTTTCAAGGGCCGGTATTTTGATGTGTGTGATGTGTGTTTGTTGCCCGGCAACGCTGTATAACGTGACGTGATGATTAATGTCCTGATTCTATTCCAATTTTGCTCATTTCTTTTCTTATTTTTGTGTTTTGGTTTGTTTTGTGCAGTTGCAGCGATTGGTGACGACGGGAGCTTTGCCGTGCAGCAAAGAAGAGGCCGCCTCTTTGGCCGCCATCCAGCTGCGATTACAAGAGTGTTTGCCCAGCATCAAATTGCCCAGCAGCTCCAAGTTTTTATCTCACCAGTCGTGCCACAACAACAGCAGCAACCCCAACCAAAACAACAATCAGGTTGGGCCCCTTTTTCTATTTTCTATTTGCTTTTGATTAGTTGGCCCGTCCCTTTTCTGGCAAATGCGCCCGTCTCTCTTTCTCTTTCTTTGATTTTTTTGCTAATGGATCGTGTCGTGTTTTGTCACCCGTGTGTCCGACAGCACGTGCAGCAGGAAACTACAACAAGACTGGCCGGTACCGGGCCAGAAGCGACTGCAGCCGGAGGAAGCGCCCAGCTGCTTCATCTTCCGGCCGGCGGAGGCAGCAGCAGCAGCAGCAAGGACGACGTCGTCGGATCTGGCGTCGTTGTCGTCGCTGTGCCCAGTGTCTCGTCGAGTGCGTCCGGCGTCCGCTCGTGCGATGATTTGCTCTTCCACTCGGCCGGCGATTTAGCCAGTCGAGGCCGTTTCGGCGGCGGGGTCACATCCACCACAGCCGCCTTGGCCGTCCCCACCAGATATTCGCTGTCCCAGCAGCAGCAGCAGCCGAATCGGCGCCCGTCCATTTTCCGTCGCTGCTACTCGTCGGAGAGCAATGCCATCGTGGTGCCCAGCTGGTTCTCCTCTTCATTTGGCACTCCGTCCGGCAGCACTAGCGGTGCAGCAGCAGCAGTGCAACAACAGCAGCAAAGTGCTGGGTCGACGGAATTGTTGGCCGCCAGCAGCTCGTATTCATTGGCCGCCGTCAGTCAGCAGCAGCAGCAGCAGCCGGCCGATGTGTGTGCCGGCAATGCCGTGCTGGCCGACGCCTTGGTCGATTGTCTTCCGCCTTATTACTGGGAGGCCAAGCACATGCCCCGTCTCGTCAAAGTCAGTTTTTATTTTTTTTTAGCCGGCCAGACGGCCAGCTGGGCAAAAAAATAATTTTTTTTTTTCAAAAAACAATTTTGTGGGTTTGACACAGGAGACTAAAAGGAAGTTGTTTCACTCGTCCGTCTACGAGTCGGAGGCCCAATTGAAGCGGCTCTACGTCCAGACGTGCCAGCGGCTGCCGGCCTTCAATTGCCACCTGTTTCACGTCCGAGAAATTGTCAGCAATTTGCACACGAAGAAGAAGGTAACCAACACAATCGCCCAGTTGATCGATTCTTCTTTTCTTTTCGACGGGCAACAACAACTTTCACTCTGGCAAGAGGCAGGAGAAAAAATATGTCGGGACGGGCAAAGTTTTGTGGCTCTGTGAATTCCGTCACGCTCAGGATGACACCTCCACTTTCTGCAAAACGGACTGCTGGGATTTATTTCGGGCGAAACACCCGCCCACGACGGACCAAACTCGCCTTTTTTTTTCTTGCCCGTCTTTTTTTGTTGTTTGTGTGCTGGCCCGGAATTTATTTCGGCGTGTCTGATTTTCATATTCATTGCCGTGGTTCATGTTTTTTTGTATTTTTGTTTGAATAGTCGAATCGACTCTTGGCTCTCGGGCCGTCGTCCATCACGCTGCTGGATAGCAAGACGAGGATGCTGGCCAAGTCGCAGTCGACTAGCGATCTCATGCAGGTAATGCGCGCGCCGGCCCATCCATCACGGCAGCCGGCGGGTCTGCCCGTCTCTCTTTGATGTGATTACATCAAAGATTTTCATTTTGGACTTTTTCAAATGTTATTTGAATTCGGCCGTCCGCAGTGGCAGTTGGGTGGCGGGCGGTCGCACGATCGAGTGACGCTGGAATTCCGGGCCACCCGCTGGAACGTTGTCGTTCCCTCGCCTTCGTCGCTCCAGGATCTCGGGGCGGCCCTGTGGGACTTGCAGCAGCACCTCAATCCGGCCTACCCTGGCAGCACGGGCGACGGATCTGATCCTTCCGGATTGGGAATGGGCGGAGGTGGACAACAGCATCCGCACGAGAACGTCAACCGGACGGGCTCGGCTTCGTCTTCGTCGTCGCTGTCCGGTTCTTATTCCTCGTCGGCTCTTCCACGCCGGATGCTGGCCCTTCCGCCGTCGTTTCCGGATGAGCTCAACATCCTCCAGCGGCTGCTGCCCTTCCCGGAGGAGGTGGCCCTCAAGTTGACGGAAACGGAATTCCAACTCTTCAACAGCGTCCCGCCAATCGACTACCTCCGCTACTGCACCACCGATCTCACGGCCCGTCACCACCACCACCACCAAGCCTCCGCCGCCGGACAAAGTGCTGGCCAGCAGCACCACCAACCCTCGGGCCATCACCACCACCAGCAACACCAACCGTTTTCGTCGTCACAGCAACAATCGACCAACGCCCAGCCGGCCGAAAATGGAGTGCCTTCCCTCATCCGGCGATTCAATGAGGTACAACAACAACAACAACAACAATCTGCTCCGTTATTTTATTCTTTTGTCCGGCTTGTTTTTTTTTTCCCTTCTTTCTTTCTGGGTGCGGCCGAGCGATCAGCCGGCCCATAAAAGAAAAAAAAAAAAAAGTGTACACGCACGGCCGGCAGTTTGTGTTTCATTTTTGTCCGTTTGATTAGCCAATTATTTAAAAGTAAAAAGAAAACAAAAGCGACGGAGCAGCACACGCCGCCTCCAGCCAAAACGTTTTTTTTTTTTTTTTTTTTTACTGCTGGACCGCGGACGCGGGCCGACCACTTTCTCCCTCAAAGTTTCCGCTTCGGCGTCTTTTTTTTTCTATGTGGAAAAACAAAATTTTTTATTTTTATTTTTTTGTTATTTTGTTGATTGTCGTGTCACATTCCGGGCCGTCGCTCCTGGGGGGAATGGAAGGGTAGCGGTCGTGGGAAGGAGAACGTGCCGTTGCACATTTATAATAATCATTTCCAGCCCCAAAAGCTCTAAACAGTTTCTCGTTTGCGGGGGCCAGACGGCCCAATCATGTCCTAGACGGGCCAACAACAAAAAAATTCCAACAAATGACGTCGAATTAATTTCCATTAACTTATAATTTGTTGATTGTTTGTGTTTTTGTTGGATGTCAGGTGAGTTCTTGGGTGACGCATCTGATTGTCTCGCCGCCCAGTCACGACGAACGCAAAGCCGTCCTCTCCTGTCTCATTAGGACGGCCGTCATCTGCTGGAACTTGGGCAACTTTCACGGAGCAACCGAGATCGTCGTCGGACTCAGGTAGAACAACAACAACAACAACCCCAAAAATTTCTCCCGAAAATTTGTTTGTTCCCTTCGTCTCCCAAGGACGGCCAACCGGCCCGTTTTTATTTATTTACCTGAGAAAAAAAATTCTTTGCCGACTTTTTTGCGGTCGTGTTTTTTTTTTATTATTTTCCACTTTTTTTTTCCTTCACGTTCCCATTTTCGGCCGGAATTTTTATGGGCCGTCACGCAACGCAACTGACGTCACTTTTTTAATTTTTTTTTTCTTTTTTAAATTTTATATTTGCCCAGATCGGATAAACTGAAGCCGTTTTGGCTGTCCATCACGGAGAAGGAGAAATTACCTCAGCTGGACTTTTTGGCCAGCGCTCTGCTGTCGAGACAGACGAGTGACGAGTACAGACGGGCCCTGGCCCGCGCCCTTCGTCTCAAGTCGAAAAACACGACCCGACGGGTCGTCCCGTTTTTCGGCGTCTTCATCAGGGACCTCAAAGCCACGCTCTCGCAGAATCCCAGCATCATCGTCGTCTCGTCCGGCGAAAATGCCGTGCCCGTCTTGAGGGTAACACCCTACCCCCCATCACATTTTTGTCTGAAATTAACAAATTTTTCTGTGTCCAGCACCTGTCGGAAATTGGTCGGGAGGATCAATTTTTGGCGTTCCACGGGACGGGCGGACTTTTGAATTTGGATAAAATCCGGGCCGCCCAAAAAGTGTTGGAAAAAATCGCCCGCTACCAGCGCCCGTCGTCGTCGTCGACGGACAAACGCTCGAAACGGACGCGCAGTCGAAGTGACCAGAGTTTCTGTTCCAGCGGCGGTGTCGGCGGTGGTGGCGACGGCCAGTGTTCCAGCAGTGACAGTTGGTCGGACGGGACGACCAGCGGCGACGACCAGCGCTGCCCAACGCGACGCAACAGTTCGGGGTCCAGCAACGGCGAGTTGTGGGACTGGTCGGAGCGATCCCTGCGCCGGCCCAAAGTGTCGGCCAACGCCGCCGCCGGCGGAGGCGTCACCGGGACGGACCACCGAGTGACTCTGTTTGATTTGTCGTGCAACGGGGCCGGCCTGGACTTGAGGACCATCAAAGTGCTGACGAACGGGACGACGGTGATCCACTGCGAGGCGGACGGATCGCGGGGTGTGCCCGTCTTACTGCGCCTGGAGCGCAGTCACGGCACTCTGACGTGGAGCCGGACGCCCTGGAACGGCGGCAACGTGGCCGGCAGCAGCAGCAGCGGCGGCGGTGGCGACAACTCGTCGCTCTTCTCCAACCCGGACGTGGACATCACTACTGGGCTCAAACTCAAGTACGGGCTGGGCAGCGGGCCGTCTCCACCGACGGGTGGGGCCGGTGCAATGGGTGGGGCCAGCGACGGCGAAGTTTGCGGTGGCGGAATTGAGGAAGGATACCTGGACGTGGCCGCCTTGAAGGAAGTGGCCCTGTCGTGTCGCGAAGGCGATTTCATTTCCATTGCCCGTCGCTACGGTAAAATTATTTGAATTTATTTTTGGTCTGTTGGCCGGCTGTTTATTTCTTTCTTTATTTTAGCCATTCCGACGCTGGCCGACGGGCCGTGGTGCATTTCCCTGGTGTACGGCCGGAATTTGAGTGACAACCGGGTGACGGTCTTTGTCTGTTCGCCGCTGGTTGCCCGTCACTGGGCCAGCTTTTTCCAAGTGGCTCTCCAGGCCGTCCGCAGGCAACAAAATGGCGGCGACCGTCGACTCTTCTGGCTCAAAGAACAATACCTCCAGCTCTATTACATGTAACACTATTAAATTCTAATTTGCCCGTCTCTTTTAATTCAATTTCAATTTTTTGGATTTTGGATTAGGAACGGAATTTGCAGCGGACCGAGGCAATCGGACGCCCTGAAACTGTTTGGTGGACGGGACGTGTTCCAGCAACATCTGGCCCAGTCTGCCGGCTTAGGCAGCGGCAGCTTGATGACGGCCGAGCTGGGCGGACGTGGCAGTCCGGCCTCTGCTCACAAGAAGAAACGTTCCATCGCCGGAATCGCCCTGGTTGGCGGCAATAAAGACAAGACGTACCTGAGTCACCCGAGTTCGCCCGTCTCCACCGCCGGACTGGCCGCCTCCAACGTCACCCCCAACGACGTCTGCCTGCCGTGCATGCCCAGCCCCAAGAACCGGAGGCTGGAATGGGCCATGACCAACAACGAAATGACGGAAAGTTTCGGCTCCTCTGACAGCCTGGACATGCTGGCCGGACCTCCACGATCCAGCGCCCAGCCATCGACCCGTCTCAACCTCAGCTCGACGACGACGATGGGCGGTGCCGAATTTTCCAGCCAAAATTACTTCCTGCCCGTCCGCAACGACACGAAGCGACTGACATTCCCCGAGACGGCCGCCCTGTTCCAGTCGTTCAACATCGGCATGCGCAAGGACCTGATGGACCTTTTCTGCGAGTGGTCGATCCCCACGCCGGCCAGTGTCAAATCGGCCGCCGGCAGCGCTTGCCCGTCTTCGTTGCCCGGCGAACGTCTGGCCAGCGAAGTTTCGCCGGCCCTGGGCCGCGTGGTGACGACGACCAACTTGATGCAGTTCATGGAATCGCAGCAGCACGAATCGTGCCCGCTGGAGGCGGCCAAGGAGCTGATTTTGCGCTTCGAGACGGACCCTGTGCTGCGCTCTAGCGGGCCGCCGCTGCTCTCGTACGAGGGTTTCGCGGCCTTCATGAACGACGCGGCCAATTTCGCCTTCCGCAGTGAGCGGCTGACACCTAGCGACGAGGACATGCACTACCCGCTGGCCCACTATTACGTCGCCTCCTCTCACAACACGTACCTGACGGGCCATCAGCTCAAGGGCGAATCTTCGGTCGAGCTCTACAGTCAAGTGCTGCTGACGGGCTGCCGCTGCGTCGAGCTGGACTGCTGGGACGGTGACGACGGCCAGCCCATGATCTACCACGGCCACACGCTGACGACGAAAATTCCATTCCGCTCGGTGGTGGAGGCCATCCATCGCTCGGCTTTCGTCACCTCACCTTATCCGGTCATCCTGTCGGTGGAGAACCACTGCTCGGTCCAGCAGCAGGCCAAGATGGCCCAGATCTTCCAGTACGTTTTCGGCGACCGGCTCGTGTCGCGCTTCCTGTTCGAGTCGGATTTCTCGGACGAGCCGCGCCTGCCCAGTCCCAGTCAGTTGCGCTACCGGATCCTCTTGAAGAACAAAAAGTGGCACACGGAAATTCCGCCCATGGTGGCCAGTCTGCCCTCCACCGTCAATGTCGTCAACGTGGTCAACGGGCAGGTCGCCAACAAGGTCCTACCACCGGGACGGACTGGAGGAGGACGGGTAGCCGCCTCCACCGCTGAGGCTAGATCTTGTCCGGCTCGAGCCGGAAGCGTGGCGTCTTCCACCGTCAGCGCGGCCGGATCGCTGAGCGGCGACGTGAGCGACAACAACGAGGACGACGACGACAACAATCAGACGGACAACTACCACCACCACCACAGCAGCAGCAGCCGGACGGGCGGCGGCGGCGATCATCAGTTGGCCGGAATTCCCATTGTCGTCGCCGGAAGCAGTTACGGGTCGGAAGCGTCGGCCCCTGGCACTCCTCAGCTGGTCAACTGGAACAACGCCCACACGCCCACCCACCGGGCCAGCTCTGACACGGAAAAGAGGCGACGACGGCCGGCCTCTGTCCCGCTGCGCAAGTCTCTGTCGCAGGGCGGAGTGCCGGAAGCGGATCAAGTCCACCTGCCTCGAGGCAATGGCGGCAGCACCTGCAGTCCGGGCAGCCTGGAGGAGGATTTATTGCTGGACGGCTGCAACCAGCAGCAACAGCAGCCGGGCAGCAGCAGCAGCAAAATGGCCAATAGCAGCAGCAAGAAATCGGCCAACGTCGGCGGAAGTCAAATCGCCAAGGAACTGTCGGACCTGGTCAATTATTGCCAGGCCACCAAATTCCGGGGCTTGCGATGCCTTCCGTCCACTTCGGCCGCCGGACTGCGCCAGCCCGGCGTCGCTGGCGGACCGCTCAAATCGTCTCCGCAAACGTCCAGCAGCTTGTCGCGCAAGTGTCGCCATCCCGTGTTCGAGTGCTGCTCCATCAACGAGACGACGGCCAAGAAGCTGTGCCGGAAGCAGCCGACGTCCATTTTGTACCACACGGAGACGCAGCTGCTGCGGACCTATCCGGCCGGAATGCGGATCGACTCGTCCAATTTCAATCCGGTGCTCTTTTGGTCGTTTGGCATCCAGATGGTGGCCCTCAACTACCAGACGGAAGACGCGGCCCTCCACCTCAACACGGCCCTCTTCGAGCAGATGGGCCGCTGCGGCTACGTCCTCAAGCCGGCCCTGATGCGCGACCGCACCCACGTCATGTACCGGCGCTTCAACCCCTGGGGCAAGGAATTTGACGGCCTCCACGTCCTCCACGTCCGGCTGACCATCATTTCCGGCCAGTACGTTTGCCCGGCCAACCCGTCGGCCGGCAGTCCGCTGCTGGACGTTGAGATGGTGGGCATCCCGGCCGACTGCGTCAAGCACAAGTCGAAGATGGTCCAGCGCAACGGCATCAATCCGCTTTTCCACGACAAGTTTGAGTTTACGGTTCTCTTCCGCGATTTGGCCTTCCTCCGGCTGACGGTGACGGACGTGGCCTCCAACCACGTCACGGCCCAGCGGGTCATTCCCATCAACTATTTGAGGCCCGGCTACCGGCACGTCCGGCTCAACAACACGCAGAACCAGCCGCTTCCGCTCTCGTCGCTTTTCATCCACACGAAATTCGAGGAGGAGGGGTACGACGTGATCCACGGCGGCCAGTCCAGCAAACCCGTGCCGGCCCTTCCGTCTGGGCTGACGGTCCCGCCCGTCTTGGCAGGAGGCGGCGGCAGCGGAAGCAACGAGCCGGACTCGTCGGCCCTGGCCGCCGACGAGACGGACAAGAGTCCGACGGCCCTGACGAGTCCCAGTCAGGAGGAGAATCCGGCGGAAGGAGGGGCCGTCAAGCGGCGCATGTTTTTCCTGATCGTTTACGGCGTCCAGAACGTGGGTGGTGGAGCCGGTGCCCAGGCCACGGCGCCCAGCCGCAACAACGAGGAGGAGCCTTACGTGATCCTGAAGGTGACGCAGGATTGCACGTCGGAGACGGTCATCCGCAAGGCCCTAAGCAAATTGCCGCCGTCGGCGTCCAGCGCCAGTACGCCCGTCCACCTCCAGCTGCACGACTACCTCCTGCTGGAGGAGGTGAACCGCGGCTGGGAGCCGTCGGACCGGCTCCTGCCGCCGCTGCAGAGGATCCTGGACGCCCAGGAGCGGCCGCTGGAAGCGCAGGCCAAGTGGCGCGGTGAGGGCCGCTTCATTTTGCGGCGGATAGGCGACGATCCCAGTTCCAGGGCGTGGCTTTCGTCCATCCTCAATTCCAATCAGAAGATGAAATCCCGCAAGGTGAACAAATTTGAATTTTCAAATTTTTCAAATTTCCCGCCGTTATTTTCAATTTTTTTAAAAATTGTGAGCAGATCAGCAAAGTGGCGGTGCGCCCGGAATCGCAGTGCAAAGTGGAGATGAAGGAGCGGAGCCGATTGGAGGACGAGGATTCGGGCGAGGACGACGACAATGAAGAGGAGGAGGACGACGACGACGTTGGGCTGGCCGAGGAGGAGGAGGAAGAGGAGGAGGAGACGTTCCTGGTCTGCGTCCACAACGTGTCGCCCGAAATTCCTTACGCCATCCTCAAAGGCCGCGTCACCGACACGGCCAAGGACATTCTCCTCCAGGCTCTTCTCAAAGTTCGTTTGGCAGATTTTGATTTCAAATTTTCCCGCGCGAAAAGATTTACATTTTTTTGTTTTAATTTAAATTTTCGAAAATGAAAGGCTCGAAAACCGCACGAGCTGGAACGTTACGTCCTGGTGGAAGAACGTGACCTGGGCCCGTCGCTGGGCCGGCACAGACGGGTCCTGAGAGACGACGACAATGTTCACCAGGTGCAAGCCAGGTGGACGACACTGGGCCGTTTCGTGGCCGTCGAGCGAGGGCGCATCCGGGCCCGCAACGGAAACGTCGACTGGAACGACAAGATTGGCCCGACAACGCCGGAAATGAGCCGGAATAAAACTGGGGCCATGCTCCGGGCCTCCCTCTTCACCCGGCGACTCCAGGCCAGCACAAAGAACCCAAAAGCCCAGGTCCGTCTCACATTTTTATATTTTAAAATGAAACACAAATTCCTAATTAAATTCTATTTTAATTCAAAATTTAATAAAATTAAATCAGGTGAAGGAGATGTACAGCGATCCAGGGCTGGGCCAGAGCGGCCGATCCCGCGAGCGCATCCGCTCCGATTCCAGTTTGGTTCGCGATGGAGTGCAGGCGTCCGGCAGCCACGCCCACGCCCACCACCACCACCACCACCAGATGAAGAGCCCGTCGTCGCGCGACACGCTCAGCAGCCTGGAACAGTTTTCACCGCAGCGGACGGCCTACTCTGAAGGCGAGTGGAACGCCGACGACACGGACGCCGAGGCCGACAGCGGCGGAGGCGGCGGAGGCGGCAACCAGGGCGACTGGGAATTGCGTTCCACCGTGGCCAAATTGAAGAAAATGTCGCTGAGAACGTTCCGTCTCTGGCGATGATGGACGACGCACAGAATTTCAAACAAAAACAAACAAAAAAGCACAAAAATTTCAAAAAACCAATTTTTTGTTTAAATTTTTTTTAAAAAAGGAAATTCAATTAGATCTCACAATCCTACCCCCCGTTTTGATGTCGTCGCCAAATCACCGGATATCCCGTTCACTTCCGTTTCTCTATTAAGCAACAATCCACATTGGACTATCTAGACATTTTTGGGAGGATATGTATAGCGGTCACACAATAAGGTCACACTCCTTTTCTTTTTTTTTAATTTTAAATTTTATTTGACACATTGGCCGTTTGTCGAGTTGGTTTAGATTGTATGATTCTAGTCCATTTGAATTCAATATAAGACACAGACCCCATTCTTTCCGGTCTTGTACATAAATATTCCTCCCATCCGTGGACTTTGATATAATTGCCCGAATTTTTCGCGCACCAACTTTTTGTGTCTCTTGTCCGGCTCTCGATAATTATTTGGATTTTTCATTCGCTAAAAGAATTGAAGGAATTTGAATGAAATTTTTCCTTTTTTTTTTTTTTTTTTTTTTCGTACGATCCCGTCAGTTTTTTGTTTTAATTTAAAAATTTGCCAGGCGATTCGTGATTTCCTTGTGTGATGAACGAATGAGGTAGGAGGAAGAACACCCCCAAAAAGTTGTATCATATAAAAACAAAAAGCTTTTCCTTCCCCCGAACAACCTGCGCAAACATATCCAAAAACAAAATTCAGTTGAAACAAGAAAAAACCAATTTTTGTATACAATCCCCCCCCCCCCCCGATATTGTTCATGTACATCTTCCCTCCCACCCCACCCCTCAACCCCGTAAATTGTTTTTTTGACCGGCCCCAAAGTTAATCTTTTAAATTCTGTAATAATTGTGTCCATCTCGTGTCGCCCATCTGATGTGAATTTTTACTGATTGACGCGCGTCCAAAATAAGCAAATTGACTTGGCGAAAAGTGACAAGTCGGTTTCTCTTCGTTACTATGTAAACCTCTCAGTGAGTTTCGATATAGTAATAAATCGGTTTGATAGCTAATTGCCATCCTCGTTCGAGCCTTTCTCATCCAGCGGACGGCGATGGTTTGTACCGTTACACTTTGCAGGTACGTACACTTTTTAAACTTGTATAACCCCCGAGTAAACAGATGAAGCGAGCGATCCGGTTTATTTTAATGTTTTTCTTTTGTTGGTAATTTGGTTTTAATTATACTCACGATGGAGAAGAAGAAGAAGAAGAAGAAGGAAAAAATTGATTGATGTTGGCAAAGGATCGGGCGTGCAAACCGGACGGCACGTTCCCAGAAGAAGAAAAAATATCACGAGGTAAATTATAACCGGTTTTTGAATTGAGTTGATCTCATTTTGAATTTGATCAACATTGCCTATTTGAGTTTTCATATAATTCTGTTGGGGGAAATTTTCGGTTTTCTTAAGATCGATTGATAAGATCCTTGTACAAGATTGAAAGATATCAGCTTTAACCTTGAATGTTCATTCCTGAATTGTTTTTTTTTTTTTTTTTTTGCTGGGAAATGTATCGCTTGCTTCGGCCATATTTAATCGAACTTTTCTTTGACTAATCCCGTTTCATATTGCCTTATAGCGAAGATTGGAAAAAAACAAAAACAGGTTTGATGACCGTCGGTTAAGTTACAAACCCTAAAGTATTTGGCAGTTGATGATGCCATTGGTTTAACCTCTGATCGGCAGTCGCCCGTGGACCGTACACCAGTGCACTCCTATACCCGCAAAGTTAACTAACTTCTCCATCACCGAATTTCATTTCAAATCTTTTATTTGTGTTGATTGATTCAATTTGGAAAATGCGTTTGATATTCATCCGATTAATTTTATTTCTGCTCGCCTCCAATGGGATGAGCGACGGACACAGGATCGATCCTTTCCTCAATCCCCTCCACTACGACCTGGTCCTGTTGCCCGTCATCAGCGGCGGCAGCCCGCGATTGTGCGGCCACGTTTACATCGACGTCCAGCCGACCAGGACGACCAATTTGATCACGTTCCACGCAGTCGAGCTCACCATCATCGACGTCAGCGTGCGGAGTGTCGGGAACGAAACGGCCGCTGTCAATTCGGCCATCGACGACCGATTTCTCCAGCTGGAGGATCTCTGCTTCTCAGGTCTTTTCGTTCAAACCTCCAAGGAATTTCAGACGATCCAGGAGGTGCCGGAGCGGGAGCAAATGAGCATAGTTCTCAAACAGGTTTTGCTCAAGGGTCACAAGTACCGCATCGGTTTGTATTACCTGGGCAAGGTTAGAGAGGATTCCAGAGGATTTTACAGAGCCAATTACAAGAATGACGTCACTTCCTGCTGCCACCAAGGGTAAGAAAATAATTCCTTGAATTGACTTTTGAATTTTAAAATTTTAAATGATTGGATTTTTAGTTGGTTCGGTGGAACGCAAATGCAAGCGACCGACGCCCGTCGAGTTCTTCCCTGCCTGGACGAGCCGGGATTAAAAATGACTTTTGACGTGGTTGTCGGTCACAGCAACGCCATGACGGCCCTGTCCAACATGCCCGAAATTTCCAGCCGTGCCATGTAAGTCCCTGGCGATCTGTCATGCCAAAATTGACCTTTTCTCCTTATACATCGATGGTCCTATATAACGGTGAAAAGTTGCGCGTTAATGTGTGTGTTAACTTTGATGTTACAAAAGGACAACCACGCGCGATTGGATGTGGACGTCATTTTCACGGTCGCCGCCCATGCCCACCTATTTATTGGCCATGTTCGTGACGGACTATGAGAGTTTGGAGACGATTTATCAGTTGGACGGCGACCGGTCCGTCAAGTTGCGCTTCTGGGGACGGCCGGACCAGCTGCCCCATCTAAAGGAATCCATGGCGGTCGCCGGCGACCTGCTCAACTATTTGGTGAAATACGTCCGTCAGCCGTTCACTTTACCCAAAATTGATTTTATAACCGCGCCAATTCAACTCCATTTCGAGGCCATGGAGAACTGGGGTCTCATCCTCTTTCGGTATAATCAATTGATTGATATAAATTTTATTATAAATCTAATTGAATTGAACTTTAAATAGGGAAAACCGACTTTATCACAACAAGGAAACTGACAGCGAGGACGACCGTTTTACTCTCATTCAAATAATGGCGCACGAATTGGCGCATCAGTTTTTCGGCAACTTGGTGACAAATTGATTGAAATTTATAATTTTCCAATGAGAAATTAATTCATTTTTTTTTAATTAAAAGGTTACTTCCAATTGGTGGAGTGACATTTGGTTTAATGAAGGCATGAGTTCACTCTTCGAGATGGAATTAACCGATTATGTCTGAATAATTTTCAAAATCAAATACCGTAATAATTTAAACTGCAACTACAATTTGCTGTTTAGGCAATGCCAAACGACACGTATCGTTGTGAGGCCGAACGCCACAAATCCATTCGATCCGCCATGAAATTCGAAGAGGAGCGAACAGAACCGCTGACGGTCATCCGACAAGTGGAGACGGCCGAAGAAGCTGAAAAGATGTTTGATCCACTTTCCTACAGTAAAGGTAATAGGAAATTAATTTAGTTTTTTTTTTCTGACACACAAAAATACTCAAAATCTGTCGTAGGAAGTGGTTTATTCCTGATGTTACGCAATTTCGTTGGACATGAGAAATTCAGAAACGCACTCATCACTTACATGGATCGCTAGTTAGTCACATTTAATTGATAATAATAATTAATTACGAATCACAAATTATTTAACCTCTTTTTCAATTCGTAATTCACTTAAACGACTTGTTTTTTATTCACACAGTCAATTCCAGAGTGTCAACAGTCGAAATTTCATGGAGATTTTGAACGAGCAACTGCACCAGGACCGCGAATTTGGCCGGACGATGAACGTCACGAAGATCATGAATTCTTGGACCCATCAGCCGAGTTATCCGATCGTTCGTTGCTCTCTGGCCGGCAACGGGCGAATTCGGCTGTCTCAGATGCCGTTTCCGTTACTCCGAAGCAATTCATCACAGGTCAATGCCTTGTGGTGGATCCCCATCGCCATGACGGATGGCAGACGGCCAGATTTCACCCGAGAAGGGACATATCCGAGAGTTTGGCTCACGCCCGAACGTCCGACTTTGGAGATTCCTTATTTCCCTCAGGTGTTGAACCGAGACGGACCAGCAGAAGACCAAGAACCGGACACTTGGATTCTCGTCAACGGCCAATTCGCCATCTACGGTCGAGTGTTGTACGACAAAGCCAATTGGCGACTGATCTCCAATCAGCTGATGCTCAATCACACCGTCATCCCGAAAGTGACTCGGGCTCAATTGATTGACGACGCTTTCACGCTGGCTGGAGCCGGATATTTGGACTATCAAGTGGTTGTTGAACTCATCGAGTATCTGACTTTGGTCAACGACGAGTTCGTCCAGTCTACCAGTTTATTCCACTTGAAATTGATCCAGGAACGGTCGAGACACAACGAATCGCTTTATAATCTGTTCAAGGTTCGCGAACTGACATTCACGATCAAAAGATCATAAATCATTTCATTCATTTTCACAGGAATACACCAGTAGATTCAAGTTCGAGAAAACCGACCATGGAGAGCCAGGCGACTACAACGACTGGGTTCGAGTTGGTGATCCGCTGGATGGAGTTGGCTGCCTGAACTGGAGTGACGACGGTGTGTGTGTCGATCAAGTCATGCGCCTCTTTCACGCTCAAATGGGCGGCTCAATTACCCCCGAAGAGAAAAAGTAACAACTTTGATATGATTTGAGTTGAATTGAACCGTTTAAAATGGTCCTACGTATAATTCAGGGCAATGACGGAACATTTGGAGCGCAATTGGTGTGCGGTGATTCGCTACGGTGGCAAGGAAGAATGGAACTGGGCGTGGCGAGCTAGTCTTTGCGACATGTGGTCGTCACAGCGGACAAAGATTTTATCGGCCATGAGTTGCAGTCAAGATCGTGATCGTTTGAAACAGCTTCTTTCGCGCGTGTTTTCGCCGACAATCGAACAGGACCCGCACGACACGTTCGCCACCATTGAGAAAATGACGGAAAATCACGTCGCTCGTTCCATGGTGTTGAACTTTTTGGCGACCAACTGGGAGATCCTAGGGCGACAGTAGGAACACATTTAATTTTAGACTTTTAATGCGTCGGTTTTTTTTTAAACATTTTGATTTGCGTGGACTTTTAGTTTTAGTTATAGAAGGTCTGGCGATAATTTGAAGCTGCTCACCTCTGCCGCCAAATTTCTGAGTACACCAGACGAATTGAAAGAGGTAAATTGTTCATTCAGTTGAGCATCTAATTGGTTTGAAATATACCCAATTCCGCTTTTCTTTATGTGATTTATTCGTCACGAAAAAGATGTCCCGGATTTTGTCCGACTTGGAAAATAAAGACAAGAAACTCAATCGCGCTTTCACGAACGGGATTCTGGAGGGTATCCGCAACAATATTCGCTGGGGTGAGAAGAATTTGGAACAAGTCTATTTGGTTATCGAATCTCGGATAATGACACGTCGTTCGACAAATTCACTCGCCAAGACTAACTGCATTCCCTAAGCTGTTTTGCTGCTTGTCCTGATTTCTTCATCGTTTTTTTATTTTCATAGTTTTTACCGTTTGTTAAATAAATATGGAAATAATGAAATATTCGGGTATTACTTTGCATTTTTAATTGATTATATAATTTATATTCGTATCACAGATAAAGACTGTGAATTTATTTCTCTTTGAATTCGTGTTCTGTTAACGTGTTAATCGTGTTTTGGTGTTTTGAAAACACATTTTATTTGGCTGCCGATTTTCATAAAATGGCAACGCTGCTTTACAGTTTCCCCGAAAGTACGTCTGCTCGCTTGTTCCCCAAAACGTCAGAATTTTCGTTCGTTCACCTTCATCGTTAGTTATAGTTATAGACAAGTTGGTTAATAGATGTTATTTCTGCATGTGCTAAAGAGTGAAAGAAACTAAATCGGTAATTGCGAAAATGCCCGTTCTCATTAAGTTTTCTCTTGTTTCTCGGTTGCCCACCTGAGCTGTACCACGCGTCAAGATTTGGATTTTTCTTCATTTAAACAGGTAAGAGCTTGTGAACCCAAAGAAAGAAATTTAATGTAACCAGTCACTGCTGGAAAGGGAAACCAGTGGCATCCTACAAATCGGGACTGGCTGTTTGTGTGTGTTCCAAGACTGATTGTGTAATAAAGATCATGTGAGCTGGACAGGACACTTCTAGCTAAGAATCCAAATCAACTACTTTGTTCACATCTTTTGTTTATCATTTGTCTTCAGGTGTGACAAATTGAAATATGCTGTTGTAGATGAAGTAAATATGCAAGAAATCCTTTGACTAAAACTTGCTTCTGACGCATTAAACACTTGACCTCTCTGTTGTAGAATTTTCAGTTAAGTCTACACTAGAAATGTGGTTTAAATTAGTTAATTTTCCATTGGTTGGAAGTTAGAACTGCATTTTTGTAATATTCGAAAAGTTTGCCAACTGTGACTACTTTGTAATATTTATGTAATATCTTCTTATATAATCTTCAAACTTTGTGTCTGCGTAATAATTCCAAAATCAGGCCCTTCTTGCGAGTCGCAAGCGAAGTATTACTTAAACGTTTCTTTATTCTATCAACGCCTTTGACAATCTTCAGCTGTCAAATTAGTCAGTTTCAGTTACTTTGCACATCATTGTAAACGTTTGACGGTTGTGTGGTAATTTTTTAGTGATAACTGACGATAACTATTCCACCAACAAAGCTCACTTGTTAAATTTTCGATAACTGCTTTTGTGTCTACTTCCGGTTTCTAAATTCGTTAATAGTTGTGTAAATATTTGCGTGACGCCAAAAAGATCCAAATATTCGTGATTCTCATCAAATTTGAGGTCCATTTTAAGTATCAGTTCAAAATATCGGAAAATCGTCCAAAATCGTAAATTTTCCTGACTAGTTCAGGAAAATTCTCGATTTTGACTAAATTTTGGATTTTGTTAAAAGTATAGTCAATCGACCCCAAATTTTATGGAGATTACGAATTTTGGTTTAATTTGACGTCAGCTCAATGGTTGAGGCGCTATCGCGCACTTCCGGTTTACTTCCGGAAAATTTGCATGAAACTAGCAAGTGAGCTTTGTTCTATGTATAGTTCTAAGGATTGAGTGCTAAGTTTTAGCAAACAAAAATGCCCTTTTCAAGTTTTGTGATATCTTAAGACCAGTCCTTCCTTCAAATACTGAGTTTGGGACGTGTCAAATAGATGGCGTGTTGATTGTGTCAGTCACGGGCTAATCGGTTTGTTGTCAAAAGTTACGCTAGTTTTTCTTCGAAAATAAACAAATACCAATGAATTCATAGGTAAATTCGAGTGATTTTTTTTGTAACTTGTCGGTGATGTGTTCTTTTCCGTGTATATGTTGGATAACCTTAACGTTTCTCATCAACTTATTACAGGAGGAAACGTAAAAGAGTCGTGCAGCCTACTGTCAACTATTTTGTTCAAAATCATTGTATTTTACTGAATGTGCCATCAAAATGATACAGGTAATAACCAACACTAGCTTTATTACAGAATTGCTGGAACATATTCTTCTCATCTTTTATTAGGATTCAACATAATTATCTGCTGTGTGTATTGGACTTGCTAGATCACCAACCCCAGCATGGAACAATCTCTCATTCCATCATCTAGAGAACCTTATCATCTGAATAACTGATCAGTGGTTTCATGTGTAAGTTCACTTCTCATGTCACTGAACTTTTTCCCTTACAGTCTAATATGTATTTTAAGTTTTGATCTCCACTCCGTCTAATGTTTCAGAGACAATTTCAAGTGCATACTGATAACTGTTTAATTATTCTTAATTACATCATAGACGTCAAGCACATTGAGGACACAAATTATAAACAAGGTAACTTGTTTTTCTTTATTTTTTTATTTACAGATTCTAAACTGTTGGTTTCTAAATTTGCATGGCAGACTTTATGAAAAGTCCTGTCATTTCAAGAAAGTCATCAAGGTCCGTTGCTTGCTGACCCATTGGATGCTACCCTTGAATCCTCCTTATTGACTTCTTTACACAGGACCTCCTGATTTGAGGTATTACTTTCTGTCGCTACAATCTTGCTTGAATATTATTGCCATCCAAATAAATGTTCATTCTGCTTACAGAGTAATCCTTCGCTACTGATCATGGACTTCGTCCATTGGTGAAAACCGACGCGAGAATGCTGTAATTGAAGACTGATAAATTGTGTAGTTAGATAAAATTATCAGTGCATATCTGGGCTCCCTTCTTTTCTGTGGCCCCGTTTCCCTAACTAACCACTAACCAACGCCCGCCGGTGGTCACTCACCCGCTGTGAAACCAGGAGGAGGGGAGGGCTCTGGTCGAACGGGGACTTGGAAGGCGCATGATCCGATGAAAACTTTTGGAGGGTCATGAGTCTAACCCGGAAGCCTAGTATGACTACATCTCCCCAGTAAAACTTGCCTCGTACTTCTCTCTTCTTCTCGGTCCAGATAAATATCTCTGGGGGCCGTAGACATATCCTATAACAGCATGTGCGAGTTAAACAAAGCAACCCACTACCCAATGAAACAAAAAGCCATGGTTTATTACTTGCGCAAATCTCCGTCAGTCAAGTTACAAATTTTTCTAATTCAACAACTCGCGTAGAATTTTGCATCTAGTCTATTAGTGCAAATCGCGATTCCATGTGTTTGGTAGTTAAGAAAATGGTTGTTTAAAAAACAAACAATGGGGTGTTCTGTGTAGCCAAAAAAACTCACCATTGTTTGTTTTTTTAAACAACCATCTTCTTAACTACCAATCACATAGGATCGCTATTTGCACCAGTAGACTAGATCCAAAATTCGACAGAAGTTGATGAGTTTGAAAAATTTGTAACTTGACTGACCCAGATTTCCGCAAAACTAAACCATCGCTTTTTGTCTCATTGCCGCAGCGGTGGTGGCGGGTTGCGTTTAACTCGTACAGAAGAAAAACGTCTTGAACCGGACGCTGTGTTTATTGAATTTTTTTAACATTTTTAAAAGAAAATAAAACAAATTGGTTCATACAACGTATTTATTTTGATTTATTACACATGGTTAAGGTAATTGGTTTTTAGGGTTGAGGGTATAAATTTAGGGGTTAGTAGGTGTATGTTTTCGGGGTTTGAAGGATTGGAAGGTATATGTTTGTGGGGTTTGGAGATTAATTGGTAGGGCAACATTTGTATGGTAATAGATTAACTGAATTTTTATCCAAACTTGAAATATCCTCCCTCCCCCCTCCAACATCCTCCACTTTCCTTTCCCAATCCCGGAAACATGTTTATTATTTGTTGACATAAACATCCCAAATTTTTTTTTTTGCTTCTGAACTTATAAACTGCAATAGTCGCGATGACAATTTAACAAAATATGATGCAACTTCGGTAACACAACATCAGCACCAAGGAACGGCCAATTGAACTTGATGTAGAAAGATCTTTCACCATCATAGGCTGCAACAACGTGCCACATCGGACAGCAACTACACGAACATACATGATCAACCTATAACCGAAATGAAATGAATTAAATAATCTTCAGCATCAATGGAAATGCTGTCAATTAAAAGACGAATAAATGTCACTTTATGTTATTTACAAGAATTAGAGCCCTCAGCTGGCTGCGTCAAATCCATGTGTAAGTTGGGCAGCAACAAAGAAGCTCAAACTCCACCAGGGTGTTAATCCTATTTAGAAAAAAACAAAAAAACAACTCAATTACTATCAAGCAACAATTTCTCAAATGACAAAACATTTTGATCGAAGTTAAGTTAAACTACAAAATCCTTCAGAATAAATGTTGCAAAGGAATGTACAGTTAGCAAGCTTTTCAAAGGTTCAATTTCTACAACTGAAATAGGTTGAAGAGATAGGCACTAACTAAATCTGTAGTCTCACAGTTAGAAAGTTGAACATTACATTTACCTGAATTGTTCTGAAGTGTTTCTGACAAACATGAAGCTGGTACAGGAAAAAGAGACATTTTGGCAAAATGTTCAGCTGCTCAGGCCACATGATCAGATGAAATTGCCATGTAGAAATTATAGGCTGTTACCAGATACCGGGGTGTTAATCCTATTTTTAAAAAAACAAAAAAAAACAACTCAATTACTATCAAGCAACAACTTCTCAAATGAAAAAACATTTTGATCGAAGTTAAGTTAAACTACAAAATCCTTCAGAATAAATGTTGCAAAGGAATGCACAGTTGGCAAGCTTTTCAAAGGTTCAATTTCCACAACTGAAATAGGTTGAAGAGATAGGCACTAACTAAATCTGTAGTCTCACAGTTAGAAGTTGAACATTATATTTACCTGAATTGTTCTGAAGTGTTTCTGACAAACGTGAAGCTGGTACAGGAAAAAGAGACATTTTGGCAAAATGTTCAGCTGCTCAGGCCACATGATCAGATGAAATTGCCATGTAGAAATTATAGGCTGATACCAGATAAATACCTAAATTCACACACAAATAATTAACACAGTCACATCCAAGAATCTTAAGAGCAATTACCATTATTACGAATAAAAATGTCAAGAAAGGAAAGTACGCCGTATTAAGTATCCAATCCAACGATACGTTTTCAACATGTGGCTTCCAATCAGTGTTTTAAGAAATGGCGGAATTTCGTCTTGAGTAACGAAGACACTCGCGCCATCTAGCAGACATAATTGATAATTTTAGCAACCTAGTGATATCCAATATATTCCTTAGGCACTCGGAAGACTGGACGGAATGGAAGTAACATTTTTTTTTTTTCAAAACTACTTTAAAATCAATTTAGCAAATCTTTACATAATTGCGGAAAAATTACTGAATTATTAATCCCTAAGGCCCCTAAGGTGAATGAGTAGCAGTACAAGAGCCAATCTACAACCTGTATCTGTGAAGTGTGAATTCATATCACATGTAGTTAGCTTACATCTGTAAAGGATATGCTGTGCTGGAACTCTGTGGCTGGAATGTTTTAAATTGTGGTGATGCAAAGTAGCAGTTCTTCCAGGATGCTGTTGGACAAAGTGATAACAGCCCCAAGACATCTTCCAGGATTTCATTTCGTCTTTAGAAAGAAGAGTACTGAGTATGCTGACTGCAAACTCTTGATTACCATGTGTGATGCATAGATCTATTTCAGTAATATGTGTGGTTAGTTGTAGTCTGTGGTTGTATTGACTTAAACCATACCTGTTGTGATCTCCTGAAATGATAAATTGTTGATGTTTCTTCTTACATTGTTTTCTGGCTTTTTGCCAGGACTAGAAGCTGTTGCTGGTGAACTGACTGGTTCACTGGAATTTCAGATACTCATGTCAAAGTGTGTCATAGAATCATTTTGCAGCTTCTTTTCGTAAAATTATTCATGAACTATTTCGCTTTTCTATACGAATCTTGCTTTACTGAAAGCAACTGCAGCACAAACTTCTTGAATGATCCCAAGCTCCCACTGCCCAAACACTTGTTGACGAGTTAACGTTTACGAGACAGTCCAGACTCGTTTCGTTAGCCGTATTGTGTTGTGTTGCCTGCAAAGATTAAGGCCTGAAGGGTCGTCGCTATGCTATTGCAACGTCAGGCCGCTAGGTGCGCTGCAGTCTGACGTTGCGCTGGAGTTCTATTGAAGGGTATTTTTAAAAATATTTAAAAAAGGGGTTCTTATGTCGTTGGAGTTCTACTGTCGTTGGAGTTCTACTATCGCATACAAAGAAATTTTAAAAAATTAATTAAAATATTTGGGTTCTATTGTCGCCTTGTCGGTGGAGTTCTTCTCGCAACGTCAGACTGCAGCGCACCTAGCGGCAAGGCGTTGCAATAACCAAAATAACCTCAGCAACGCTAAGACCCTAAACGTTAACTGTCAACACGTCAACAAGTGTTTGGGCAGTGGGAGCTTGGGATCATTCAAGAAGTTTGTGCTGCAGTTGCTTTCAGTAAAGCAAGATTCGTATAGAAAAGCGAAATAGTTCATGAATAATTTTACGAAAAGAAGCTGCAAAATGATTCTATGACACACTTTGACATGAGTATCTGAAATTCCAGTGAACCAGTCAGTTCACCAGCAACAGCTTCTAGTCCTGGCAAAAAGCCAGAAAACAATGTAAGAAGAAACATCAACAATTTATCATTTCAGGAGATCACAACAGGTATGGTTTAAGTCAATACAACCACAGACTACAACTAACCACACATATTACTGAAATAGATCTATGCATCACACATGGTAATCAAGAGTTTGCAGTCAGCATACTCAGTACTCTTCTTTCTAAAGACGAAATGAAATCCTGGAAGATGTCTTGGGGCTGTTATCACTTTGTCCAACAGCATCCTGGAAGAACTGCTACTTTGCATCACCACAATTTAAAACATTCCAGCCACAGAGTTCCAGCACAGCATATCCTTTACAGATGTAAGCTAACTACATGTGATATGAATTCACACTTCACAGATACAGGTTGTAGATTGGCTCTTGTACTGCTACTCATTCACCTTAGGGGCCTTAGGGATTAATAATTCAGTAATTTTTCCGCAATTATGTAAAGATTTGCTAAATTGATTTTAAAGTAGTTTTGAAAAAAAAAAAAATGTTACTTCCATTCCGTCCAGTCTTCCGAGTGCCTAAGGAATATATTGGATATCACTAGGTTGCTAAAATTATCAATTATGTCTGCTAGATGGCGCGAGTGTCTTCGTTACTCAAGACGAAATTCCGCCATTTCTTAAAACACTGATTGGAAGCCACATGTTGAAAACGTATCGTTGGATTGGATACTTAATACGGCGTACTTTCCTTTCTTGACATTTTTATTCGTAATAATGGTAATTGCTCTTAAGATTCTTGGATGTGACTGTGTTAATTATTTGTGTGTGAATTTAGGTATTTATCTGGTATCAGCCTATAATTTCTACATGGCAATTTCATCTGATCATGTGGCCTGAGCAGCTGAACATTTTGCCAAAATGTCTCTTTTTCCTGTACCAGCTTCACGTTTGTCAGAAACACTTCAGAACAATTCAGGTAAATATAATGTTCAACTTCTAACTGTGAGACTACAGATTTAGTTAGTGCCTATCTCTTCAACCTATTTCAGTTGTGGAAATTGAACCTTTGAAAAGCTTGCCAACTGTGCATTCCTTTGCAACATTTATTCTGAAGGATTTTGTAGTTTAACTTAACTTCGATCAAAATGTTTTTTCATTTGAGAAGTTGTTGCTTGATAGTAATTGAGTTGTTTTTTTTTGTTTTTTTTAAAATAGGATTAACACCCCGGTATCTGGTAACAGCCTATAATTTCTACATGGCAATTTCATCTGATCATGTGGCCTGAGCAGCTGAACATTTTGCCAAAATGTCTCTTTTTCCTGTACCAGCTTCATGTTTGTCAGAAACACTTCAGAACAATTCAGGTAAATGTAATGTTCAACTTTCTAACTGTGAGACTACAGATTTAGTTAGTGCCTATCTCTTCAACCTATTTCAGTTGTAGAAATTGAACCTTTGAAAAGCTTGCTAACTGTACATTCCTTTGCAACATTTATTCTGAAGGATTTTGTAGTTTAACTTAACTTCGATCAAAATGTTTTGTCATTTGAGAAATTGTTGCTTGATAGTAATTGAGTTGTTTTTTTGTTTTTTTCTAAATAGGATTAACACCCTGGTGGAGTTTGAGCTTCTTTGTTGCTGCCCAACTTACACATGGATTTGACGCAGCCAGCTGAGGGCTCTAATTCTTGTAAATAACATAAAGTGACATTTATTCGTCTTTTAATTGACAGCATTTCCATTGATGCTGAAGATTATTTAATTCATTTCATTTCGGTTATAGGTTGATCATGTATGTTCGTGTAGTTGCTGTCCGATGTGGCACGTTGTTGCAGCCTATGATGGTGAAAGATCTTTCTACATCAAGTTCAATTGGCCGTTCCTTGGTGCTGATGTTGTGTTACCGAAGTTGCATCATATTTTGTTAAATTGTCATCGCGACTATTGCAGTTTATAAGTTCAGAAGCAAAAAAAAAAATTTGGGATGTTTATGTCAACAAATAATAAACATGTTTCCGGGATTGGGAAAGGAAAGTGGAGGATGTTGGAGGGGGGAGGGAGGATATTTCAAGTTTGGATAAAAATTCAGTTAATCTATTACCATACAAATGTTGCCCTACCAATTAATCTCCAAACCCCACAAACATATACCTTCCAATCCTTCAAACCCCGAAAACATACACCTACTAACCCCTAAATTTATACCCTCAACCCTAAAAACCAATTACCTTAACCATGTGTAATAAATCAAAATAAATACGTTGTATGAACCAATTTGTTTTATTTTCTTTTAAAAATGTTAAAAAAATTCAATAAACAGAGCGTCCGGTTCAAGACGTTTTTCTTCTGTACGAGTTAAACGCAACCCGCCACCACCGCTGCGGCAATGAGACAAAAAGCGATGGTTTAGTTTTGCGGAAATCTGGGTCAGTCAAGTTACAAATTTTTCAAACTCATCAACTTCTGTCGAATTTTGGATCTAGTCTACTGGTGCAAATAGCGATCCTATGTGATTGGTAGTTAAGAAGATGGTTGTTTAAAAAAACAAACAATGGTGAGTTTTTTTGGCTACACAGAACACCCCATTGTTTGTTTTTTAAACAACCATTTTCTTAACTACCAAACACATGGAATCGCGATTTGCACTAATAGACTAGATGCAAAATTCTACGCGAGTTGTTGAATTAGAAAAATTTGTAACTTGACTGACGGAGATTTGCGCAAATAATAAACCATGGCTTTTTGTTTCATTGGGTAGTGGGTTGCTTTGTTTAACTCGCACATGCTGTTATAGGATATGTCTACGGCCCCCAGAGATATTTATCTGGACCGAGAAGAAGAGAGAAGTACGAGGCAAGTTTTACTGGGGAGATGTAGTCATACTAGGCTTCCGGGTTAGACTCATGACCCTCCAAAAGTTTTCATCGGATCATGCGCCTTCCAAGTCCCCGTTCGACCAGAGCCCTCCCCTCCTCCTGGTTTCACAGCGGGTGAGTGACCACCGGCGGGCGTTGGTTAGTGGTTAGTTAGGGAAACGGGGCCACAGAAAAGAAGGGAGCCCAGATATGCACTGATAATTTTATCTAACTACACAATTTATCAGTCTTCAATTACAGCATTCTCGCGTCGGTTTTCACCAATGGACGAAGTCCATGATCAGTAGCGAAGGATTACTCTGTAAGCAGAATGAACATTTATTTGGATGGCAATAATATTCAAGCAAGATTGTAGCATACCTCAAATCAGGAGGTCCTGTGTAAAGAAGTCAATAAGGAGGATTCAAGGGTAGCATCCAATGGGTCAGCAAGCAACGGACCTTGATGACTTTCTTGAAATGACAGGACTTTTCATAAAGTCTGCCATGCAAATTTAGAAACCAACAGTTTAGAATCTGTAAATAAAAAAATAAAGAAAAACAAGTTACCTTGTTTATAATTTGTGTCCTCAATGTGCTTGACGTCTATGATGTAATTAAGAATAATTAAACAGTTATCAGTATGCACTTGAAATTGTCTCTGAAACATTAGACGGAGTGGAGATCAAAACTTAAAATACATATTAGACTGTAAGGGAAAAAGTTCAGTGACATGAGAAGTGAACTTACACATGAAACCACTGATCAGTTATTCAGATGATAAGGTTCTCTAGATGATGGAATGAGAGATTGTTCCATGCTGGGGTTGGTGATCTAGCAAGTCCAATACACACAGCAGATAATTATGTTGAATCCTAATAAAAGATGAGAAGAATATGTTCCAGCAATTCTGTAATAAAGCTAGTGTTGGTTATTACCTGTATCATTTTGATGGCACATTCAGTAAAATACAATGATTTTGAACAAAATAGTTGACAGTAGGCTGCACGACTCTTTTACGTTTCCTCCTGTAATAAGTTGATGAGAAACGTTAAGGTTATCCAACATATACACGGAAAAGAACACATCACCGACAAGTTACAAAAAAAATCACTCGAATTTACCTATGAATTCATTGGTATTTGTTTATTTTCGAAGAAAAACTAGCGTAACTTTTGACAACAAACCGATTAGCCCGTGACTGACACAATCAACACGCCATCTATTTGACACGTCCCAAACTCAGTATTTGAAGGAAGGACTGGTCTTAAGATATCACAAAACTTGAAAAGGGCATTTTTGTTTGCTAAAACTTAGCACTCAATCCTTAGAACTATACATAGAACAAAGCTCACTTGCTAGTTTCATGCAAATTTTCCGGAAGTAAACCGGAAGTGCGCGATAGCGCCTCAACCATTGAGCTGACGTCAAATTAAACCAAAATTCGTAATCTCCATAAAATTTGGGGTCGATTGACTATACTTTTAACAAAATCCAAAATTTAGTCAAAATCGAGAATTTTCCTGAACTAGTCAGGAAAATTTACGATTTTGGACGATTTTCCGATATTTTGAACTGATACTTAAAATGGACCTCAAATTTGATGAGAATCACGAATATTTGGATCTTTTTGGCGTCACGCAAATATTTACACAACTATTAACGAATTTAGAAACCGGAAGTAGACACAAAAGCAGTTATCGAAAATTTAACAAGTGAGCTTTGTTGGTGGAATAGTTATCGTCAGTTATCACTAAAAAATTACCACACAACCGTCAAACGTTTACAATGATGTGCAAAGTAACTGAAACTGACTAATTTGACAGCTGAAGATTGTCAAAGGCGTTGATAGAATAAAGAAACGTTTAAGTAATACTTCGCTTGCGACTCGCAAGAAGGGCCTGATTTTGGAATTATTACGCAGACACAAAGTTTGAAGATTATATAAGAAGATATTACATAAATATTACAAAGTAGTCACAGTTGGCAAACTTTTCGAATATTACAAAAATGCAGTTCTAACTTCCAACCAATGGAAAATTAACTAATTTAAACCACATTTCTAGTGTAGACTTAACTGAAAATTCTACAACAGAGAGGTCAAGTGTTTAATGCGTCAGAAGCAAGTTTTAGTCAAAGGATTTCTTGCATATTTACTTCATCTACAACAGCATATTTCAATTTGTCACACCTGAAGACAAATGATAAACAAAAGATGTGAACAAAGTAGTTGATTTGGATTCTTAGCTAGAAGTGTCCTGTCCAGCTCACATGATCTTTATTACACAATCAGTCTTGGAACACACACAAACAGCCAGTCCCGATTTGTAGGATGCCACTGGTTTCCCTTTCCAGCAGTGACTGGTTACATTAAATTTCTTTCTTTGGGTTCACAAGCTCTTACCTGTTTAAATGAAGAAAAATCCAAATCTTGACGCGTGGTACAGCTCAGGTGGGCAACCGAGAAACAAGAGAAAACTTAATGAGAACGGGCATTTTCGCAATTACCGATTTAGTTTCTTTCACTCTTTAGCACATGCAGAAATAACATCTATTAACCAACTTGTCTATAACTATAACTAACGATGAAGGTGAACGAACGAAAATTCTGACGTTTTGGGGAACAAGCGAGCAGACGTACTTTCGGGGAAACTGTCAAGCAGCGTTGCCATTTTATGAAAATCGGCAGCCAAATAAAATGTGTTTTCAAAACACCAAAACACGATTAACACGTTAACAGAACACGAATTCAAAGAGAAATAAATTCACAGTCTTTATCTGTGATACGAATATAAATTATATAATCAATTAAAAATGCAAAGTAATACCCGAATATTTCATTATTTCCATATTTATTTAACAAACGGTAAAAACTATGAAAATAAAAAAACGATGAAGAAATCAGGACAAGCAGCAAAACAGCTTAGGGAATGCAGTTAGTCTTGGCGAGTGAATTTGTCGAACGACGTGTCATTATCCGAGATTCGATAACCAAATAGACTTGTTCCAAATTCTTCTCACCCCAGCGAATATTGTTGCGGATACCCTCCAGAATCCCGTTCGTGAAAGCGCGATTGAGTTTCTTGTCTTTATTTTCCAAGTCGGACAAAATCCGGGACATCTTTTTCGTGACGAATAAATCACATAAAGAAAAGCGGAATTGGGTATATTTCAAACCAATTAGATGCTCAACTGAATGAACAATTTACCTCTTTCAATTCGTCTGGTGTACTCAGAAATTTGGCGGCAGAGGTGAGCAGCTTCAAATTATCGCCAGACCTTCTATAACTAAAACTAAAAGTCCACGCAAATCAAAATGTTTAAAAAAAAACCGACGCATTAAAAGTCTAAAATTAAATGTGTTCCTACTGTCGCCCTAGGATCTCCCAGTTGGTCGCCAAAAAGTTCAACACCATGGAACGAGCGACGTGATTTTCCGTCATTTTCTCAATGGTGGCGAACGTGTCGTGCGGGTCCTGTTCGATTGTCGGCGAAAACACGCGCGAAAGAAGCTGTTTCAAACGATCACGATCTTGACTGCAACTCATGGCCGATAAAATCTTTGTCCGCTGTGACGACCACATGTCGCAAAGACTAGCTCGCCACGCCCAGTTCCATTCTTCCTTGCCACCGTAGCGAATCACCGCACACCAATTGCGCTCCAAATGTTCCGTCATTGCCCTGAATTATACGTAGGACCATTTTAAACGGTTCAATTCAACTCAAATCATATCAAAGTTGTTACTTTTTCTCTTCGGGGGTAATTGAGCCGCCCATTTGAGCGTGAAAGAGGCGCATGACTTGATCGACACACACACCGTCGTCACTCCAGTTCAGGCAGCCAACTCCATCCAGCGGATCACCAACTCGAACCCAGTCGTTGTAGTCGCCTGGCTCTCCATGGTCGGTTTTCTCGAACTTGAATCTACTGGTGTATTCCTGTGAAAATGAATGAAATGATTTATGATCTTTTGATCGTGAATGTCAGTTCGCGAACCTTGAACAGATTATAAAGCGATTCGTTGTGTCTCGACCGTTCCTGGATCAATTTCAAGTGGAATAAACTGGTAGACTGGACGAACTCGTCGTTGACCAAAGTCAGATACTCGATGAGTTCAACAACCACTTGATAGTCCAAATATCCGGCTCCAGCCAGCGTGAAAGCGTCGTCAATCAATTGAGCCCGAGTCACTTTCGGGATGACGGTGTGATTGAGCATCAGCTGATTGGAGATCAGTCGCCAATTGGCTTTGTCGTACAACACTCGACCGTAGATGGCGAATTGGCCGTTGACGAGAATCCAAGTGTCCGGTTCTTGGTCTTCTGCTGGTCCGTCTCGGTTCAACACCTGAGGGAAATAAGGAATCTCCAAAGTCGGACGTTCGGGCGTGAGCCAAACTCTCGGATATGTCCCTTCTCGGGTGAAATCTGGCCGTCTGCCATCCGTCATGGCGATGGGGATCCACCACAAGGCATTGACCTGTGATGAATTGCTTCGGAGTAACGGAAACGGCATCTGAGACAGCCGAATTCGCCCGTTGCCGGCCAGAGAGCAACGAACGATCGGATAACTCGGCTGATGGGTCCAAGAATTCATGATCTTCGTGACGTTCATCGTCCGGCCAAATTCGCGGTCCTGGTGCAGTTGCTCGTTCAAAATCTCCATGAAATTTCGACTGTTGACACTCTGGAATTGACTGTGTGAATAAAAAACAAGTCGTTTAAGTGAATTACGAATTGAAAAAGAGGTTAAATAATTTGTGATTCGTAATTAATTATTATTATCAATTAAATGTGACTAACTAGCGATCCATGTAAGTGATGAGTGCGTTTCTGAATTTCTCATGTCCAACGAAATTGCGTAACATCAGGAATAAACCACTTCCTACGACAGATTTTGAGTATTTTTGTGTGTCAGAAAAAAAAAACTAAATTAATTTCCTATTACCTTTACTGTAGGAAAGTGGATCAAACATCTTTTCAGCTTCTTCGGCCGTCTCCACTTGTCGGATGACCGTCAGCGGTTCTGTTCGCTCCTCTTCGAATTTCATGGCGGATCGAATGGATTTGTGGCGTTCGGCCTCACAACGATACGTGTCGTTTGGCATTGCCTAAACAGCAAATTGTAGTTGCAGTTTAAATTATTACGGTATTTGATTTTGAAAATTATTCAGACATAATCGGTTAATTCCATCTCGAAGAGTGAACTCATGCCTTCATTAAACCAAATGTCACTCCACCAATTGGAAGTAACCTTTTAATTAAAAAAAAATGAATTAATTTCTCATTGGAAAATTATAAATTTCAATCAATTTGTCACCAAGTTGCCGAAAAACTGATGCGCCAATTCGTGCGCCATTATTTGAATGAGAGTAAAACGGTCGTCCTCGCTGTCAGTTTCCTTGTTGTGATAAAGTCGGTTTTCCCTATTTAAAGTTCAATTCAATTAGATTTATAATAAAATTTATATCAATCAATTGATTATACCGAAAGAGGATGAGACCCCAGTTCTCCATGGCCTCGAAATGGAGTTGAATTGGCGCGGTTATAAAATCAATTTTGGGTAAAGTGAACGGCTGACGGACGTATTTCACCAAATAGTTGAGCAGGTCGCCGGCGACCGCCATGGATTCCTTTAGATGGGGCAGCTGGTCCGGCCGTCCCCAGAAGCGCAACTTGACGGACCGGTCGCCGTCCAACTGATAAATCGTCTCCAAACTCTCATAGTCCGTCACGAACATGGCCAATAAATAGGTGGGCATGGGCGGCGACCGTGAAAATGACGTCCACATCCAATCGCGCGTGGTTGTCCTTTTGTAACATCAAAGTTAACACACACATTAACGCGCAACTTTTCACCGTTATATAGGACCATCGATGTATAAGGAGAAAAGGTCAATTTTGGCATGACAGATCGCCAGGGACTTACATGGCACGGCTGGAAATTTCGGGCATGTTGGACAGGGCCGTCATGGCGTTGCTGTGACCGACAACCACGTCAAAAGTCATTTTTAATCCCGGCTCGTCCAGGCAGGGAAGAACTCGACGGGCGTCGGTCGCTTGCATTTGCGTTCCACCGAACCAACTAAAAATCCAATCATTTAAAATTTTAAAATTCAAAAGTCAATTCAAGGAATTATTTTCTTACCCTTGGTGGCAGCAGGAAGTGACGTCATTCTTGTAATTGGCTCTGTAAAATCCTCTGGAATCCTCTCTAACCTTGCCCAGGTAATACAAACCGATGCGGTACTTGTGACCCTTGAGCAAAACCTGTTTGAGAACGATGCTCATTTGCTCGCGTGTTGTAGGTATACACTATACACCTTCACGTTCTTTTGTCAAATATATTGTGGGAGACACCTGCCTCAATTTCTTGGCTTCAAGTTGGTATTTTGATCTTGACAAGGGACTTTTCAAATTCCGTCATGACCAAAACTGCAATCAACTATTAGAATTGATGGGGGTACTCCATGGCAATAGATTCTTCACACCAATCATCACTATCAATTTCTTCCTGACTTCATATGGATATATTCCAGAGTATAAGAAAATAAATTAGGAAATCCATTAAAATATTAGGTAAATAATAAACAACAAAAAACATATACACAACCTAACAGGATAATTATTTTTTGTTTCATTGTAATCATTCCTTTTTTTTTTTGTTTCTTTTTGTATGTTAAAACATGGTGGAATTGTGGGTGGAGCCGTGGAACAAATAAAACACAATTCTACTTTAACATCTTTACTTGAATTGTACTTTCTTTTCTTTTTGTTAAGCTTCCTGTTTTCTTTCTAATCCTGTGTCTTTAAGAAATGACTTAAGTATGTAAAAAGGCCTTACACACTATCAGATGCTAATAAGAGACAATAAGGCTTCCAGCATGGCTAATCAATTTAGGAGAAATTTCTGCAAAAGATAAGTTTGAGTTTGGCAACCCACACATGTTTCAATACTTCTTTCTAACCCTTCCTAAACAAAAAATTTCCTTGATGTAAATGTCATGCTATGTCCTATCAAAATACAGCGTGCTTTTTCTGCTGTGAACCAAAAGAATTCACTCTGCCCTATCTACTTCACACACTTACACTGCTTTCACTATAACCATAACAAATGTTCAGGAACTTTAGTGTGTGAATGAGATATGAAAAGATGAAAGCAACACCTGTTACCTCTTCTGGATGAACAACTGGTACCCCATCATTCCAGCTAAAACAACAAAATGTTGTACATCTGGAACCTAAAAAGAATAAAAGAAACGATTATTATTAGCAGCTTCATAACTTTCAAGAGTTTCATTTCTGATTTTCAATTTTTACTATACTCTCTTCGCTGAAATTCAATAAATCTTACAAAACTAACTGTGGAAAATTGTTCTTCTCCCCAACCACAATCCACGCTTCACGGTGCTTTATTGCACTGCTTTTTTGGTATGACACCAATTGTTGACGTATGCCGGTGAACGCCTCTTTTTTTTTAGATAAAGCATTATGGCCAATGGGGTTGCTGGCCAAGTAGCTCGCGAAATTCGAGTGTGTATATATGTTATTTTGCCACGTAGCGACATCTAACCTTATAAAATGTTCGGCGGGACTTACCCTAACTACAAGTCTACAACTACATAAGTACCTATGTATAATTTTTTTTCTACTCTAATGTTTTTCAGGAAAGAAATAATTTAAACTGAACTAATCTAATCGATATTTTTCGCTACACTTTTTTCGGTTTTCAATCATCCTCTAAATCGAAAATTGATTTCTTCAAAAAAACCTGCTCAGTGCTACCACCTGTCGGCTTAAGAAGAAACCCTTTGCCTTCTCCAAAGAAAGAAAAAATTTGAAAAAAAGCAAAAAAACTGAATGCTGAAAAATTTAGTAAAAGTTTTAATACGTTGGTTTGGCATAGTTCCCAAAAAGTGTGATATCATACTAATATCCATCTTTGTTTGGACTTTTATTGCCTGACATTTTGTATTTCTTCCTACAAACGATTGCTAATAATCTACTTGTTAAAAAAATTCTCGTCACTATTGTACGTAATGCAACAAAAGATCTGCACGCAAGAGACGTAGAAACTAGTTTAATGTAAAAACTGTTGTATAGCCTTCATTGAAATATTCCGTCATTATTAGCTCAATTTATTCCGGTTTGTTCGCCTTAAAGCGCTCAAGGTTCGACATTCGAATGAGTTCTGTTACTTTTTCAAATGTTGTTGCATCACGTAATCCACAAAAGGTTTGAAGGTTACAACCCAAATTCTTTTCGAAATTATAGATTACCCTATGTCTCACCTGTTGTCCCATGCCTCCCACATTAACCGCAGTTAATCGTAGGCTACTAAATTTTATTTTACTCCCACCTCAAAAAATTAAAAAGAAATATAGCACTTCAATTACTATTATTTTCTCCACTGATTTATCGATTGGCTAGAGACGAAAAAGTTGCTATGGAAATCTTACAGCAAGAAAGGTAGTAATTCAAAAGAATGTCGGCTATGTTTGTTCTCGATCAATCTTTGCAGCGACGACACACATTGCTGCTGCTTTCTTGGGATGGAAAGCTCCGTTGCCTTTCTCTGCTGGTTGGCAACACCATCGTGCATATTGGTCACAAATAACCCATGAGCTGACTAGATTCTAAAGCGGATCTAGGCTATTCTATATAGCCTTTAGGAAAATATACTACTTGAGCTTTACGTTGCGATTCCCGATACATTTTTGGCGTGTCGTTGTTCGGATGTAACGAATTACTATTTTGGGCATATAAAAGATACATCACGAGCGAGACAGTGGACACACATATATGTCCACGTCATTTAGTTCACCGACAGAATGCCAATGATGCAACTTTCCGTAAGGAGCATTTCAAGAGGTTCCACCATCTCAAAGAGTTTCACTGTTTGAGTGTTTGCCGTGTGAATAATGAGCAAATCACATAATCAAAGGATATTCCATGTGAACGAGCCTGTAGCGCTTCCTTTTTATATAACTGCTCTTAGGGTATTATTTTTTTCTTCCTGTCGTGGCCACGGTTAACTATTATATGATTGTAGGTTTGGACTTTTTTAGTACCATTAATTCCAAATCACGAGGGAACTCGATGATTCTTCAGCCCTGTCGGCCGTTGCAAGCTGATTTCTTCTGAAGAGTTGCGTGGCTTTTACAAATAAGCTTTAGGCTTTATACCTTATTGAATTTTAAAGTCCATTTCAAGAAGTAAAAAATCGGAGGTACAATAAAAGAGAAATTGGACGTCGAATGTTCACCAATAAAAGGTTTAGTATCTCTGACATTCTACGTGAAGAGATTGGTGAATAAAACATTTAAGGCAACACTAGCTGTCCATCTAGTTTTAAATATTCATGCAAAATACCGGTTTGGGTTTGGACATTGAAGCACTTTCGAAGACACTCGAGTAACTATTACTAAATGCTATAAATACCCATTTTATCAGTAATAGGGTAAAATACACAACTAGCATAGTGAAAACAAATTATAGTCGCTAAGGGCGCGGTCTAGTTGGTACTAGAATGTGATTATTGGTAAACAAATGCCAAGTCCGACGTGAAAATAAAACTGGGTCAGACAAAAAGTGATCGCCCTTCACCGATTACGCTAGAGTATATAAGCCTCATTTATCTATTTGTCCTATCATTCGTGAAAGCGATCAAGCAAGTCAACATGAAGCTGGTAAAGAAAATCAAGTTGCTCAAAAATCGCCAAGTTAATTCTTATAATCAATTCCATTCCTTTTAACATTTTTACAGTTCATCGTCGCCGTCCTCATCGCCGCTGCTGCTGCAGCTCCGTCCAGCTACCCCTCGTACGAAAAGAAGTACGAGAAGGACTACAAATACCCCGAGATCACCATCACCAGCCAATCTGATGAGCGCAACCTCGATGGCAGCAGCCAATGGAGGTAATAAACTATTTCTTCTTATTTAAAATGTTTTCCAATTTACTAAACTGTTTAATTGTGTAACAGCTACGCCCAGTCTGACTACACCACCCGCGAGGAATCTCAGGTCCAGAAGAAAATGCAAGGAGTCAAGTACGATTCTTACGGCAAAGCCACCTACGAGGATGTTATGGGCAACACCAACAAGGGATCTTCCTACTGGGTTTCTCCCGAAGGCGAGAAGTTCACTTTGACCTGGGTTGCCGATGATGCCGGTTTCCAGCCAAAGGGTGACCACTTGCCCGTCGCTCCCGTCCACGTCTACGAGCTCCCAGTTGCCCCAGTCCATGAATACGAACTCCCCGTTGCCCCCGTCCACGAATACGAACTTCCCGTTGCCCCCGCCCTCCCCTACAAACGCACTGGAGCTGGATACTAAATGATTTAAATGCCATTGTGGCTCATGTGCTAATATGAGCTGCCCTATGTCAACTTAAATTAATTTATTCTAAATACAAACAACTTTTCTTTATCTCGGTCAAATTTAGTTTTATCCATTCTTTTAATAATGAAAAAATTCTATATTCTTCTAATTTGAGGTTTGTCTGCAGATCATCCCATTGCTGTTCTTCCAAGAAAATCAGAAGGTTTCAAATTATGAGAAAGAATAAAGCAAAACTCTTGAAACTACAATGATTAATACGTACTAAAGCACGAAAGAGCTTAAAACTTGTTCTGCAGGAACAACACTGGATTGATTTTCCCACAAACAACCTATGTGTGTTTCATAATTCAGATTACTGATTGATTTTAAACTTAAAAAATATTGCAATTTTGATCTCTAAAAGCAAAGAGCACATAGAAAGTTTTGTGTTTAACAGGCTTCTTCGAATATCAACAAGATTACTGCTTTCCAGATAAACTAAAATTACTTTAACATTATATGTAATAATTTCAAATTGTATTTTACCTTCAAGCTGGATTTCGAATATTATCATTCCGTTTTATTTTTAATCTTAATCGACTTCGACTCGCCTCGTTTTTGAAACTTGTAAATAAAACGAAGCAGACGACACTCTTCTTAGAAATCGATAGAAATCATTTTTTTCGACCCCTCTCATTCAAACCGCTCCAAAAGACAAAAACCATTAACGTAGTTTTCTCACCCGCACCCCAGATCCATTAAACGGATCGGAATTATATTAGTATCAAATAATTCATTTCAACAAGCTGCCTCAGCAGTAAAAAAAAAAGTTAAAAAAGAAATCCTTTTAGGACCCTCTTGGAAAGCAAAAACGGAATAAAATCTACTCTCCTGTAATAAATGAATAATGGGTAACGCATTAACTAATCCATAGACACATCAGATAAGCTATTCTTTATCGTGACTTATTTATTGAAAAAAAAAGTCTATGGTGGATAAGTGACCCACTTTTACTCTCCACCTCACTCCCACATTCCGTCTCAAGCCTTGTTTGACGAAGAACGCCAACAAAAAATGAAAGTGTGTTTAGAGTGATTCATCCTTCTCGGAGAACTTGTTTTCTGTATTTATTCTGCTGTTGGGCAAATGCCGAATGTAATACACGCTACACATTGAGTCGACCATGAGGCCTGACGAGAAAAAAAGGACCGACTCTCACGACATAGGAGTGATTCGCATGCATAGGAAAAACCAACGATAACGTGGAAAATTACTGGATAAGAAAAAGGAGAGCGTACCAACTGTTGAACCTAATGCAACTAACAATCAACAGGTGGACATGAGTAGATTTGGCACACACAATGTGCCCCACTATAGCTCCGTCGTGAACAAAACACTGAGTCATATTTGCACGGACTCATAACATGACGCGATCGATCGGCAGCAGCACTTAGACGAAAAAGGCCTGGTAATCCGCCGCAAATGGATGGGGACCGAATGCGAACGGATCTGCTAGATGATAAGCATCCACAGCATTGTCGTAAGCCACTGTGTTGAAAGGCACCGGGATCGGGGCCTGTGCTGGAACAGCGGCGACGGGAAGTGGCGCGGGATGGATTTGCTGGACGACAGCAGGAGCGTCCAGAACCAATGGAAGCGACGTTGGAACATTCACGGGAGCGTAGAAGGGAAGTTGAACGGGAACTTCCACCGCGGCGACGGGAACCTTGTAGGCTTCTTTGACGACGACGGGAGCACGCATGATGGCGGGAACGGCGACTGCGGCTGGGCGAGCGGGAACATTGCGAGTGACGGAAACGGAAGTGTCGCGACCGCCGCTTGGTCGGTGGTTGATGCTGTAAGCGACGTTGCTGTCACCCATGTTGAAGAATACATTGCTACGACTAACAGGAGTCCTGTTTCCTAATTTGCTGCTGGTGAAGGCGACAGACGTGCAGTTGGCGGCTACAAAGATAGAAAAAAGGAACAGAATGGCCTATGGTAGCGTTGGCCATTGCCATCCGGAATTAGTCGTCAGCTGTGAGGATTTTTTAATTGAATCAAAATGTTGTTTGTACTTACAGTTTTCATTCTAGGACTTCGCTGATGCTCAAGCTTTCGAGAGGCTTCTAAATCACGGACTACCTGTTGATCCTCTGAGCATGCGGGTTTATATAGAGCACAATGTAAGACTTTGGGTGTTATGTTGTCGTGTTGGGCTTCCTTAATGCGGATGGGTGCGGTCGTGACCTTCCACGAGCGGGAGTAGTCTAAAACAAAAAATGAACTGAAACCTTCATTGAAGTGAAGATGTTGTTCCCTTCAATGTCGTCGGGTGTTGTCCTTCTCATCTTGATAGCCATGGACATTGGTCCAGTCTTATTCATTCTTGTGGAACGGTGCCCTGTTATGATTTGCCAATAACCCAATCAAGGTCTTTTGGATGAAGTTATATTTTTCCGCCTCCTCCTTCCTGCCGTATGACCATAGAGTGATTTTTATAATCATTTTATCCTCAAGCAGCGTTAACACGATCTTCATAGCCACTACACACTGCACTAACCTGTACGGTATTATAATGTTGCAATTCCGTCGTCAAATATCGAATCCTTATAAGAATTTTAAAACTGGTTTTATACTGCAGCTGATGTCTGGCCATGTCTCGACAAGGTATTCTTTTAAACAGCACCCTTAAACCATCTTCCTGTTATTAAGGTGGGGCTCTTCTGGTGAGGGTTAAGAAATCTGAACGCCTGAAATTTTTTTTTTCCAAGGACGTCATCTTTAAAATTTGAGGTCTTCCTTGCCAGATTTTCATATAGGGCAAGATTGATTGCTTGGATTCTTGGATTATTCTGTAGCAGTATTGAGTTTGAAACCACATAATTGATAGGAAACCTGCTGGCGGCCACCATCTCCAATTTTCAATTTCGTTGCCAAAAGTTGTTTCCTTTCGAGCGCTTGACAAGAAGAAGGCCAACTCAGAAGCTGCAGCTTAATTCAGATAGACTCGCTAGAATTTCAATTCATTTTCATCGGTTGAAATCAATTTTATTTTACAACGAACTGCTTGAATATTATTTCACTCCTTTTTGTCGATTTGATTTAGTAGACACACATTAATCCTGAAGAGATCACGTCGCCACAACTGCCTTAGTTGCAGTGTTGCAGTCAAATTTTTGAAATATTTCAAGAGAAATTTCGAGACAGAAAACGATTTATTTTCAAATTGCAAAGTTATCCTGCAATCTCGTTCTCCGCCTTTGAACCCTCAAAATATTTGTAGAGAGAGTTTCAGTCGCCAGGGATTCACAATATGCAATTAGATCATAGATCACCGTCATCATACACCAGAATAACCTGAAAGCAAAATGGTATTACGATTTATCATATGGCAGTTTCAAAATGTGAAAGTACGACCCGTATAAAATAAGAAACGCAGAGACAAAACTCAGTGTGAAAGGTTGCAGCAATCTGCCCTTGTCTTGGAGAATCGCCAACATTTGAGTTGATTTTCCCAAACAATGCGAGATTAGCCAAAAGGTTACATCGCTATAGATATCAGAGCTATAAGAGATATAACTGTGCCGGAATTTGAAACAGTCGCTATTGTTTCGATGGGATCGAAGAAAAAATAAGAGTTGCTGGTCAATATACGGTCTACCGAAGGCATGCGCCAGGAAGTTCGCCTTTTTAAGTGTGTATATAACCTTCGAAATTACCATCAAAGAGAGAGAGAAGGGGGGGGGAGGAGGAAACGGCAAGTTAGCTTAATGCTTGGCTTCTCCGTTCTACTTACCGAATCAGTTATTTCGTTATGGGCAAGCAATTGGAGTCGGAGGAGCCTTGGACACCATCACGTAAGCCGGATGAAACGGAGACAGTACAAGGTCTCCGGTTTCTCGTCCGTCAGAGTACTACGCGAAGAACTTTGGTTATTTAACTACCTTCGTGCGCAACTCAGATGTCTTGATAAGCACGCTCCGAATTAACATTAACGTTAAACTACTGGCGTATGTAAACGCGTTGTCGTTTATGGTTGAACGTTAACTTCAAATTTGATACGCATCTTTTCGTTTCTCATTGGGCGGCCAGTTCGAGATTGTAGCACTTAGGAAACTCGCAACAACTTCTCAAACTTATTTGGCCCAATTGAATGGAACTCGCTTTTCCCCCTAATTGTTTCAGTTGTTAATGGACAAAACTCAAATCTCGACGATGGGAAACTTCCGTTTTTATTGCGTTACAAACTAACAAAAATCTTTGGTGTGCCGTGAACATGTCGTTTCGTGAATCGTGAAGCGAGTGCAATACTCTAGGCTACGAAAATTAAGCCGGGGTGACCACCAGCAGCAAACGGGTAATAAGGGGAGTAAGTGTATGGATAATAAGCGGCTGGATAATGTTTAGGTTGGCGAAATGAAGTAGTAAACGGGGCGTAAAAGTCAGTCCCGGGGTAGACGAACGGATAGGCGACGGTCGGATGGACTGCTGGTGCGGGAACAGTAACAGGAAGGTGATGAACAAAGTGTTGGGGAACGGGCTCCTCTCTCTTGACGGATACGAAAGAACTGTGTCCTCCAGTCGAATCCGGTCTGTGATCGATGCTGTAAGCGACTTGACTGCCACCCATGTTGAAACGGACGTCACTGCGACTGACGCCGGCGGAGGCCGCCGCAACGAATACCAAACACAGAATAACAACCTGTCGAGTCAATCCATATTACCATCTCAAAATAAATCAGAAAATTCTGGCCGGATTAGAGATAATATTGGTAAAGATACTCACGGATTTCATTTTTGGAGCTGAGCGTTGTACGATCAATGCTAAATGGATTCGCTGACTTTGCAGTAGAGAATGAGTTGAATCGTTTGAGAACTCCACCTTTTATATGATGCACAGCAGACTGGCCACAGTTGGATTTCCCAGCACCAATTAGTTCCCGATGCTCTCGTTCACCATTTAACGCAGCTATTAAAATCGGGAATAAGAGTTCCGGTGGGCGCGGTACATTATCTTCTCACCCTTCAAGGGGGTCTGTTACCTCTGCAGTTTCCGGATAATTTGTGACCTTCACTTAGGTGAAGGTTAAGCGCGATCGGTGGGCCTTCAAGGCCTGTATATCGATACGCTGATGTACACTTTTTCACTAAAATGACACGGCAGGTAACATACAGCTTGTTGTTTTTGAATAATAAATATGTAGAACTCGCGAGATTAAGACTTGCGTACATCCGTTTTATTTTATTAGAAAGGATTGCACCTTTTAACATTACCTTTTTGGGTGTCCGTGAATTTATTTCGATTCCACGGTAAAAAACCTTTTGTTTTAACTTCCGGCTACCCCGCCGCCGTTCCGCCGAACAAGAGTATAGATACGTATTGGTGTTATATGTTATGCTTTCCACTTTGACCATGACTTGGTTGTCTAGGTTTTATTTGTATTGGTGCTTATTATTTTACAGCAGGGTTTAACCACCAATCTACCCGACTTTTCAAGATGTTAACAAATCAAGCCAAAAGTCGGCCAACGTGAATCGGTTTGACATTGTATTGTAGGAATAACCAGATTATCAACTAAAATAATACGCATTACAATTTACGTACTGTCGAGTTTTACCGCATATGCGAAATAATCGGTAACAGTTCGTCTGACGAATGCAACAGGGTTTGCAATATAATATGGCAAATTAATTATTAACATAATAGTAGTTGTAACTATTTGCTTGGTGATTTTCTTCTTCGACGGCGGGCTCTTGGATTGTTTCAAAGACAAGACCGTTTTTGTTTCTTCTGATCTTAAAATTCCACCTTCTTCGGGCGTTGAAAGCTGATCTCAAATTGTCCAAAGTTTTGATGAAATTATTGAATCTCCTGTACGGAGTGTTGGTCTGGAAGTGTATCAACCGGCTGTCAGATAAGTCGTCTGCCGTGTCAAATGACTCATCATTGTCAATATCATCCCGGAATTCCATTTTATTTTCGGGCTCGAATTCTCTGTCAACCACACTGCTGGGATAGTATGGGAAAGGGCGTGGTGAACAGGGAAACACCCGGAACTCGGGAAAATCTTCAGGATAGTACGGCCCTTGGTACGGCCAGGGAGCTGGAAAGTGTTGATCGTAAAACGGTAGCAGCGGGTAGCCGTGGCGACTGGACGGGTCATAAAACGGATATCGCCAAGCACTTACGGCTGACATCAGGGCCAAAAGCACTGCAACGATCTGTGAGAGCGGAAAGAATACAGGAAATGAAACTATGGCAAGCTAAAAATAATTTGCGGTGGAATGTTGAAATATCGGAACAAATCAGGAAGTAATTTATAATTAATTCAGTAATAGTTATAGAATCTCGTCCTTACGTATTTCATGGTAGTAATCGACTGTTTGTTGGACGCTTTCTGCAGCCATTGAAGCTACTTCGACTGAGTTTTATAGTACCGACGAGGGCGAGTTTTGGGAAGATCAAACCGACAACTTTTTTTTTCTTCTTCTGATGGCTTCCGTAAACACGACAAAGCTGGTCATGGAATTTCAAAAACAAGTTCCTCCCTCGAGTTCCTGCTGCACACTCTTTTTTGGATAAGCCAATGGAATTCGAGTGAATGCTGAAAATGAAATGATATTTCCTTCGTGGATTCTATTCTCTTATTCACGCCAATTAGATTGACCTGTTGTACTGGTTTGATTTCCTCGGAATATAGGAAAAGATTGCTTAATGTAAGTTAACAGTCGTGATGTGTGTTCTTTAACTAATGCTGTAGAACATCGATCATCAAGTTATCTGTCTTTTCAGTCCTAACTAAAAGTGAAATGGGAAAAATAAAGGTCATTGAATTCTTTATCAAATTTTTGTGTATTTTTTTACTGATTGAAAAAAAATCTCACGGTGTAGGAGGATTTCAATAAATATTCGTGAATGACCAACAGGCATGAATTACACAAATTATTTCAATAGTTGGTATCCTTCAGCTTCAATAATCACAGATTCGTTTTCATTATCGATAACCGCTGGTGCACTTGAAACTCCAGGGTAATTGATAACTGTCGGTGCGCTAGCAGTATTCACAGGTTTGAAGCCCTTAATCCAAAATCGAATCGGTCTAAATATTACTCCCGAAAATAATCGATTTAGAAATTCTTGGACAGGATTAGCGTATATCTCAACAGAATCATCATCGGTGGTCGAAAAAAGGCCTAGAGTTTTGTCCGAGAGAGAAAACTTGGATTCCATCCCGCTTGGTCCATTCATTGCAAACGCACCAGTGTCTATCAACTGATGTAGTGAATAATAAGGGGACACGTAAGGAACGTAATAATACATCGGAGTATTGATTGGGTAACCAAAGTTAACATTTTCCTGGGTATTAAGCCGCATCATGGGCACGGCCTCTACGGTCAGCAGTGTCAAAATCAATAGGTACATCTGCGAATCGATTGCCAAAGAATTAGCGAAATTATTGTAACATTTTCAATAAAATGTCGTAATTTGAAATGTGCCTTACGAATTTCATGCTGGTATACTATAAAAAGTTGCACAGTTCTTCACCCACAAACTCACATTGTGATAACCGCAGTAACTACACGTGAAGCTTTTATACCGGCTTGGCGACTCACCTTGAACTTGCATTTCATCATGTTATCTTCTCATACATCTAATAAATAAAATTGCCGAGGTATATTTTCACTTGCCAGAAGCTTCTCAAAAACAAGTTCTTCCAGCCATTCCATTTCAGTTCGATCAACCTATCCCTTTTGGATGCGTCCGATGAGGAGACAGCACGAAGAAGATAACCCTCAAAGGCAGTCAATAACCTTACCAGCACAGTCGTTGGGTCTCAAACGATTGTGGATCAAAATTTATTCGATGCCTAATAAGACGCTGTTGGTCAAAACCCTCCGGTATTTTCGTTGGATAAATGCCAGCCAACACCCCAAATAAGTTGTGAATATTTTAAAGCGGGTATATAATAATGCGTAATAATGCATTTTCTCGATCTATCAACCTGTTTAGTAATTTCGTCTTTGATCTGTTTAATTTTATTCGAAAAATTCATTTTAGAAAGCCAACAACCTCAGTTGTACACCGAATGGCGAATACTTATTATTTAGGAAGTATAATCTGCATTTTAATGAGATATTGATAACTTTCTGAGCTGTCGTTTATTGTAGCATGGTGCATCCATAATCAGATACGAACAAAGGATAGGGATAGAGATCAATTGGGTTTCAATCGGATATCACGGTCGGGGTCGGGCAAATGGATTCAATAAATTCATACTTGAGGTAAAGATAGAGTCGTTAATGTTGTTTAAAACTGGTCTCATAAGTGGTGGTCCACTGGAAACAGTGGCAGGTCTATTTGGCCGATTGGAAAACAAAGAGGGCCTGTTGAACAGTCGGTGGAATAACGTGAGTAGAGGATAATTATATACAGCGTCAGATGCAGACGAAAAAGATGGGCCAGCATCAGTCGATCCGGAATGGAAAGTCGATGAGGATGCGGATGCAGAAATCGCTGATGTAGGAAGGGTATGCGCTGTATTTAGAGGGTTCGAGGTGAACCATTTGCTTTCATTCTCGTCTTCTTCCATGCGGAGGAGTTGGTCATTGTTTAAAAGCAACTGCTGGTAAAAGAGAGGCGAATAATCAGGGCCGGAATAATAATCCGCCGGAGTCGGTTGAACGGCGTTAGGGTAATTTATCTGTGGGAAGGACTTGAAAGTGTACGTGGGGTGCTGAAGTAACAGCGGAGCTGTTTGATGCTGGTGGGTGTTAAAGGCGTAAGCAAAGTTGCCACCCTGGCGATATGTCTGAACCGTACCAGCATCTACAATCGCCACCAGCGCTAAAATCAATGGGACTGTCTGCATCAGTGAAAGAAATGTTGCACAATTTACCGATTGAGTTGTTTGTTTGATCTTAATTCACTTACGAAATTCATTTTGGCGAACCGTTAGTATACTAATTAATATCCAAAGTTCCTCGCCGTGACAACACGGAGATGCTTTTATCCTGACGTAAGACCGAGACACCACTGTGAACATTCGTGTCATCTTCCCGTCCGAGTTTATCGGAAAGACTTTTTTTTGAATAGAATCCTGATTTGTCTATGCAGGTTCCCTGAGGTGTTTGCTCTTGTCCTTCTTCGCCCTTCAGAGCTTCGTGAATGCTCCGCTAAGTTGCACCATTGCACTCGATACGGACATTTTGAATTATTATAAGGCAACAGCCAACAACCTGCTTTATAAAGCTGAAGGCATTTCATTAGAAACCGGAATTGTTGTTGCATTGTTTTGTATACTCACTTTTAATTGAAAATGCTGCAGTGACATCTACGATTCTAACTACAAATAGTTTACAACAAAATTCTTCTTCGAATCTCTTTTTTTATTTCAAAAATAAAAAAATAAATGGAATAGTATCTGGTAGTTGCTACCTTATTGTTGCGCCTGATGTGTATTGCATGTTTATTTTGTGATTTTTACAGTTGTAATAAGCGATTTATCAGATTATACAAATTCGGTTACATAACTTAGAACCGTTAGTTAGACTGCTGTTGAAATTTGACTGGAATTAGGAGTGAATTCAGGTTATAACGCACTGGTGGGCTAATCGCACAATCTCGGATACATATAGCAAATCTGGGCTTGAGCTCGATAAGTCAAAGATAAGGGCTCCATGGATTCAAACATGGTGTTTAATGTATTCTTCGTCCCAAGGGGCGCCATCAGAGGGGTGTTGGGGAGAACGTGACGGAAGAAATGCAAAAGTCGAGTCATCGGGCTGTTAATGACGTCGTAAGCCAAGTTGTTGCCAAGCGGAATGAACTGCGGAGCCGGTAAAAGTTCCACTTCCACGACGGCCAAAGCCAAAATCACGGCGACGATCTGCTGCACGTATAGACCCCGGAAACCGTTATAGTTTTCTACTTTAGTTTTCAGGATTTTAAAAAATAACAGTCTGTTTATATTTTTTGTACTTACAAGTTTCATCGAAGCTTGTTGATTATTTGTTGACCTCAACTCGGTTTCTGACGCCATTCGTTACACTTCAGAACGTTTTATACGGCAGAGTGTGTAGTGGAACGACACACGTTACGCGAACCTTTTTTCTCCCCCAAGACCGGTTTGATTTTCCTACTTAAGATTGCGCTCATCTGCCAGCAGCCAAGTCCTTCCTGGTATTCAAATTTCAAATAAGGTTATACATGTTGTTGCTTTGATTCTGTCAAAACGAAGAGATTGTGTTTTCCTCATTCATTTTCATTTGCTTGCGCGGGGCGTTTCATCAAAGATGTTCTGGCCACAACAATATCAGCAAGACACGCACTGCTAAACCGTGCCAAATAAAAATCCCGTTTTGATTTCGTATTAGTGGAGTGGTGGCTGCTTCGATAATTATTTCAGAAGAGCTACTCTCAATCGAATATGACCAGTTATTGTACCGATGAGCTATATACGGTCACGTGTCCAACCATATTCGGAGCAACTTTGTTTACTTCGATTTGTCTTTTCCTTGGTTATACCCGTTCAATCCGAATAAGGTGAGCTCATCTGTTATGGACAAACGATATTCAGATTTGGGCGTGGCTCATCGTCTTCTTTTCCGTTACGAAAAACTAGCCTACTCTCGACACGCATGGCATAAAATGTTTATTTTCAGCAATCCTACTTTTGCGGATAATAGGACAATGAAGGAATCGACTCTGTAATTCGTAGCACGATCAATCTAGATTTTTCCGCTGCTCTTGTCACTCCCTCGTACCAGTTTTTAGTTTGAATTCGTGCATCGATGAACTGCTGCGCAATCAAAACAAGTCCACTTTTTAGAAAAATAAAAAGTCTTCATTTTCGAATATCAAACTGGAATTCATTTTTTCGTACTGCCATTATAAGTTAATTCAATTGGATCAATTTCGATTGGTTTTTGCAACAGAAAATATTTTTTTTTTGTATTTTTCCCTTTTCTAACCGATAACAAAATCACAAGTTCAATGAGTAAATATGCATTAAAAGATAATCAGGGATAATTCGTGGTCGAAACGGTCATATAATAAGTGGTCAATCGGTGGTCAACAACAATAACAACAGGCGGATTTTAAGCGGCCTGAACAACAACGGAATCAGCGGCCTCGACCGGCTTCACTTCAGCGGCCGGCTTCACCGGCTCATCAGCGGCCAGGGGAAGGAGTCCGTACCCGGGGTACACCAAAGGAGATCCGACGCCGTACGGGTAAGCGCCATATGCGTAAGTGGATGGATAAAGGTACGGAGAAGGTAGGGCGACGGATTCGACCTTCTTGGCCTCGGTGGTCGCCTTACTGATTTCAACGGGGTTGATCAATGGGTATGGGGCAAAGGGGAAAAAAGGGTTGACGAAAGGCAAGGCAGTTTCGACCTTCTTGGACTCAACGGCTTTCACGTCAGCAGCAACGGGGTTGACCAGCTGGAATGGAGCGGGATAAGGTAGAACATGCTGGACGTAAGGCAGGCTGTTGACTGTGTAGGCGAAATTGGCACCCTGCTGGCGATTGTAAACGATTCCAGCATCAACGACGGCCAGGGCCAAAACTGCTGCAACAATCTGCTTACATATAAAAATGAAGGAATTAAAAACGACAATGATTTAAGTCTAGAATTGGATTGAGATTTTGACTCACGAATTTCATGATGACTTCGATGATCACAGCAACTCTGAAGAATCTGGTGCTTGTTGATGTGAATTCGCCAAGCTTTTATAGTGACGTCCCAGCACGAAGCCAAGTTGGCGAAAACTTTTGTTTTATTTTCTACCCGACAGCGAATTAGACGCGAAGGATGTATATCCCCAATTTGCACTTGTTGCCAGTATAGTAATAGCGAAGATGGGTGTGGTTCCTCTTTTGTCCAAATAAGGGAATAGTTACACGTGCTGCTAGGTTTTACCCTCAATGACATTGGCGTTGAAACGACGGTCGGTTGCCATGGGGAAACAACCGTTAATCCATATTGTAAACGACAATGTTTGAATTTGCGCAAGAGAGGAAATAACGTATAGGCATCAGAAGAATTATGAATAAGGGCTCCGCATTTGAAGTCAATAACCTTTGCTGAACTGCTGGAGACAGAAATTCATATCTATACGTATTTCTTGAGCTCTAAATGGCCGTCTTTTTCACTCATGGCCAAGGTCAGAGCACAAGAGCGACGTATTGCGGATGAGTCCACAACTTTTATTTATTCTTTTCAACATTTTTATTTTCTTCCTATTTGGTTTTGCCAAAAAACCTGACAGGACTATCTTTGGGCGTTGGCCATCACCGTGCCCTGAGGAGGACCGCCAGCAGAAAACTCACCTTCACTTCCATTATCTCCTCTCTTTTCTATTCCCCCATCTCGATTTTCTTTTGAAATTTGTAACTGGTTCATATCGTCCGAAATAAACACTTCAGTCGGAGAAGAGATGCTTCAATCCTCAATGTTTTGACACGGAGCATCTAATTTGGGAGTGGGATATTATAAGCGATACTTTTGAAAGGCTTTTTTTAAAGAGCTCTTCGTTTAGGATCTAACGCTTACATATACCGATGCATCGCGAAGTCTGTCGGCGAAATAATCGGAGCTCCTGTAAGTAGAAGAATATCTGCCGCAACTGGAATGACTGGCCGAAAGGATTTTCTTCCAGTTCATTCTGTGAAATGTTCAGTCATCGTGAAAATGATGCGTAAACATAGACATTTTGCCGGTAACTAATGAGATGATTCAAACAGGTGAATATACGGGAGCAGAATAATGGAGGAACTAGAAGAATTTCAAGGCCAATCTCTTGAAGCCAAAATCGCAATCTCTTGTTTAAAAAATGTATACGTATGCAATCGGGAAATGCCATTCAGAAATATATGAATTCAAGATAAAGGCGATTTATACATTATCATTTAAGATAAAAGGAAAATTCAGTCACTGAAACGTTTTATTTTTAAAGAAAAATTAAACAAGAAGCTCAAAATCTTCCCACACCCAAAAGTAGACAAGAATGACCAATCCCTTTCTTAGACTTATTCTCATGTGGGTGTTTTTTCTTTTTGCGCTGTTGACCGCGCGGCGATCGTGACAAGTAAGGAAAAACAAATTCTTTTAACCGAACTCTTTCGATGAACTCTTCTCACTGCCGTTAGTTTTTCGGTTTTTTCCTTATGCGCCGTCACCCGATGGCCTTGAAGACGGCTGCAGGTATAAGCACATGTGTGTGGTGATTGCATATTACAAAGACCTAATTGCGCAGCCGGAGATCGCTTATAATTATTTTCTGTTCGGTTTGGGTTAGGTTATTATCACGTTGTCGTTAATAGTCTTTAAAATTTATTGATTTCTTTTTCTTTTCAATTTTTCGCTTCTCGTTTAATAGTTCTTTTGAACTTTTGGGTTTTTATGTGCTCATTAAATGATGCGCATAATGAGCGCTCTGCAGAATGAAATAGAAAAACGATTGAACATTTTTAGCCAGAAGCCCCCCGCCTTATAACCCATTCGGAGCACTGCTGACGCGGTAGCGGTGGCATCCTCCGGCCCTGTCGTTCTCATTTTCTCACGCTACACCAACGACTCTGAACGAGGATAGCTTATTAATTCTAAACTATAATCTGCGAATGGAAATCAATTTTCGGTCCTGCTGGTACGAGAGTAGCAAGTTGGCATTTCCTTTATGAACTGCTGATAATAATGCTCTCTGCTGGCGCAACGGGTTATTCCACATTGTTAGTCGCCTATTCATCGGTCAACGCTCGTATGTTTTCACAAAGAGTCTACCTTACATTCGTTTTATCGTATCGTATAAGAATAATTCGTTTTGGTCGTCCTGTTTATCTCATCCGTGTGTAATGGTGGCAGTAGGGGTACAGTCGATTGTGAAACCGGCCAAAATGAAAACAAATAAACAGCAAAGTCTATTTTTTTTTTTAATTTATCTTTTGAAAACCCTGGCGGCAAAAGAGGCACGAGGCGGTGGATGAACGCTGAAGACTCTGAAGAGGAGAAAGATGGAGAGAGGGTGGGGTGGGTGGGAGAAGATTCGGAGGGCAGACGAAAGTAGAAAAGAAGTAAAAAGCCCTTGAACTTGAAGCGAAAGACCGTCAGTCGACAAGAGTCGTCTACCTGGAGCTGGTGCTGCAAAACTCGTCACAGGTGTATACACAAAAAAGACTACCGCAATAGCAATCAGAACAATCTCGCCAGACCTTAACAAACAAACGCAGAATCAACATGGGAGTCTGCAGGGTAAGTCATCTCATCTACAAATTACATTTAGTCGTACAAACTAGAATAACATTTGTGACACCGATATACTTACGTTTCAGGTTATTCTATTGGCGATGTTGATGGCCTGCTTGGTGGCCGGAGTTCCTCTTCCCAGCGAGAATCCAGCATCCGCCCAACAGGATCCAGTCGAAGCCCGGGAAGATCCCGACTTAACTGTCCACCGAGTGAGTTTTCTGAAATTTTAATTCTTCCCTATCTTCCGACGATATCTGCAACATCACCAATTTTTATTTTCTTTCTTTCTTCCACTCAAGTTGGATGCCGATGAAGCCATTCCAGCGGCTGAAATTGCGGCTGACATTGCTGCCCAATCGGAGATTTTCAGCGGCGATAACGTCGCAGCGGTAGATGTAAGTCTTGCACAGCTTCTTCTTTTTTTCTTCTTTTTTACCTATAGCTTTATAGTTGTCAGATGTACTTGGGAATCGATAAGATCGTTTTTTTCTTCTCAGAGCTGAATGACGCGCTTGTTAGCCTGGCTTTTGTCCGCTTCGTTATTATCAGCTCAAAAAAAGAAAAAGAAAAAAGGACTTTAACCTTTTGACGGCTGACAGGAACTGGCTGTATACATTTTATTTCTATTTCTCAAGTCCCTCAAGACCTTGACTCTTCTTTTGAGAGGCTCATTAAGAATTCTGTCGACTCCTCTGTCGTTTTCCCTTCTAGTCTTTGCCACTATCTGTCAGTCGTCAACACCAGCCCCCCAACGGTAAAAATGTCGACTTCCCTGCTGGGTGTGTGTTTTTTTTTCGGTTTCGACACAGGTGAACATGATGAAATCGGCTCGATAAGTTGAGCCGTGTTATCGCGTACCATCGCCGTTAATTTTTTATGGTACGACTCTGCAATTAAAAGTGATGGATGGGTATACTATTATTGGGAGTTCCCTTATAGAGAACAAAAGTAAAATTAGCTTTTTTCTAAAAATGTTATCACAAATCTTAGTAGTTCATAAACGGTGACGACATGATCTGATCATCTGGGCCGTTCTCAATAACATTTTCGTTCTTACCGGGTCGTTTTTTTGTTTGTCTGTAGAGAAACGTACCAACTAGTGTTCGGCAATTCGGAGTGGCCGTTCCGGAGTTGAAACTCAGTCATTTCCAGAGGTTCGATGATGAGGGCCGCTACAGTTTCGGCTACGCTTATCCCGAACAGGTTCGCATGGAATCCCGTTCCGAAGACGGAGTCGTCACTGGATCTTACTTCTACACAGACCCCAATGGCGTTCACAATCAGGTTTGTTAATTATCTTTTTTTTTAACATATATCCACACGACCTCAGGCGAAAGCCAAAAGAAGAGGTCAATAAACGAAGCAAAAGCGTTTTCCGCTTTTATTTTTCGTTCGTAAAAGTTGTATAATTTGTAACGGATTGAATAGAGGGCGCGGGAATTCCGGGCGGAATTTTGTTTTTGTTCTTTTATCAACCGCGGAGGTCACACGCAAAGTTTGTTGAAAAGGAGACGTAATCACTGCGGGGTGTTTCTTAATCCTTATGGTATACCTGTCCTCGTATACCATTCTCTACGGGTGTTTAAGCGCTGCCAGCCTGTATTTCGTTCAACCGCAACTCTCGGGGAATATACAATCATTTCGGGCCTCTCTATAGAATGATGATGCAGTGCATAAAAATATCAAACATATCGAACGCTCGAGGCTAGACGATTTCACACGCTTGCCAGAGAACAATCGAAAGGATACGGGCTGGTTTTCCCTGAAATTCACCCAAACTCCCAATTTTGGTTTGTTTAAATTATCTTGACTCAACGCTAACAATTCGCTTATTCATCGACGAAACAGGTTCAGTATTTGGCGGATGGCGATGGATTCCGCGTTGCTGCCAACAACTTGCCCGTCTTTTATCCCGGAGAGCAACCCAAGGACACGCCCGAGGTTGAGGAAGCCAAGCGCAAACATCTCGAGACTTGGGCCGCCATCGCCAAACAAAACAATAAGGCACAAAGTAATTGCGCAATCCCAATCGATTCATTTCCCTTTTGAAAAAAAAATTAAAAAATTAAATTAAATTCTAAACAAAAAATTATTTGATTACTTAGTCGCAAAGGAAGAGGCCATCAGGAGGGTCGAAGCTGCCACTAACGTTGAAGACAATCGCGAAGCTGTCATCACCGATGCCCTAGAGGCGGATGAAGTTGAGTCTGCCATGGAACTGTTCCGCCCGGACTCTGCATCCAAGATCGAACAAGATTCCGCATTGGAGAAACAGCCGTCCATCAAGCCCCTTGACCCTGACGTCACCATCGATGAAGAGAAACAGGCCGTCATTACCGAGCAGGATGAGGACATCAACGCCGGAATCTTTGACAGCGATGCCGAGCCCATCCGGCTGTTGGCCCAGGTCTACGCCAAACACGTCCAGGCCAACGCCGAACCGCCGCAGGTCATCGAGCGTCCGGCTGGTTTCCATCCGCAGAATATTTTGCTACCCGTCGGATTCGACCTGTTCAGCCGCGACGACGGAACAGACGGTCGAGATGCCGTTGAAATCACCAATCCGGAATTCATCGACCTTCGAGCCTTCTTCACCAGCCGCACCCGCAACCAAATGCCCCAGATCGTCCTCCGCGCTGAAGAGAAAATGGTGAAACCGTCGAAATTCGACGACAACATCACGGAAGATCTCCTCACTTCGGTGGAGCCCAATCCGGCCGAATTGGACTTTGACGGCGAGTTCGTCGCGCCCAATGAGTTGTACAACTATTACTTCAACATTGCCAACGGCGGTGATGAGCAGACCAGTCCTTTGGTGGCTATTCCTCTGAATCGCGAGACACTGGAAAAGTTGCCCGAATCTTTGCAATTGGCTCTGAACGGAATGGGCGCCATTGACGGCCACCACAACGCCCAGTCGATGCCCAGCCAGCAGGTCCGATTGAATCAGCAATTGCTGAATCAGCAGAGGTTCGCCAGCAACTTCTACAACTACCAGCAGCCTTACTATTCGCCATACTCTTCATTCTATTCCCCTTATTACCATTACCGCCAAACGGCCGCCCAGTATAATCCTTACAGCAATTACCACATGTCCCCTTATAGACGCATGCCTTCAGTAAGGCCCTATTCGCCAAACCCATACCATTACAACCCGTATTATTCTTACTAATTTGATATAATTAGTTGCAATTATGCGAATTTTTCGATGGCATTTAAATTATTTCCCATCGTCTGGCCAGGGCGTGGTCAGGCCAAGGTTTCTTTTACGGGGGGTGGGGCATTTTGTTTTCAAGCTTCTTTGACACACTGTTTGTTATAAATGATGTAATTGGGGTTGGTTGTTGTTTAGAATATTCCTTGGTATTATCAAATAATTGGACGAATAATTATGCAACAACAATACAATCCTCAATCGAATTGTTTCTTTTTTCTACTCATTGTCTATGAACGTGACGCAATCGTTTGCCAATTAAGTAACGAATTAACGATCAATCATTGTTATAATACTAATAAAAGTTCAAATCTTTTAACATTCTTCAACCTTTACCATTAGAAAGTTAAACACTCGTTACTTAGAAAGTTAACAACTCGTTGTCACTCGACATTTCCATAAAATATTTTCCTATCAAAACTAACTATACTACGACATTTTGTTGAAGTTGCTAATAATTATTTGTATTAATTTAGATTTACTGAATTATTGCTGTTAATTAATTTTGAATGGAGTAAACTTTATCGTATCATTCGTTTATGGTGATGTCCAGCATAACTGAGAATTACAACAGAATGTTGTTTGAATTATTATTTTTTAAAACTTATATTAAATTTTAAGGTGACCAATCGATCATTGCAACTAGTTTCAAATTAATTATTTAAGAATTCTAGAAAAGGAATTTGTTTTTCGTTGTGCATGAGTTGATTTGTTAAAAATAATTTAAATGGGTCAATTGAGCGTGTAACGAGTGCTCGCAAGCTTGTGGAAACGATTCGGCTGTTTGAAGATGATGGGCGGTTCCCCCGGAAGTTGTTCAACAACAATCCGGCGATCCTCTACGGGGTCTGTTGGTGGTAAGGCGACGGGCGGAGGAAAAGCCGCTCGAGTCTGACGTCGTTGCGGAAGATCCGGAACGTCAATTTTGGGAAAGACGAATCGAAAGTTGCTGTCGAGTGCCTGAGAGGCGGGCAGAAATCCACCGGACCTGAAATAATCAGCCGCGTCGATGGAAACAGACTCTTTTTCGTCGTCAACTATCGGCTGTTTGGGCAAGACGAGGACAGTTTTCAATTTGTCTTCAGCGTCATCGACTATGAACGGCTCGTCGACCAGCGCGACCGTCTCGGTAACGGTGGTAAGGGGCGTATCCGTGACGGGCTCCAAGGAGCCGCTGCCTTCTCCTTCTTCGCTGGGCTCGAGAGTCGTCGGCGGCGGGAATGTGACTGGAATAATTTCTTCGATGGCCGAAAAGCCGAGATTGTCGACCGCTCCGTATTTGACACGGATGGGTTTACCATCGGCCCTCATGTAGCCATAATAGCCGGCCACGGTGCCATTAGGGAAACGCCTTTCAGCTCGGAATTGGTCGTCCGTATCGTAGCCGAATCTGTTTAGCGCGTGATTCCGGTGCGTATAGAGGAGGAAAAAAAACAAAAAATAAAAAACAAAATTTGTTAGAAACGCTAAAAATAAACGGCGAAATAATTACGGGCAACTAAACGAACCGGAATGAGCTGCTGCCCAACAGCAAGGTCAACTGATTGGGTCCGGCAACGTAAGTTATGGCTGGCGGCTTCTTAATGGGCTGCGATTTGCATACGTCGCTCGACATCAGCAGGACCAGCAGAGCCCAGCAGACGGCGACGACCGATGTCGGAAAAGTTCCTCTCCGTTGACGATAAGCCTTTGGCATTTTCTCCCGTCGCCACAGCACCAAAAAGAAGAAGAAGAAAAAAATCCGACGGGAGACACCATTATTTGTACATATAACGAAATATATGCAAATTCTCAATATTATTCTTTACGTGTTATGTCCACACAGTTTGTATAATAATAACAGCAATATTGTGGCGCTAAGAAAAACCTTACCATCGGGATTTGATGATTTCGTTAACTTATTCTCGCAGGATAACACACACACACACACACCCGGGAGAACTTGTGGGTTATTATTGCTCGGTGTTAACAGTTGCGTTGAAACGTTTGTTCACTTTTGTGAGTCGCTTTTTACGACGTTTGGCAGCAGCAGCAGCAACAGCAATCCGGTCAAGAACGTGTCACAGCCCGTGACGTTCGACTTAAGATGAAAATGATAAAGAAAAAATCCACACGCATATAATTTTAACAAACACTGTAACGATATCTTTTCGTCGGGATTTTCTGGTTGTGAACGTTTGCCAAACGAATGGAAATGAAAAAGATGATCGTTTTATATATATATTTTCACCTGTTGTCGCCTTTTTGGGGGGCGGCCAATAAGGAATCAAGAATGGGGAGGAAATAAATCCACCTGTGGGAGATGACGACGACGACGGAAGCGCCTGCTGCAACACTGATCCCCGCCTGATGCTGGACGGACGGACTGCCAACTTGTAACTAAACGAGACGAGGAAGACAAACAAGCCAAGTCCTGCTGTAGTATTGACGACTTGGAAGAGAGACAAGACACATATGCCAGGGGGGAGTTGGAAGCCCATCACCCCACCCGCCGGATTGCACCTTTTACCTGGATGACTGTTGTTGCTGCTGCTGCACAGCACAACAAAAGGTGGAAATGATTCCCTCAAGCCAATGTCCTGTTGACCTTGCGGAGTTGAGTGCGTTTCTGGGCTCCCTCCCATACAAGGAATATAAAAGAAACAAAAGAATCTACACACATACCCACACACACACACACACACACAACTTGGACAGTTACAGACAACAACAACAAGAAGGAACCAAAAAATAGAAGAAGAAGACATCTTACGAAATGGAAGGACCTCGGGCGGCTTGTATACATTTCCCGGCTGGAAAATGCACCCGCTGTGTCCTGGCGAAAACCACATCAAAGTGTCGGCTCAGGTCACAAACAAAGTTATCCATTTCTAGCCTATACCTTGGATCTTTAGCTATGAGGGTGGATGGCCATTATAGCAGTTTAAAATGAGGGTCAATCTAATCCCGTTTTCTAAAAATGTCTGGCGGCGGTCGATTCGTCAAATTTCTTCTTAATAACAAGAAATGAATGAATTATATGGCATTGACCCGTTTCATCCACCCCAGTGGGAATCGCATTTTCTTTTTTTTTTTTTTTTTTAAATCATTAAACGCGCAAAAGTAGATTAGAGGGAAAAAAAAGGGAAAGGAGTCTTTTTGGCTTTTTCATCCGGCCAAAATCTTCTTTTAATGATGGCACATATTCTACACTTAGAGAGTCCCGGCTGCAGCAGCAGCAGCATCTGTTTAATGCGCTCATTTTCGTTGCAATCAGTTCTGTCTGTGTCTGTGTGTATAATGAAAGGCCGAGCGAAAATTTATTTAGTATTTCATCCGCCCGATTATGTGATTAAATCCCTTTTCTTCCACACGTCCATTTGGTTGTTGTTCGCAATTTCAAAAGTATTGCTCTCCTCGGTCCCTCGTTTGTTACTTTTCTCGTCTTTCACTTTTTGGGGAATACATTTAACAGTATACGCATGTGTGTATAATATATAAGCGCATAAGCTATGCATCCATATGTCGTCTTCTCTCTCTGATATGCAAATTTCTATTTGGAGTTTGGAAATCGGAATTCTAGATCTTTTTTCTTTCTTACCCGGAACGTTAGTTTTATTTGCAGCATTTCAAAAACGCTTTCGAAACACGGCGGGTAAAGATTTGTACGTTTTTATTTCAAAGAAGGCGTCGATCAATTGCACCAATGGCGTGGCAGACGGAAATATGTGACTCTTTTGTGTCTGACGTGTGTTTTGTTTGTTTTATTCCCACAGAATTTGCAGCGGTCAAATTGAACCGCAAAACGTGATAAATGCAAACTGTCAGCAAATGGAAAGTACGGCCATTGTGTACGGCGCTAGACAAAGAGAAAAGAGCTCGTTCATCGTCTAAATTCAATTGGCGAGGGCTGCAACTGATTTGCCAGAAAGAAAAGAAAAGAAAAAAAAAAAGGATCGTCTCCGATAAGGACGCGCGTGCATCTTGTCTTGGCAGTTGACGGATACGAGGAGAAAGGGACGCAACTTGTCTCCCCCCCCCCCCCTCAAACAATTTTCATACACCTTTCATTCAACCCTGTCTATATGATGCATACGGCGTGTAAGATAAATGTATAAGTTGATTTGCTGCATTTGTCACGCGGCCGGCGCACGTCACGGGACGATTCAACCGAAAGACGTTGACTTTAGACCCTACAGACACAGCGGCGGGTGGAAAGAAGAAGAATTTCAAAATAAAAAAAGGTTGAAAGTCACGAAAGTGAGAGGACAGAGCGCTCAGCAACTTTCGAAAAAAAGACAATCAACTGCATATTAAAAATAAAACGATATGTGCAAAATCCTCTTTGGCGTAATATATTACGGAGAAATGGGCACTGGTGGTTATTACATAATCCATCTTTTGATCGCATCCCCCCCTCAAACATTTTGGCGATGGCTTTCAACTCTAATATCCACATAACCTTTTTTTTTTAATGGCAAACCTTACGCAATGGCGTATAAACCAATCCGACACGCTGGTCGCCGATCAATCCATAAAATGACCCGTTTTTAAAGCTACCGACGAATTAATTAGACATAGTTGCCAGGAAAGAACCGTGAAACGTGATAGATAATGAAGTCATCAAGAGTATTTAGAATATAATGAGAAAGTTGGGAGGGGGGGAGTTCGTGAAAAAGATTTGCATTCGGCCGAACTAAAAGGGGGGCGCGCACAAACACGGGAATCACGTCGTGAGCTCTGCTGCTGTTTTGTTATTTCTCCATTCGGCGTTGGCGACTTTCTTATTAAATCAAATGCGACGGCGGAGAAGAAGGAAATTTTTTTTCACGAGATGCTGTTGTTGTTGTTGTTTGAAAGAAACAAGAAATAATTGCAGCTGCCGCGCTTGACGTCGTGAGCCATTTTTTTCTGAACGACCGACCGGCCCGGCCGCGATTGAAGAAATTTCTCATCTTTCCTTCCTCTATAATATTAATATCTGTCTGTGTATGTATGTGTGTATACTGTGTATAGATAGATGAAATGATGGTGTATAATTAGCCGGATGAAACTTGCTGATGGCGTGCTGTTATTTCTATCCCTCCGTTCAGCACGTTTTTTTGACTGGCTGGCATCTAGTACCTCCGCGGCAGTTACATTCCCACAGCGGGGCGGTTAGCAGTTGGCAAGGTTAAAGCAACAACAACAACATCCCAGAGCACTCACCTTATGCACATTCAAGAAAAAAGCAAAAGGAAAGTGAACACATCCATAATTCGACGGGGCTCTTTTGATTGATACAATAAGATTATCGACAGGGAGGAAATGATTGCCGATGGTGCGTTATGGGGTAGAGCGGCTGATTTTCTTATTCCGACGACGACGGCAAGGTTACATGGAAGGCGAGGAACTCTACGGGAAATGATCGTCACGATTCCCCCCCCCCCCAAAAGAAATCCATCCCTTTGGCGAAATAATAATATCATGTCCATCTAACGCCAAGGCCCATATATTCAACTGGCTGTGCGCTGTCTGTCTGTGTGTGCTACATACGTCTGCGCACATGGATGAATGATCTATCTGCTAGATCCTGGCGAGTTATTTCGCCTTTTTTTTTATCATATCCGCCATCCCCCCAGTGTATGCCATGTCATTTGATATGTTTGATGTTCTTCTGCTAAATTATTCTGTTCCGGCTACGCGATATTGTTATTATTGTGATTCCTTTTTCTCGCGAGCGCGACCGTCTGTTATCCCCCCAGCAAACACACACCAGACAATGAATGAAGAATGGAAAGGCAGTGTTCACATATCACAAATGGCGTGCGCGTATATAAATGTCACAGCTCACGGCGAGAGAGAAGAGCTGGGTTGCTAGCACTAGCTCATAAGGGCTTTCATCTGAGACCAAACTCGATAGGAATCGGAGCCATACGCACACAGCATTCGCTGTGGCGTATAATATTACGCAATAAAAAATATCGTCCGACCAGAGACGAAAAAGAAAAATACCAAAAAGGGTCTGCGAACCCGGAGTAAAATATCATCACACGCCATATAGACAATATCAAGTAAAAAAGAAAAAGAACACAATCATTATTATATCCAGACAGGCGACAGGCGGGCGAGAAAAAGGTCCGTTCATCTCCTCCGGGAAAAAGAATTTCACATCATCATTATTCGCATCTCCTATCGCTCACACGTGAACTTGCAGGACGGTCATTTGTTTGAAAAATAGTGATGGCTAATTCGGCCAATCCGTCCTTATATTACTAACATGAATTCCTATACTAATACGTGAAAATGTACATAATCACAGGTCCGGCGAGAAGAGGATGAATGAGCAATGAGTGAAAGGTGCTGCACTGGCTCAAAGGAAGTCGTGTGCTGTGTTGTTGTTTGTCCGATATTTAGGACGAAGACGAATAAGAGAGAGAGAGAGTGTGTGTGTTAAATGATGAATATTTTGAAATAAGGGAACGGACAGCGCCGTGCAAAAGCAGCAGCAGCAACAGCGTCCTATATAGTTGATGTAGATTCAGCAGTGAACCCGTGCTGGCCGGCCTTCTCTGTAGCCGTGTAGGTGGGCAATACATATAGTCGCTGTCACGCAGGGGGGCCCCAGTCGACTGTCTAACCTGGGACTAGGCGCGCAACGCTCATTCCTGCACTGGATGCGCCTCGAGAGCCCTGGTGATGGTTGGTGAGAGTATATTTTGTAATAATAATAATACGTGCGCGGAAGAAGAAGAAGAAGAAGAAAAAAGAAATCAAATCTTTCTTTTTTTGGACCGAAAACGGAGCTAGTCAGTTTTTCTAGTTTGAGATGAGCAACTTTGTGGCCGCTGGCTACTTTTCGCCGCTGCCGGCCGGAATAATGAAATGATGAGCGCTAGAAGAAAAAGAAAATGAGTTTTTGGGTGAAAGACACTTAGGGAGAATAGAGAGAAAAAAAGGACAAGACAAAAAAGAGAGAGAGTGGAAGAAGATTGTAATGTTATATTGTCTTGTTCGGGATTTTCGATCGCCTCGGGCGGGGTTCTTCCCCTAGCGCTACCCATCATCAAGCCTGTCTTAATTCTATTCCTACAAACGCGAGAGAACTCGACACGCCAAAAAGGCCCCGTACGGTCCACTTGTTTGACGACACCATTCATTTCCCTGAAAGAGAGAAGAAGCTAATAAATTTGAGCGGATAATCAGCTCACGCGGGACTAATATTAGACTGAAATCTCCATATGGAAATGAGTCCGAAAGATTATCAGGCGAAATTTTTAAAAAATCGAGGCCAGAGCAGATGAACTTTGCGGCGGACTTGTTTTGGAGTTGGACGGAACACTTTTTTGTGAGTTGATGGCAGCGAAGAGAAAGAGAAAGAAAAGAAGAAGAGAGAGAGAGAGTGGGAGGTTCTGCTGTGCACCGGGTTGGGTCTCTTCTGGGGGAGGAGGAGGAAGCTACAAGCAAAAACGCAACAGCAGCCGCACGACAGGACCAAAAGAAGCGACGACCCACACAGGCCAAGAAGAAGGAAAAAGGGCAGGCGAGAGTGAGAGGGATCTATAGTACCGTAGTGGCAGCATAGCACGCGGAACCGTCCATATACACACCACCACCACCAGCAGCAGCAGCCAGCGGTGTAGTATAAGACTGGGTATATATTTAAATAGGCGCGGGAGTCTAGCCAGCCACGGCATTTGTGTTTGTTGCTCGGTTGCCGCCGCGTGTTATCCCCCCCATCTCGTCAGTCGGTTGGCCAGCGCGCATCCCATTACCTAACCCGTTTTTCCACGTGCGCGTTCCCACCGTCTAGTGATCTAGATTTTGATCCAGCAACGCTCAATTTCTGCCCGCCATGTCGCTCAGTGCCGTTGATGGTAATTGCTCGTCGTCAACGTGAACTCCGACCCGTCACGTCCGCAAAAATTTTCTCTTTTTTCTTTTCTTCTTCCCCCACTTCATTCCATTTGGCTGGCTGGCCGGCCCCGACCTGGCCCGGCAGCTCTCACTCCGTGCGTGAATTTATTCCCGAAAGACGACGATCCACCACGCCAACAACAAATTTGTACAGAAAAAATAAAAATAAAAAATCAGCGACCAGAGGACGTGTTCCTTGTTGTTGTTGAGCTCACAAGCGTCATCTTCGTATTACACACACACATACAGCCAGCGGGAGAATTATGAAGAATCATCACGTCACCGGCAGCCTCTTTGTCACGCTACTTGCCGTAAGTTTGGTTTCATTTTTCTTTTCTTTTTTTTTGGTACCGAAGAAAAATGGAAATGATTATTTTTCTTTTTTTTGTTTGTCTGACGTCATCACTTATTCCTCTGAATCTACTCAACATGTGGTGGCCCCGTCTGTCCGGTATTTTCTTTTTCTCTGGCCGCTTTTTCGCGTGCACACACATATAGGCCTGAATATTATTACATGGCAGTGATGACGTCATCCTCTTTCATGGCTAATAATAGCCTCGACCATAATCACAAAAACCAAATTAGTCGTCGTGAATTTTTTTTTCCCCTCTGAAAATTTTTATCGGCGGTTATATTATTTACTGCCCGACGACCCGTTGAGAGGAGAAATAGGAACCGATGAATGATTTCATTCGAAAGCAAAAAAAGTTGATGGCGCGCGGGGTCGTGTGGTATTTGTGTCTTGACTCTGAAAAATTCTTTGCGCCAGTGCATAGTTTTTCTGATAATAGCACTATCCACCACACACACACACACACTACAATATACTCGTCCCGGCAGCCTAGCCACACACAAGACACCAAGGTCGATCCTCTCCACTCTATGTAGTGCTTGTGTCTGAGCTGTCTGTAATGTTCCCGCTGCTAGAAGAGAGTCTGCCGTCACTGTGCAGCTTCTTTGGCTCTCTGAGTAATTGGAAAAGAATGTCTTCGTCTATACGCAAGGAGAAGAAGAAAGACCCGATACTACTACTACAACAACAACAACAACAACCTTCCACGGGCCAGCAGAGAGCTCCTTTCAGGTTATCGCAACAGATTCTTCTTCTTCTTTCTTGTAAAAATTCCTTTTCTTTCATTGCTGCTGCTGCTGCGCGCGTGTCTATTTGGCTCACAAGAGTCGCGGGAAAAAAAAATGACCAGCTTTTTGAAGGTTTTCTTAAGCTGCGTGCGGCGATATGATGATGGCCGTGAAAAAAAAACAGGCGAAAAAGAAATTGAAGATCCGTGATCTCGTATTTATCGCCTCGTCAAACCAGCTCGGCGAGAGAAAATAAGAATTCTTTTTCGCATGTGCCATCTTATATCTTTTCTTGTGCGCCATTATTTGAATTTTTTCTATTCTCAATTCTAGAAAAGAAAAAATACCAAAAAACGCAGCACATCATCAACTCGAGTGATGATGGGCACAGCACGTGCGTATAGATATGTGCATGAATATTATAGCCCATTAATTATTACGACATTTCATTCCCCCCCCCCCCCACCACCACCACCACCACCACCTTCTGGAGAGTGTATAGGTAATGATGATATGCACCTTCTCTTTCTCTCTCTCTCCCCCGCTTCAACTTGTTTGCTGTCCCGGGCCAGCGAACGTCCTTCACTGGGCATTCCTGTATTTACTCTAGTGCTTCGTATATGCTGGACGATACGAGACGCACGTGTGCCAGCAAACACATCCTGATGACCATTTAAGGGGGCCAACAAGCGCTGGGACTATACGACGAAGTTGATTTAGAGAGAGGCGACAACGGCTAGTCGGCTGGGCGCGTTTGCAACAGTTTTCAAATTTATCAAGTCGAAAAATGGCGGAATATACGAGACGTGTGCACAGTCGAGAAAGCCGGTGGAAGACATTCATTTTCCTGATGCGGATTTTGTTTTTTTTTACGATTCCGGTCGCGCCGGCTCTTTCTTTCTTCTTGACGGATGCTCACGCGGCTCGATCACAAATGAGCGTATCATTGGTTATTCTGGTGGCGATTTCAGTCCTCTCCCATCCGTGGAAGTTGAAACGTCCAACGCGACCTTTTACAGCCAAAATAATCAATTCTTTGGCCCCGTCAAATAATCAGATCCATTTGTCTCATCCGCCGACTGCGGCACAGATAGTCACTGATCAACGCGCCATTTCAATTCTCCAAGGTTCAAACTCGCATCTTCCCGCCAAGGCACCGAAAAAACAAAAAAAGCTTTTAGACGCATTGGAGTTATTGAAAAAAGAAAAGGGAAAAGACAAAAGAGGAATTTCTTCACTTTGCCATTTATCTCAGGTGGAGGGGGGGGGGGGCTAGACGGCGATTGATGGACGACCATATCCAACGATTTTTTGACAAAAATTTGTTGAAACTCGGCGACGCTACTTTCTCTACTGCTCACCAAGCGCGAGATCCGTTTCTTGTTTTCGAATGAGCCAACTAGAATTTACTTTAAAGGAATAAAGAAGGTGTGCGCTTTCAATTTGATTTACGGTGAAATTTGAATGACGCGCCGTCATGATGACCGAATGCTGTACGAAATGCGTTAAGAGCTTTTCGTTTTTTTTTTAATTTTTGGTTGTTTGCTGCTGACGGCATTGCTCATTGAACGGAACGACGTACTTCATCGCCAGCGCGGTGACGCAATTTATAATGACACAAGAGAAGACGGTCCTTCCTTTTTCTCTCCCGTCCGCTGCTGTCATTATTTAATATTACAATAGTTAAGCGCCCAATTTATAACGAGAAGGTGGCGGTGTGGCGCGGCAGGCCCCTCTTGGTCATACAATTGCCTAGTTGCACTTGGATTCAAGTGTTTAAAAGTTAAAAAGGTTTTTGAATTCGATTGTTTACCCACAGACAAAGTTGTGGGGGTACAAAACAAAACAAGCCTGATCTGAAGTCGTTTTACAAATAAGCAACCAATCTTTTTGTTATTTAAAAAACAGTGACTAAGTAAACAAAAACAGCAATAACAGGGAAAACAGTTGCAGTCAAATGCCTAGCTCTGAAATAATCGTACTCCGTACTTAACTATTTATAAACAACGCCAGCAAATAGTCAAACAGGAAGAACAGAGATAATATTTTCCTACCTTTATGCCCGGGAAATACGGCCAGGCATCCACACGTGCTCCAACCCACCAGGTAGGATAGGAAAAAGGGGAGCCCTCGTGAATACCCTCACACCCACACTCGCATGGGTGTAGCCGAGGACATTGAAAGAAAGGGGAAGATGAATTACGTAACTCGGCCGACATCGGTAATAAGTCCAATCAAATGGGAGGCTGCTTACCTAAATGAAAAATAGAAAATGGGTTACGAAAAAACATTTACAGAGACAACAATTAAGAAAAAGTTGAAAATGAGACAGTGGGTTAACCTAATAAATTGGACAAGGTTTCCCTGTTAGACACTGCATTTTTACAAGTCATGCATCATTAAAGTTTTTAGCATGGTCGTAGGAATAAAAGAACACAACTCATTAACCTAGCAATAATACTGAGATTGTTAATGACAGTTCAATATCAGGATAAGCAAAACTTATCTTGTTGTTACGATGGTTGGCTCAGGCCCCTAATCTGCACAAATGAACAGTGTTACCTACATGGTGCAAACAAACTGCCATGCATCGACAAGGGGCTTACATATGTTAAATGCTAGTCAGGAAACAGGAACTAATATTTCACAAATTAATACAGGTTTAACACTTTAGCTCTTCCACTTAAGTTCCCAAAATGATTTCAACTGTATCCTTATCGTTATATTTACCTGCCATACAGCATGGTGCATGGAGAGTCGTACACACACACAACCACATTTTTGTGGTTCTAATGTTATTTGTTGCAGGTTTTATTTTTCGTGCAGCTACGCACGTTTAAAAAAAAAGAGATCGTTTCGTTTCCTTTGTAATCTAAAACTTCGTCTCTTCTTCGAAAATGATGATGATTCAAAGAGAGGTAGGTGCCTGTACCTTCTTCGAGAATCGAAACTGTGAAACAAAAGGAAGCAGACGACACTAATATTCTAATTAGCCATTGCTTTTGTTTAAGATATCGATTGTTATTAATCGACCCCTTCCCCCTAAAAAACCGCGCGGTTTTCTCACCCACACTTTGCAATTTTTGCACCTGGGATTATTTTATCATTTTTAGTATCTAATAGATCGTCTCATCAGCAGGTTCCATTGATCCCACTCCCATAGTCAAGATAAAAGTAAATATTTTTGCACGAAACCCGCAGATATTTACTTTTGGACCGAAACCGCCACAATTAAGTCCAAATCTGATCTCTCTCGTTTTCTTGTTGTGGGCTCACTTTCTCCTCACCTTTTACAGAGCGACAGGTATATGCATATGTGCACACGTCGTTCGATTTTTACTTTGTTTTTTCTTTTCCCACCGACAACCTTTCATCGAAGGGTCAAAGTACTCGCCGGTCAACGGCACACTCGTTTCGTACCTGTTGTTGTTGTTGTTGTTGAGTGGGTTTTACCTGTTGGTAATTCGAAGGAAACATTTTCCAACGGACATTTTTTACGTAACGTGCAGATCTTGCAGAGGTGATTCATCGCGCGCTTTTTACACGTTTTATTATCGTGCACTTTATATATCGTTTTATCGCGGATAGATCGCGCCACCGGTAAATGAAAACGACAACAACTTGGGAAAGTTGTTTCGCTCTTCGCGTTCATTTCGATTTCTTTCGTCCAAATTTCCTTGGTCGCATATTTGCCCGAATTCCAATTGTGATTGGACTCTCCAATTAATTATTTTAGTCAATCAGTTGCCAGATAAATTACGGGAATATTATTTTAATTAAAGATGATGATGATAACGAAGGAAAGTGAAACAACTTTCCAATCCGCTCCAGGGTCTGAACGTTTAATTATTTCTTTTTTTTTTCTCACGTGAAGGTTTTTTTTTCGAAGTTATTGACGTGAACTTTTTTGATTGTTCGGTAGATGGTGTGGGATGGCGTTGGAGCTGGACAACTCACGCCGTTCGACTGGATGGAAACGGGCGGAGACAGCGGAATCAGCAGCGTCGGCGACAGTTTCTACGAAGGCCGTCTGCCCGTTCACTCCAACGACGCCTCCTTCACCACGTTCACCATGGACGCAGAAACGGGCGCCTACACTTTCGGTTACGACACCGGTAATGAAATTAATTATTAACCAAAAACCAAAAAAAAAAAAATCATAATTTGAATAAATCAAATGAAACTATACGGCGTCGGCGGTGGGTAAACCAAAAAATAAAAATTGTATTTCACATTTTTGCTTATTCAACAAAGCGAATAATCACGGCGAGGGGAAATGAGTGATGAATGAGACATCACACGAACTTATTTGTGTGTGCATCCTTGTGACGGGATAGAGACTGTATAGCGCATCTGATTACATATAGCGGAGCCCTCTTATGTTTCTCCCTCTTACAAAACCCAAAAGAATGTACTTGTTTGGTGTTGTTGTTGTTGTTTGCGCCTGTTTCTTTCACGTGAACAAATTTTCGTGCTGTCCATTTAAGGAGGTGGCGAGCATCAGTCATACCGCGTGGAAACGCGCTCACCTGACGGAACTGTTACGGGTCGCTACGGCTACGTGGATCCGCAGGGAGTCTTGCGCATCGTCGATTACGTGGCCGACCGTCGCGGATATCGGTGCGTATTGGAATCCAAATCCCGAGAAAAGCGCGCCAAATTTGAATTGCAAATTTTTGTATTTATTCCATTTTTTCAAATTCAATTTATAATAAAAAAACAGGCCGAAAATAACGACGAGATATCCGGTTTCGCGGACGACGTCCTTCATCGGCCCCATCCCGTCGCCGATCCTTCAAGAGGAATCGCGTTTGAAAACGCGCAAGATCCCGTTCGCCACCCCGCTGGTCACCGCTTCATTATTCACGAACCAGATCGTCAGCATTGGCGACGTCGATCTCGCCAGCATCAGCAGCAGCATCAGCGGCAGCAGGGCAGACACCTTGCCGCCTTTCCCTTTATTTGGCCTCTGATGAATTCCAGTTAATCGCATCAGAAAATTCAATTTAAAAAAGAGGAAAAAAAAATCCAACCAATTTCGGAACGCAGTGATGATGAAAAATGACAAAGTAACGTCATGCTTATGTGTCTGTGCTCAGTAAGAAAGAAAAAAAGGCAACCCAAAAAAAAAATGTAATGAATTTAGTCTTTTTTATAAAAGAACCAGCGGGGTTATTGGTATACCTGCGCCAGTTGGTATAGTGAAATCGAGAGCTGAGAATTCTTAATTCATTCCCCCCCCCTCCTTTATGTGTGTGTGTGTGTACGTTGGTGTGTGTGTGAATCCCCTTTCTTTCTTGTAGAAAGTTGTTGTTTGTTTGTTTGTTGTGTTTGTATTCTCTCCGTTTCCACACCGACAGTCCCCCACTCTTTTTCTTGTGTGTGTTTCTCATCAGAATAAAACAAGAAGAAGTAGAAAGAAACTGAAAGAAAAGAGGCAGAAAGATACAGAAACGACGTGAAAATGAGGTAAAAACGTCAATTAAGAATATTCCAGAACGGCGAACGGGTTCCCATGCCAACAGAGTGGCTCTAGGCTGATATGGTCGTGTACCAAATTGTTGACAATCAACAAGAGTTACCATACACCTGCGGTATAGCCCATGGTGTATGTAAATGAAAAAAAAAAAAAAATTCGGGACAAAAAACCTGAAATCACGAAAATGGAAAAAAAACTTTTGTTGATGGTCTAGCCGGAGGGGTAATAAGCGGTCCGCCGCAAAAATTCAATTTTGCCAGTTTTGTTTTGTGAAAATGCCTTTGGAGCTAGACGGTTTTTGATTCAACGCAATTCTCTCACCTCTTCCCGCACGCGTGACATACCCCCGTCGAGTAGAAAGCCCTGCCTTCGCCATTTTCTGGCATTGTTACCGATTTTTTTATTATTATTATGTTCGATTTTGGTTTGATTGCTAAAATAATGAACGCTCGATGACGCCCGATTGCGCAATCCTCGGCAGCCTGAACATTTTTGCGATGACTGCCGGTCAATGCGAGAAAGTCTTTTTTGAGATTTCATATCGTCATTTTGGCGATGAATTGGCGGGAGAGGAGAACAATTTTTGAATTTAAAAAATATGAAAACTGATACGAAAAAAAGGGAAAGGAGAATTACATTCGGGTCAGCTGTGTGATGCTTATCGCTATTCCATCGCTTCGGATTGTCAGGAGAGAAACAAAAATAAAATCGAACGCATTCGACAAGGATGACGGGCCCCCATATCAAGGCGAAGCACTCTCGGTTACTGGGCGGTTTTTGTATTATTTCCTTTTTTCTTCGTGCAATTATAGTTCAAGCTATAGGACTTTTTACAAAACAATTCTACAGAGTCATTCGCGACTCTGATGGAGGCTACCAAATAGTTATGCAAATCTAAAATTGGGCGGTGTCTCCTGTATACTGTAGATTTGTCTCTAGTAGTTTTCCAACTGACTAAATAAAATGGACTTTCAATTCGACCTATCGAACGATATACGACGTCCAACTGCTTTGATATTTCATTGAAATTTTCCGTTTGAAATTAGACCGACTAGAAAACAGGTGCCGTAGTTTGGGTGCCAACAGCAGCAGCATTAGATAATCGTTTGAAATTACAAAAAGGACAAATTACGCACAAGGAAAACAACTTTAAAAGGACAGCAAGAAAAATAATATACCAGGCACTAGACGAGTGTTCTAGAAGGAATTAATAAGCCGCACATAGAGACGGATAGAAACAGTAGCTGGATCAATTAAGGTTTCTCGTCATGATTCGCTGTCTGCTGTTGGCTGCCCTGCTGGCCCTATATAGTTTATTACCTAACGACAGAGGCCATGGCAAACGGGGCCCAGTAACCCATTCTCTCCGTGATTTTATTCCACTCACGCAGCGAAGTATAACGTACACCGTGACCCTCTGCAATCTAGGAGTTGATGAACGATCGTCACCTTGGTACCATTTGAAACGATCGTCGCCTTGCCAATTGTTTGATTTAAATCTGAATATTTAGGACAAGTGAAAATTGGGTAATCTAGACACTCACGCGAAAAATTCAAATGCCCATATAAGGCGGGAATTTGTTTTGGCGCTGATTTCAAATCGATTCTCCGGATTGAACGATTTGAAACGCTCAGATTTTTCAGCGTGCTCACCATGCGTGATGTACTATGTGTAAGTGAAAGTGGTGGTTCTGATGATGCAATCAATTTCCCCGACGAAAACGGGCTCGATGTAAACGTTTTTTCGTTCTAGGTATTTGGACGACGACGTGATCCATTTCATATTTTAAAAACTTGATTGGTGATTTCGTTCGGATTAGATTCGGATGTGGGGTTGACGATGCAACACATGGCTGACACCGCTATTACTTTATCGGACAGACGCGCCGTTAACTGGAAACGGAGAAACGTGAAATGTCTGTACATTTAACAAAGAGGTGGGATATAATAACCTATCATTTTTTTCCCAAAATGCAATATAAGGAATTATTTATTAGTCTCCATAGGAGAGCGGTTGCGCTGCGAATATTTAGGGCGCCACCCTCCAACCCATCCAGAAAACCGGAATAACTCGTTACTGTGAAAAAATCAATCAGCCGCTAGCTAACGAGATAAGATTTAAAAAAAGTTCGTTTGATGTATGCGCAGCGAGAGTGAAAACGGACCGTTATAACCCCATCGCACCAAAACAAAAATAAAAGTTTGCAAAAAAAAAATAATAGTATAAATGGGTGGGGTTCATACACACTCCCGATGAGTTGAGAGAGTGGCGATATGTCGTAACGCTGGGCCAGAAAAGGATATAGCTAGACAGACATTTTGTATTGTTCACTTTCCGTTCAGACGCCGAAAATATGAAAATGTGAAACCTAAATTTGCCGGAGTTGGACGGATATTCGAATAAGTCAAATTTGATGTTTCATCGTTACGTCAGTGATTATAATAGCGCTATAGAATAACAGGGCAGACCGTCTTGACATTTTCCCACTGTAAGCTGCGCAAAAAAAGAAAAAACAACAATCAGGTCAAGGAACTGTAATACACCGCATCATTCACTTTTTTCCCTTTTCTCATATTCTCAAATCATTTCGCGGGAATTGGGAAATGGTGAGGCAGGAAAATTCGTCGTCGTGAATTGTGATGATGATTATAAGGCCCATTTTTTTTTTCTCGTGTTCGGAGAGTAATCGAGGAGGAGGCCAGCAGCAAACAAAAGGCCTGCCTCTATTATATACTACACACACACGCCGGCGTGATTTCTATTTATTGATGTCACGGAAAAGAACGAACGCGGCGAACGCGCTCGCGCTCCCTTTTGTTTTAGATTTTTTTTCGCAACTTCGACGTATGGGAAAAAAAGTAAAAAAAAAAGAGAAATGGACGTGAATTTTTATTTTATTTTATTTTTTTGTAGAAAAGAAAAAAACAATAATGCGCTGTGGCTGTGCAGCCATTGTTGGCGTTTGAATTACATACTGCGGAAATTACAGAGTTAAAAAAAATGTGTCTGGCGTGAGTCACGAGACAGCCATCAGAACCGCAAACAACTCTTCGTCATTTTGTCTTCTACGTAAAGCCTCAAACGATCATGTCGAAAAAGAAGATGCAGCTAGATAGCTAGCTAGCGCTATAATGTCCCAATTCTCCTCTATAATCAACCGTTCCATCTAGACAGTCTCGATGGTTATCAGACGAAGGTTTGAGCACTCCGTGTCCCCTATACCTAGGTATATATCTATCGTCGCCGCAGTATATACTATATAGGTCGCCATTTTCACTTTCAGGTGTTGATTGCTGCCGTGCTGGCGGTTTGATCAAATAAATGGATAGAGATATAGTCAGCATGTCTCCAGCACCAGAGAGACCGATAATCATCTAATAATAATAACCCATCAGGTGAAGAGGAACTCGTTCGTCTACTCAAAGCTCAGCGAGTGAAAGAAATAATAATAAGTAATTATGAGTTTCAGCCTCGTTGAATTCGGTTGTATCTAATTCGATGGGGGTATAGTATTCACAGTATGGTATCTATCCTATAGATTTTCCAATGGCGGTCGACGGACGACCTTCTGGCTTCACTGGAGATCCGCGCATGATTTGGGCGAGATGGGAATTTATTGGCAAGATGGGGATATGAAAAGCTGAGTAGTGGCAAGGACAAGTGATTCCAACGGGCTGGATGCTTATGTTGTGCCGCAATAAATAATATCCAGCGCTCCTGCTGCTCCTGCCCTGCCCGTATGGCCTTTACGCAATAAGCATGCTGTTGCTGAAGTTGTGGAATAATATCGCGCGAGGGGCATTCAGTTTTCTCTTCGCTGCTGTCAATTCTCTGTAAAGATGATTTCACCCGACAAGGTTATACACAATGCTCTATCTACGTGTATACCTACTATGGGATCACAGCAGCACACGCAAAAGAATCATAGGCTGGCTATATATTTAGCTTTCTCTTTCGAAAGAAAAGAAATAACCAAGTCTCCTATTTCCCGCCCGTTTTTTTTTCAAACTAAATAACAGTCGAAATTTCTTTGGCAGCCCTCTGACCCAGACACACTGACTGCTGGGACACTTATTGCCTGCGCGGCGTATATTTTAAGCTAGCGCAGTTAGGTGCGATTTCCTTTTTTTTCTTATTCGATGGCAGCAGCACAAAAGCTGCGCTGCAAGATATAATAATCGTCAATAATGGCGCTTAACCTTAGAGGCGAAAAACGGTTTCTTTTTGTCGCTTTCACGAAGGTCTTTTTCTTCTATAGACAGACGTCACGCCATGAAATTCAAGGTTGAAATGGATGACGTTTGAGGGGAGAAAATATAGTTATTCTTTCGGGGTCAAAACCTACATTCTGTCCCTCCTATTAGGGTCCCCCCAATCAGATTTCTCATGCGAGTCGCACGGCAATGTAGACGTACAAGTCTTTCACGGCCGACAGTGCCATTAAAGTGGCGGCTGCATAGTAGGTACATAGACGCGTGATTAGATCCTCCAAGTGCCAGCCAACCATCCTAAAACTGTTTTTCGGTTTATATAGTTTGATGATTGTCCTGTCCTACTTCCTTACTCGATATTGTTGTATCAAAACCTTGCGGCATACTATTTGTGTGTAAAGTGAAAGCCCAAATAACAACAAACCCCACACACAACAAAATTCAGCTGAAGAAGAAATGAAGAGTCTGAAAGTCAAGTGGGCGCGGCCGATAACAATCAGCCGAAAACTAAAGAAAACTGCGAACCGAGCAATACCTACTATACTCCGTATGGTCGCGTAACATTGGAGAAAAATGCAGACGGCACGGCACACCACATGGGGCGTTTAACGACGCTTGGGCTGGTCTGGTCTGGCCGAGCTTATTGGCGCTAAGAGGCGTCGTCCGCCCTGCTGCTGGTGGTGGGTATTCGGCTGGAAGTGGGTCACTCTGGGCACAAAACAAAAATGAACAAGGAAAGAAGAAGAAGAAGAAGAAGAAGAAGAAGAAGAAGAAGAGGAATAGAAAATAGTTTTATGTACTATTATTATTATAGTCACTCTCTCGTTCCTTTTCGTTCGTTCTCTGGTGAAAAGCGCTGCGGTATATAAGCCCGGGTGTCATCCGACCACTGGCATCAGTTCTTCCACAAACCAACTTCAGTCAACATGAAACTGGTAAGTCAATTTCAGTTAAACACAATTCCCTCCGATGCTTATATACTAAGAGGATATTTTTTTTTTATCAAATTAAAGTTCATCGTCGCCGCTCTCTTGGCCGTCGCCGCCGCCGCTCCGTCCGGCTACAAACCCGAGTACAAAGCCCCTGAGATCGCCATCGTGGCCCAGTCCGATGTTCGCAACGTCGACGGCAGCGGCGCATGGAGGTGAGTTTGAAAATTCAAATTCACTTTCAATTGTATTTAACCTTTCTTTCTCCCATTCAATAATAGCTACGCCGGATCTGACGGCACCACTCGTGACGAGTCTTACGCCCAGAAGCAGTTGGCCGCCCAGCCCAGCTACGGCAAAGACGCTTACGGAAAAGAATCGTACGAATCCGGAGCTGGAAACACCAACAAGGGAGCTTCCTATTACATTTCCCCTGAAGGCCAGAAGATCACTTTGACCTGGGTCGCTGACGAGGGCGGATTCCAACCCAAGGGTGACCACTTGCCAGTTGCTCCCGTTCACGAATACGAGCTCCCAGTGGCTCCCGCTCTCCCCTACTCCCGCACCGGAGCTGGATTCTAAATAAAAGAAGAGAAAAGAATCAAACAGCAAAGCAAAAATGCCAGTCCTATAAATCTTCCCCTTATTCACACACACACCCACCCCAGTTAAATCGATGTGGTTTAATATATTTCCTCCCGGTGTAAATATTTATACACGGTGCATGAACAACAACGTAAATACAAATTGAACTTCAATCTTGAATTGACCCAAAAGCTTTCCATTTCTCCTTATTATTCCAACATCGAAATTAACCGTGCATGTACATTAGAAAGAGAAAAGCATCTCATTAAAAAAAAAGGACTTATCATTTCAACATAATTGTAAGCAATATGCAAAAATGTATAACTGCATTCAAGTCTCCTAGTTATTTCTGCTAGGCTCTAGTTATTTTCTAGTCCGCGCAACTCGCCAGGAGAAAAGTAAAAACCCCGAATTATACAGTTGTTATCTTTGATTTGCTGGTTTTTTTCCTTTTCGTGATCCACACACATGACAGAGTTGCTGATGTAATAGCTAGCGCGCACACAATACGTAATGCATCATGATCTCATAATAAATCATGCGCTGTGCGAAAAATCTGAAAAGACCCAAAAGAAATTTTTTTTTCGCCAGAGCTTTTTGAATTGCTGATGATATCAACCATCAAACAGGTAAAAGCTGAAATGTGTAATGCATAGACTTCCGTCCGTGATGCCTTTAGGCTCTGGTTGAAAGTAGCCTGTCTTTTCGCACGAAATCACTTGTTTAAAAAAAACGAAATCTCTTTTGTTTACAAATGTTCCTTCATCTCCCGCAGACTTTTATATGCTCAGTGAATAATACAGTAGTCTATTTGATTATTTGCCTTCGTTTGTAAATATAGCAAGGTGGACAAGATCTTCTTTTGTATACAAACGGTGACCTTCTCTCTGCTGCCTATCGAAACCAAGAGTACCGAAATGGTTTGGAGACAAATAATAAATCATGCGCAACGATTTGAGATACCAATCTGCTCACGAAACCGTATCCCCCTGTGTCTGTGTACGGCCAAAGATGACCAAGAAGATATTACCACAAACCATAACAGACATAGCGATGGCATTGAAAATTTAAAAAAAAAAATAGACAAGATCGCTGGCTGCTGCTTTCAGTTTTCTCCCCTTTGGCTGTAGTGAAATTTGAATGGAAAATAACGGAGTCGTAAAAACAAAACAAAAAAAGTTTCCTCCGACGACAGAAGGGGGGGGGGGGAGAAGAGACCGCCCCCAACGGGAGGTGCGACGTCAGACGACGCTGAGCCAGCGACGCTTGCCATTGGGTGTAGTATATACTATACAGGCCAAAAATGACCGAGTGCCCAGAGTTGTGCGCATTGTGTGTTGCATAATTGGGTCAACTGAAGAAAGAAAGAGTTGAAACGGCGATAGACCTCCTCCAGCACCTTCACCGACTATATAAGCCCGAGTCGGTCGGATCCAAAGTCATCAGTTGTTCAACTCATCAACACAAGTCAACATGAAATTGGTAACTTGGCAAAACATTTTTCTTGTTCTTCTTCTTCTTCTCTTATATAAATTCACGAGCTTATAACTGAGTGAACAATTTGAAATTTTTCAAATTAGTTCGTCATCGCCGCTCTCTTGGCCGTCGCTGCCGCCGCTCCTTCCGGCTACAAGCCGGAATACAAAGCTCCCGAGATCACCATCGTCAGCCAGTCCGACGTCCGCAACGTCGACGGCAGCGGCCAATGGAGGTATAAGCAATCTTTGTCCAGCATTTGTTTTCTTTCAATTGATTCGATTCTAATAATTCGATTGATTTCTTTATATTCTAGCTACGCTGGATCTGACGGCACCACCCGCGATGAAGCTTACGAGCAGAAGACCTTCAAGGGAGTCACCTACGACTCTTACGGCAAAGAGTCCTACGGTGATGTCCAGGGAAACACCAACAAGGGATCTTCCTACTGGGTCTCCCCCGAAGGCCAGCGCCTCACTTTGACCTGGGTCGCCGATGATGCCGGATTCCAGCCCAAGGGTGACCACTTGCCCGTTGCTCCCGTCCACGAATTCGAACTCCCCGTCGCCCCAGTCCACATCCCCTTCGACGGCAAGGGCTTCAAGATCTACTAAATTCATCTCTGATTGATCTCCAATCAATCGCCTCCATGTTTCTCTCTCCTTTTATCTTCTTTTTTTATTTTACCACCTGCATCGCTCCTGGTTTCTCTTCGATTCTCTGTCAATGTGGGAACCATGATATCTTTTGCAGATAGTATTTATTCGTATCGCAAATATATCTGTTCAAATTCGATTCCAATTATTCTTTTTCGTTCTCATTTCTTTGTTTTTCGTGTCGCGCTACGTTGCGCAATCGTGTGCACACCCTTGACAGGACAATTCGCCAAATGGGGACAGCTGCTGTGAATGTGCTGTCCATTTTCGTCATCATTCACTGACATTTGTCAAAATTGCTTTTCTCACGGTGCGGCTAACAACACGGTATGATTAAAATAAATAGATACAAGACAAACTAAACGTTATTTACACGAAAGGTAACTTTCCCCGCATGAATTACCGTAAGACCTGCTGTAGTTTTCATCATCAACATTATTAGATTTTAAAAAGGAGGAAAGAAAAGCAAATATGATTGGTGAATGAAAGCACAGCTGACGCAATATTGCGTCAAATGAGACCACACACATAACTTAAAGTCTCAGCAAGAAATTGCGAATAAGCCAAAACGTTGAAATTGCATGTACAGGTGTAGGCCAGCAGACTTAAATATTTTAGTGCCATACTCGCGTTGTTTATCGCCAATTTATGTCTCTGATTACACACCCACGTTTTTCTTGCAATATTGCCTCTGTTAAAGGGTTATATTTATATACAGGCGGTCGTAAAAGAAAGCCAAATGGAACAAGAAAAGCGAAAGAAAAAAATCTTTTAGTAGTTTTTACGATTATATCAGCACTATTATATCGCTATAGATAGGAATGTTTGGTACGTGAAAGCGTGTGACGTATCTCCCCCCCCCCTGAAATTGATGGCCCGTGTTATTTCGATATCTAGAAATCCGGAAAAGATTACGGCACGTTCAGATCTCCCTGGACAATAATAACTCAGGCATATAACAACAATTAAAGTTTGGAATTTATTTTTCATTTGTTTTCTGAAATTGCAGTTTTATCATCAGTTGCTGTTGTTGGCCACCTTTTTCAGTGGGTCACAAAAAGATATAGATAACATATATCCAATTAATACGGTGGAATGCAGCACAAATAGAGGTGCGCAATAAAATATGAAAGAATAAGTCCCGGGAGAAAGTCATTGACATTTGAAGGACACCACCAGCAGCAAGCGTGAGCGGCTGCTTTTTTAATACAAGAAAACAAAATAACAGACATGTTTGTAGACTCGGTGTCTGACGGAATAAAAAAAAAGTGTCGAGGGAATCTGATTATGGAAATGGGTCAGGAGAGGAGAGAGAGAGCGTCAAACAAATCGGTGACCGCCACGGCCATACACGTACGTCTGCCGACAGCACCTCTTATAGCGGTCTAGTAGTCTATAAAATGGGCTCTGACGGATCTTACTGGTGTCACTTGGACTCAAGAATTCCATCCACCATGAAAGTGGTAAGTGAAATGATAGACTTTAGATGTTCACTTTGTGAATATTTGAATTTGAATTGCAGTTCATTTTTGGCGTCCTCATTTCCATCGTTGCTGCTGGATCCATTCCGGCGTACGGAGACAAACATCCGGCCATCGTCAGCCAATCAGACGTCCGTAACATCGACGGCAGCAGCCAGTGGAGGTAATGATAAACAGTTTCCTATCCTTTGCTCGCATATAATCAATTTGAAAACGATTCAGTTTCGCTGGATCTGACGGAACTACTCGCGAGGAATCTCAAATTCAAAAGCAGTTGACTTCCGGATATGACAAAGAGACGGCGTCTGGCAACACCAACAAGGGATCGACTTACTACATTTCGCCGGAAGGCCAGAAAATCACGCTGACTTGGATTTCCGACGAGAACGGATTCCAGCCCAAAGGCGACCACTTGCCAACTCCTCCTCCCGTTCCGGAAGAGATCGCTCGTATGCTGTCCACTTTGCCCAAATTGGCCGAGCCTTACAAATCTGTTTAAACCCATCAAATCCTTCAAGTCATTTTAATTCTTGCATATTTAAAGATGTGAAACATATGTTGACGTTGCGTCATTTCGGTCAAAACAAATATATATAGAAATCAAGTATGTGGTCATACTAAATGGAAACCTTGCTCTTTGAAAGAATAAGGAAAGTACTTGAACTCGTTAGTGGTCAAACAACTGGATCCCGGAGCGTGTAGACTGTGTCACTGTGCCAAATTGCATTTCGACTTTCGCCAAATCGTTGCGAATGCTGTAAGGAAATGAAGGTGGGCGCTATATATTTTAAATTCACGTTGAACCAATTGTTATTTGCAAGGGCGAATTGCTTGGGATATCCCGATAACAATTGTTCGTGAAGCCATACTAACTATATAGCTATATAGAGGACAAATAAAGCCTCCAACTTTATACATTGCAATTGAATTGGAAGAAAGTTGGGCTGAAGCGAGGACGATTTCACGCATTGAGCACAGCCCTGCAATGGGATACGACTATACTACAGACGAGGATATAGCCGGCTAAATAGCTGCCTGCTGGGCTCTGCTATATACAGCTGGTGAGGAAAATAAAGTGGAAGAAAACAAAAAAACGTTTATCGAACAGAAGTAGGACAGAACGTTACGAGTATTATTATACTACATCTTATTACACCTCCCTTGAATTTCTTCTGCTGCCGAGCTGTTGGTATATAAAGGTGCGTGGGAGGACCGTAGAAATTATCAGTTGCTCATTTGTTCTACCGGACTCAACATGAAATTGGTAAGATTTGATCCTATAAAGTCGATTTCTTTTAAATGAACATCATTTCTTCTGTGAACAGTTCGTTATCGCTGCTCTCTTGGCTTTGGCTTCCGCCGCACCATCCGGCAGCACTTACGGTGGATACAAACCCGCCATCAGCATCGTAAGCCAATCTGATGTCCGCAACGGTGACGGAAGTAGCCAGTGGAGGTAAACTCCTGTACATTTGTTCAATTCTGATTGGATTAATTCATTCAAATTGAATACTTATGTACTCAGCTACGGCGGATCTGACGGTACCACACGCGAGGAGGCTCAGTCTCAGCTACCTGGAAGCGGCGGCGACTACGGTTATGGCGGTGGAAACACCAACAGAGGAGCAACCTACTGGATTTCACCGGAAGGCCAGAAAATCTCTTTGACATGGACAGCCGATCAGAACGGTTATCTGCCGAAAGGTGACCACTTGCCAGTCGCCCCTGCTCTCCCTTACTTCCGCACTGGGCTCGGCATTTAAATCACCTCGTCTGACGCAACTATTCCAGGCTGACAAAGTCAATCTTATGCATGCCCACCTCTTAATATATTGTTGCAAATATAATCAGTCAGAGAACAAAAAGAGAAAACGGAGTTGATTTTTTGTTTCACTTTTCGCATCGGCGCGCGGACACATTTTGGACATTCACGTCAATTTGTTTGTCAGTTGTTGAGATTCGGTTGATCTCCTCGTAAATAAAAGGGAAAAAAATTTATTTCCATATAAGAAAATAAGTGGTCAAAATCTCAGAAGCGGAAACCAGTTATTATGGCCGAGTGAAAGTCAACGACATTTGATGGATTAACACTTGCAAAAGTGTTGACACTACACGAAATTAATTTTGTATGCAGATTCAATATGATCCCATGTAAAATTGCATCATTTTCTCATTTTAAAATATCGGATAGACATAATGTGGATATTTAGAATTTTACTTTAACTTGAGATTTTCTCATGTTTTTTTTCCACTAAGAACGCAGTCCAACGCAGTTTCAACATGTGCATAGTTAAGGATGAACACACAAAATCGTTTTACTATCCGAGCAGGAGAAAACGGTTTAAAAAGTGTGGGGTTCGCAAAAGTCGGAGGACTAACGGCAAGGAAACTTTCACCGATACTTAACGTTTGTATACGTAGTACATATTTAGCCATATATGCGTCTAGCTCGAGTGGATCTGAAATTATTGGTTGCATCTTCACGATGAATGACATTTTCATGTGGTGGCCAGTCAGAAGTACAAAAACCTCACGCAAAAGGCAACATTTAATCCAAGCTATTATATAAGTTGCATAAACAATAATCATCAACATTACCGCTAATAGTATTACGTAAGAATTCTCTCCGATTCTAGACTCAGGAGAGAACACCCATGTTTTTTTTCCTTGACAAACTTTTCCTCCAATGCAGCATAGTAGCTTAACTAAAAGCCATTTGCAGGTACCCACTTACCTTTTTATGTGCTTTGTATTATTGCCTTTTGTCAGGATTATTGCTCCAGAGATTTTCTTTCTCTAATTTCTTTTTCGATAATTTCCTTTCCTTTTTTTTCACCATTTCATTGGCCATACATTTTGCTAATTAACCAGTCCCCCCCCCCAAAAAAAAAAATGCAAATACTTTTAATTTAAAAAATAAGTAACTATTACGCAAAAAATCAAATAAAACAATTCATTTTATTTCGGCGTAGTTTTCTTTGGGAGTTATAGGGCATTGCAGGAGATTCCAACACCAATACAAACAATTAAACCCATGCAATTAATGAAGCGCCCAATTTTTTTTTATCGAGTTTCGAAGAAAGTTGGGCTGAATAAGCGAGGACGATTTCACACATTGAAAACGTATGGCCAATGCAATGGGCGCGGTCTCGTACGAGGATATGGGGGACTGCCGGCCGGGATGGTGACAAATAAACAGGTGCGAAAAGCTCTTAAATCGAACAACTAAGTAGACCAAAACGTCGGGTATTACACCTTTCGGTTTCATCGTCTATCGCGGAGGTATATAAAGCTGGGCGAAAGGCCCAAGAAAACATCAGTTCTTGTTCAATTGTTCTACCAACCCACCAGACCCACCATGAAACTGGTAAGATTTTATCCGACAAATTCATTCGCATTAAGATATAATTCTGTGATTTCATTTCGCTTACTTATAAACTAACTAAAGTGCATTTCCGGTAAGTGTTTTATCTCAAAATAGGAAGCGTAGTAGAATTCAAATATTCGAAAACCAGTTATAATGCTACCAAACTTCCTATATAGAGACAAGAAACGGGTTTTACCTAAAGAACTCACAGGTGGTTTCGAATTCGAGTTTCGAGAAAACAATGCTTTATGCTCTTTGCCAATAATCGCAGTCAGTTACCAAAAAAAAAAGAAATAGTATAACCTGTTTGTTCGTAAAACCGACAGTTTGTGATCGCTGCCCTTTTGGCCGTGGCCGCCGCTGCCCCAGCCGGCACACCTTACGCCGGATACAAAGCCCCTGAAATCGCCATCGTCGCCCAGTCGGATGTCCGTAACGGAGACGGAAGCGGAGCGTGGAGGTGAGTGATGCGGTCATCTCCTTCATAAATTTGTATCAACAGGATTTAATTTTGTGGGAATTATCTATTATTCATTTGCAGCTACGCCGGATCGGATGGAACCACTCGCGACGAGTCTTATGCCCAGAAAGCCCTTCCAGGCTACAAGGACGCTTACGGAAAAGAATCTTACGAATCCGGAGCTGGAAACACCAACAAGGGAGCTTCCTATTACATTTCCCCTGAAGGCCAGAAGATCACTTTGACCTGGGTCGCTGACGAGGGCGGATTCCAACCCAAGGGTGACCACTTGCCAGTTGCTCCCGTTCACGTTTACGAGCTCCCAGTGGCTCCCGCTCTCCCCTACTCCCGCACTGGACCTGGATACTAAATATTCGAAAATACTCTTTCTGATATCTAATTGCATAATCCGTCGGTGATGAGTATTCGACGAGCTCGAGTCCAAATCGTGCCGAGATAATATATTTTTCGGGTGTTTGTAATTTTAGCTAAATACTACGTGCTGCTCATTAATTGATACTCTCCCTTTTGGCAGTTCACATAGTCGTAATCCATCAATTTCTCCTACTAACCTTCACGCCCCCCCCTTCCCTTCACCCTCAATCCCAATGATGAGAAACTATTAGCTCCAAAATTATCGTTGGAATTTTAGAAAAAACAAAATAATAATTATTGAAATACATCATGTCAGTTTGATGCTAACCTTATAGTACGAGCCGATTTCCTGTTATTATTTGGTTGCAGATATCCGCTGATTTATTAGACAAGCGTCTGCCTCTTAATTAATCATAAGCCAAAAAAGAAATGTTTGTCTTTCTTGACAATCGCCTCCAGCGAGGAAAATATATAGCGAGAAACCTATATAATACAAAAAACATAGAGTCGGTTAAATCGCATAACGTATTGCCGAAGTCTAAATTTCCCCTCTGGCTATAGTGAAATTTAACTGGAAACTGTAAATAATAATAACAGTTTGGCTATATGGGACGCGACTGACACACACCAGCTAGGCAACAAGGCAAATAAAGGAGCAAGCGATTGGATAACAAAGAGAATCTAGCGAAGCGCATGCGGCCATAGCGACTGCTGCTGCTGTGCATGTGTGTGTGTGTTGCGCAATTAGGCCAATTGGAGGCGGCAGACAACATGAAAAGGCGCCGGTGGGAGAGATAGTGCTTTCGCCGACTATATAAGACCGCCTACACCGGCTCTAAGGCATCAGTTGTTCAACCCGTCAACTAGAGTCAACATGAAGCTGGTAAAACAGGAATTTTTTTAAATAATACACCTGCGCTGGCTGCTGCTGGATTTCCCCCATCTTTTCTCGCTTTCCACCAAGCATTTCCATATGTTTAGACAACTGAATTTCGCTTTTCTTTTCCAGTTCGTCATCGCCGCTCTCTTGGCCGTCGCTGCCGCCGCTCCTTCCAGCTACAAACCGGAATACAAAGCTCCTGAAATTACCATCGTCAGCCAATCCGACGTCCGCAACGTCGACGGCAGCGGAGCATGGAGGTATAACTATTTTTCTAAAAAACCTAATAGTATAACGATGCCAATAATGAATGTTTTGTTTGTTATTTTGAAAATTAGCTACGCTGGATCTGACGGCACCACCCGTGATGAATCTTACGCCCAGAAGCAGATCTCCGCTCCGGCCAGCAGCTACGGCAAAGACGCTTACGGAAAGGACACTTACGAGAAGGAGTCTGGAGCCGGCCACACCAACAAGGGCAACTCTTACTGGGTCTCGCCCGAAGGCCAGCGTCTCACATTGACCTGGGCCGCCGATGAGGCCGGTTTCCAGCCCAAAGGCGAGCACTTGCCAGTCGCTCCCGTCCACATCCCCTTCGACGGCAAGGGCTTCAAGATCTACTAAATGCATTTCCAATCTCACCCAAAATCTCTAGTGACCGCGTCAAAGACCAATTTTCTCTTTTGTACAATGCTATAATATATTGATGTCAAAATACATCCAACAAGAAAAACTAAGATTGAAATAGCTATATCCTTCGGAGTATCATAATGACACACATAAATGTAGGCTACAGCATACATTTATATGAAACAAATTTAGCTGCAAGCGCGATATCTTTTATTCTTTTAAGTTACAAAAAAGAAAAATGGAAAACGAAAGTGTCGGTCGAGTGAAAGAGACGACATAAGAACTGAACTACTAGAATGGACTCAATGGAGGCACCTATTACGTTCAAGGAATCAAGTCCGGCCACATCACAAGTCCTCGTTTCTCTATAGTAGCTAGTCTCTTTTTTCACCTACATCTGTCCATGGACTGGATGGGTTGCTCTCATGTGTGTGTTCATACTCCCTGCCGACTATAGCCGTGCCCAGTTTTTTTTTTTTTCTTTAACTTTTACCCACGTCCGCAGCAGCATGTGGATGAGGAAAGTGAAAGCACACGTAATAAGGAATCCTTATATGGACTGATTCATTACAGCCGAAAGTCATTTACTCCTCGCTCAAAGGCAAAATAAGCGCCGAATGTTTTACGACTGCCAATTGATGTCACCAATTTGAAGGTTTCTTATCTTCTCTCCGGCTATGGCTGTTCTACGCCTTTTGATCGAGGCAGTAAAATCCGAAAGCCTTTAGTTGCGCAGCACAAATCAGACTGAACATTTTCTTCTTTCAGGCGTTTATTAAACACATGCAACGTCTAGTTGATCTCGTTGATCGCTCGTCCAATCCGGACTCGATCGTCCTTCGGGATTATTCCATATTTTTTTACCTCCGCCCCGGTTGATGGAATCAGTTGACTTTCGAAGCGCCTTTTCTTTATTAGGTGATAAACTGTATGTAATACTATGATGCCGTTGTTTTATACAAACGGAGTTGAAGGCTACATCATTCCATTTTCTCGCGGTTGGGGATCTCCTTCAAAAGCGTTTATCTATAATAATTGGCCTTGTCCGTGTTTCACAATGAACCTTCACGGTCTTGTAATATAATATTCCTACCTACATCAAAGATGACTTGAATATTTCGGGTTTCTGTGTAGGGCTTATCAGTTATTTTGCTTGATTAAAAATAAATCCTGAAATATTGGTTTTCAATCACAATCAGTTTGTGTGCGTGGCCTTAATTGGATCATTAGCTAAACCGCAATTCCGGAAGTTATGTTATGTCGAGTAAAATAGCGGTCGTAGGAAAACAGTGCCAATGCTATTACGACGACTAGTTTTTGTTTTCTTTCTTTCTTATCGAGCAATGGTATATGTACAAAACGTGGGCGATGAGGATAGTGAAATTTGATGAATCAAGGGGCGTTGTCTGGATCACGAATGACTTACGGAAAAGAGTGAAATGGCAATCGCCGTTCGGTGCATGTGGAAAAACTTGGGAAAAACTGGGTCAGCCAAGCCAGCAAGGAAAGTGTTGAAGCCCAACACACTCCTTTCGCTGACTATATAAACTCGTCTGCAGCCGATTGTAAGACATCAGTTGTTCAACTCATCATCCCAAGACAACATCATGCAATTGGTAAAAAAAAAACAGCTTTTTGGCAGTCCAGTCCAGTTTATTTGCCGAGGCGATAGTCGCTAAAGTTTAAAGTTTCGGCTTTTTTTTCTCTATCAAATTTTACAGTTCGTCGTCGCCGCTCTCTTGGCCGTTGCCGCCGCCGCTCCTTCCAGCTACGAGCCGGCCTACAAAGCTCCCGCTAGCTACGCTGCTCCTAGCTACAAGGATAACAAGTACGCCGATATCACCGTCACCAGCCAATCCGATGTCCGCAACCTCGACGGAAGCGGAGCATGGAGGTACTTATATCTAAATTATTTTGACTATTCACGCACTGTTAGTGCTGCAAAAAAGGATGATTAACTTAAAGAGCGCCTTCGTTATTTGTTTTCGCAGCTACGCCCAGTCCGACTACACCACCCGTGACGAATCCTACGCCCAGAAGAAATTCCAAGGCAAAACCTACGACTCTTACGGCAAAGAATCTTACGGAGAAGTCCAGGGACACACCAACAAGGGATCCTCCTACTGGGTTTCTCCTGAAGGCCAGAAATTCACTTTGACCTGGGTTGCTGATGATGCTGGATTCCAGCCCAAGGGCGACCACTTGCCCGTTGCTCCCGTCCACGTCTACGAGCTCCCAGTTGCCCCAGTCCATGAATACGAACTCCCCGTTGCCCCCGCTCTCCCCTACAAACGCACCGGACCCGGCTATTAAATTTTGAATCAAACCTTTACAGTTTGAGAATGGCACACCAGATATCGTGTCAACTATCCTAATTATACCAATCTAATTTATTGGTGTACAAATATATTACCGAAATTTTTGTTTAAAATTATCTCGTATTTCTTTCGTTTCAAACTGAGCGCTCTACTTTGGCAATTGCGAATAACATAATCGCTCAAGGCTTATTACTATGCAAAACTGAGATTTCTCAACAAAAAACTGTGTTTCAAGTGACTCCACCAAAGGCTATAGCTTCTCAAGTTCTTAAAACATCAAACTGGTACTTATTTTGAAATGGCATGGTGAACTGATGGTGATTTCCCCAGTGAAAGTAAAAATAACTATACCACTCTCCTTCAGGTGAAGTCTAATTTCTTTAGGGTCAACACTTTTGAAAACGAAACCCGGGAAAGTCCTGTCTTTATATGGGGTTCCACGTTGAATAACCTCACAGCAGCGATATCTCGTCAAACCAGTTACTGGATTCCGTTTCGAATGCAGTAGGTCTTTATTATTCATGAAACACACGATTTCTCTAGACACCTCGATGGAATGTAAACACAAATCACAGCTCTAGGTGACTGTGGTAAATATTCATTCACCGGCAAACCACACAATCCACAAATGTTACGACTGGTAAACAACGAATAATAAAAATGTTGATCTTAAGAATTGTACAGCGAAATTGTTTTTGTTCAATCCTTGAAGGTGATGATTGATGGGCACTTTCATTTAATTTATTTAGGGAAGTTCCTGGATCGCATCGAGATATAAAAAATATCGATTTTTAATACATCGATATCTTAAAAAAATGGCTAATTAGAATATTAGTGTCGTCTGCTTTGTGCTTTCCCTACAGCTTTTTTAGTTGCGAAAAAGAAACGAATTTTATAAGATTTCAAAGGAAACGGAACGATAACTTTTTGGGAAACGTACGTGAATGCACGAAAAGTAGCACAATGAATGAAAAAAATGACAAAAATGTGGTGTGTGGAGTGTTGTGTGAACTCTGGTTTCGCGGCTCTCCAGCATGCTCTCCATTCCAGGCAAAGGCAGGTTAATAAAACAACTAAGAATACATTTGGAGTGATTATGGAAGGTTAAATAGAGTTAAACCTGTTCAAAATTTTTGAGATGTTAGTTCCTGACTAGCATTTACCATGTAAGCCCCCTGTCGAGACTTGGTGTTGGAAATGGAACTCTTGTTGGCGGTGTCGACCGTTCAACTTCCAAGATTGAGATAAGAGATGACACCTTTGTTGTTGCTAGTTCGTCCTTATATTTCACACTGCCGTATAATACAGCATTTTGGTATTTCAATAGTTGGTTTAGGGTTGAGTAGGGTAGGGAACAATAGATTGAATGGGAAGAGAGGGTAAAATCGGGGCCCTCTGTTGAGGTCCCTACAAATTACACAGAATTAACAGTAGCAATAATGTCGATCACTGTTGGGATGCAATAAATTCCCAACACACTCCCCAGTAGAGCCCGTTCAATTGGCTCGACATCCTGATCGACTTGATATCCGTTGGATTAGAGATCTGAGAATGCGGTTGAAGAAGGATGGCCGGATGGCCTGGATTACGAGGAGCTGTTTCGTTGACTGGCTACGGATTCAGTTAATTGTCCATTCCATTTGATTCCGATTGAGAGTTGGCTGACTCTTTGGAAGTTTGCCACCAGGATCCCATACCGATTGGTGTGTGTTGGAATCTTCTTCAATGTCCTTTAACACAAGAATATTTTTTAGTAGATGTGAAACGATTTTGTTTGGTACCTGGGTTAACGAATAAGAGAACAGCAACTGGTTGATGAGATGTTCTTCTATACTTGGTAACCTTGAGATGCGTTTAGGAGCTGGTTTTACTGGCTCCAAGCGCTTCCGTTTCATTGAGTTTTGTTGATTGGCCAATTCCGGAAGAATTGCTGCTTGACTGCACGGCGATCTGAACTTCGGAATGATTTCTTGGTTGCTTTCTACGTTTGTTGAATTGACAAATGCAGCGGCTTCTTGAGGATTTTCTTTCGAAGCTTCCTGGATTTCTGGCGACGATGATAAATTTCCAGAAGAAGAGAAGTTGGTTTGTTTAAGTTGACTCGGAAAAGAGTTAAGTGTTTCCAGCGATGCAGCTGGCCTTCCCGAGGGGAAAAAAAGAAAGGTAGGAATATCCTTTTCTTTGGAGCCGGCTGGCGGAATCCTAATAATTGAATCTTTAGTTTTTAGACAATTGAATGTGTCAGGAACTTCTGCTTGATAAGTAGGAGTTTCTTGATGACTAAGAGAGTGAGGAGCTTCTGCCGGATTGGCTGGAGCTTTTTGAAGATTGAGAGTACCAGGAGCTTCTGCCGGAGTAGCTGGAGCTTCTAGAATAATGAGAGGACGAGGAGCTTCTGCCGGAGTAGCTGGAGCTTCTTGAATAATGAGTGTGCAAGCAGTTTTTTCGTTGCTAGAGGAGCTCAAGAGATTTTTGGACTCCACTGCATCTACACCATCTAAGTTTGCAAATTTGAGGTTAGTTGCTTTCAGCTCGTCTTCAAACCTTTTTTCGTCTTTGTTTCCACTGGATTTGACCGGAATATCTGAGATTGATAGCCCTTTTTTTGGTCGTTGTTGGAGACTGGCTGTTCCAGGCTCCTTTTCCATCGGGACTTCTTTTGACTGGGCTGATTTGACGTTTTGGTCGCTGTAGCAACTTTTCGCGTTCGATGATGGGATTTTTTCTGCTCCTTCCAGATTTGCTGAGTTTTCTAACTTTGAAACAAAGGAATTATTTTCTTTTATTTCGTTCCTTTCAAACCTTTTTTTGTCGGGATATCCGTCTGGCCCATCCGGAGAATCCGAGAGTGAGTCTCCTTTTTTCGGTGGGTGAGGGAGACTGGCCGTTCCAGTCTCTTTTTCTTCCGTCTGGATATTTTCTTTTGACTGGTATGAAGGGGTGTTTTGAAAACTACAGCTTGTTGTCGTAAGCGACGACACTTCTAGTGGAGTTGGGTTTGGCACTAATACTGCTGCAAATTGAGATGTTGAGAGGGTTTTGAGAATTGACTCTATTACTGGATTTGTTTGAGAAGCTGGCTCCTGAGAAGCTGTTGGTGATAAGTTGACATCTCCTGGAGCGACGGGCACTGAAAAGGCTGTTGAGATGGCTGCGATCACCTGACTGATTATGTCCCGATTGAGTTGTGCTTGGGTTGCTGCCTGGTTTGCTGCCTGGGTTGCTGCCTGATGTTGGAGAATTTGGAGCATTCTTTCTCTGTCCTTCTCCCATTCTTCGTCATCTGCTTCCTTTTCGAGTTTGTCTAACCATTCTCTTCGTTTTTTCTTTAAGATGTGAATTTTGGCGACAATAACATCGTCCATTGTTTGGTACATGGTGTCGATGTCTGCATTGATCTCTTCTTGGTCTTCGCCTTCTTTGTACATTTCAGCCTGGACCCTTTTTGAGAATATCTCATAAGTTTTGTAGAATCCATCTAGCTTTTTTTCTAATTTTTCGACTTCGATAAACGCTTCCAACGTCATTTCTGTTGATTTGTACGTTTCGACGAGGTTAATGATACGGGTGATATGCTTTTTAATTAAAGTTCTTGCGTAATTTGGAGCCATTGTGAGTTGGAGGTGGCTCCTAAGGAGCTGCTGAGAGTACGAAAAGAAGATAATTAGTTTAAATTAATGTTTTGATTAAGTTGATTAGCCTTTTTGTTTGTTGTTCTGCTCGGTCTTCGGAGATTCGTGGTGCCGAATTAAATTCTGCTGTCTTTTCCACTTTCTTTGAATTCCTTTATGTGAAGATATCTGCAAAAACTGAATGATTTTGGAGCTAGGGTAATTTTCTAGCTCCTTACAATCCCACAAACGGCATAATAACAATTTTTAGGAAAGAGAATTTAAAGAGTTTTTGCCGCAAGACGGCGGTTTCTAATTCCCAATTTTGTGCTCAGAGGGCGCTTTGTGCCTTCTCAGAAAAAGAGAAAGATTTCCCTTTAAGCAAACAAAAAATGCAAGAGCGTAAGAGCGCGAGATTTGTTTCGAAATGGCGGAAGGCCTTTGTAAATAGAGAGAGAGAAAAAAAATTCAAGTTTTAATCACCCTAAGGCGCACACGAGGCGAACGCGTTGAAAGGGTAGAGAATTTTCCCGCGTTTTTTCCAGTTTAAAGGGGAAACCGGCCTAGCCCCCCAAAAAAGAGAATATTTTTCTGTCGTATTTAGAGAGATCGTTGTGCCTTCTGAGACAGAGAGAGATTTACCCAAATGATTGAATAACAAACAATGCAAATTAATTCAAAAAATGAGAGAGATTTGTTTTCGGGAAATGGTCTAAGGCCATAGCAAAGAGAGCGATAATTTATTTAAGTCTTTTCACCCTGGGGCTCACACGAGGCGAACTCATTGAAGGGTTAGAGAAGTTCCCGCGTTTTCCCAATCTAAGAGGTAGGGAAGCAAGCCCCCCCAAAAAAAAATTCTTGAAAGGAAAGAGATTCCCGTGTTATCCCATTTTTAAAGAACGGGCAGTGAACCCAATCAGCTGAGATTCGTTTTTACAATGCCGGGAGGCGTATCAAGAGATAGAGAGGGAATTTAACCTAAGGCTCACACGAGGTGAACACGTTAAAGAGGTAGGGAAGTTCCCAAGTTTGCCCAATCTTAGATATTGGAAAGCAATATCCCCCCAAAAAAAAAAAATTTGTTGAAAGGGAAGAGAGAATAATCAACTTAGGCGATGATAATTTACGTGACAAAAAAAGAAATCCCCCTTCAAAAATGATTTAGGAATCCTATTTTAATTTTAAGAAACTTTGAGGAAATATTTTAGCTTTAATTCAAGAGAGAGAAGAAAAATAATTTACTGTTTAGAGGGATCTATTTGCTTACTAGACCCCTGAGAACAAGTTAAACTCAGAGAGAGAGAAAAAGATTCTAATAAATGACTGACCTGCCATAATTAAACACAATTTTCTTTGATAAATGGCGGCAATGATTAAGCAAAAGGAGATAACGAGAGAAAGATTTGAGTGTGATAGAGCGAAACTAACTTAACACTGGTTGGAGAAAACTCCGGTTCGAAGGACCATGTTGGAAATGGAACTCTTGTTGGCGGTGTCGACCGTTCAACTTCCAAGATTGAGATAAGAGATGACACCTTTGTTGTTGCTAGTTCGTCCTTATATTTCACACTGCCGTATAATACAGCATTTTGGTATTTCAATAGTTGGTTTAGGGTTGAGTAGGGTAGGGAACAATAGATTGAATGGGAAGAGAGGGTAAAATCGGGGCCCTCTGTTGAGGTCCCTACAAATTACACAGAATTAACAGTAGCAATAATGTCGATCACTGTTGGGATGCAATAAATTCCCAACACTTGGTAGTTTGTTGCCACTTTATAACTTTTTCCTTTGTACAGATTTGAGGTCTGAGCCAGTCATCATGACCACAAGATATGGAAGTTTTGCTTGTGCTGGACCTGGTGTTGACCTGTCATCAGCAGCAATATTAGTATAACATCGCTTGGGTAATAATAATTTTCGTTACTTTTATTCCTGAGACCTGCTACATATTTTAATGATGCCTGTACTTATGCAGTATTCTCCCATTTATTAACAATTATTAGGGTAGTTTACCCACTGTCTCATTTTCAACATCTCCTTAATACTTTTTGTTTCTTTCAAAATTTTTCGTAACCCATTGTCTATTTTTCATTTAGATACACAGCATCCCATTTGATTGGAGTAATTACCGATGTCGGCCTTGTTACGGATCTCTCATCTTCCCCATTCTTTAAATGCCCTCGTGTACACCCATGCGAGTGTGGGAGTATTCACGAGGACCTCCTTTTTCTTATTCCGCCTGGGCTGGATTCGACTCATCCACGGATGGAGCACTTTTAGACGCCTGGCTGTGTTTCCCAGGCTTAAAGGTAGGACAAAATTAATCTCTATTCTTACTTTTTGACTATCTGGTAGCGTTGATGATTATAAATCGTAAAGTACGGAGTACGATTATTCGTGAGCTAGGCAGTTGACTGGAACTGTTTTCTCTTGCCGTTTTTATTGACTCAGTTAGGGTTCATTAAATAACTCGTTTGTAGAACGACTGCAGATCAGGCCCAGTTTTGTTACCTTACAACGTTGTCCGTGGGTAAAAAAAATATTTGAACGTTAAGCTCTTCAAGCAAAGTGCCAAGATGGACCTGCCGCCACACCGGTACCTCCTCGTTGAATATTGGCATTCATAACACACAAACAGCCATCGCCAACCTGTAATTTGCAACCTCTGTAGCCATAGTGAAATTTGATGATTCAACGACCCTGGCCTCAAAGTCTGGGGCACTGTAATGAATTTTCCGATATAACAGCAACGGCATGTGGGGACTGTGGGGACCGGCGTTGTAAAACGCGCGCTTTCCAATGTGTTCACCATCAGTTGGCTGTTAAATATTACACGATGACTTATGATGAAGCATCGGCTACTTTCTACTTACCTTCATCGTACACAGCCAACGAATCGCTATGTGGCATGGCTCAGTTTGACACTGAGATGTTTATCACCGCAGAGCGCCGTGCACCATCGCGTGAATTTAAAAATAGAATAATTTAGATTTCCTCAATGAAATCACTGTCGGCGTATAAGGGAAGGCCAGCAGCAATGTGATTTTGCGAAAGCGAGTCACGGGTGAAAGTCATGGACGTTCGAGGGGGGGGGGCACCTTTTATGGAGTTCCTTTTATGCGATTTTAAACAGCAGAAAACACAGACGATTTTGTAGACTGGCTGTCTGACGCAACAAATCGACTGCTGTCGGGGAAATTTGAAGGTGCAATTCGGCAATAGAGAGAGTCAGACGTTTCTATCTTGCTGCCATAGCAGGCTACAATAGTTTTTGCGGTAGGCCGTGTCGCTCAATTTGGTAGCAAATCCAGACATTTAAAGAACAACAGGTGAATCTCATGCGAACCAGTTACGCACAACAGGCGTAAGACATTTCATCAATTCCCGCAATCCACTCATTTATTATTCCATAAAATGCCTCTTGAAAATTAGATCAGATAGGAACAGTTTTCAAGGTGAAAATTGCAAGTTTCTTAAATATGCGGTCAGACTAAAGAAATCAAGATTCGGATTTCTTCCTTGTCCAAAATTTCCATTCTGTTCTCCTCTTCCATTGCTCATCAAAGTCCAAATTTTCCAGTTTAAAAAGGTTT